>NC_138350.1:62889928-64089928 GCF_046562875.1 Panthera onca
ATTTTAGATTGACTTGTGGATGAGAAACCAATGTGATCGTAAAATGGAAGGATAAAGGCTTCAAATATAAGCTCATATTGACTTGTAAGGACAGAAGCTCAGTGGGCAAGAAACATTTTGTGCTCAAACATGTTATTTGTTATCAAGTAAATTTTCGAGAATTGACTGTGAGATAAGATGGTGTTATATAACTGCAAACAATATAGTATTATTAAAGCAAGGAAATATGGCTGGAACTTAGGTCTTAGGATATAGAGCTTATTTTGCCTTTGTGTTGGGCCAGTGTGGAATGGCAAGGGGAAGTTTCAATCTTTCTGTTAATGAAAGATACCATTTGAACGATGTGATTTTCATCACCAAACATTAGCTAATGTAAGCATGTGAAAATACATGCTGTATTTTTATATGGAAGTGGGATTATTTCTATACAATTTCTATACAATGGATATCATAATTTTAACAAAGAATGAAACTACAGGGTAATCCTACTAACACTTATTTTATTAGGTTCAGTCAAACAGAGAAACTTCTTGAGGAATCCTGTGAGCAGGTGGGAAATTTTTTTAAGTGCTAGAAAGCATCTCGAGTTAAACTAATTCAGTGCTTTCATTTTTTAAATGAGAGAAGTGAGCCCCAAAGGAGTGCAGGTTACTGTGGTAATTCTTATTACATTGTGTCACTGTCAATCAAGGAAAAACGCTCATCTTCCTGAGTCCATCAGAGTCTGCTGTAATTTACTGTCTACTAACAATGGCAAAGCCTAACAACTGGTTTTCATTGAGGAGATGAAAATGTGCTTCCCCGATTTTCTGTAGCAATAAATCAGCCTTACTTTGGCTATATCTCAGGGAAATGTGTTTTTTAAAATGTTTATTACCACCAACAATTTAATATTATAGACCCTGCTCTCGTAGTGATCCCCCCTCTCTGTTTCTAGTAACTGAGGACTGGTGGGAGATGCGTTTCTCAGAAGCAGACACATTTAAATACACGACAAGAGAATAGAGAGTGAATATCTTGCAGGTGATGGAACCTGTTAGCATGGAGAAGGCAATGCTTTCTTCAGAACCGAAATTTTGAAAGAAGTCAGTTCTGTGGTAGCTCAGTGAAAAAGAAAAGAAAACTTTGTTTCTGCATGAATTACTTCTAGCACTTTGGTTAAGGAGAGAAATCAGAAACAGGGACATCTGTGGTAACCTATGAAGGCCACGCAAATTGTGGGGTCTAGTTGCCCCTCAGAGTGTCACTACTGCCACTGTCTCTTGGAAAACTCCATGTTATTTTCATCATGCAATCTTCATTTTTACATTACATTGATGAGCAAGATGAGCTATCAAGTTTGGAGTTACACAGACAATAATGTATACGTGGAGCAAAATTAAAAGTCAAGATGGGAATAGGGTGAGGCAAGCACAAAATTTAGGGGGAGCCAAAAAATTCAATAATAAAAAAATAATTTCACTACAATACTTACAATTCACTACTAATTTCACTACTAATAATAATTTCACTACTACATTTCACTACTAATACTTACAATTTAAAATTAATGCAAAAAATTTATCAAAGTCATTATTAGTGGTTTTTTTTTTTTTTTATTTTGCCTCAGGCTCCTGTGTGGCTGGTATGGCCTGATGGAGAGTATGGAAGATCAAGGAAAGCTGGAGGGAAATTGAGAGATGTATATTTTCATGGCATTGACTATCATAGCAGTGGAATTATAGAGGCTATTTACAGAATTTTGGTTGGAGCTGGATATGAAAGGCCTGCATGTAGATTGGCTTTATGTTTACTTCCCTCTGGCCTTCCAGTCATTCTATACTGTGTAGGTACCAGTGGTCATATAATGTGTAATATATTTCTCTTTAACTGGTTCTTGATAGCACTATGGATTTTTAATTACTTTGGATTGGATTGAATGTCATTAGAAGAACTCAAGATGACATTCAGGACAACAGGGGTTTGATGACACGGAAAATGACAGTGAGTTCCACATGGAAATGTTTGGGGAAACCTGTGTTGAGAACATGCATGCACTGTTGGTATAAAAGCTTCACAATTAATTAATTAATGTAGATATTTGGAAAGGCATATGGAGCGATAGCATCAAGAAATGAGGGATTAAAAAGTAACAAAATAACGGTCATAAATTAATAAGCTGTTGTTCCCATCAATTAGAAAAGCTGAGATGGTACATCCAGTATGAAAACATAGACAAATATACAAATAAATTTAAAACTTACTACTTAGGAGAAAATGTATTCAAACTACCAGCTCATGTAGAAAGGCAAACTTCATTTAAAATTTAATGTAATCATATTATCTAAACCAAAATGGCATAAGTGAAATTATATCTCTAATATCTATTTATGTGTTTATCTGCACTATAACTTCATGCACTGACTGATTTGGTAAATTGAGTAGTACTTCAAAGATGTGGACTCTAAGTATTTAACTCGATTGCCAAGACAGTTTGATTGGACAAGATATTTAACATTATTATTTCTGAAAAAAATTTATGTGGAATTTGGATATTATCTACTTTGCTTCTTTCTCTCTCATATCAAAGGTGAGGAATTTAAAATTAGGAGATGTTTTTTCCCTCACTCTCAGTTAAGAGACTCTGACTTACCAAGGCACAGTGAATATTTATACATAACAACATCTATATTTATAATGATCAAAACTATGCAGATGTATCAATCATCAGGAACATTCTCTTATAGGGAACATTTTCAAAAAATAGAACTACCAGAGCAGGGAGAACATTTCACACTGGAGTAAAAGGTGGAAGGAAGCAAACAAAGGAATGAATATAAACACCAATTTGTCAACAAGTATGTACCTAGGGTGTGTTAGAAGGCATAGGAAAGAGCATTTTCTAATTAAGGCAGCCTAGATAAGCACCAACCAAACAGACACAGAAAAAATTGACTAGAACTATAAAATTTGGCTGATTTGAATTGTCATGGTCCACATTAGTAATTCACAGAACTGAGCCAAGGATCATGTTCTCCCCCTGTCAGGTTATTAAACACTATCCCTTGAGATTTAGAAAGGGGACAGTCCTCCTTAACCTAAAAATGAATCCACGTTCTTAATAAAAGCATTATCATCATATCATAGGATTCTAAAGATTATTTCATAACATGGCAAATTCCTGTTCAAGTGACAATAATATATACTCATATTTTTGTTCCATTCAAAGATACATACTCGCATGGAAACATGTTATATATGTATTCTGTTTTGATGACTGCTGGAGAGATACTTTTGCTTCTATGTCACTCTTTTGCCACACTATAATATCTAAAATGGTTTAGAAATCATGTTCATTTGGTAATTAAATATATTTAATGAAACAATAAAACTGCCCATTTTAATTAACAAATATATGAGTGTCCAGTATATGCTTAGTCTTGGCAATACTGGGAGAGAAAGAAAGCAGTGTGGTAACATTATAGCTGATACTAAAGAAATGCATAGGATCCTAAGAGACTACTTTGAACAATTATATGTCAACCAATGAGATGACCTAGAAGAAATGGATATTCCTAGAAACACACAACCTACCAAGACTGAATCAGCAAGAAATAGGAAAAAGAAGTGTGATACAGAGTACTGATTCCCAAATACAATCATATGTGGAGCTTTGAAAACATCTCAATGCCCAGGTTGCACCCCAGACCAAGTAAAATCCAATTCGCTGGGAATGGTACCCAGGTGTGAGTATTTTAAAACACCTCCCAGGTGATTCCGATGTGCAACCAAGTTTGAGGACAAGTTTGGTGTTCACACTTGACTTTACATCAGTAATATCCAAACACCTTGTTAAAACACAAATTACTGGGTCCCAGCCTCAGAGCTTCTAATTCTGTATTCCTGGGACAGAAGAAAATTTGTATTTCTATTTTATTTTATTTTATTTTATTTTATTTTATTTTATTTTATTTTATTTTACTTATTATTTTATAGAGCAAGCATGAGCAGGGGAGGGGGTAGGGACAGAGGGTGAGAGAGAGAGAGAGAGAGAGAGAGAGAGAGAATCCCAAGCAGGCTCTGTGCTCTGCACAGAGCCCAATGTGGAACTCAGTCCCTGGCCCCTGGGATCATGACCTGAGCCAAAAGCAAGAGTTGGACGTTCAACTGAATGAGCCACCCAAGAGCCCCAAGACTTTGCATTTCTAACAAATACCCTTATACTGCAGGGGCTAAGGACCAGGGAATCACACTTAAAGAACTATTGGCATATGGGGCACCTGGGTGACTCAGTTGGTTGAGTGTCTGACTGCGGATTTCTGCTCAGGTCATGATCTCACAGTTTGTGAGACTGAGCATCGCCTTCAGCTTCGCACTGACAGTGCAGAGCCTGCTTTGGATTCTATCTCTCCCTTTCTCTCTCCACCCTTCCCCTGCTCTCTCTTTCTCAAAATAAATAAATAAACTTTTAAAAAAAGAAAAGAACTATTGGCATAGAGCATATTAAACTAGATTTAAAGTAAGGAATTTTTAGTATAGTGAATACATAGTATATACACAGAGAAAGTTAAATATATATATTAGAATATGTTAAGTTTTAAATGAACAGTATAAAGTAAAGCTAGAAATATTAGAAGGAAGAATAAATTACAGTAGGTTTGGATGTTCACCTCCTGGTTCTCCAAGAACAAATGAAATTTAAAAAGGCAGAGAAAATTTCATAAGGTCATTGAAACTGGATGGTCATTGAGTAGGACTACTCATGCCAAAATTAGGTAGGTATGCATAAGGTTTATTTAGGAGACAGTTGGGTCCCACGGACTGAAACAAACCATTTGTGCAAGGAAACAGTAGTCCACACTGAGAGCATCTTACTGGAAGTTGGTGCTAAATGATCTACATAGAAGTCTGCATGACAAAACAAAACAAGTTTATCCACCAGGCAGTAGGGAAGTTCTCAAAGACCTGAAGAGTGTCCCTTATTGGGCTGTTTATTACAATGATCTCCCATGGCAGGCCTCCAGCTAGACTCCAGTGAACTCAATATTACATAAATCAAAATCAGAGCCCTATCCTTTGGAAGATAATTCATCACCTTCAGGAATGAGGCATTTTTAATATCAGCAAATTAAACACAAATGGATATTAAAAACTCCAACAGATAATTAATCAATAAAGGTGGAAGCAGAGGACCTTATTACTTAGATAGGGATTAGCTGGTGTAGCTCAAGTGCTAGCTATAAAATTTGAAAATTAAAAATAATTGCACATGCCAGGAGTGATGGAAAGCAACCCAGAGAGATGTAAAAGCTGTGACCTTCCATGATAAGCTCAAACTGAACCAAACTACTGAAACTATCCTGGCTTCTCTAATTCTCCTTTGAATTCATTTGTTTCTAAAATCCCATTGCATGTGAGGTTTTTCACTTAACACACTAGACCAAATCTTACAGTGTTGGAAAAAGTATTAGAAAGTTCTCTGAGTGTTCAAGACGATTCCATGTAGGGACCTTTTATGGTCAAACAGAGTTTTCAAAAAGGGCAGAAACATGTCTCATCCTTTCTGAGAAAGACTGGAGGCTTAGAAATCATGAGCCACCTAATTCCCTAGAAACTAATTAGAAAAACTGGCCTTGGCTCCCCATCACTGTTGCCCATTTGCTCAGAGCTACATAAATATTTTTACGCTAAGCCCCAGATAGCGGTTGTTGCAGGTAGGGAAGTAAATTAAAAATGCTCTTCTGAGAATAAGGGGAAAGGAAAGTCGTCTCAGCATTGGACAAAATGCAGAAAACCTAGTCTTCAGACTGAATAAGACTGAATAACATTCTTGGAAAGACATAATAATAATAGTGACAAAGCAACAACAATAACAGCAGTTGCTAGCACTTCTGTAGAGGTGCCAGGTACTGTTCTAAGCACTTTATTCTCATAAATTCATTGCAAGACCAGTGTGTCATCATCCTTATTTGACTGTGAAGGAAGCTGAGATACAGACATGCTGAGCAATATCCCCAAGATCACACCAAGACTAAGTGAATGAACCAGCATTTGAATGTTGGAAACAGGATCTCAAAACTGTGCTCTTTAAGCACACTGTACAAAACAAACCCAGCCTGGGGTTTGACTGGATGAGTGAACAGTCACATGGGTGTTTAGGATGAAATAGAGAAGGTGAAAAAGCAAGAATAGAAGATAACATCTGGGCTGTGCACATGGGAGAAACCTCCATGCTATTGGCAAAGACTGATGAGAAAGGATCAAATAAGGACAGCAGGGGATGGAGATTTCTGATTTTTGCCTCTGTCTAAATCACATAAGGCACATTTATGTGGAAAAGATAAGCAGGAAAGTGAACACCAACAGTATCAGCTTTAAAGCCTTGGTGATGGCAATTTTCCCTGTCTCTCTTTACCATTATGCCAGTTTTTCTGAAGGTGGATAAAAGCTAATTCAGTGCTGTGTTTCTAAGTACTGAGAGGAATGTCTGGAAAGCAAGAGTTCAATACTTAGAAGCCACATGTTAAATGCACGTATTCGTGCATATTTGGTTCAAAATATCCTTAATGGAGATTTCCAAGATTACTCTGATCTACACATAAGTTTTGTTTACTCTTTCCTCTAGAATGGGTAAATATAAATTTGTACATTTATCTTATACCTATTAATGTTTCCCTTTCTTCCTCACATCAAGTATGAGCCATTTTATTCATATAAAGAAAAATTTCAAATATTTATCAAACACCTACTGTAAGTATGGTACTGCTTTATTTGGATTTAATCTTCATTTCACAATTGCAGTATAAGCTCTGTTTGAAAAAGTCTCAAACCCAACTGGATTATAAGCATTTAGCGATTATAAAATGGGTCTATGTTGTGTCTCTTTACAATGTTAAGAGCTATGTATGTTCTCTTTAGCTACATAAGATTAAGAGGATAAGTTTCTGGGTTTTTTAGTGCCAAGAACTTTATATATACAATCCTATTTCAGTCAATGGCAAAACTATCCTTCTAATTGCTTGGGCCAACAACTCTTTCCTATCTTGTAAATCCTTTGCTTTCTTTTTTGGCATTTCTTTCAAAACCTACCCAGAATCTTATTACTTCTCATCTTCACTGCTACTACCTTGAATCTTACAATGCACTGGCAAGCGTGGTGTTATTATTCATGCTAGAGATAAAGAAATGGAAGCTTCTCAAGTTTAGGTAATTTTATTTCGTTTATGCACTGGAAACTTGAGAGAACAAAGACATTCTAGTTGGGGAAAGCCAAAAATAACCAATAGCATAGTAAACAATTAAGTCAGAAAATAATACGTTGGCATATTAAGAAAAAATGTGGACCCGAGAAAAGGATATTATAAGAAAGTGTTATAAGTCGGCAAGATTTTCAATAAAATAAGTTAGTTTGAAATTGCTATTCGCTACTTAACTGGAGATGTCAAGTAGAGAGAGTTGAATACCTAACCGGAGTTCAGGAAGGAAGTCTGCAATGGAGATATAATGTTTTAGAACTTCTTAAACTTTTTTGTGTGTGGAATTTAGTTTACTTTAAGAATGTGCATGAGAGAAAATTTTACAATTCTCTGGTTGATCACAAAGAGAACACTCTTGCTACCACCACCTATTCGGAAACAAGAACATTTCCTGAACTCGAGTCCCCAACTCCCTCCCTCAATAGGTGGCTAATATCCAAATTTTATAGTGTTAAAATAAACCCATATTTTATTTATTTCCTTCCTTTGTGATATATATATATATATATATATATATATATATATATATAAAAGTATATATATATATGTGTGTATATATATATATATATATATACACTTTTAATTTGAGACATACATACATATACATACTTTAATTATTATTCCTAATTTAATATTAGGAATAATACTACTATAAACACTCTGGCTATGCCTCTTGCCCCACACATGTGTAAGTTTCTGTTGGGTATTTATAGCTCGGAATAGAATTGCTAGATCATACAGTCAACTTATGCATTTCTTCAGCTTAATACATAGGGCCAAATCATTTTCCACAGTGGTTGTACTAATTTATACTCCTATTACATCCTCGTCTCCATTTGGTATTGTTGTCTCTCACTTTGGTCATTTTAATGATGTCTCCTTCTGGTTTTAATCTACACATAAGTCAAATTTCATTTCATCGAAAGATACAAAGATACATAAATACAGCCATGGGGCTGGATGAAATATTCTAAGAAATTAAAGATGAGGTAAGTTTCAAGGAATAAACCCTGGATCTTCAACATGAAGAGATCAGGAAGAAGAAGAAAAAAGAGCCAGCAAAGTCACTCACCTTATAAGTAGCAGAACTGAATTTCAATGCAAGTCTATTCATCTTCAAAGTCCAGACTGTTTCAGACATGCTGGGCTGTCTCAGAATTATACCCAGGAAAATGCAAATAAGTTCAGAGAGGCAGATAACTGGTGTGCTTGTCACAGCAGAGTATTCTCTGTAAAAATGTTTTCCATTTGCTTTTGTGTGATGAATGAAGTAAGTGGGAGATACATTGTCAAAGGACAGAAAAATATGAAAGGTGTTTGTGGCGTGGGCCTAAAGAAATTATGAAAGCTGATATTAAATTGCTTAAGCTCTTTCATTGTAACCAAGCACATAGAGTGGAGTGAGTAGGTAAACAAAAGGAAGAAAAAGCTCCTAATACTAGCACAGAAAATTTTATTATTTTAATAGTAGCAACCATTTTACCTATGAAGTGGATCTTGCCTTTTTGATTTTAGAGCTTCCTAAAATCAGAAGGAAAGTGTGCTACCTTGATTATAATCTGGTCTTGTGATTGTCTGCTATTCTCAGGGGTTCCTCTTTTCCCTTCATTTTAGAATAGAGGTTGGCAAAATTAAATCATGACCCAGGATGGTTTTCACCCTCACAAGGAAAATTATGTGGAAACTTGTGGTTGCTTTAGAATTCAGAGTTACAATCACAATCTAACTCAGTTTTTCTCAGTATTAATCAAGAAATAATTTTTCATTGAGATGTTCGTAAGCATTTTGAACTAAAAAAGTGCAGGAGTAAGCAAAGTTCTACAGGCTATTTACTAAGGTTTTTCCAGAACATTTCATAAAATGATTTTCTTCCATCCCCCCTTCCTCCCGGTGTCCAGGGGAAAATGGTTTGGTAAATAAAATGAGTTATTATCAATGTCTCAGCTGTCAGATATCCCAGTCTCTCGGCTTTCAAGGAATGTGTACCATTCCGATTCTACAGTATCTGTCTGGCACATAATCCCTTCTTACAACATGGCATGTGCATCTTACTTATTCTTGCCTATCTGCCAAATTTTGATCCACAACCTTACTTTGACCTCTTAATGCTATGGAGCATCCCGTACATCGAGTGGAATTATTCATCTTCAAATCCATTGCCACCAAAAAGTATTCATGCTAGTCTGAGCCTAGGTTCCTCCCAAGCCATAGCCTCCCCCACACTCACATACCTGCTATACTTCTATTGGTTCCAATTTCTTTCTCTTAGATTCATGGGTCTTTGTATTACAGAATTTTAGAATATTGCTTAGTTTTATTTCACTACATAAGTGTGATGTCTTACTCCCTGTCCTTTCCCAAAGATGAGAGGGGGGAATTGAATTTATAAATATTTTTTGAGAATTTACTACCATGCATTTCATGGGAGAGAAAAGACAATATAAAATCTATTTCCTATCCTGCAGGAATTTGCATTCAAGATGGGAAGTATAAAAAGGCTGCAAGTTACATAAAAATGAACGATTTAAATAACATTTTAAGACCACAAACCAGATACTAGAAGAATATGTATAATTGTGAACAGTTGTGAAATGAACAGTCAGAAAGAATTTTAAGTGTAAGAGGACAAATGTTAGACTAGAGTAGACCGGGAAGATATTAAGGAGAAGAAAATACTTGTGCAGAATCTGGAAGGAAATACAAAACTGGATAAATTGAGAGAAAGGATAAGAGAACTCACGTTGGGATAATTATGTGAATACTATAGGCAAGAAGCCTCAAGGATTTGAAGGACTAAAAGTAGAATAATTTGTCTGGAAGACAGATCATTCTGGTAGTCTCATGGATCTTTTTAGATCAGGGCATAGCTCACACAGAGGGAGGGGGAAAGACAGAGACAGAGAGACTGAGACAGAAATGAGAGATACAGTGCAACAAATCGTATCATTCCAGGGCCAACATAAAATAACATTTCTGCAGCACCCTGGCCTTTGTAACCTCAGTTCTGGATCTGAGTACCTGGCTTATACTTCATCTGATTCCATTAGCACAGTATTCTTGACTCCATTTCAACCCATCACTGACCCCTCCTGGCTTCTAACATTTGTTTCTATTCAGTGGTTCCCAAATTTCTTCCCTATCCAGATTGATTCCTCTGTGCCATCCACTACAACTCTCCCTATGTGTCCAGCCTTGGGGATGCCTCTTTGATGATTAGTTGATGGATAGTCCCACATGGTCTCAGACATCAGGAATCCTGTGGGCTTTGGATGTCAGCCTGTTGGCAATGGGCAAGCCACAGATGACATCTGAGAAGAAGAAAGAAGCAAAACAGAATCTCAGACAGTTGTCCTGATGGTGATATGGGGAGCAAAAAGCAATGGGATGTGGTGGGTTAAAAATGATGGGAGGAGACCAATTAGTTAAAGTACAATTCAATTTCAAATAACAGATGTGCCCCCTGCGCTTCTAAATAAAGAGTCTGATTTTTTCCATTTAAAAAAATCTATATGTGTAGCTTATTATTAGCTGTTCCTGCAACCATTAAATAGGACTCTCCATTTCAATGTAGCAATGCTGCTACTATGGAGAACAAAGGGAACATATTATTATTCAAAATTTATTAAAACAACACATGTATCAGAAAAATTCATTTCAGTCCAAATTTAGGCATAGGCATGCTCTTTTATAAACAGTAGCCCTTACAAGCAGACCCTTTTTAGTTATTGTAGCAGGCAGGCAATTGTCCTCAAATCCTCAAATCCTTTCCCTACAAGGCAATGGTGTGTGTGTGTGTGTGTGTGTGTGTGTGTGTGTGTGTGTGTGTGATGGGTCAATTAGGATGAATAAAGGGATTGTTTACTAGGGTAACTAGCAAACCACCATTATTATTGTCACCGAAATTACTACTCAAGAGACTAAAGCTGAATCTAATCAATATAAGGACATAGAGAGCAAGAGCAGGCAGAGAGCAAGTGGATATACAATGACACATTTACAATATTCAAGCCAAATTGCATTTTCCTGTAACACATTGAAAGATCTTCCATCAGTCTCCCCCACCCTACTGAGATAAACTGCCTTAGGTGGAGGTGTGGAGATAGGAAGGAGGGAAGGAAGGGAAGGTGAAAGGGAGGAAGGGAGGGAGGACAGCAAGTAACAAGTTTAATAAGAATGGAATTTCTTGGGCACTATACTTCACATATTTATTTAATATTTTATTTTTTAAAGCATTTTTAAAATGTTTTTTTAAATTTTTTTATTTTTGAGAGAGAGAGAGAGAGAGCAAGCAGGGGAGGGACAGAGAGAGAGGGAGACACAGAATCTAAAGCAGGCTCCAGGCTCGGAGCTGTCAGCACAGAGCCTGACGCGAGGCTTGAACTCACAATCTGTGAGATCATGACCTGAGCCGAAGTTGGACACTTAACTGACTGAGCCACCCAGGCACCCCTACTTAATATTTTCTAATATCATCTATGTAGCAACTCTTTGAGGTAATTATAAATAACACCATTTTTTTTTAGAATGGGGAAAATGGAGAGTCAAAGGGCTTGCTTGGTCCATGCAAGGTCAGATGCTATTAAAGACAAATAGTTTTAAAAAAAATGTCCATTCATGTTATATGTGCTATTCAGCACTTACGACGTGCCAGGTTTTGTTATAAATACCCAAGCATGGGGCGCCTGGGTGGCGCAGTCGGTTAAGCGTCCGACTTCAGCCAGGTCACGATCTCGCGGTCTGTGAGTTCGAGCCCCGCGTCAGGCTCTGGGCTGATGGCTCGGAGCCTGGAGCCTGATTCCGATTCTGTGTCTCCCTCTCTCTCTCTGCCCCTCCCCCGTTCATGCTCTGTCTCTCTCTGTCCCAAAAATAAATAAAAAAACGTTGAAAAAAAATTTTAAATACCCAAGCATGAGTCATTGCAGTCAGTAAAGTTAATATCCCTATCTAGAGATGAGAAAACATAAAATCTGGGTTTCTGCATGCTCAAACCTGAAGTTCACATTGTTCTGTTCTGATTTCTATGCTGAGGCCTCAGACTGCAGATGAAGGGCAGATCAAGAGCATGGATGGTGAGTGGTCTAGTGTACAATGTTTCAGAGCTTGGGATCTGGCAAACGCTGACTCCTGCAGGCCCCCTCCTCCAGTCCCTCCACGAGCCTCACTTTTGTCTTCTGTCAGCTAAGGATAATCACCACAGCTACACGGCAGTGTTTTGTGAGGATTCCATGAATTAATGTACAGAAAGCACTTACAACAGAGTTGGGCCCATTGAAGACTCAGAAATACGGGCTCTTATCTTCCCTGGGCCAAGAAGTTGAAAGACAGAGCAATAGTTTGGACAGAACAGAAATCATCCCTCCTTGTGGGTACACAGAGGCTTAAGCATGGGCATATGCTGACATGTTTGTTTCTAATTTTATTTATTTATTTATTTATTTATTTATTTATTTATTTTAGAGACGGAGAGAGAGAGCGTATGAGCCGGATAGAGGGGCGGAGGGACACACACACACACACACACACACACACACACACACACAGAGAGAGAGAGAGAAAGAGAGAGAATCTTAAGCAGGCTCTACACTCAGCACACGGGGCTCGATCCCATGACCCTAGGATCATGACCTGAGCTGAAATCAAGAGTCAGATGCTCAACCGACTGAACCACCCAGGCACCCCTGTTTCTCATTTTAAAGCATGTTAAGAGAAACTTTGGAGTGATAAATCATGTAAGGTTTCCTTATCTATTCAATACATAACTACTCAAACACCCGAACAATGCCTCTCTGTACAAGCAGTCTTCTGAACAAAGACCTCCCCCTACCACACAACTTACCTAATGAGTTAAAAATCTTCATCTGGTGTCTTATTGTGAGATCACCAATTTTCTATACAGTCGTATTTCAGTTCAAGTAAAACTTTTTTTCCTGGGATTCTAAACCTTGTGCATCCTCTGATTCCCTTCTCAATACAACATCTTCAGCTTCCTCCCACATCCTCCCGCATACTCCATGCTTCACGCACACTCCAGGGAGAATCTGGCACAGACTACTATCTCTCCGGGTCACTTGGCCGTGGCAGGATGCTCAGGGACCTGCAAGTGTGGAGGCTCGAGCAGGTCATGTTCCAATGCCGATGTGGTGGTGTTGGCAGAGCAGGGTCATGGCAGGCGGAAAGGGCAGGAGGGATTACCTGGCACAGTTGGCAGTAGGGACACTTAGCTGGTGCCTGCTGATGAACCAAAAGAGCAGATGGCACTGCTCGGTGATGGTTGTCAGAGGGCTGACATTTATGAGCAAAACCCAAGTGACTGAGTTGAAACATTGCTGGGCCTTGTAAATAACAGCCAAATTCAGTGATAAGAGAGTTTCAGACATTCTTATGAGCAATGCAGAGGACTGCCCTCCATCAGTGTACATACATTCATGTTGCCATTGCAGTGCAAAGACACACACACACACACCACCACCACCACCACCACCACCACCACACACACACCAGTCACCATCAGCAGCCCAAACTTCAGTTAAGAGAAGCAGATTTTATGCTGGTTTACAAAAGGCAGCATGATTCAATGGAAAAGTCCATCATCCAAGAAGCCAAGAGGTCATGAGGCTTCTGGTTCCAGCGCTGTAGCTGAGCAAGTGAGCCACCTATGGGAAGTTCTTCTAACTTCCTGACACACAAAGTACATTGTTTTCAAAATACCACTAGTACATCTCTCCCTTTGCACCTCCCCCGTTGCACTACAGTTCACCTCTTTCACCCTCCTAGACAGGGTGGGGGTTGTAATTCCTGCTAATAGTTCAAGGCCTTTTGCAGGCGTAGGCACACAGACACACACCGATGTACACAGATACACACACACACACATGCACACACACACGTGCAAGACTCACACAGACATGCACACATGCAAGACACACATAGACACACACAGATATACACACATGCACACAGACACATACAGATATACACACATGCACACACACACAGAGACAAAGATATGCAAGCACATAAGACACACATGGAGATACACACACTTGCACACATGCACACACAGATGTACACAGATATACCGACATACACAGATATGCACACACAGACACACACAGATACATATACATGTGCACAGACATGCACATACACACACACACCATCTATTCTTATTAAATAAATGAACAAAGAAGGTTATTTCCCATTTGTGACCTGGAGTTACTTTCAATTACTCTTGTAATGTACACGTATAGAGAAAACATTCTCCCTAAGACAGATCAGCACCTAAGAGATTACAAAAACCCACCTGATACATCAATTACTCATTTACTTCCTTAATTAACATGATCCCAGCTTTTAATAGTTTCTTATTACTGAGTTACTTGATTTTGTCCAGGCCCCTGAATAGACCAGGATGTGAAATATCATCAGCGCCTACATCTTGTTGGTCAGAACTTCCCATGCCTCCCCCGACTATACCTAACAAGGGCAGTCTTTGTTGTTTCTGTAGAAAATTAAAATTTGCCACATACTTTGGTATATATGATTTTGTCTGTCTGAAATATAACTGTGAAGATTCAGTTGAAATCAGGACTCACATTCACTGCATCATCTCCTCAAGAAATAAAACAAAAACTCTCAGGGTGGGAAAATGAAAATAAGTACTTAATTGATATATGTATGTGTGGGTGCCTTGGGCTCATCATTTCATATCTCTGTGTTTCTGGGCACATTACTTTTTCTGTGGGCCTCAGTTTTCTCATGTATAAAGTGCACACACTAACATCTACTTCACAAGATCAAGGTGAGGAGTGAATGGGGTCGGATGAATGCAATAGGTCATTGGCCCCCAGGGCTCCAAAGTGGATGTGTAAATGTAAGAAGCCCAGCAGCATATGGATAGCCAGGGGTCAATGCAAGTTCATTCATCTCCAGGTCCTTTTTCTGATAAAGACACAGGAAGGTACTAAGTCTCTTTTATCAGTTTAAAATCTATAGAGTGCATATAATCTTGGAAATATTGTTCGTCAACACCTTTTACCTAAATTACACTTTCAATCATTATTTGAGCAAGTAGATACCAATTTACTTTTCTACTAGCCTTACTTGGAACCTCTTGGCCAATGCTTGCTGACAGGATTACAGTGACTGATGATGTGCAGTATAATTAGGGTGGTGACAATGAAGGGTGAGAACGGAGAGCCTCTGAGTCTTGAAATCCTTTCATTTTTCCCTTGTTTGTTTTTCTTTGCCTTTGCATTCCAGAGGGTTCAAATAACACGTGGTCATGATGTGACAATTATTCAGCTTTGTCAGATCCAAAGTTCTGCTAATGAGGTAAAACACAGAGCCTTAGGGACATGGGTGATGCACTTGGTTGTTTGCCTTGATTTAATTCATCAGATAAAGGCTCGATTTTCTACCTGCTTATACCAATTCATTGCGGTTGAAGGAATTGGTTTTGTGCTGCTTTCTGTTTACCTCAGAAAATATTGTTACTGCTTTCATTTGATAAAATCCTGCTTCACAAAACTCAATGTATAAAAGAGACAAATTGCAGAAGAATGTGGGGCAGAGTATGATTGCCTATTTTATAAATGAGTTTCCTCTTTACAAAAAATTCACAATAGATGCATTCTAATAAATTCTGAGTTCCCTAATACTTTTTATGTTTTCACCTTATTTGCTTTGTTTGGTTTTACTTTTCACAGTTCTCTAAGAGAGTTTTAAAGCATAACTCGGGGAGATTTTTCCAAATGCTCCCATAGACACCAAGTTATCAAGATCCCTCCATGAAAAGTGATAGTCCTCACATTGCTTTTTCTCTTTGTATGCCCTGTTCCCATTAAATTATCTTCCTCTCCATACCCCACGCTGTCTGTACTTTTCCTTCTCAACTTCAAGAAATTGTGC
This sequence comes from Panthera onca, assembly GCF_046562875.1. Taxonomy (NCBI): domain Eukaryota; kingdom Metazoa; phylum Chordata; class Mammalia; order Carnivora; family Felidae; genus Panthera; species Panthera onca. The sequence goes on from NC_138350.1 coordinate 62,906,074, forward strand.
TCATCACTTAACACTCAGTTCAAGTATCCTCTCTGCTGAGATTCCTTCTTAGCCTTTGCATGCAGATTTAGCCACTGCTTACCCTGAGCTCCAACAGTTCTTATGTCACAGGCCTGATATAAACTTATCACTTTGTGGTATGCAACATATTTCCCCCCATGAGATAGTGAGTTCCTGGAGTCCAGGGGTCATGTCTGCAATAGCAGAGAGGGATATCACCCTGTCTCTTCCCAGTCACTTGCAAAATATTTCATATGAATTTCACCCTTGACAAAATTTCACACAAAATTTTACCAAGGTAATTCCAAAATGTATCCCGGCGAGTAAAGAAGACCAGGTAGACCTCATCTGATGTTCGGATACTTTCTCTACTTTTCTCACAAAATCTGATAGAAAAAAATTTTGAGTTAGAAACATGAGTTACTTTCCTATTTCTTTTTTTTTTTAATTTTTCTTTTAAGTTTATTTATTTTGAGAGAGAGAGCAAGCAGGAAAGGGCAGAGAGAGAGAATCCCAAGCAGGCTCCAGCTGTCAGAGTGGAGCCCGATGAGGGGCTTGAATTCAGGAATTGCGAGATCATGACCTGAGCCGAAATCAAGAGTCAGACACTTAACTGACTAAGCCCCCTATTTCTTACTTACTTCTGTGTACTATTGGACAAATCAGTACCTCTTTGCCTCAGATGCCTCATCTGACCTCAAGGAATAAATGACCCACTCCCCTCAAATTATTTTACCCTCGACTCAGATCATAAAACAGAATAGGAAAAGAATGTATCTTGGAAAGTAAGATCACATTATTATTGGATGAGATTTGCTGAATAATTTGAGTCTGAACTGGAAGAACCAGATGCGAATGCAGAGGAAGAAAGCAGATACTTGCCATGCTCGGTCATGGAGGGAAAGCCTTTGTATTATAAAACTACAGAGACAGGGAAAGGAAAATGTTTAAAACAGCTATGAGGATTGTGTAGACTCCACTAAACTCTTAAGCCATAGCTGTGAGATTTTATTATTTTCTGTTATGAGGGAGGGGAAGGGATGGTAGGCAGTGGAACAAAGAGCGATGGAGACTAGAATGTGCCTAATTTATACCAAATTAATTGCATAATATGTCCAATTTTTATTTATAATACCCTGTATAAAAACTTGGTTATGGAGTAAAAGCAGCTTCGTGGGGGTCAGGAGAACTGTGTTCCAGATGTGACTCTGCCACAACTGTAGCATGAATTTGGCATGTTCTTTCAACTCCTGGGGACTTGATTTCCCATATATTTTTTAATGTTTTTATTTTTTTTTTTTGAGAGAGAGAGAGACAGAGCATGAGAGGGGGAGGGGCAGAGATAGACGGAGACACAGGATCCAAAGCAGGCTCCAAGCTCCAAGCTGTCAGCAGAGCCCGATGCAAGGCTCGAACTCACAAACCATGAGATCATGACCTGAGCTGAATTCAGACACTTAACGGACTGAGCCACACAGGCGCCCCAATTTCTCATCTTTCAAATAGGGTGAGGACTATTTCTTGTTTATCCTGTTTACTCAGTACTTATAGGGCTCTTAGCTACTATTAGGTATTTCTTTTAATTATGTGTATATAAATATGATACAAATGTTTTTATTTATAAATAATATAAATGTTATGTATGTTTACTTATATTCACTTAAAGATTAAAAATATATAGATGTGTAAATGAAAGTGTTAGTCTAGATGGTAGAAATCTCTTTTATGTTTTAAAAAACTGTTTTTTTTTTTAAATTTTTAATGTTTATTTATTATTGACAGAGAGAGAGAGACAGAGCATGAGTGGGGGAGGGGCAGAGAGAGAGGGAGACACATAATCTGAAACAGGCTCCAGGCTCTGAGCTGTCAGCACAGAGCCCGATGTGGGGCTGGAACTTACAGACAGTGAGATCATGACCTGAGCCGAAGTCAGACGCTCAACCGACTGAGCTACCCAGGTGCCCCTTAAAAAACTTTTTGATGTTTATTTATTTTTGAGAGAGATAAAGAAAGAGTGTGAGTGTGGGAGAGGCAGAGAGAGAAGGAGACAGACTCCAAAGCAGGCTCCAGGCTCTGAACTGTGAGCATAGAGCCTGATGCGGGGCTTGAACCCACGAACCAAGAGATCATGATCTGAGCCAAAGTAGGCTGCTTAACTGACTGAGCCACCCAGGCGCCCAGAAATATTTTTTAGCTATAACATTCAAGTAGAGAATGCCTTACCAACAGGCCTATTTTCTGCTTGACTGTAAGTGTTAAAACTCTTTGCAATTCCCTCCGTGGCATTAAATATAATATAGAAGAGTCAGTTAAAACTTCACAGACTTCTATTATTACCTCAATGACCAAGCACAAGTGGTCACTCTGGGCTTCAGTTTTTCCATTTGCAAGATGGTGACAGCTAATTAGATTGTGGTTAAGACTGGATATAAGCATGAAAACCATATACCCATATCTGCCACACAAATGTTTACTTCATTTTTGTTTCCTCTCTGTAGGAACTAGCACAGGGCCCATGCATAGTATGTGCTCAAAAACGTGTTGATTGGTGGTTGGAGATTTATCAAACACAGTACATTTATTTACCCATGCATTTTAAATCTTGTGGGAATTCCTGTTTTAGTAAAGTTACAAGCCCCCCCCCCCCCCGCCCCCAAATTCCCTACTCACTAAAGGATATCTTAGTAAAATAGGGACAGGGAGAAAAAGCTAATTTCACAGTAAGCATAGACAATCTCCAAGATTCTGTTCATTTAAAAATTATGGTTCCTGTAAATTGAATTTCTCATTCATGTACAAGGCTGACTTGGAATGAGTCAGAATTAGAGACAGATGATAGCTTGATACATCTTCTTTAGTTTCTTCAGAACACAGACTTCTGGAAATCCCTTCATACAATCTCCCTTAATTGGTTTGTACAATTCTTTAACATAAACCACTGAAACTGTGGGAAGAAAAGTAAATTTGGCCTCTGTTGACCCAGATACTCAGCAATACAAAAAGTGGCTTTTTTATTAAAAAAATATTTTAGTTCATTTGAAAGCAAACATTTTAACCTTCAAAAGAAGGTTCATAGTGAGAATCAGTGCTTGAACATTTATCAACTGTTAACACCAATGAATCATAGGGGCAAAACCCAAGAGCAAGATGTGATTCCATCACTCTGCTTCCCAACATTTAGCCATAAGGACAGACTTTTTGGACGTGGAACTGTACTAGGAATTCTATTCTCTCTAAAGTAACAGCTAAGTACACTATTAATAAAATCAGTACAATGGAACTATTTGCTCTCTTTTATCCTTAACCATCTCAGAGGTGACCCGGCTACTCCTGTCTTAATCATACTGAATAAGTTTCGCTCAACTATATAATGTGCACACTGAAGGTGAGAGCAACCCAGCATTTTGTTACATCAAAAATTTCTGCCAACATTTTGTTATGTCAAAAATGCCTGGTTATTAGAAAGGTGACAATGATTAGTCACTACAAATAATATATGGGGAAGGTCAAAACAGTAGACTAATATCACCTCCAGGATAAGTACATTGCTGAAGGATGCCACTGTCTTACACCTCCTGTCTCCAAGGTCCATTTCCATGGAATATGACTAAAAACTAGTCACTCTATTCCCACATCCCCCAAGCTCCTGGTGAAACAGGAAAACAACAAGCCAGCAAACAAAGGTAATACATGGGCACATTATGGGACTGTTGCAGCGTCTTTGACCTCACACACCCCTGGTGGCATTTCTGTTCATTTGGCTCCCGCCTTTTTCTTAGATCTGTTTCTCTCCTGTTTTATTCTCAAATTGTTCTACCTCATTGTATCTAACTGACTATATTCTTTAAAAAGATAGCTTTATTTTGTATGGACTATTTACTCTTTATCCTTCCTCCTTCCCCTCCTTCCCTAATCCTCACCTATTTCGACTCTTCCCCTTTCAAATCATCACATTAAAGAAGAAAAGCTTGTAGAAAATTCCTCACTCCTACACAGTTGCAAAGTGTTACACTTCACATTTCCTAACTACATGAGATGATTTATTTTTCTCACTTGGACAAGCATTTAACAATTGGCCAAGTCCAGATCCACCTATTCTTTTTTTTTATAATACCTTGTTGTATTTTTTTTAGGAGGGTGTTGGGGGTATTCAACTTTATGTCTCTTCCCAGTTTTCTAACCTCCTTACCTTTGCTGTCTGCTAGAATCTCACTCCCTATTCCCTTTCCTTTACTGATCAACTTTCTTACCACTTGTGGACTCACTACCAAAGTTATCAGCCTTTTGGTGGGGGGTTATGCCAAGAGTGTTGCCTCAACTTTGAATCTTTTTGTCAAGCATAAAACTGTTGAGGTGTTTTTTGTTGTGGTTACTTTTTGCCAACGTTAACTCTTAATATTTCTTTTGTCTTCTGGCATCCCCACAGATGTATCCCCCCCCCCCCCCGTGGGGATCTTTTTGTATTTATAGAAAAAAAGTTATATTTGCCTTTTTATTTTCTATTGATAACCATAGCCCCAAGATATTCTTTCACCATTTGATCAGCCTCAAACACTACTATTTTTTGTTTTAATTTGTTCTATTTGGCCTTTTGAGCCCCTCAAGAAACCCAACCACTGACAACTTTTTTTTTAATGTAGCATAACAAATGTACCAGTGTTTACTTCCATTAGCATTCCATATCCTTTTATGTTTGTAGCTTTCTCTTCTAAATCTGTTTAACCACAAAATATGATTCGATCACCCTGCTCAAGTTCCACAAAGAATACCATCTTTCAACCTCTGTCACTTTCTTCCAGACATTCAAAGACCACACCATGCTAGATCAGATCAGAGATAAGGAAAGAGGACAGGAAGCTCCTAATCAAAGAAATAAACACAACCATCAGCACTGATAATCCTGCCTGTGTGTCTGCCTTTGCATATGTGTGTTTCATTGCATATTCATAGCACCTTTTTCTTTATGGGAGTATTTTTGAGAACAGGAGAATATTTTCCCATACCAGGACTATTTCATAAATATGTTATTAATTATTTTTTAAAAAGGACATAGAAATTGCGATCAAATATCACCTAGCAGAAATCAAAGCAACAAAAAAGATCGTAAGTTCTACACATTATCACTGGCTGTCGTTCCATTCTCCCGACTCATCTACATCTTTTTAACAGTCCTTATTACTTTTAAACATCCTGCCAGATACTTGGTGTTTACCTGCCATAGCTAGCTAGCCCCCGACGGCAGTATTATTATCATTATCATCATTATTGACTCTATAGAGTTGCCTCTCCAGAGCTCCCTCCTTCCCCAGCATTTGGTATTAAAACTTACCGCTTTTACCAACTCCCCCAGCTCCCAGCATTACCACCTTGTACTCTCTGGACCCGCCTGATGCGCGGCTGGGGGAGCAGCTGGCTTCGCTTTCTACCTCCATCTTACCCGAGAGACGGGAGGAGAAAAAAGAAAGAAAAAGTCGCCCGTGTCAGGTGCTCGCTCAGATATTAAGCAACTCTAAAACTGTGTCAAAAGAAAGGTTTAGTAGGAGGTAAGAACCATCAGCGCCGGGCTGGCTGCTGGTCCTGTGCTGGAGCGGGTCTCATAGCAACCACGTCAATTGCTTCCAATAAAAATCTGGCTTTTATATCCCCCCTCCTTCCGATCCTTCACTCTCCCATCTCCCGCGATCTCTCTCATTCTCTGTCTCTGTCTGTTTGGGTTTTTCCCCCCTTTCCTGCCTCTGCTTCTTTCTTCCTTCCCCTTCCTCACTCTCTCCTTTCCCTCTCCTGCCCCCTGCTTGGTGGCAGTTGTTAGAAGCACACATTTGGCTACTTTCCAGCCTGGGCTGCTAGAATAGAGTGAATCTGAGACTTGGAGGATGCTACGTCTCACAGGCTGACTTCTGTAGCTACAGCGTCAAAGACATTATTTTCTTTTAATCAGAGTCAGTTAATGAAGAAAGATGTCTGTTGCTTATCCCCTTGCTTTTATCACCATCTTCTTGCAGTTTTCATTCTGGGGAAAAGAGATGTTACCAATTTAGAAGGGGGAAAACAAACAAACAAACAAACAAAGCCAAAACATAACTCAGGGCTCTTAAGGTCCGGTCTTTAGTGTTGTTGAAATAATAGCTGGCTAGCACGAATCATTTCAGCTGCTTGACAGCTGCAGTTCTCACATAAGGAGGTATTTGAATTAGGTCATTGTCATGTTTGGACATAGATCATCCTTGTTTACACTAGTTTATTAAGAATATCTAAAACACAACAATTCTGTCAAGCAGGAAAGAGATTCTTAACATTTTTGATGACAATTATGGCAGTATTAAAGACCCTAGAAGACTCTTTTTCAGATGTCCAAACTCCTATCTCTTATTTGAATTCTTTCAAATTCTGCTTTCCTCTGCTTTGTCTCTTTTTCTTCGGAAACCTTCTAAATTCTAGAGGTCTTAGGATGCTTTCAAGAATCCCTAATGGTCATAGTTAGAGCCCATTCTTCAAACAAGTGATGATGATGTTCTGCATGTTTATTGTCGACTTTCTGATTCTGAAATTGGATCATGGATAGATGCACTGAAATGTTTGGTGTACACAGGCTTGTCTAGGAAAGGAAATATTTTTAATCAGTTCCTTATGACTTTATAGTGTGTGACCAAGCATTGGGCACAGAGGAGATGTTCAATGTATTTTTGTTGATAAATGGGGAGGTAGTATATAGTTACAGCCAAGACCATAGGCTCTGAAGACTCATTGCTTGTGTTCAAATCTGGACTCGGCCACTTACTAGCTGGGTGACCTTGAGTAAATGACTTCACCTCTCTGTGCCTCAGTTTATTCATCTACAAAATGGTTTATTAAATCCCTACTCTATTAACTCATTAAGTGAGTTTAATGTTTATACAATATTTCAAACAGTGTCTACAAAATTATAAGCACTATTTAACTATATGATATGATGATGATGATGATGATGATTTTGAGTTAATGGTGCTCCCAGCCCACTGTTTATACACACTCACCCAAAGAGAAAATCGTCTCTTCAAGGGTTTATTCCATCTGCATGCCTTCTTTACTAAAATATCTGTTCAAAATTTATGTCAAATAGATATATCAAGATGTTTGTTTCCTTATTACTGAGTTTTAATAGTTCTTTATATATTCTATATAAGCCTTTTATCAGATATATGTTCTGAAAATATTTTCCTCCATTCTATGGCTCTTCTGTAGTATCCTTCAAAGAGCAGGAGTTTTAAATTTTGATGGAGTCTAATTTGTGTTTTCCCTCTGAGCTTCAAAAGTGAATCTGCCTCCTGGATGCTCCCATCAGACACCCTGAATATATCACTCTAATCCTCAATAACAAGGTCAGCATTGTTCTCTGTCTTTGCAGGGAGCACTGTCACCTGCTAAGTCCTAGCTGTAATTTAGCCTCTCTCATATCTGACCACCATGACTGAAGAGTCCTCCAACCTGTCCTCTCTGAGTAGGGTCTCTCTGCCCTCCCCCCTTCCACACTGCTGAATTCATCCTGTATACTATGTCAGGGAAATCTACCTAAATGTCGACCTGACCAACCCTATTGTACACATATTCATGAGTCAAATGCCTAAATAATGGATCCAATAGCTTAGAGTGGCACATAGGGACACAAAGCATTTATTCCATTCTTGTGTCCTCACACTCCATAGAACAGAGTCAGGCAGAGTGGGCTACTTGCCTCTCTTCCAACCAAACAGTCATTTCCATAATTGGATCTAATAAAAAACAGTAGCTTTATTATAATTACCCTTTAATTGATTCATTGAAACTTTATTCCTCCATGAAAAGAGGTATGTAAACAGTAGCATTTAGCTTCAAGGTCTTTCTGGGTTTTGTTTGTACTTCTGGTACAAAATTCTTATGACCTTGAGCAAATCACTTGACCCTCTGGCTATCTGTTCCACCATCTGTTACTCTGTTTTCCATGTCAGCCACTCTGATTTGGTGGTAAAACATAGGGACTGTCATGCCAGCTGTGTCCTTGGTGTTCTCTTTTACAATTACTTTAATATTGGTTAAGAGAAAAGGATACATGAAAATGTCCCTTAACAGTAAATGGATGGGTGACTTGTCAAATACCAATGGGCATTGTGAGAGGGAAATTTAGTGCATTAGTTTCTGCTCAGTGTCTACGCATCTGTCCATATTCCTCAAATGGAAGTCAGCAAGATATTTCCCTATTTACATGGGAGATGATAAACATGAGGTACAGGGGGACTTCCCTAGTTATAAAGCTCTCTTTGTCTACCTCTTCTTTGAAATTCAAAGGTACTCCACTCTGGTGCCTTCTCTTGAGTTACTAAGGGCCACAATACCTCCTGATTGATGTTTGAATTTTGGAGCATCCTAATGCTACTGATTTTCAGTTTTAGTTAGTGAACTTTTGTGAATCTGTATGCCTGGTTCCTTGGCTGGTGCACCCAAAAGTCTAAGGGCATGTATGTGGGTATGTGTGTACATGGCAGAGATGTGGGGGAAGAGGGAAGAAGAGAGAAAGAAAGGGGAAGACACAGGGGAGGGATGAAGAAAGAGAAAGGTATTTTCCAAGTGTATAAATGGTAATTGAAATGTAATAATTAAGCAACTAAAGTCAGTACATGGCAGATTACTTTGCTATATAAAATTATTCAATGGAAAATTATTAAATGATTAAAGTCTGTATTTGCTTCCTGTAACCCACCCTGGCACTTGCCATCCTTTTAGAATGCCACATGATTCCCACTGAGTGTTCATGTCCTTTAGATGAAGACCCAGGTGTTCCATGTTGTTTCAGAGCCACTTGACTCCCTGAGTAAGATCAAAGTACATGCCACCTCCTTTCTGTCACTGGCTGCTCACCTTTCAAGTCCTTAGAGGACAAGCCATTCCTTCTGAAGGATTGCATTAACCTACTTACATGGATATCTTTCTAAAGTCCTTTAGGGACATCTAAGGCATCCAGTCACTGTGGACAACATCCTACTTCATTCTAGGGGGAAGTGAGGCACATTCAGAGTTCCTTTCTTACTTATCTAGTCACTTAAAAGCAGAGCTCCTGACACCATTGTCAGCAAAGCCACTCTTCCCTTTGTTAGAGTATTTATGATATTTATTACAATGATTTATTTACATTCTATTTCACTTTACTCACAAGCGGTGACCCTGCCACCATATTCATCTTTATCTCTCCAGAGTTTAGCACAGTGCCTGGTGTGTACTACCTGACAGGACATTTTTATTAAATGAAGGAATTAATTGTGCCAACTGGGTGACTGTCTATTGCTCCATTAATTAAATTAACTTTCCAAAGTGTATTATTTACCATTTGTATCCTAATGAAAAGAGAATTCATGGACGGAAGAAACAGCAACTTAGTTGATAACCTCTGGGTAAATTCATGTTTGGCAGGCACATTCTCACTGTGAAATATAAGACTATTGGAAACCAGAAGATAGCACAACTGCTCAGGACAAACAAAAAAACAAACAAACAAAGCTGGCAACATCAAGTGGAAAACAGCTAATTTTGCAGATGGAAGGCAGAGTTCCATCTGCACAGCATAGACCTTTGTATCACATTGACCTCCTCATAATCATATTCAGTAAAATTCACCTTAGGTGTTAATAAGTCTTGGGGAATAATTCAACACTTTTCCTAAAGGGTTATTAAGGTTAAAATATCTGAAAGCAGGGCTCTTATATGTGATTGAAATAACCTGCATTCTTTCATTTATTCATTCTATCATGGATTCATTCTTTAAATATGGATTAATTTGCTTCTTCCAAAACCATTCATTCATTCATTAGGGTTTTTAGAAAAAATAAGGAAAATCACAATGTAGTCCATGAGTCCAAAGTGTGTATATCCTCATGTAGGAGAGACACCTGCATACCAGTTTCTGGAATAAGTCGGAATGTGGCAGGTAATTGAATAGATAAATGAACAGAGTCTGATAGGAACATGGGGGAAGGAGAGAATGATTCAAATTAAAAAAAACCAAGGTGGAGTGTCAAGGAAGGGGGAGTAACTTGGACTAGATTTAAAATAGGACTTAAAATGGAAGAAATAACAAAAACAGAGGTGGTCAAAGATTAGAGAGAACAGTGGTGACTTGCATATTAATGCCATCTGGTTGATACGGAAGAACATAAGAACATGATACAACAGCTGGATGGTAGGTGAATTACTGCAAGCTTTAAATTATAGCAGAGTTTGGATTTCTTTTCTTTCTTTCTTTTTTAAACTTTACCTTTAAAAAAATTTTTTTAATGTTTATTTTTGAGAGAGCCAGAGTGTGAGTGGGGAAGGGGCAGAGAGAGACAGGGAGACACAGAATCTAAAACAGGCTCCATGCTCTGAGCTGTCAGCACAGAGCCCGATGCAGAGCTTGAACTCGGAAATTGCAAGATCATGACCTAGGCTGAAGTCTGACGCTTAACTGACTGAGCCACCCAGGAGCCTCTAACCTTTATCTTTAAAAAAAGCATGGTGCCAACTTTAAACAGTAAAAATACAAGCTTCTGATTAGAGGAAAATCAAGTTCTTGCTCAAGTTACTTTTTTCATTAAGCTCTTGTGGCTTTGTCAAATCCCTGAGATTTGAAACTAAGCTAAATTTCTCTAGGGGCGCCTGGGTGGCTCAGTCGGTTGTGTCCGACTTCAGCTCAGGTCATGATCTCGTGGTTCACAAGTTCGAGCCCGACATCGGGCTCTGTGCTGACAGCTTGGAGCCTGCTTCCGATTCTGTGTCTCCCTCTCTCTCTGACCCTCCCCCCATTCATGCTCTGTCTCTCTCTGTCTCAAAAATAAATGTTAAAAAAATTTAAATTTCTCTATATTTATTATTATTGTAGACACTCATTTCACTAGGCATCCCACAATTTGTTAAATTGTAATCTACGTGAGAAGGCAGTCCCTTATTTTTTTCTTTATATTTGCCATGGTTCTGGGCCAAGGGCTGACATATCAAAAAGGATCAATAAAAACATGTTAAGGCTTTTTTGGCCACTATACTTCATAGTAAAATCTGATATCATTACTACAGATTGCAATTTTTACTATTCAATCATCAGAATTGACTTTCACCTTGTAAAAGCAAAAACTTAGGGCTCAGGCTATTTAAACATATGGACAAGATAATGGAGTGAGTATTTATACCATAGAAAAATATAAAATTTTGTATACTAATAAATTTCCAAGAAATATTCAAATTTTATACCTGCATTTTATTGACTAGAGACTTCAGCTGTCTTTTACTTTTGTATGTCTGTGGTATAATTACATTAATATATGCAGTAGTGATATTTTTGAGGCTATGTAATGTAATATAATGTAGTGTTCAAGAAATACTTAATTTTATCCAATATAATGTTGATATATTCTACTTGTTATGATTTTATCTTATAATAGATGCTATCAATTAATTATCAGCTTGAATTATTGAATATCCAGAATATATTGTATTCAAATTCTGCATAAATAAGAGACTACTAAAACTACATTAATGTAAAAAATGGTGCTATATAAAAAAATGGTGCTATACCAGACTGAATAGATAATGAAGCTTTTTAATATTGTACTTGGATAATTATATATTCTGTTGCAAATATCACCACACAGCCTTGCTATTAACATTAAGATAATAGTTTTCTGGCATTTAAAAATTGAGATATTATTACATTTCTACCAAGAGTTACTTGTGAGACTGCCTTAGTTTCCCCTGAGAGCTAAGAAATTAGAATTTGGGAAGTACCTTGAATACATTTAGGAGAACCTTCCATCTAGGGAAGATACCTCATACTCACTGATTACTGATCAATTCTTTGAATAATGAGTATCAGAGAGTTTATTAGTTTACAAAATAGTCCACTATGACAACCCAAGATAATGGAAAAGCTCTCAGATTTTGGTGTAAGAGGGGCCTCATTATTTTTTTGTAAATATATGAAATTTATTGTCAAATCGCTTTCCATACAACACCCAGTGCTCATCCCAAAAGATGCCCTCTTCAATACCCATCACCCACCCTCAACTCCCTCCCACCCCCCATTAACCCTCAGTTTGTTCTCAGTTTTTAAGAGTCTCTTATGCTTTGGCTCTCTCCCACTCTAACCTCTCTTTTTTTTTTCCTCCTCCTCCCCCATGGGTTCCTGTTAAGTTTCTCAGGATCCACATAAGAGTGAAAACATATGGTATCTGTCTTTCTCTGTATGGCTTATTTTGTTTAGCATACACTCTCCAGTTCCATCCACGTTGCTACAAAGGGCCATATTTCATTCTTTCTCATTGCCACATAGTACTCCATTGTGTATATAAACCACAACTTCTTTATGAATTCATCAGTTGATGGACATTTAGGCTCTTTCCATAATTTGGCTATTGTTGAGAGTGCTGCTATAAACATTGGGGTACAAGTGCCCCTATGCATCAGTACTCCTGTATCCCTTGGGTAAATTCCCAGCAGTGCTACTGCTGGGTCATAGGGTAGGTCTATTTTTAATTTTCTGAGGAACCTCCACACTGTTTTCCAGAGCGGCTTCACCAGTTTGCATTCCCACCAACAGTGCAAGAGGGTTCCTGTTTCTCCACATCCTCTCCAGCATCTATAGTCTCCTGATTTGTTCATCTTGGCCACTCTGACTGGCGTGAGGTGATATCTGAGTGTGGTTTTGATTTGCATTTCCCTGATAAGGAGCGACGTTGAGCATCTTTTCATGTGCCTGTTGGCCATCCGGATGTCTTCTTTTTTTTTTTTTTTAATTTTTTTAACATTTATTTATTTTTGAGACAGAGAGAGACAGAGCATGAACAGGGGAGGGTCAGAGAGAGGGAGACACAGAATCCAAAACAGGATCCAGTCTCTGAGCTGTCCGCACAGAGCCCGACGCAGGGCTTGAACTCACGGACCATGAGATCATGACCTGATCTCGACCAAAGTCGGCCACTTAACCGACTGAGCCACCCAGGCACCCCATCCGGATGTCTTCTTTAGAGAAGTGTCTATTCATGTTTTCTGCCCATTTCTTCACTGTATTATTTGTTTTTCAGGTGTGGAGTTTGGTGAGATCTTTATAGATTTTGGATACTAGCCCTTTGTCCGATATGTCATTTGCAAATATCTTTTCCCATTCCGTTGGTTGCCGTTTAGTTTTGTTGGTTGTTTCCTTTGCTGTGCAGAAGCTTTTTGTCTTCATGAGGTCCCAATAGTTCATTTTTGCTTTTAATTCCCTTGCCTTTGGGGATGTGTCAAGTAAGAAATTGCTACAGCTGAGGTCAGAGAGGTCTTTTCCTGTGTTCTCCTCTAGGGTTTTGATGGTTTCCTGTCTCACATTCAGGTCCTTTATCCATTTTGAGTTTATTTTTGTGAATGGTGTGAGAAAGTGGTCTAGTTTCATCCTTCTGCATGTTGCTGTCCAGTTCTCCCAGCACCATTTGTTAAAGAGACTGTCTTTTTTCCATTGGATGTTCTTTCCTGCTTTATCAAAGATTAGTTGGCCATATGTTTGTGGGTCTAGTTCTGGGGTTTCTATTCTATTCCATTGGTCTATGTGTCTGTTTTTGTGCCAATACCATGCTGTCTTGATGATTACAGCTTTGTAGTAGAGGCTAAAGTCTGGGATTGTGATGCCTCCTGCTTTGGCCTTCTTCTTCAAAATTACTTTGGCTATTTGGGGCCTTTTGTGGTTCCATATGAATTTTAGGATTGCTTGTTCTAGCTTCAAGAAGAATGCTGGTACAATTTTGATTGGGATTGCATTGAATGTATAGATAGCTTTGGGTAGTATTGACATTTTGACAATATTTATTCTTCCAATCCATGAGCACGGAATGTTTTCCCATTTCTTTGTATCTTCTTCAATTTCCTTCATAAGCTTTCTATAGTTTTCAGCATACAGATCTTGTACATCTTTGGTTAGATTTATTCCTAGGTATTTTATGCTTCTTGGTGCAATTGTGAATGGGATCAGTTTCTTTATTTGTCTTTCTGTTGCTTCATTATTAGTATATAAGAATGCAACTGATTTCTGTACATTGATTTTGTATCCTGCGACTTTGCTGAATTCATGTATCAGTTCTAGCAGACCTTTGGTGGAGTCTGTCGGGTTTTCCATGTATAATATCATGTCATCTGCAAAAAGTGAAAGCTTGACTTCATCTTTGCCAATTTTGATGCCTTTGATTTCCTTTTGTTGTCTGATTGCTGATGCTAGAACTTCCAACACTATGTTAAACAACAGCGGTGAGAGTGGACACCCCTGTCATGTTCCTGATCTCAGGGAAAAAGCTCTCAGTTTTTCCCCATTGAGGATGATGCTAGCTGTGGGCTTTTCATAAATGGCTTTTATGATCTTTAAGTATGTTCCTTCTATCCCAACTTTCTCGAGGGTTTTTATTAAGAAAGGATGCTGAATTTTGTCAAATGCTTTTTCTGCATCAATTGAAGGAGGGGCCTCATTATTGATCTGACTTCTTTCACCAACTTACTAACCGTGTGAAAGTGGACAAATCTCACCTCTCAGAGCTTTAGTTTCTCATCTGCAAAACAAAAAACTAACATGTTTGGTATTTGTGAAGTTCAAATGAGATGATATAAATTCAATGCCTGGGAACACTCATTCGTGGTATAAAATTGGAATATTAGAAAGTTCACTCATCACACACCAAGCAAGAAAGAGAAAAATGGCCTGAGAGTCTTGGTCATTTCGGTCCCCTGCAAGGTGAACACTGAATTGAAGCAGGGACAGACAGGTCAGTGAGAGAGGTGCAGTTTGTACAAAATCATAGAAGAAACAGCACTTAATGCTTGAGGCCATTGCTTTGTCTAGTGTGCGCTATGTAGGAGGGTATGTGCATGTTGTAGGGGGGTGGCAGAAGAGAAACCAGGAAACATAGTTTGGAAGTATATGGATGACTTTGTTTGTTTATGTAATTCTGAGAAGTTTGGACTTACCAGGCAAGTGACATGAAACCAGGGATAGTTTTTAAGCAGAGGCATAATATGAACAATTGTGTGGTTTACAAAACTTGCAAAGCTGTCTCTAAAGGTCGTGTGAAGAGTGGATTACAATGAGAATAAGCTAGAAACCATTAACATGGTTTAGGTGGCTGTTTTAGTCATCCAGCAGAGAGTAGATAATAATTCAAACTAGATGAACTGGGTCCATGGCTGACAAACTGGGGGAACCAAACTGGCTGACGTGTTTTGCTTGGATCCCTGGTTATACCAGGAAGTTAACAGTATCACTGCCTGAGATATAGGATAGAGAAAGAGTGGGAAGGGCTGAAGTAAAGGAGAAAGATGTGAATAATGTGTCAAATTCTGATTGTATTAAATTTAAGGTACTTTTGGAATATCTGGTTAGATATATAAGGAGAATAGTTTCAAATGATAGGTTTGGAGTTCAGAGGAAAAGCATAGGCTTAGAGATATAGATTATAGATTAAGAAATCTTTAGCTTATTAGTGGTAAATGAAAACATAGCAAGAGATGAGATTCCCTATGGAGTGCTTGCTATAAAGTTGAAAGAATAAAGGGTGTCTTTATTAATGGACTATAATAGACCAAGATAACAACTGCTGAGTACTCTGTGCAAGGTACTTGGATAAGAAATCTTTGGTCATTTTCTTATTGAATCTGCACAATAATGCTATGAGGCCTCTGTCAATATTGCCAAGAGGATAAAAAAGAAATATACGGAGATGTAGCAAAGTCACCAGAAGAATAGAATCCAAGCAAGGAGAGCCTTCCTGAGGCAAGAGGTGCTAAACCGTGGTTGGTCACATAAGCATAGAAGTGACAATATGTCACTCCATTTAGGAAATGAGAGCTGATTTGTGAATAAAGCAATCTTGGTAGAAAAGTAAGCATGGAAGTGAGATAGTAAAAGATGAAGAAATGAGTAGGAGTTAAGAATTTAAGCACAGATGATATACTTTTCATTTCAAAAATTTGATAGTGACAGAAAAGAATGTGATAAGATCATATGTTGTCCTTGTTGAAGATATGACTTGGAATGGCTATAGAATTGACAGGAAATCATTACTAAAATATAGTGGGCACAATATTTGTACGTATCAATTAATGTCCTTATCATTATGCATATTTAAAAATAGCTTGTCAAAGATGCTACAAGTAGGGAACAGGACATACTGAGACTTGATCTTAATTTTGACAATGAATACTTACTGATCGTTCACCTTTATTTTTTAAATACACATTTTTTTCTAGTCTTGTAAATTTTTTAAAATAACATTTTATTACAGGTCTGTGATAGATCTTGACTTTTGTGTGTTAGTTATATTGCTTGGTTTTGCTTTCAGCTAAAAACTTTCTCTTTTTATAACCTATTATAAATGTTCTCTCACTTAACTCAAGACAATCATTCTTGTCCTATTATCTTTTGTGACTATAAATAATTTGCTTTGTTTATTTTGTTACCTTGACGATATTTATAGATCATGTCACAGAGATCTTCCCTTGGAGACCTCTCTTTTGTAGACTGTGTAAATTTAGTCCCTTATGTCTAAACTCATATGTCTTTTCCCCTAATCCTGGGATATATTTTGTTGACCTTCTGAATTTCTTTCTCAACTCACCTCTATAACTTGCCAGTATTGCAAAAAGAAATTATGATAGAAAGTGAATAATTTGAAGTAATATCTAGCTTCTCTAGCATTCTAACTAAAATAATTATGAAGATGTAGAAATAGAAAAGCAGGGGTGCCTGGGTGTCTCACTCGGTTAAGCGTCCGACGTCGCTTCAGGTCATGATCTTGTGGTACTTGAGTTGAAGCCCTGCATCAGGCTCTGTGCTCACAGCTGAGAGCCTGGAGCCTGCTTCAGATTCTGTGTCTCCCTTTCTCTGCTTCTCTCCCACTAGTGCTCTGTCTCTCTCTCTCTCTCTCTCTCTCTCTCTCTCTCAAAAATAAATAAACATTTTTTTAAAAAAGTTAAAAAAAAAGAAAATAGAAAAGGAAGTACTCTGAAGACAAAGTCAGGGAACAATGGGGCTAACTAGAGAAAACAATAGCACTTTACTGGACTTGGCTTGATGAAATCAATCAGTCTGTGGTCCAAAAAATTAATAGGGAAATTTGTGAAATTTATACTCTCTTTGCATCCACCCCCAGCTTAGAGATGAAGGTTTGCACCAAACATGAAACGAGACATGGGTTATTCCACTTTCCGAATGCTGATTTTTGAAATGGTCAGAAGCCCACTTTCCTACCACCTTTCAAGAAAATATATTCATAACTGCAACTCACAGAAAGTGGCAGTGTGTCAGGTACATGAGAGAGGTATGGATATTTAAGTATTGTGCCCTGGAAAGTAAGTTTCAACAAAACCAGATAAATGAATGGCCCTAGAAGGAAGGCATGCTAGATATTGTCGATTATCTAAGTACTCCTGTTCAGGAAAGTGAGAGTGAGGACAACTAGTCTGGTCCAACAGGTTTAGACAGATCCACACATCTAAGGATGGATGAGTAACCAAAAAGGGATTTTCTGAAAATTATTAGCACCATGAAAAAGTTATCATGATGATAAAGAGAAAACTAAGACCTCTAGAAATCTTAAAATTCTTTAATTTTTGCTTGAAATGAATATTTACAAATTTTTAAGAGTATGCCAGAATATGGCCTCTTTAGAAAAGGAGAAAGCTCTAAAATGAGAAGAGTCTCTACACAAAAATAGAATGCTATCCAAACAGAAGGAACTCAGAGCAGAGCAGAGATACAACTTATCAACCATAAAGTAATGAATGTTACTATAGTATCAGATACTAGTTTTAGCACATAGTAGGTTCTCATTAAATATCAGTTCCTATATGCTATGACAATAGGCTGATGAAAAATAGTAACAATAGAAAATATTATTGAAAATGTAAAGAAACTTCTATTTCAATAAAGGAGTTTAAGCCCAAACCAAAGGTGGTAAAATTAGACCTGAAATTATTAAAACTTCTATCAGTAAAGTGGAGGAGAAACTTAAGAACTCTTCCCAGGATGCAGAGGAAAGAAAGTTGATAACAATGATGATAGAAATAATAGAGGTGGAGGATATTGGACTATCATTGACTCATTCTTCTCCTCGTTCCTTTTAGAGCAGGAATGATGAGTGCACTAGGCATAGTGCTGGATTTGATGCAAAGCACCAGTTAAACCATAAGATCCAAAGCCAACTGCTGTAGGAGCAAGTGTAGGGCAAGGAGAAAGTAGAATTTTTTTTTTTCTCCACTGAACTGATATGTGTGTTTCTTAGGCAAGATATATAAAGAAAAACATCTTGGAAAGATATCAAAACAGAAGCTAAAAGAAGATACTCTGAGGAGGATGTCCAATATCACACCAATGTGGAAACAATGAAATTCCAGCAAAAACAAAAGAACCCAAATCACACACTGCGGGATCCAGCCAAGAGAAATTTCCTGGACTGATGAATCAATCCATACTTAATTAAGTGCCTTCATGTGTTATATGGGAAATAGCTCTTCCAGGAGTGAACTTGTTTAGAGAAGATCTGATTTCCAGAAAATATAAGTTAATTATTTAAATCCAAATAATTAATTCATGTGTCAGGTTTTCAGCCCCCATAAGAGGTCTTATTTTATTAGTGAGCATAGTTCATTAAGATGCATAAGAAAGAGTATGTTGGTCTACATGAAGGTGGATGGCCAGGAAGAAACCTAAAAAATGAAATGGAAGTCAGTGGAGAACAAGGCTTCAACCCATGTACCTTATGTCAAATTAGGAGCCCCTGTCTGTGATCAGGAGAGTTCCAGGAGCCAAAGAAATTTGCCACTGCCTTAAGCACTTGGATCACATTAGTTCTGCATTCATCAAGCAGAATTCTGGTTTAAATTTGCCCTTTGAAGAAGATAATATGAAGCCTGAATTCCAGAAAGACTTTGTCAGTCACCTAGACCTACTTCTTTATCCTTGCAACATCTTTCATATTCCAGAGTGAAAGATGCATTCACCCGGCTTTGGTTTGATACTTCACAGACTGAGAACTCAGGATGAACTAATTCGGTGTTTAATCATTGTGATTGTTACAAATAACTGATTTATGTTGAGATGAAGTCTTTCTTGTATTATCTTCTGGTTATCTTAATTCTGTCTTCAGAAGCAAGGTAGAAATAGTCTGGTCCTGCTTTGATGAGAAAGCCCCTTGCATCATTTAGTACAATGATTCTATCTTCCTTTTTTTTTCATTCCAGGTACAAAATTTCCATAACAGTTTTATGCCACAGATTAAGACTTTTTAGTATTCTTAATCACCCTCATATAAAGGTCCACTTCTAAATTCTTCCTATTGCTATAGCTGTGAAAATTCATAATATCTGCCTGTCCACCCAGTCAGCCAATTTAAACTCCTCACAGTGAGACGGGAGAAACTGATACAATTGTAGTATTCAAAAAACATCCTGCACAGTTCCATGTGGCCCCAAAACCCATCTGAAGTAATTATTGGGTTTAATTGCTGTGCCATATATATATATATAGGAACAGTTTCCATTTTTTTTTCCAAAAGTGGATTTGTGCTTGGATACAGAAATGCCTCGACCAAATTCCAGGACAGCAGAAGCCATGAAATATTCATGAGGTGTGCATTTCTCCTTGCTTGCTGATGCACTTACTGCCTCTCATAAACACCCCAAAATAGACCAAGAATGTAAAGTGTAGTGGATTTTGGTGGTTAATCTCAATCTCCAATGGGAGAAGACATTGGCAACTTCAAGGAAATAATGTGGACTAAATGTTAGACAAATTAAAAAGTAAGACAAAGTCCTTATTGAGATTGGTAGGTATTGATTCATTGTGAGACTAAGTACACACATTAAGCCTCTTAAAGCATCAAAAATGCTGCTGAGGTATTATTGGGTTTGCAGAAGAAAGATTAGGATACCTGATGAAAAAAATTACTATTCATTAAGAATTACAGCCTTCAGTTCTCTGCAGGCTGTGAACGGAAGGAAGTTGGCTAAGGACTGAGGCAGAAATATCATTAGATATCTGTTAGATGCTTGAAGTAGAAAGTAAGAGTCTCCCAAACTGAAACCCAGTTGGGCTTTCTACATAGAGTAGCACTAGGAAAATTAGATTTTCAAATAAGAAAAGGATCAGTTGAAAATAACTTATCCAAGTCATTCTTAGCCATGAACAAGTTTAACAGAAATTGTCTTACGAATTTACTTTGAGGACTCTACAATGAATAATTTTAAAAAAATAGTCTCAGAGCTGCAAAAGTGCTGAGAGTTTGTCCCAGCAAAATTTGCCAACTAATTAGGGACTCCCACAGATGGTCCTGCTGTGTCTTCTTGAATCCTCTCAGTGACAGACAGCAAACCAGTCTTCAGCATGAATCTAAGGTGCCAGTAATGGCTCAGTTAGGGACCCAGCACCAGAGGACATTATTTAAATCTCAGCTTTGACATGTACTCCAAGGATGAAGCAAGATGCTTTACATTTCCATTAAAGATAAAATAGAAACAAATCAAAAAAATTAAAATTAGGAATAACGTCCATCATAGACTATACAAATATTACTTGGGTTTTGTTTATTCCAAAATGTAAAACAAACTTATGGCATATGGTTCTTTCATTATTAATTTGTTGATAGTGGTTTCTTTGTCATTTCTTCCTACTTGCTTGAGTTTTACCGTGTGCAGCGTCAGAGTGCAAATATAATCCTTATCAAAAATAAATATTCAAATGTTTGGAAGAAGTTACTTTCTCCAGCATGGATTTGTCTTTTTGGAGGAAAGTACCCTCAGTTACTATGAGGATTTCTCTTTTGACACACACTCCATTGTACTGTCTACCTTCCTCTGAGCATATCATACCTGGTTTCTCAGTGCTGCTTACCATACTGGGCTAGAAGTGAGCATAACACTTCCTGTATCACGGAGAGCTCCTGGATTTGGTGGGATGACTCAGAACCAGAATTGTATGCTTTTGTTTAGGCATCTTTTAGCCTAGTTATCTGTGCATTTGTTAAAATAGTTTTTGTTTGATTTTTGCATATGAATGTTCATTCAAATTCTCTTCCCTTTACTGTGTATTTTGTGACTGTTACTTCACTAAATTGATGGTCAAACTTTTAAGAGTGGAGATTGCTCCTTTGAAACCCTAATGTTACCTGGCATAGTTCTGGGCTCACAGTAGGTCCTCAGAGAGATTATATGTTAAATTGAGTCTAATTAAACTGTACTTGAAACTTCAACAGACAGCAGCAGCCTAGCTAATATCCCAGAAGCCTCCTAAAGGAATATTCTTTAAATATTCTTCTCACACAAGGTAAGAAAATTAGAATCTCAGGAAAGAAAAAAAAAGGAAGCTGGCAAAGACCACCTGCCTCCAATGCAATTAACCTATGTTCACTAAAAGGCTTCATTGTGAATATTCAGTGTCCATATGTAAGCCATACAAGAGCATTGCCATTGCATCATGTCAAGACTTAGGACAGGCTAGCTTCTTTAAAAAAATGGGTACACCTTGATCAGAACTTGCTAATACTAATATGTTAGTAAATGATAATTCCCTAATCACTAGGTTCTTCTGAAACCAATACTATACTGTATGTTAACTAACTTGAATTTAAATAAATTTTCATAAAAAATCCACTTGGCATCCCCATCTTTGCTTCCCTGAATAGCATCCCAGTCTCCCAGTACCTTTAATTATTTCCAGATCATCAAACATGTGATTGAGAGACCATAGGGAATGGCGAGAAGGGGAAATGGAATTCAAAGCTAAAGGCTTGGAGCATTTCCTAACTGAAGGTCAACCCGAAAACTATTGAGCATCTGGGAATGAAGATATAAGTCAGAAGCAAGCACGGATTTTACTTGCAAAGGCTGTCTGTCTTCTCAGAGTGCTGCACAAGGCACTGCATAGGGTGGAGGTGCTGAGCCTTTCCCCAGCCCCCTGCCACTGTGGTGGGGGCTGTTTCTCGGAAGTAACAGTGGACTCACTGTGCTTCTGCCACTCAGCCTGCTCTTCTGTATCCTGGCCCATCCTTTCCACAAATGATAGGGTTTTTGCTCTATCCTCTCGTGTGTGTGTGTGTGTGCGTGTGTGTGTGTGTGTGTATGTGTGTGTGTGTGTCACATGAATTATAGCCCTCATTCCTATATTTTTCCCTCTTTTATTTTCCTCTCAGCATTCTTAAGTTGATGTATTCCAAATTATGAGCATTTTCTTTCCTTTTTTCTCTTCTTTCTTTTTCCTTTCTTCTTCATCTTTTTTTTTTTTTTAAGCCATTTTAGGAAAATATCCAACTTTTGTGTGACAGACATTCTGACATTTTTCTCAGATCAGAGAAGTATTTTTAGACAGTTGAAGACTTCGTTGTCACATCCCTTAGATTTGGAGGGGCGTCCCAGAGAGGGAGGTTTGCACAGGTCAGCTATAGGAAATCCAAGAAATGAGCCAGCTGCCCCTGGCATCAGCAGGGGGAGGATTTCCCCCTCAGTGGAGCATCAAGCTGCCTTTGCAGCTGAGGGAACATGGGGCTTTCTAAGGCAAAAGGTCAGGTTGGATTCTCTGGATTGTGATTTTGAGATTAATAAGCCCCCCAGGGAGCTCCACTGGAGAGGATTTTAGATATATGAGTGTTTTCAAATAGAGCAACCAGGCCTCTTTGAGCAAGGTGTCTCTGCACCAAGCTCTCTGTAAGAAAATAGCCTGTCACTGCCAGCTCGTGGCACACTGCTTTGGGGGAAGATTCAGCACTAGAAAATGTTTACATTTTGCTTTGAATATAGTTGATTTTCATGAAATCACCAAAATTTGCATGCAGCTTCTGCTAGACCTGTACTTATAAATGGACAGAAACCAACCCTGCATGCAAACAGGCCTAATTGGAGTTTTCCTTCCCTGTCATTTTTCTGTTAAATAAAAATATTAGCCCTTTAGGGGCGCATGGTGGCTCAGTCAGTTGAGATCAGGCTCTTAATTTCAGCTCAGATCATGATCTCACAGCTTGTGAGATCAAGTCCCGTGTCATTCTCCTGCTGACCATGTGGAGCCTGCTTGGGATTCTCTCTTTCTCCCTCTCTGTCTGACCCTCCTCTGTTCACGCCATCTCTCTCCAAAATAAATAAATAAATACATATTTAAAAAATATGTTAGCTCTGGGCACCTAGTAGCTCAGTAGGTTGAGCGTCCTACTTCAGTTCAGGTCATGATCTCACAGTTTGTGAGTTCAAGCCCCACATTGGGCTCTGTGCTGACAGCTCAGAGCTTGGAGCCTGCTTACAATTCTCTGTCTCCCTTTTCTGCCCCTCCCCCACTCATGCTCTGTCTCACTTTCTCTCTCAAAAAGGAATAAACATTAACAAAAATGTTTTTGATAAAAATATGTTAGCACTTTAAAAAATGAATTGGGGCACCTGGGTGGCTCAGTCGGTTGAGTGTCCGACTTCAGCTTGGGTCATGATCCCACAGTTCGCGAGTTCAAGCCCCACGTGGTGCACTGTGCTGACAACTCAGAGCCTGGAGCCTGCTTCGGATTCTGTGTCTCCCTCTCTCTCTGCCCCTAACCCACTCACATCTGTCTCTGTCTCTCTCAAAAGTGAACATTAAAAAGTTTAAAATAAAAATAAAAAATGAATCAAAGTTACACTTGTGCACAGTTTACAGATACAGATAAGCCCAGGAAGGCTAGGATAAAAATTAAAACTCAGAGAAATACTTACATTTTGAAGAGGAATTTGAGAATTAACACCACCAGATATGGCCTTATTTTTCATGAAGATGTACGTGAAGTAAGCTGACAGTGAGACTGGAAAAAGTTCACCTCACACTTTATAGCAGCGTATGCTACAGGTGAATGATCTGTTTTTAATGTAAGTGTTTGATTACTACTTCTGAATAACAGCCTGACGGAATATGCATTTTAATTTGAATGGGAAATAGGAAACTTTGAAGGGAAAATAAAATTTTACTGTGGTGTACAAAATATGCTAAATTTTAATTACCGATTTGCAGACAGAAAATAATTCAGGCACTTTTTGCTGATTTTATTTAAAAATCATCTTAGGGGCTCCTGGGTGGCTTGGTCGGTTAAGCGTCTGACTTCAGCTCAGGTCATGATCTCACACTCCGTGAGTTCGAGCCCCGCGTCAGGCTCTGTGCTGACAGCTCAGAGCCTGGGGCCTGTTTCAAATTCTGTGTCTCCCTCTCTCTCTGCCCCTCCCCTGTTCATGCTCTGTCTCTCTCCATCTCAAAAATAAATAAATGTTAAAAAAAAAATTAAAAAGTCATCTTAAGACACTTCTCAAGTACTTAGAATGTGTACAGCAGAACTTTCTGTGATATTGCTTCAGACATCGACCTGTGTCAGGTCACATTCTCTCGTGTATCTGTGTATGAGTTTGCATACTTGGCTCAGGACTACCTGTGAACTGAGATTGTCTGGGAATCTTCTATAGATTGGTCCTACAGGTAAGCAGGTATATGGTCTCCTTTCTGAGGGATTTGGAATTTCACCTTCAAATGTCTACACCACACAAATGTCCTTGTATAATGAAGTCTAGTGATTTAGATACATCTTTGAGCTGAGAGGGATTTTTAGAAATGGTTTATTTCCATCTCCATATTTTAAGCATTAAACATCTGAAATCTAAAGAGACTTGGTGATTTAACCAGGCTCATTGTCTATCTTGTTAGTAGTTGGGTTAAGACCTTAAACCCAGGTACCTTGATTTCTAGTCTGATGACTGCACTTCTTCCCTTCTTCCTAAGTTCTACTTTTAAAACCTGACTTTTCCTAAAACAAGTTAGATTCAGACAACCCAGAATTTTTTTCCTTGTTACCTTCCTAAATGTGGGTTTGCTGTTAGAGCCCATGACAGGCAGGGAACGGTTAGGGATTGCAAGATGGCCCAGTCAAATTGAGGTGAAACATCTAAACATGTTTTAGAGCAACTGCAGCTTATGAGAAATATTAAATCAAACCACCATAGCTCTCTCAAGATAGGATTTCTCTGATGATGCCCTTTCTATTTGATCCTCCCTATCTCATTCCTAACTCCTCAGTCCCTAGGGGGGAAAAATGCTATAATGAATATGAATGCCAAGGTGCAGAAGCTAGTCCCATTCACATGCCAGTTCTGGTGTGGAAGTGAATTTTCTGCATGCTGAAGGGCAGTTCAGGGGGCGATGGCACAGGCAGGCCCTGGAGGCTTCCTATCAGGTGTGGAAGTGCTGACACTTTTTTTTTTTAATGAAGAGATTTCCCCCACTACCACCATCTAATTGTATAAAGTACATTATAATTGTACCTCTTTTGGTATTTAATATAAAATATCACACGCCTGATCAATGTAAATGGGAGCAAGAACCAGCTCATTTTTGATGGGTCAGGAGTGGATTGATTAGAGACAGGGTGATAAGCTGGCTGCCAAATGCACTGGATGTGTCCAGAGGGCAAAAGTCTAAAAACGGCAAGAAGGAATGAGGAACTTAGCTGGAAAATAGAAAAAGAAAAAAAAAAAAAACACCAGAGGGGATTTAAATAAATTGGACAGGAGCTAGCTTTTGCCTCTATTAATATGCACCTTTCCAACCTTCTCATTTCTCCACAGAGGAACCCTGGCTGGCTGGAGAAGTGACTGGAGACCAGTGTTGTTGAGGGAGTGAGTTTGTGTGAGTACATGTGAGTACATGTAACATGCATTGGTCCTACTGCCTAGTCATTAACACCTTATAGGAAAGATGACCAAACAAATAGATGACTCAAAGGAAAGTAAACACAGACAATGCTGTGAGGAGACCATTGATTACTTTCCTAAGACAAACCCCTTAGACTTTGGGGAAAGAAAGAATGTCCTCATTGAGGGGGATGCATTTGACTGGGGACATGCACACTACGAGAAACTCAAAGAAAGTTAATCCAGATGTAGAACTTCAACAAAATGGTAATATGATGCACACGTGGCTCTTAGGCATATACTGCATCTACTCTCTTATTTAATCCTCAACTTAGTGGGAATGAGGAAAGGATTAATATCACCATTTGTCAATGAGGAAGGAGAGGTCCACAGATGTTAGTAACACATCCAGGATTACCATGCCAGAAAGAGAATTCAAAACTTGGTTTGTAGCTTTTTCATTATTCCTCAGGGTTCCTCATTCCATTCTACATATACATATTATAAACAGCAAATAAAAAATATGAAAACATTCTCTGAGGTTTTCTACTATGTGCTATGGAATATTAAGAGTAGATACCACATTATAGGGGTAAATTCCTGCAAGCACCTTACCCAGAACATGAAGGAGAAATCAATACCACTCTATTCCCAGGATCTTTCTACTCATTGGACACAATCCTTCTCCATGAGTCTGGGACCGGTTCCTGTAAGTCAGTGGGACTCCCACTTCTCTAACCAATAGAAAAACTATGTCTGAACTCTTTAACACACTTGTTCTTCTGCAACAGACAGCCTACTTTTTCATACTATTTCTCACTTTGATCCTAATTAAAATGCATATGCATCATGTCAGTGTACTAAGGGAAAATTTGCTGTACATAATCTATAGTTTGCTAGGAATTTAGAAATTTGTTAGTTCAGAAATCCCATGATAATTGCTTTCAAGTTGGTCAAAAATGTCAGTGTTGAGACTGAAAAGTAACACAAAGGAAGAATATTCATGCTCTCTGCAAGCACAGGGAGCCTCAGGATGATCAAATTCCATCCCATTTTGCCATATCCATTCTTTATTACCATGTTAATAGAGACAAAGGTGATAATTACTGAATTTTAAAAGTGCCTATAAACCAAGGTGAAGGGTAAAATAATCCCTGTGATATCCCATGATTTTTCCATTCCCTGCTTCACCCTCCTCCCCCACCAGCATTATTCAGTGTAGCACTCTGTGGGAGTTTTCCAGAGACCATTTCTAATGGATAGAATTTTGAAATGTAGATGTTGCAGCCAAATTTTATTTCATTCAACTTTTCAAAATTACAATCGCCTTAGTCATAAAAAGACCACAACTTTTGCCTTTAAATATGAAGAAAATGATTTCTAAATTGAAAAATAAAGATAAAGTTTTTTTCAAAAACATATAATGGTGTACCTCTTAATTCTGTAGGCTCATAACTACAATATCTGGTGTGATTTTAAATTAATGTGACTGATATTTTTATAAATAGATTGAAGCTCATGCATACAGGTTAATATTATACTTTAAAGCAGTCTATTGTTGTTATTATAGCTATTTGCAAGATGGCTAAATATTTCATCAATTCTTCTTTAGAGCTCATCTTCAGGTTCAGTTCACAAAATGCAGAAAGCACAAGCCTCTTAAATTTACTGTGTTCCAAGTTATTAATTACCTTATCTAATAACTGCATCCAAAAAATTTACCTCATACTCTATATAAATTTCCAAAGAAAATATCTAAGATTATTTTCAGCAAAATAGCCTCTTTGGTCTAGGTATATGGTATAATGGGCCCATTGGTACCCATTAGCAGCATCTAGGATAAGAAGTTGTATAAAAACAGTTCAGAGGAACTGAAGGAAATCTGAAGAAATTCTAAAATTTAAGACCAAATTTACATTCTTTAGCTCATAAAAAGTAGAATATTCCTGAATTTAGTCTTATCCCTAGACTTTGTGGTTCAAATCTCTCTAGAAAAATTCTGTGGGTGCCTTTGAATTTCTGTTACTGGGTCTTATGGCCATTCCCAGATCTGGCCTCTCTGAGCTTCATATGCTGTCCTGCTCTGGCCCCTGATTCTTCTCATTACCCTCATAGGATTCCAGAAGTGACATGCCACTTTCCAAGATCCTCATTTGGAAAAAAAGTGAAAATAGCTTTCACTAGAATATATAAGTCCAATGTTTGTTTAAAAATCAGTCACAAGACTAAAAAGAATAAATGAAAAAGGAGTGACTTGGTGGCTCAATTAAGCGTCTGACTCCATATCAGGTCATGATCTTGGGGCTCATAAGTTCAAGTCCCCATTGGGCTCTGTGCTGACAGCTCAGAGCCTGGAGCCTGCTTTGGATTCTGTGTCCCCCACCCCCCACCTCTCTCTCTCCCCTGCTCGCATTCTTTCTCTCTCGAAAACAAATAAACACTAAAAATAAATTAAAAACCCAAAACTCAGTCACATTACTTGGAACCAATAATTAATAATGGACTGTCTCAAGAGCTGGAGTGGAATTAAATTCATTTTCTAAAATAAATATGAGCCTGATCATATGAACAGCAAAATATACTAGAATATAACTGAGCAGGTGCCAATGATGACAACTCATGCTGCTCTTCTGTTTAGAATGCTGTCCCCAATTCTCCTCCTAAAAGCTCTGTTCAAGTGGTCCCTCCTATTAGAACTTCCTTGGACCATGCCACCACACAACTGCTTGTATCATTATCTATGAGATTCACTTCACCATCACTCATCATTCTCTGCTATGTTGTCAGTTGAAATATCTATCTAAAACATTTAATATTCCTTAACTTCTTGACTTGCTGGCCTTGTCCCCCTGAATGTCCTGATTAGAATATATGTTCCTTTAGAACACAAATCATATCTGACCCTCCTCTCTATGCCCTACACCATGAATAGTTTTAATGTTACTTGTTAATTGATAATTTGATGAGTATTCCTGGCATGGACTTGCTTATTTTGTCAGTGTGAAAATCCCATTTCCGAGAGCACTGCCATTTTATTAATATTTTCCATTCCTTTGTCTTACTTTCTTTTTGGAGACTTGAAATTTTGGATAAAATCTCTGGGTTTAGGAGAAAGAGACAGGCCTTTGTTCCTGAGGCTCCCCTGTAGTGTGCATTTGACTTGAACTGAAACATGACTGCTAAGGCCTGCAGAGTTTAGGGAAAGCCAAGGAATAATAGGAAGCCTGTGAGAGAAGAACATTTTTCTAGGACTATTGACAAGAAAATCCTGGAGGACTTCATTTTATTCAAGAATTCTCTCCATGACAATTGCCTGTGATGTTTGTAATTACTGTCCCAGAAGTCCCAGAAGTCCTAGAATCATAAATGTACAAAATAAATACATTGCAAATTCAGGGTCCAAAGGACAAGTTGAAATTTAACAGAAATAATGTTAACCCTTATACCGTGTGTGTGTGTGTGTGTGTGTGTGTGTGTGTGTGTGTGTTAAGTATCTATCTGAAAGTATGTATCAGTGATCAAATTGGAAAAAAAGTCTTGAGATTTTGGCTGGCTATAAGTTACAGATATGACTGCTATGAAAATCAACATTAGCTTACATTAACAAAAATGCAGTCTAAATCACACTTTCCCATATTCTACATTCATCAGCTCATACCAATATAGCCTTCAGTTCTGGGTAAATTATTTAAAAGAGTTATTGATAGATTAGGGCAAATCCACAGCGGAATGGTCAGGATGATAAGAAAATTAGAAACAAAGTTACATGAGTAAGAGTTACAGGAGGTAAGTATATCAATAAAAGAGAAAGGTAAGAAAAATAAGATAAAGAGGAGTTCTTCAAATATTCCAAGCACTGGTATGTAGACAGAGTGCTGTTTGTGTTGTAAAAACTACGCTAATTTATGTATATTAAGAGAAAACTCAGCCAAAGAGAGATTGCCTGACAAATTGAGCTGTGCACAGTAGGACCAGATGATTCCACAGATAGAAACTCCCTATAGTGGAGCTGTTCACTAGATATCAAAGAAGCACCTGTTAAAAATCCTAAGAAGGAATTCTAATTCTGTAGACAGGATGACCATTGAGGCTGTTTCTCTGCATCCTGAAATACAGATGCAGCAATAGAGAATGAAAAGGACTTCACTTCCATAATAAAATTCAAATTTGCCACTAAAATGCTCAATACTTTGAGACTAATTTTTTAACATGTTAAAAAATGTATATTGAGGTTTGCATACAACACAGAGCAAACTTACAGTATTAGAGCAAAACAATATCCTGTCCCTAGGGTATGTTTGGCCTCACTGTGCAATGACTATATCACATTTGGCTACACGGGACAACCTGGACCATGTACATATTTGTCAAGGAGGATTTTAAAATGGATGGGTGTGGGATTAATGCCTGTGTTTTTTTCCTTGTTCCTGTGCTATGCTAACTACACGTCATGTGCACATGTTGCTAAGCCAGGGAAATAAAGTGAACTTCATTCTTCAAAATCACTAGCAACATTAATTCTCATATAGCTCCTGAAAATGGGGAGAGAAACTTACCATATCCCACATTTGTTTTTATTTTAGAAAAGTTCACCTAATTTAACTGCCATCTGACTTTTATTTTCCTTCAGGTAGGGATGCCAGATATAATAAGGACCCAATAAGTCAAAGGCCACTTTTGGCCTCATTGTCTTTTTGTGTTAACAAAGCCTCATAAAAGCAGATGGATAGCACAGGCCAACTTCTTTCTATGATCAGTCAAAGATAAACACTCTATGCCTTATCAGCTGAAGAGGGAATTCTTCATTTTTATCAGAGAATAGACTGTAGTTGCTTAGTTTGAAATAAAAATCGATGGCTCCGTTTGGCATTGTTTTTAAAATAATCTTTTTTTTTTAAGTTTTATTAAAGCAGAAAAAAACAACTAGATCTTCCAATTATTTCCTTACGATATAAATCCTGAGTTAAACAGTGAATGCTAACTCTTGGCTAACAAACTGAATGAAAATGGAGGCATAGATTCTATATAAGCTATCAGGAATTTTAATGAGATCATAAAACTAAATTCCCTCATTATAATTATTTTAAACGAGTCATAAAAAGTTTGTATCCCGAGTTTATACTCAAAGTCTTACCTAATATAATGCATTTTACTAGCTCCCATTGTACTCTCTCCCAGACCTCCCCCCACCTCACCCTTTACAGACTTCCCTGATCTTATTCCCCCTACCCCTCAGTCCACAGTGATCACCTAACCTTGTAATTTTTATATTTTTTTGTAGCAGTCATTTGAGAACTATATACTACATTGTTCTGGTACTTAACTTTTGACATAGGCCGTCCTGTTTCCTGGAATGGTCCATCATATTCTCAAAACTGGAATCCATATTACCCCAGTTTTACCCTCAGATGTGCTTTATGAGTGAACAGATGACATTAAAAGCAATGAACATATCTGCAGAAGTTTGTACGCCTACGTAGTGGCAGACTTGGAATTAGAACCCAGGTTGCCTGACTCATGAGGCCAGATTCTTTATCACCTGGATCTGTTGCAACTTACTCCAAAGTACTGGTCACCATGGAGAAGGCTTGAAGAACTATTTGGCCTATACAACGTCTTAATTTCTCTTTCTTCTTTATTTTAAAGGAGATGGAAAAAAGGCTGTGATGAATTTTCAGGTGTCACAGTAATTGGGAAATGGTTTTGTTCAAGTAGGGCCTTCCTGAAAGATCGTAAGTTGCATAATGTAAACAGCTGTCAACTCTACTTGTATAAAGCCAGTCTCTCCAGGGAGTGTACTGGGGTAGTGATAATGCTATAGTCCAAGCAAACTGGGCTCCTCTGTCCTCAGGATATCTGTACTTTTCATAAATGGATGTCATCTATGTCATGTTCGCCATTGTTTCTCCCCAAACTGACAGGTACGTTCTGGCTTTCTAACCCCTGCATTTTGGCTTTATCTGATGTAATGTAGTAAAAGAGAAACTACTGAACTTTTAAAGAGGAAAATAATCAAATTCTGTTTGTCCAATAAAAACTATTAATGCAAAAGTTATAATTTCCAATTACTAAACCTAGGTTAATGATGCAGAGATATGTAGTGATGATAAAAATGTTCATAACAATTTCCTATCTAATCACTTTCTGTGGTTTTCTAAGTACAATTTGTGCCCAAGCTCTCAGTCAACAATGTAAGAGAAACAAGAAGGAAAGCGAAGGGAGCATGAGAAAACGCCATCCTCAAGGGAATGATAAATTTGAGGAACTCTTACGACAGTAAAACATGAGACAAATGAAAATAAAGAAAGCATATTACTCCCTACACAGCTGTATATATGTAGAATAAAATCAGAGTAGCTCAAATATTGGAGAGATGATTGTGAACTAAAATAGTTGGCGACAATTATTGGAACATGTCTTAGAAGGGAAGGGTCTCAGGGCACCTGGGTCTCAGTCAGTTGAGTGTCTGACTCTTGGTTTTGACTCAGGTCCCAGGGTCATGGGATTGAGCCCCACATTGGGCACCATGCTGAGTGTAGAGCCTGCTTCAGATTCTGTCTCCCACTTCCCTCACCCTTGTTTGCACGCTATCTCTCTCTCTAGAAATTAAAAAAAAGTATGAGTTTCAGCTGTCACAACTGTCCAGTCTCTATCCAAATACTTTCTTTAGTCATTTTCTTAAATATTGGTCATAAAGGCAATAATAACAATTCATTCTAACAATTAGGTAGTTATAATATTAATAGCAGACATGCTTGGAGCTTACCAAATGACTGCCACTGATCTAAGGACTTTACATATATACTTTTTAGAAATTATTATTTTATTTTTGACAGAGAGAGATGGAGTACAGGCAGGGGAGGGGGCAGAGAGAGAGGGAGAAACAGAATCTGAAGCAGGATCCAGGCCCTAAGCTGTCAGTACAGAACCCGATGTGGGGTTTGAACCCACAAACTGCGAGATCATGACCTGAGCCAAAGTCAGTTGCTTAACCAACTGAGCCACTCAGGCGCCCAGGTTTTTACATATATTAAATGACTTCATTCTTCACAACAATCCTTTGTATTTTTCTTAGGCTCACTTGCAGATGAGGGAACTGAGACAGAGAGGAGTTAAGCAACTTGCCAATGGTCACACAGCTATTGAAACTCTTGGATCTCATCCACCCTATAATATTGCCTCTTTTACCTATCTAATATTTCCCACTTTGTATACATATTTATTGAGTATGTACCTAAGGATTTATTTTTACTCATATCTTGGCAGCCAGAAGGAACTGGAGGTAAGTAAAAGGCTAGCAGCCAGTAAACTTAGAGTATAGACAAACATTAAACAATTATACTACAAATGGCCTGGTTTCATCAATAACTAAATATAAAATAGAGTCAACAGTTCTTCTAGGAACTATGATTTGTATACATGAACTCTTGCTAGGTTGATGGCCAAAAATTAGCCTACCTCAAATGTTTCCCTGACTTCTAAAGGTACCCACAGTTGCTACTGTATGTAGGCTCAAGATCAGCCTCCTGAAACCCGTATGTTTTTGTTGAGATCTCATTTGATGATGCCCCTCCTAAAATTACTTTCTCCTGGATACAACTATCTTTCAGTTGTCACCACTGGGCCATGTACACCTTAATCCACCAGTAGACACAATAATTCCATTAATCCCAACATTTTTAGTAAAATCTTGCTAAGGAATGCAGGTAGAACATAGAGAACTATTGCTAATTGAAAAGCAGTACTATCTAAGGCTGCCTTCCTAAGCCTTAGATTAGTACTCATTCTAGTACTCATTCCATATAAACTCAGCTTACACTCACCAGAAATGCCCAAGCCCTATCATGCCCTATGCTCTAAGCCCAACTGACCTATGTCTCAGAGAGAAGACAATGTTTCTTCCTTACTCTTGCCTAGAGCCCATCTTCCACATTCTCATGCCCTTTCATAGAATCAATTCCTCCCACTGATGATGAACAGCAAAAGCTTCTATTCCCATGGGTTATTGCATTGGCTTAGAACCTTCACCTGGACAATGAAATTACATCAAAGGATAATAGACTAATCCATTATGTTCAGGACATCATAAATTAGTCAGTTTTATAATGTATCATATCACTGGACCAATCTAGCTACTTTTTTTCTGACTTGTCTCATGTGAGGTGAAGCTCATGACTTTCTGCAGCCGGGACAGATTAGGTCAGATGGGCAGAGATTTTAATTCTGTTTTTCCTGCTCAAGCAAATAAGAACTTACATGTATTGGTGAGGCAAAGACTACAAAGGTACAGCAACTCAAAAAAGGTAATGAAAGAGTGTTTAATAAATACTGTTTACAAAGTTGACCAGTATTAAAGGAGCCACCAAGGAATGGTAAAGCTAATGACACCAAGGGAGCCATTCTAAGTGGAAAATGCTATTATGGACCCAGTGAGACCTGTAGGCATAAGAGATGCTCACTTCACAGAAGAAGCTCAGCCACTACTGCACAACCACCCATCAGCAAGGCCGAGAACTAAGGAGATAAATAACCAAATTCTTTCCTCTCTCTTTTTCTGATCTCTTGTTGATATGTCCTCTTTGATGAACCTAACCAGAAACAAAGGGCAAGGGACCTACTTGATGAAGTCTATAAAGGTCAGCACTGACAGAAGACTGTACCCTAGACCTGGGGCAACCAATAGAGAATGTTCACTAAAACACATAACTCTGTGTGGCCAGTAGATATTTTATAATATATTGTAGACCTATATAGATGTAGCTTTCTATTCTCAGACAGAATTAAAGACCACAGAGGCATGGCTCTGCTAAGAGGTTTTCTGAGAATGAAAAGAAATAATTTACTTTAAAGGTAAATTCTATTTTATATTTAAATGTGGCTTTCGGAAGAGAACAAAAATACTTATAAATGTTAATTTCAGTTGTTTTTATTTTTTTTAATCTATCTGGTTTCACAAAAGGATCTTAGATTTAACAGTACACTCTTGCAAAAGGATGAAAGAGGAGAGCCAAAACTGAAGTGGGTGTGATAATTCCAAAAGAAAATCTCAGGCAAGGACACTTGTTGAGATTGGGCATTAATTTTAATTCAAGGCATCCTGGAAAACTAGAAATCTGATGAGTTATTTATCTCATATTATAATAGAGAATTTTTCAGGAGAAGCAGCCTATGTCTTATGATTTTTTTGGTCTTGTCTTAGGAACCAAATCAGAGCAATGATTTAGAAGAGCAGCTGGGTGGCAATGTTTAGATTAATTAGAGGAGACAAGATGGCAGGAAGACCACTTGGCCAAGTCGGGGTGGGTGGTGTAATAGATCTGCAATAGAGTAAGGGGCAGGGAAAAAGAGGTGCTGGGTCCAGCGATATGTTAAATGGAAACAGGATTTGATGACTTTGTGGAAATAGAGGTTAATGACGGGGGAAATTTTTGAAAATACTTACCCTCAGGAGGCAGGATAAGAAAGATGACACAATGAAGATGGAAAGGATTCCTCTGCAGTACAAAAGGGAGGAGTTCACTAGGAAAAGTCCACAGCTTAAAACAATCCTCACCCATTCCCATTTTATGATCTTAATAGAAAGAGCTAACGAGTCTGAGATGGATATATATCTAAAGTAGTTCTATCCATTGTGGCCAGATATCAGGCTTTCATTTTTGAGTTTTTATTTACTTATTTTGAGAAAGAAGGAGAGAATGTGCATGTGTGCACACAAGTGGGGAAGGGGCAGAAAGAGAGGAGAGAGAGAAGCCCAAGTGGTCTCGCTGCAGGCATGGAGCCCCAGTGTGGAGTTTGATCTCCCTAACCATGAGATCATGACCTGAGTGGAAATCAAGAGTCCCATGCTTAACTGACTGAGCCACCAGGCGCCCCCAGAAATCAGGCTTTTAGTAGATATCAATACCTGCATTCAGCCTCTTCCTCCTATTCTGATTCTAAACTCCTGAAAAAAGCGGTCTAAGGTGTGCCAAAGACTAAATGCATACAAGGGCACACTCAGTGTGAAACCATTATAGAATGTGGCCTGACTTTTCCCTGCATCAGGATTAAGGAATAGAATGGTGGAGGCATGAAAACACCTGTGTATTGGAAACAACCAATAGTCTTTGTTGACTGAGTCAATGAGTGAATGAGTAAATGGATTCTGAATTGAGGAGGCTTAAAAAGAGTATCAATGTGGCAGCAATGTTATGTATTTGTAAGAGATGTTGAGATAGTGGTAGCCAGTCTGCCATATTAAACAATTACTGCCTGCTACAAGCCAGGAAGAGTGTCATGAGCTAGAGAGACCATGTGAACAGGGAAGCATGAGTTCATGCCCTCAGGGATCTGGAACTGCAGAGATACAACTTACTTTGCAACTGTTTCAACTCAGGAGGCAAAAGTTCCTGATGAGTGGAGGAGTGAAAAGTGGAATGAAGCAGGCTGGTAAATTCACGCTCTGATTAAGGCACAAAGGGAGGAAGATAAAATAATATTTATGAGACTTCTTCTGAGTCTGGCTTAGTTCACCTCAGGGGAAACACAAAGGGGAATTTGGACAGAGGCTGTACTACACTGTGAGCCTCAAGACCACTTAGGTCTTGTTCTATTGCACCTAGCCGCTCGTTAGATTCTCAGTAAACATTTGCTTTTGAATAAAATGAGGAAAATGCCTTTGCCTAAAACAATGAGCAGTTAAAATATTCTGAAAAAGTAAAAACTAATAAATGGTGGCATTTGTACTCAATTCCCAAACAACAATGTGGTGGTTTTGCAAGAATTGATAGATTAATAAAACAAAACATAATCCTGTACCAGATATGCATGTGAGTGTATGTATATATATACATATGTAAAATTATAAATATATAGGAAATTAGGAAATACATGAAAAGAGAAACATCACAATACTCATTACATAACACATTATTTAGGGAAATGAATGATCACATCTTATACCGTGTATAAAAGGATTTTAAGCTAAATTTAAAAGTTAAAGAAAAAAAAACATAAAACACAGAAAAAAATGCAAGTGAATATTTAACATGCCTGTTCTTAATGGTTCACATTAACCTAGGGCCCTTGTGAAATAGGCCTGACTTTCACAAATTACTTTTTACTATTTCAATTTTGCCTCTGGCTTATAGCATTAGCAATAAGTGATCTGTAAGAGTTATGACTACTAGAGGAGAAAGGCATAAAATATTCTAAGATGTCCAAAACATTAGATTCCTTTTGTCTAAGCTAGTCAAGAAACCTAAATCATTTGTAGTTGAGTTTTGAGGAACATATGGACCATCCAATTTCCCCTGCAATAGAGTGACCAACTTTAGGGTTTGACAGTCAGGTTCGTTTGGCTCTAGGATTTAACTGCTGTTGTTTTATTGAAAAAATATTTTCACTACTTTTCTTCCCTTGCAAACTTTCTTGCACGCCTTAAAAATTCACTTAGGAAGTGATACAGTATTTAGTAATAGCTTTCCTTAACACTTTCTTCCTCTTTTTTGGTTTTTTTTTTTTTTTGTTTTTTTTTTTTACTAAGAATTTTTCCTTTTAAAATTTCTTACACTGAAATTTTCTTAAATCACCTACACTTTGATGGTGCTGGACACTCAGCAGTATTTTGTAAATAATTGTTGAATTCAGAGACTTCTCTGTATGGTCTTCTATATTTCAGGATTACTGCTCACACTGGATTACTACTCATATAGCTTTGCATTTTAGCTGTGGAAATGCCTTGTGTTTGAGACATGGGTGTATTTATTTCATTTCCTCCAAAAGACAATTGAGTCCTCCAGCCACTCATAGAATATTCACAGTAATAAGAAGTTTTACGATTTACATGAAATACTCTATGTGACATATTGCACAGTACACAGGAAGTTCTCAGCTGATGTCAGCTGTAAGTTTACATTTCTCTCCCCCTCCCAGACCAAATGTATTTTATAAAGCATAATTGAAACTCACTGAACTTTGATATAAATTTCCAAAAGTTTTGAAAAATACTGGCTCTATTTGCAGCAACTATAACAAGGAACAGAACAAAGATCTTGGAAATCATGTAGCATCAACAAGTATGAGACTTAGTTAACAATAGATGTGAATGTAACGCCATTTATGTTTTCAATCCAAAGAACAACTTGTGATGAGTTTTGACTGCATCTGAGTGATCACAGTAAACTTTCTGGGCCTCACTCAGCAGTGACAGGCAATTCATCATATATCACAATAAATATAAACTTATAGTTGAAGATCAGAATGAATGTTATTCCAAGCAACAGTAGTTGAATTGGCAAATTACTCTCCACCATAAATAGAGTAACCTTGGAAAATTGTTGAGCCATAAAATTCACATCACAAGACATCCGATACTTGAAAAAGGACCCAGCATTAACCAGCAAAAGGGGCCATCAGTCTTCCTGATAGATAGGTACAGATTAATCTTGTTTTCTGGTTCATAGGAAATCATGTAATGCTGATCTTACCTATACCAAAATACTACTGCCCAAATGTCAGACAGTCTCTTTAAACATAGATTAATATTCTCCCACCTTCTATAGCTATTTTGAAGCTCATTCTTATTTTAGCTATAATAACCACATCCTATTTTAAATATGTCATGTTTAAAGCCACTTTAAGGGGACTGCTTGTATTAAACTTCAGTACATTTAAGTGAATTGTATTTATAGCTTATTTATGTGTGTTGTTAGAAAATTTATTTTTCCTCTGATATACTTCAATAGACTCTATTAAAAATGCTAAGAAATTCAGCCTAATATGAAGCTAAACAATTAATTACTAACCACCATTTATCTCCAGGTTGATAACATCAAAAAGGTATCAAGTTTCACTTTTCATTTTCTTAGGTTTTGAAAGTTGATATTATTACACATAAGCTATATTTTATAGTTAAACATTATATCACCCTACTGGTAAATACAAATATTACACATGTTGATTAAAACTTCATCCATACAGACATATAGAGGGATCAGACATTTCAGACCCCAATTGTTATAAATAAATGTGGACTGGCCTGAGAAAATATTTTCACAAACGGTTCTCAAAATAGAAAAACTGTAAGCCGTATGCTTTTTTAAAAAATTTTTTAACATTTATTTCTTTTTGAGAGAGAGACAGAGACAGAGCATGAGTGGGGAGGGGGGACGCGGTGCAGAGAGAGGGAGATACAAAATCCGAAAAAGGATATAGGCTCTGAGCTGTCAGTACAGAGCCTGACATGGGGCTCAAACCCACGAACCATGAAATCATGACATGAGCCAAAGCCAGACACTTAACCTAACCAACTGAGCCACCCAGATGCCCCAAACATTATACTTTTTTTCCTCTGATATACTAGCTTCCAAACATGCAGCATATAAGATTACCTAATATGCTTCAAAACAGGAACAAAAAGACTACTAAACTGAAAATTCAAAGACCTCTTCATTTTTTGCCATGTATTTTGGAAGTGTTCTCCTTCTTAAATGAATTACTATTACGTGAATATCTGTAGCATTTATTTTATAATTAATCACATGTACTATTTGAGATCTGTTCTGTTGTCTCTAAGCAAAGAAATGCTGCTCGCTAACTTTTCATATACCTCTATGAATGCACGTACAATTTCTCATGCAACTGTATAATCATTAATGACGATCACAGTTTGTAAAACC
Source organism: Panthera onca (assembly GCF_046562875.1). NCBI lineage: Eukaryota > Metazoa > Chordata > Mammalia > Carnivora > Felidae > Panthera > Panthera onca. The sequence goes on from NC_138350.1 coordinate 62,945,400, forward strand.
TGAGGGGAAACAACCTTAAAGTTTATCAAATACCTTCATTCTGAAGATATTAGCAGTGAGGTTCAAAGAGCTTAGGTGACTATACAATATCATCCTAATTATTACAGGCAGTTCCAGAAAAAAAATAAAATAGATATCTAGCTTCTTGCCTAATGCTCCTTCCTGTCATCTCCTTGGCAATACATGTGGTTAATTTTATTTAGGGAGTACTCAGCTTACGTTCTAGAGAAAAGGCACTCAGTCCAAACATAGACCACTTGCCTTGCCAGAAACTTTACATCTTGACACTTTGTCTCTTTTGGTGCCATCACACACACACACACACACACACACCATGACATTTCATTGGCATAAATTATTTATAAGTTCAGCCAAGAAAAATGCATCTCTAGACACAATATACCTACTACTGTCTTTGGTCATTTTTGTGAACTTACAAATCATAACTTTGTTTACTTTTATTGCTTTGTCATCCCTCATTCGCTGAAGCATTTCAAGCATCAGGAAACAAGTGTGATCAAGGTGAGTAGAATACAAATTTCCCAATGGTCAATGCCAAGGAGGAAGGGAGAGTCATGGTCAATAAGATTACCTCAGAGTCTAGCATTCTCCATAGTACATGGTGCCCTATAGACGGTAGACGCTCAAATGTATTTGTTGATTTCATTTGAATTTGATTTTAAAATAGGATTTCTAGCAAATCACCGACCAACTGTTCATAATTGCCTGTCACTTACTCACTGATTTAACCTGACCAAACTTTAATCGGACTTCTCTTTTTCCTTCAGGTCCCTGAAATCTGGCTTGCCCCCGAGTCTAAGCAACCACTAAAGTATAGAAAATACCCTCTTACTAGTTCACTTTGAGGACCATAGCTAAAAATATTTCCCACCAGACCACTGTGATCACCTCCATTTGCTTGCCCTTTTCTCCCTCAAAATTTCCCACAGCCCTGCTTGCCCTTCCTTATAGAGAAAAGTCTTTTCCTGTTTGATTTTGAGATGTTTGAAAATCCTTTGGTTGGGACACTATTGCAATAGCCTTTTAAAAATAAAGTTTCTTGGGGCACCTAGGTGGCTCAGTGGGGTAAGCATCTGACTTCGGTTCAGGTCATGGTCTCTTGGTCTGTGAGTTCGAGCCCCACATTGGGCTCCCTGCTGTTAGTGCAGAACCCACTTCAGATTCTCACTCTCTGCCCCTCTTTTGCTCTCCCTCTCTCTCAAAAATAAACAAACATTTAAAAATGTAAATAAATAAAGTTTTTCCTTACCTGAGTCCAGATTTGTTTTTATTTGACATTATTATTAGGTTATAGGGGAGGAAATTTCCTTTACATTCCTTTTAATTTCACATGCCATTCTCTGTTTTTTATACAGAAATCCAATAGCATTATACTTTTGGTGTTAGAATACCTTATACATCAAACAAATCTCTCTATATTTTTATTCTTAATTCTTTTAGCAAATTCAGGCAACAGTATTGGTGTTAGTGGGTTTGTAATAGACAACAATGAGGTATTCTGAGCAGCTGTCAGTAATGTCATACTCTTAACCATAAAGGTGCTGACTGCAGGGAAGACTAATAAGAATTCATATTTTATGTCCCAATTTTATTTTTGAACAGCAATAAGACAGGCTATCTCAGGAAATCCTGCATAGCTGAAATCAGTGGAACTTCAGTCTGGTGTCTTAATACCATCTGAAATGCACTAAAGATAGCTGCTTCAGAACGATAAGGCTTGAAATATGGTTACTGGCTTAAACTTAATGTACGAGGAATAATAAAACCATTTCACAAAGAAAATAATGTAACATAGAGGGAGATAAGAAAAGACTATCAACATATCTGGCATTAAGAATTCTACATGTCAGAACGTTATTATTAGAACAATTTACTATTATATCTTATTTAAATACCACATTATTACCAAAGCAGTTACTACCAGATACGATTTTCACTTTTCCACTGACTCTATTCCATACCTTCAAAATAACTTTGGAACTGTTTTGTAGAGTTGTCTTCTTCTTCAAGAGTTAGAAAACGAGGTATGGAAAGGTTAAGTTGTTCAGGAGGTAGCATCAGAGATGGGGAAATTTCTCGGCAGCCCTTCTTACCTTCACTCGCTGCAAGGCCCTCAGTTTGTTGGGGTTCACCTAACTGGGTCCTCATGTTAATGGAATCTGAATTCTCTTATATATGCTTTGTAGAAAGTGGATATTCCAAGGGTGGAGGAGTTGAGATGTTGGTTGTATTTTTATATTTTAAGAGTTAATATCCAAGGAATACCCTGAAATAACTATGGATATATTTTAACCATTCCAACTTTTACATCTGTAGTTTGAAAAATCAGTTACACCATTGTGAAGGGGACAAAGAGGTATAAACCATAGTGGGATTTTTGTTTGTATTCAGGTTTTTTGTTTTGTTTTTGTTTTTTTACTGAAGTATAATTTACAATAACTATAATTCACGGTTCTTGGTACTGATTTAGTTTTGGCTCTCTCTCTCCAGATAGATAGATACATACATAGGGGCACCTGGGTGGCTCCATTAGTTGAGCGTCCAACTTTGGCTCAGGTCATGATCTCATGGTTTGTGAGTTTGAGCCCCGCATCAGGCTTTCTGCTGTCACCATGGAGCTCACTTCAGATCCTCTGTCCACCTCTCTCTCTGCCCCTTACACTTTTTCTCTTTCAAAAATAAATAAACATTAAATTTTTAAAAAATATATGGATACATAGATACATAGATATGTTATATACATAATGTACAATAACATATATATTATATATGTTATATACATAATGTACAATAACAAATATATTATATGTGTATATCATATAACAACTTTACCAAAACAGGGAGGCAGGAACAGGCAAAGTGTTTTAAGGACACAAGGAAAAGTCAGTTTGTATGCATCAGACAGGAGAAGCGATCACTGATAGAGAAAGCTAACAGGGAATCTTAGGACGAAAGCATGGAGGCTCCTAAAATCAGGTGCAGAAATGCATGTACTTCCTTGTGGCTTGTTAAGAGAAACTAATGACAGATTTTGATAAGCTTAAAAATCATTTACACAACTTTGATGTGGATATTATAAAAGTTTGTATATCATAAAGCTGAAGGTTTTTAGATCATTTTAACAAGTATTGTACATAGTTCTTTTATGAAATAATGAGAACCAAGGAGAAGAATGGCAGAGTAGACCGACCCTCTGGTTTTGAGTCAATCAGAAGAAAGTTCACAAATGACCACAGGGGAGTTACTAGCCTTCTCTGAGTCTCTGTTACCTCTTCTGTAAAATAGGGAAAGCAATACCTGCTTCATCGCAGTGGCATGGGCATTACATGAGATAATTCATGCAAAGTTCTAAGTACATGCTGTGTTTTAAGTAGAAGACACGACTGCGTGAGAACAACCCCCCCACAAAAAAAGTAATTAATTCTGGCCAGGGAGTAAGAGAGGACGTTGGGGAGCATTTAAAGAAGAGGAGATATATGACTTTGACCTTGAAGATGATCAGACTGTCAACAATGAGTTACATATTGTGACCTAGTACATATTTAGGTTTGTGACCTAGTACATATTTAGGAGACTTTCCACATTTGTCTATGAAGTTTAAAACTTAAGCAGAAATATGAAAAAATGATCTTATAATTTGACAGAATATATGTTCTGAGCAGTCGAGATCATTTGTCTGATGCTTTATTGTGGTGAAATCAGATTGTCTGAATTTTTCTTCTTATCAGCACACACATTCTGTTACTGCTATGAGTTTATGCACATCAAGAAAGTCCAGAAGCAACATAGAATATATATGTGTGTGTGTGTGTGTGTGTGTGTGTATATATATATATAATTTTCTTAGCCTGAGATAGTTAAACTTTTTCCCAGTTTTGAGGAAATCATTCCTGGCAGCCTGCCTTCTTGTGATTGATTAGAATTCAGGAGAGATAGAAAGAATGTTGGCACACTGAATGGAAAAAGGGAGAGTCTGGGACTGTTTTCAGAGAATATGAAATGGTTATGGTCCATGGAGGTGTTGCTTATCCTCGCAGGGTTGGATTACCTTCTCATGTTTGTAAACTTAAAAAATCTTGACTCTCAGAAATTCTAATTGAATCAAGATTTTTTTTTTTTTTTGAGAATTTGTTAATAATGCCAGTTTGGTCTTTACCTAGCAAAGAACTATGAGCAAATTCTGAAAGTAGGCTTCTGTGAACTGAGACCTGAGACATTTAATCTCACCACGAAGTTTGATAGTACATTACCAGTTACAAAAGCCATCGTCTGCCACTGTGACCATAACAGGTCCATAAGGATTTCAGCGGGGCTTTTCCTCACCTTTCTCATCTCTTTACTCCTACTTTTCAACCATTCAAAAGCAGAGAGAAATTTCTTTCTAAAATGCTGGAAGAAAGCCTGGCGTTGCTTCTTGCTTCGTAATATGGGTTACACTGGCTTCAGGCAGGGTGTGAGGAGCCCTTGTCAACTCAATAGAATATAGAGTGATTCAAATGCGCTGACATGGGCATACAAAGAAAAGAACAGTGCTCTGCAGTTTGCCAGGAATTCATCCAAAGAACACTGCAGTTGTTCTTATAGAAAAGAAAACTGTGTATTGTAAATCACTAACCCCTTTGTTTATATTATAATGTATGCCACCTCCAGATGAGAGAACAATGAATTAAATAAGCTCTTTTTTAATACGTAATAATAATAGGTTGATAGTTCAAAGATATTTCCATCAAAGCATCTTAGGGAGCTTTATTTGCATTAATTGACTTAGCATTAGTTACTGATTGAAGGGTTAGTATTATTCTTCTTCTTATTTTGTGTTAGTGAATTTTATTTTCCCCCAGTTGATACATTTTATTATTGTAGGTCCCATCATTAATTCTGATAATAGAATCCATAGTATTTAACTGACATAACATATTTGATTTAATTGTAATCATAGAATAATTGCAGGATTTATAATATGAATCAGATTTTTTTTGCTAGGTATACTTTTCTCACTGAGGTCTCTGTTGTTTGATGTTTTATTTCATTATACTGTTTATCAAAAAGCTATTATGGAATAATTCATTCCACAGAACTCTTTGCCTGTTGAGAGTTTTATTTTTCTTTTAGGATCAACTCTGTTCCTACATTCTCAGGGAAGACCTCCCTGGGTAATCCAATATTTTTTTTAATTTTGAGAATTGTTCTATGATAGTTCTCAAATTTACTTACATAATGTCTTTCAAAGGTTGAATCTGTTAATTGTTCTCCAACAAGATTGTTCTATTCTTATTTACACATTAAAGGCAATTCTGATTTCTGCTTCTGGCTTTGGCAGAAGGTCATATCTAACTGATACCCCCACTGAGAAGAACTGGAAGAACTTGATAAGATATTTTGGAAAAAAAACCCAAAACTTTAAGAAGGCAATAGAAAGTTACCGTGCCTCCAAGATCTGAAGGGCTAAGTTCATTGACATTAGAGAAATACATACAGGTGAGTCTGACAATTGGTGCTCCACTTTTTCTTGTAGCATTTTCAAATTGAAATGCAGTGTCTTAGGAGCTGAACAGCACTCTGGGTAGCTGACAGGATGAAGGAGGGAAGGAGTTCAGAACTCTGCCAAATGGAGAAGCCAGCTTAAATACCCAAAATTTCATAGGGTGACTCTAATATCTGTGCTCTTGGATTAAGAGTAAAGCAGCATTCTTTAAAAGAGTATATTCAATATTTAATTAATTAAGTCTTTGATATAAATTATGGTAAACTGTCCTTTAACCAAGTATATTAAAAAAACAAATTCCTACAGAGCAACAGCAATCAAGACAGTGTGGTATGAGCTCAGGTAGATGTATAGATAAATGGAATATAATTAAAAATCCAAAAATAAACCATTAGATTCACGGTCAATTGCTTCTTGACAAGGGTCCCAAAACAATTCAATACAGGAAAAGAATATTCTTTTCCACAAATAGTGTTAAAACAACTTGATATCCACATGCAGAAGAATAAAGTTACATCCCATTTACAAAAATTAACTCAAAATAGATCAAAAACTGAAGTATAACAACTGAAACTGTACAGTTCTTGGAAGAAAACAGAGAAGTAAATTTTCATGACCTTGGATTTGGCAAGACATTCTAAGATATAACACCAAAACTACAATCAACAGCAACAACAAAAAGATAAATTGGACTTCATCAAAATTAAAAACTTTTGAGCTTCCCAAACACTGTCGATGAAGTAAACTCACAGAATAGGGAATGATATTTGTAAGTCACATATCTGATAAAAGATTTGTATCTAGAATATATAAAGTACTCTATAATTGAACAAAAAGAGAACCTGATTCAAAAAGGGCTATGGGTTTGAAAATACATTTATCCAAAGAACATATACAAATGGCTAACAAGCACATAAAAAGATGCTCAACATTGCTGGTCATCAGAGAAATTCGAATCAAAACCACAGTGTGATACTATTGCACATTCACTAGAATGCCTATAATCAAAAGATAGAAAACAGTAAGTGTGGCAAGGAGCTGGAGAAATTGGGACCTTTATACAAGTTGGTGGGAATGCAAAGATATTGAAGAGTTGAACGATATGTTACATAGATGTGAACTAATTGATCTAATGTTTTTGATGTACATATTTCTTTAAAACTTACATGGAAAAGTTACTAAAATTAACGTTAGCCAAGAAGCTAGTTTTCTATTTTAAAAGACTGAAATAATTTAGAAAATGTTATCTGAACACAAGAGAATTGAACTAGAAAGAGAAAACCAAAAACAGCTTGGATATTAAGCAAACTATGGGTCAACGAAGAAATCACAATTGAAATAAGATACGATTTAAATTAAATGATAATGGAAATATGTGCTCAACTTTTGAAGTGCCATTAAGGGCTGCTTGAGGAAATTTTTATTAGCTGATAAGGTCAATATGAATAATAGACTCTTTCCCCATATACAAATAATAAATAATTAAAAACTATTAAGTGGATGACTTTTAAAATGTTAAATATAGATGTGAAATAGAAACAATTAACTGGAAAAATTCAATGAAAGATGTGGAAAGTCTCTACCCAAGGAAATATAAAATTTTGATATAAATTTTAAATTATAATATAAAACACTTGATATTACAAAAGCATCAGTCCCACTAAATAGGTCTTTAAATTCACTGCCATCTTATTCATACTCCCTGCAGAAGTTTGTTGTAGATATTGACAAGCTGGCTCTAAAATCCATAAGAAAACACAAAAGATCAAGAAAACTTAATAGTTTTTAAGGAGAACAATACTGTAAGACTTTGATATGCTATCAAGATTAAAATAAAATAGTAATAAAACCAACATGGTAATGAGACATTAAGAAACCAATATAACCATTGGTACAAAATATCCCCACACAGATATGGAAATAAGAATTACAATAAAAATATTACTTCAGAGCAGTGAAGAAAGGTTGGTTTTATCAGTAAATGACACTAGGTCATCTGGATAGCCGTATAGATGACTAGCCATGTAAAATCCCTTTTTAAAAAATTTTTTTTATGTTTATTTATTTTTGAGAGAGTGACAGAGCATGAGCATGAGCAGGGGAGGAGCAGAGAGAGAGAGAGAGAGACACAGAATCCAAAGCAGGCTCCAGGCTCTGAGCTGTCAGCACAGGGCCCAACACAGGGCTTGAACCCATGAACTGTGAGATCATGACCTGAGCCGAAGTAGGAAGTTTAACTGACTGAGCCACCCAGGTGTCTCATGAAAAATCCCTTTAATCAATCAGTTTGCATCTCAAACAAGTCATAACTTAGATGATCGGCAAGAATAGACAGTTTGGGCCAACCGTGGCCACACATGTGTCATGTACCAGGAGTCAAATGGTATTTTCTAATACTTATTTTTTAAGTGGCTCATCAAAATTTTTGAATGTGCTGGGCATCATTTCCCATTTGTTTTTGTCTAGTAGACTTGTAATGTTCCCTATGATAGAATTTCAGAGTAGGAAATTAGTACGAAGTTATTAAAGATGTTAAAATTAACAGGTTTATTATTTAAGGTGGCTTTTGATCATTTGCGTCCAAAACATATTACTGCTCTGTGTCTTCCCAACTGGATAACCTGGTTAGGACTCACTTTGGATTTATGTCAGTAACTCGAAGTCATTCAAAGACTGTGTTAAGTTCCTGCTATGTTAAGGAACTGTGCGGGCACTGTGGATACATAAGTGAACAAGATTCTTTGATTCTATAAAGTGTGAAAAATAACATAAGTTGAGCCCTTTTTAAAATCGAGACCGACAGCCATTCCATTTGGGAGGAACTGCCTTGCATGTCTTGTTTTCTAAACCTTTGAACTGGGGCAAACCACCAATATTCCAAGAAGTCAGCAAGAGTAAGAAAATCCTGTTTGAAAAGACTGATAAAAGTGAACTTTTGCCAAGTGACCACTTTACCTGACAAATCAATGAAGTACATAGAAATATAGCCCTTCTTGTCAGCACCAGTGAACTCTTACTAGAAACAACTTACCTGATTTTCCTTTTTTCCCGTAAAAGCCCTGAGTTCACCTTCTATAAATGGGACACTATCTGGGTTTCTACCTAAATCTGTGTACTCTGATGCAATTCTTTGATCCCAAATAAACATCTTGCTTCTTGAACGGGTTTCTTGGTTTTAGGTTGACAGGAATTTATAATTTAATATGATACTAAAAAATGTTTGTATTTTTATAAGTCAATAGTGGGTCAAGACATTCATTAACCTTCTAATCTCCCACAGTGGTTAAGTACGTGAGACTGTATAGTTTTCAGCCTGTATTGCCTCTTAGGAATACTATGTTTTATATTTATTCCTTCTCAAAATGCAGAGGAGAAATTTCTCTAGTTTTAAAATACTTGCATATTCCTCCTTCTTGCCAAGTGGACTCAAAATAATCTAACAACCAAGTTGTGTTCAGCAACTCAGGGTTGCCTACAACCTTTTTTAACAATAAACAGGCCCTCCAGCTTTAGACTGAGGAACGCATTGTGGTCATAATTATTTTATAGATAATAAAAGTCATTATACCATATTCCATTCCAAATCCCACTAGTCACAATAGCCATCGTGCAGGAACTAAGAATTTTATGAATGCTTACTGGAATGAAACAGAAATCCTACTTATAATTCAAAGCATTGATTTACATTTGAAAAGGTGAGTAGGGAAAATGTATAGAAGGGAAAAAAATAAAGGGAGTGAGACTCATTTGAAAAATTTTAGCTGGCAAATCATTTTGCAAATATTTCAAACTGTGTTTTCTTGATTATATCTTTTCCTATAGTGCATGGTGTGTTTGACACCACACAACATGACATGTCAAAAGCAATATCAGAAATGGAAAACAAGGACATGGCAGGTTTGGGACCTCTGAACTGCAGGGTTTTTTTGTTTTTTGGGTTTTTGTTTTGTTTTGTTTTCATATAGCTTCACAACTTCGATTTCTCCATATATGATCAACGAGAATTCATAGACTTACCTCTAAAATTGCCCTGTGATTTTTGTTCAATCCTCTCAAAGTCTCATTTGCTTGAAAAAAATTAAGAAAATTTAAAAAAAAAAGTAAGTACAAAATTCACAATTTTTTAGGACACAATGAACCATTTTTTTAAAATGTAACTTGATCTCCAAATCATTTTAAAGACACTGTAAAGCAGGCAATTTTAATATGTGGGAACAATGTGCTATAATTCAGTTTCCAAAGGCCAAATTACAACTAGAGTCACCAATTATAACTGGAATTTCCAATTGGATGGCTTCTTAATACAGCATTTAAGGAGATGCTCAAGCATATTCTGAGAGGTTACTGAGGTTTTTGGAAAAAGTTTTTTAATTGAGTGCTTTATTTGTCATAATAGTGTATGTTCTGAGCACCTGCGGTGTCCAGTTATATTTGTAACCCAGAACAGCCATTCAGTTTTATTGCCCACTTTCAAGTCTGGACCTGAGATATTATTTCCACCAAGTGAAAGTCCAATCATCTCTCAGTACTTCCAACATCTGATGGGTCCACTGAACTAAGAAAGAGAATTTTAGTGAGTATTGGGGTGTGGCTCACAGTGTTGATGATGACAGGAAGGCACGCAGAGGTCAAGGAACCACAGCATGTTTTAGGCAAGTCAGTTTGTGATGGTTCTTGGCCATAAGTGATGAATACTTACTGAGGTATATTGTGCTGCCCAAGTTGGCAAATAATTTTATTAGATTACTAACTGCTTTTAATAAGTTGAAACACTACTGGAAAAGTCTCAGAGTTATCAAGTTAACTTCATTTAAAATGAAGAGTTCAGTAAAATCTGAAATCTGATTTCCCCGAACAAAAAAGCTTTGAAATTATTGGTTACAACTGTGTGAAAAAACTTATGAGACCATTATTCTAAGAAAAAATATTGATATATTTAAAAATATAACAACCCAAAGATTAAATGTGGAACCTCCTCCCAAGCTACATTTTTATAACATTAGATCTAATATCAGTGATTTAATTTCAGGAAAAAAAAAAAAAACACAATCCATGACAGATCTTTAATGGTTATTAGAATTTATGTTTTTTCTAGATTGTTCTTTATCTCATTTATAAATTTATTTTGCTTGTAAGGTTATGTAAGAATTATACTCATGTAGATTTTAGTTTTAGCTTTATTTTTGCACACTGAGGATCCAGGAATAAGTTTTTGCCTCTTAACAACGCCCATAAATACAGCACATATATAATTTATTATCCCACTGGGATACTCTGAAAGTGAAAGGGAACACAAATAATAATTACTTGGTAAGGCCAGGCATAAATGAGATCTTTTCTGGGCAAACTGAGATGTAGGGTCATTTAATATACATGACTCAAATATGGAAATTATTGATTCAATCAAAATGTTTTGTTTTGAAGGTGAAAAACTGCCACTTAAAAGTCACATGACTAGTTACTGGCTACACTGACACTTTACCTTATGGTTTCTGAAATTATCTCTTTGACATTCCTGGTTTCATATAGAATTATAAAAAGGATTTTCAAATAACTACAGGCATATCTGCCACCAACTTTCAGCTGGCCATTGAGCCAGGAAGGGTTAAAAGAATAGAGTACAAGCACCAGCACTGATTTTCCACTTTGCAAGTGAGTACTTAGGTGCAGCAAAATAAGTTTCTATTTATCAATACCCTCAACTGACTGAATTCACCATGTTACAATGTTTGGTAGTACATGGCAACAACATAGGTCAGAGTTACAAATACATTTGTCACCTCCTGTATATCACTGGCACACACGATACTGGGGCATGTGTTAGGCTCAGTGCAGTTCAGTTCAATCCACTATAGCTCATTTATTTTCTACTCTCATCCTTTCATAATAATACATGGTCTAAAAACCCAATTCAATAATATTCTTAATGCCAACTTTTTAATCTGAGAAGGGAACATATGCATTTTACAAAGTATTTCAACAAGTATGAAACAGGGTAATCATCCAAAGACCAGGAAATTCAGGTGGCTAGAACACTTTTCCTTCTTCAATAGCTTTCCAGATGATGAGGGTTTTATTATAATGTGCTTTACATTTGCTAATGTAGTTCTACTAAAAGCCACATAGTCTAAAAGGGTATTTTACTCCTCCTCTCTCTTCCCCATGCATGCCATCATTAAACACCATTGATACAGAGCCACCTGTGTATACAGCACTCAACCAAGCATGGCATTTCTGAAGTAATTTGGAGAGAGATGACAGCAGGTGAAATTGGAATATTCCCAGAGGATGCTCATTCTGCATTCAGAAGCATTTCAGATATTTTTGAAGAATTTCTTTTTCCAATTTGCATTATTTCTAAATACATTTCACATACTTTTCCAAGTTTACTAGCAGTATTGCAATATGTACATTAATATTTAAGCTTATGTCAGGCAGGCTTAGATATATGAATTAACTAAGAGGCATAAATTAAGTGCATGTTTATATGGTATTCTGTGGAAGACATGTTATTGTGGCTTATAGCTTTGGAAAAGAGACAAAGAAGCCCAAGAAATCCTTTCTTAGTGACACTGCTATGCCTTGGAGTACCTTTTTGTACCATCCTTAGACTGCACATGGCAGCAAAAAACAAACAAACAACCCAAAAAACAAAAAACCCTGCCAGTGGACTTTGGTAAATAAATTCAGGAAACTGAATTTGCTAATAGTTTAAATCACAATTTTTAATGACCTGAGCTGAAAACAAAAGTCAGATGCTTAACTAACTGAGCCATCCAGGTGCCTGTTTTGTTTTTTTAATTTACCAATGCACCTTGAATAGCATTTCATAGTAAAAATGTAAAAGGATTCCATTCTTCTGTATTTATGAAACTCTGCATTAAGACTTTGGAATGACTCTAACCTATTATTCCTTCAGTCAATGATGAAATCAATAATCACATATTCTTACTCTATTGCACATTTAGAGGTATAGCGGAAACAACTTTCTGAGGACTGGAATTGCTCTATCAATGGATCCTAAGGCCATGTTGCCCTCAGCAGAAGTTGTATATCAATACTCTAACCAGCAAGTAGGAGAGCTAAACACTGAAATTTAAGTCAGATTTCTAAATTCTACTCAAATTTCTGTGCTCTTATTTTAGGAAAATATAGAAATCATTCAGAGTAAATCCTAACTATATATATACATATATACATATATATACATGTATATATATGTATAGATATAAAATCTCTCCATATATATATATGTATGTATTATGTGGGACAAACCATCACCATCATATTTATCAGATATTTAAAGGAAAGAGTCTCCTTAAGCAGCAACATTCAGTTTACTCGAAATGTTCAGCTGCATGTTCAGCTAGTGGAAACCTACATCTTTACATGTCAAAGTACTAAAAATAAAATAACATAATGGTGAATCAGATTACAAACAAATTGAATCGGTCATACTATTCACTGCTTCTGAAACAAAGTAGACTACAAAAACACTTGAAGTTTCTGCTTACAGTCTGTTGATTCAAATAAAAATTATCACCTGCAGCTCCCCCCACTCACACACACACACACACACACACACACACACACACACACATACGTTTTCACCTCTTTCTGATGATTCTCCCATGTTTTCTATGAATAAAAAATGCCTTAAAGTGTACTTGACTGAACATTTGGCAGCTTGGGGTTCTTACTCCAATATCCTGATTCTTTTCATTTTGTTGTGTGTTTTGGGGGGGACAAATTGGAAATCTTAACCCAGTCAGTTAACTGCCAAATCTCAGAACTAGATGAACTCTGATTTTTGTTTGTTTGTTTGTTTCTGTGCTGGAATGATTGGATAGCATTCCAAGTCAGTTCAAAATTCAAAAATAATTTTAATATGCTTCCTTATACATATGGCCAAGCATTTTTTTTAAGTTTATTTATTTATTTTGAGAGAGGCAGTGACACAGTGAGTGAAGGAGGGGCGGAGAACAAGGGAGAGAGAGAATCTCAAGCAGGCTCCACACTGCCAGCACAGATGCGGGGCTTAAATTCACAAAACTGTAAGATCATGACCTGAGTTAAAACCAAGAGTCGGACACTTAACCAACTGAGCCAGCCAGGCAACCTCCAACCATTTCTAAAAATTTAGTGAAGTCCAAAGTAAAAGTTCACAATGTTTCTCAGTTGTGCTTTCTTTCAGTCCACTGCCAGTGTGCTATTCATGCCCATTTCATTCTTATATGTATTATTATAAAACTCCCTAAAAAATACACACACATACATTACCCTGGGATTAGCTGTGTATTTCAATTATTTTTTGCCACACTTATTTCTCAGAGCAGTAGGAAGGTGGGTCTTTGTTTATGCAGATGATTTTATGAAAGTATGCAATAGCTCTATACAGTAAGAAGTTATATGATATTAATTAGCTAATAAACATTATAAATTCTGTATATATACATTTTAAAACATTTTAGATTACTAATAACCCTTAAATTTGTTAAATTAATAAAAATAAAACTAATTTCAAGAAGATATTACTTGAAATGCATGCTCTTAGAGTACAAAAAATGTATTATTGTTGGCACCTTGGGAGGAAGAAAACAATATAATATCATGAAAAAATTCACCTCAGAGAAGAAAGTCAGTGGGAAAGAAATGAAAGTCAGATTAGTTTATATATAAAAACAGCTGGAAGGCCTCTAGTTGGCTGAATTCAGTAATTTCTAGGTTATTACAAGGTAGATGAATGTGTATTTTAGGTTGTTTGTGAGGTGTCTCACACATAAAGCCAACATTGTGTACAATAAATGTGTTTACAAAATAGAATGGTATATTCATATATCAGTAAGAAATTGTCTTTTTTAAAAATTTACAAATGATTGTGTTGCCAATGTCTAGTTACAGTCTGGGTTTACACTAGCTGTATTTTAATATTACAAATATTAAAATATATTTCCCTTTTCATTTTTGATAACAAACAAATGATATTGAGAATGTTACATTGGAGTTGTAGGGCTAAGCTGGAATGTTAATAAAAGATTAGTCTTTTATGAACATGAGCTGTGTTTAATCCCTTCTACGCTCACATGCTGTGTGATATGGGGAAAGTCATTTTACATTTATAATACTCAATTTCTACATATGACAATAATCTTAATAATTTAAACATTATTCCTTTATTCTGCCATATTGAAGATACCCAAAATAACATAAAGCATTTAACACAATGTTAGGCACAGTGTTACCATCATCATCACCATCATCTCCTGTAGGTTTAGCCATATAATACATGATCTTGACCCACAAGGAGTTAAAAAACTGGAGTAAGTTTTTATGAATAAGATATGCTCCTGGTGGGTCAAGATCATTTATTATTAATACTTAAATCCCCAAAATAAGGTCAATAATAGAATAAACCAGTATTAACAGAGCATCTACTTTGTGTTGTACATTCTGTTTAAACATTTTCCAGATATTTTAAGTGCTGTTAACTTTTTCTGAGATGTAAGTCCTTTAATGCTAAAGAGCTGATAGGTAGGGAACATGGCCACAGACATAGGTCTCCAAAGATTGTAGATTTTCTACAACATCCTCTGATTCCTCTCCAGGACCTGTGCCAGGTGCACAGTAGATATTCAGTTCAAATTTGTGGAATAAAAAAAGTTACCTAAGAAATAAAGCCTGAATATCAGATTCTTTATGAACGAAAATCAATTGAACTAGTATTCTTTGACTGGTAACATCACAATATGTCCCTAGTTTGCTTTAACAAGATGGTGCATAAGATGAACTTAACTTGGCCCATATTTTTTATCATAAATGTTATTACAGAGATTTTACTTTGGTGTTCTGTAGATTTTAGTTCCAAAGCCAATAAAAATAAATACCAGAAGTAACTTATGAGCACCACTTCCACTGTAGGTGGGCTCTGAATTAAACCCACCACAGTTCAGTAATTGTCTGCCAAAAATGAGCCCTGAGGAATGGCTGTTCACAAAGCTGCACGCTATCTTCAATATGGACTTTTCAAATACTGGTTCTCATCATTTGTACAGTTCATTAGCCATACTGGCTTGCAAACAAGCAAATTAGATTACTGTAGAACATTGGGCCAAATATTAACAGATATTATCATTCTGAGAATTCACTTTCAAGTTACAGTGTAGATACACTGGAAAAGCTTAAAATGACATTCTTCTCTTAAATCAATTCCCTGTCAGCATGATCTCAAGTTACATCCAACACATTTGAGACCATTGGGAGAGAAGTTCAATTTAAATTAGATACAATTTAAGTCTGAAAATAACTTGACTGAAAAGGAGCTACTTTTTAAAAATATACACTGAGATGCAGATACATACATAAAACTAATTAATGGGAAATAAATGATTATTGATTAACCTAATAAAGTTTGGGGTTGCTTTAGTCTCCTCAAGTGGATAAACTAAAGGTCCTTCAAAGGAGTTCAAAATAACTCAGGCTAGTTTCTTCTTTTTTATTAATTTACTTAACATCTTTTATTTATATACCTGAATTAAAAAACAGACTCATGTTTGCTTGTTTGTTTTATTCAGGTACATAAGTGGATGGGATTATGATTAATGTAAATAGATGAGATCAACATTTAGTTTTTAATAGGCCCTGGGAAGCAGAATTACTAAATCAACATCATTAAAGTACCCGTGTTCCTTGGAAATGGGTTTTACCTCAATGGTGTTTTGTCTCATATCCAAAGAACTGAAAAGCAGGTCTTATAATAGCTCATTATACAGATTGAAAGAATAAAACACCTGTGTGAATTTGTGTCTTCTCTTCTAAAAATAAGCTTATATACCTCATTGATAATCTACACGTGTCACAGTCAAGCTGCTCCATAAATAAAAGAGATAAAGTACAATTCCAAAGAAATCGTTTCACAAGATTATCTATATAAAGTCTCTAAAATGACCAGTTTGTATGCCTAAGCTCATGGAAAAGTCAATTTCTGAATCAGAGAACACCAAAGCTCTTTGAGTTGAATGGGAACAAAATAATCATCTAATAATAAAGAAAAGACAATCAAATTAGATGTGGCCTATGAAGGAATTGGACATTATTATACATCCTAGTATCATCATCTTCATCACCATTGCCATCATTATTAATATTTTTCAGATATTACTTCAACACTCAGAAAAATTAGCACCCTCAGTCAAGAGAAAAAAGACCCAAAATTTCTTGCCCAATTGATATTTAAATCTCATCCAAATTCTGGTTTAAAAGGCAAACATCAAGCACAGATCCAGTTAAGAGGAACCTTAATAAATAGAACTTTGCTTAAATATATATAGAGAGTACAAAATTTATATGAATTCTAGTGATGAGAAACATAAATCGAATTATTGTTCCTATAGATTATTTGAAAAAGATAAAGAAAAATTAAATCTGTTGCTGACTGGTAAGTGCAGTTAAGAGTCAAACTTTCTGGGGCACCTGGGTAGCTCAGTCAGTTAAGTGTCCAACCTTGGTGCAGGTCATGATCTCATAGTTCATGGGTTCAAGCCCTGCATTAGGCTCTGTGCTGACAGCTCAAAGCCTGGAGCCTGTTTCAGATACTGTGTCTCCCTCTCTCTCTGCCCCTACCCTACTCACGCTCTGTCTCTCTCTGTCTTAAAAATAAATAAACATTAAAAAATTTTAAAAAGAGTCAAACTTTCTGAGTTTATGTTTCCTGTGTACTACTTGATTTTTTCTGTGATCTCAATTAAATTCATCTTTTCAACTTCTAGGTTTCTCATCTTTCAAAGGCAGGTCTATTAGGACCTAAATTAGAGAGTTGTTGTGACTACCACTTTGTTTAATACATGTAATATGCTTAGTATAGAATCTAGGAAATACTAAGTGCTCATTCTTAGGCATTGTGAGTAATATATGGTTCACAGTATCCATTTTCTTAAAGAGGAGAGAACTTCAAGAAAGCACCTAATGTGGAGAAGTACAATGTCATACACAAAGACAGTAAATTGCTGGAGGAAGCCAAGTAATTGTTACATTGTAAGAGGTCATGCTTCTCCTCTCCTCAATCTAAGAATTCAGAAAAAGGCTCAATTTATTCCCAAGACAGTCACTGGGAACCCACTGGCAAAAAAGTAGACAAAAACTTTGCTTTTCCTTCTAGAAGGAAAAGACAGAAAAATACACATAAATATCAATGACTAAATAAGCACCAGATTCTTATATTTCCTTGTTTATTTGTAAGGAAAAAAGATATTAATCATATGATATTGCTAAATATATAATAATTTGAGAGTGATTGTATTGTTGACATCTGGAGAGGTAAGTGGCTACATTAAAAGATTTTACTTAGTAATGTACATCAAATGGGCCTCTCTGAAGAACCTCCAGTATTACAAGATTTCTAAAACTATCATGGATATATCACACAGGAAAGACTAGAGATAAAACATTTCATCTTGAGTCTATTAACTTACCAGGAAGGAAGTACACAACTGACAAAGAAATAGTTCATCAAGTAGCCCACTGAAGGGAAAAAAAAGTCATAATTACTGTGAATTCTAAAAAGTGAGAGTTCACGGTTGTCATACATATTAGCACACTGGATAGGATAGAATGATTCCATAGATTTGCAAACAGTTGGTTAAAAGTTAGGTCCAGTTGTAGAAAGAGAAATTTAAAAACCAACACCATTTGCAACTGCATGAAAAAGAATAAAATACCTAAGAATAAACTTAACCAAGGAGGTCAACTACCTATATTCCAAAAACTATAAAACACTAATAAAAGAAAATCGAAGATAACACAAAAGTGGAAAGATAGTCCATGTTCATGGATAGGAAGAACTAATATTGTTAAAATGCCCTTAATGCCCAAAGCAATCTACAGATTCCGTGTAATCCCTACCAAAATACCAATAGCACTTTTCACAAAACTAGAACAAACAATACTAAAATTTATATGGAACCACAGAAGACCCCAAATAGCCAAAGAAATCATGAGAAAGAAGAATAAAACTGGAGTATCACAATACCATATTTCAAGATATACTACAAATCTGTAGTAAGCAAAACAGTATAGTACTTGCACGAAAGTAGACGCACAGATCAAAGAACAGAGATACCAGAAATAAATTTATGCATATATAGTCAATTACACTAGGACAAAGGAGGCAAGAATATACAGTGGGGGAAGAACAGTCTCTTCAATAAATGGTGCTGTGAAAACTGGACAGTTACATGTAAAAGAATGAAACTGGACCACTTTCTTTCACCCTACACAAAAATAAACTCAAAATGGATTAAATACCTAAATGTGAGACCTGAAACCATAAAAATCCTAGAAGAGAGCACAAGCAGTAATTTCCCTGACATCAACTGTAGCAATTTTCTAGATTCATCTCCTGAGGCAAGAGGGGGAAAAAAAGCCAAACTAAATGGTTGGGACTACATCAGAATGAAAAGCTTCTGCACAGCAAAGGAAACAATCAACAACAAAAAAGACAACCTACTGAAAGAGAGAAGATATTTGCAAATCATATGTTCAATAAGGGGTTAACATCCAAAATGTATAAACTACTTACACTTAACCCTAAAAAGACAAATAATCCAAAAAAAAATGGGCAGAGGACCTGAATAGGTGTTTTTCCAAAGAAGACATCCAGATGGCCAACAGACACATAAAAAGATGCTCAACATCACTCATCATCAGGGAAATGCAAATAAAAACCACAATGAGATACCGCCTTACATCAATTCGAAGAGCTAAAATTAAAACGAAAAGAAATAGTAAGTGTTAGCAAGGAGATGGAAAAGGAGCCCTCGTGCACTATTGGTGGGAATGTAAACTGGTGAGGCCACTATGGAAGCACTATAGAGGTCCCTCAAAAAATTAAAAATGGAAATATTATATAGTCCAATAATTCCACCATTGGGTATTTAACCAAAGGTAAGGAAAATGTGTTCTACACACACACACACACACACACACACACACAAACAAACGCAGAGGAATATTATGCAGCTATAAAAAAGGATGAGATTGTGCCATTAGAGACAACATGGAAGGACATAGATGGTATTATCAAGTGAAATAAGTTTGAGAAAGACAAATACCATATTATTCCATTCATAAGTGGAACCTAAAAAACAATAACAAGAAATGAATAAACAAATAAAAACAGAATCATACCTATAAAAGAGAACAAACTGATGGTTGGCAGAGGGGAGGGGTTAGGAGGTTGAGCAAAATGGGTTAAGGAGAGAGGGACAAACAGGAATAGGAACCAGATAGGGTTTACAAGTCAGACACAGCACCCATTTCAGTTCCTTGTATACACATTACTTTCCAAGGGACACTTTTTATATGATTTACTTTCCTGGGAATTTTTTTTAACTCCAATCTCCTCCAACTTTACAAAGTTATCTTCTATACCCCAGATAAAATATCACTTTCCTCATTCTAAATTAGGTCCACCTGTTACACATTTTCATACCACTATGTTCTGTCCTTCATAGCATTTATCTCAAAGGAAGTTTGGGGATTATTTTTTTGGTTACTTAATATCTCTGTCTGCCAATGGAACGTAAATTTTATTGCACCATTTTTTATGATAAGAACAGTAACATCCAGAATGTTCATCAGTGTATGATTTTGTGTTTTTATACCCCCTACACTTAAGATTGCTGCATGGTACATGCATAATAGCCACACCGAGATAGATTTCTGTTGGGCCTGGCAAAAATAGGAACCCAGATAAATTATGTTAATGTTCTTATACAATGTATAGTCTTATTTTAAAAATAAACTCCAAGGATGTCTCTGAACTAAACAGGTTTAGGAAAAGAAGCACTGATAGAATGAATGTATACCTGTTAAAAGAATTTTATGAATATTTACCTTTATCTTAATTTAATGTTGGCATGCCTATTTGAAAATATTCTTATTGTGATAATAGTAAATAAAAAGTTATGATTTTGTTTTTACATTTGAGCTACTTTTAATTTTTATTGCTCTGTAAACCTGAACTTAAGTGGGTGCTTACTTATGCATTCTGGAGTACTCTAATCTACCAGTGATGCTTTTCTAATGAAAAGTCTAATTTGAGCAAAACTTCATGTGACTGTAACTAGAAACCTTGGCTACTGAGATGATAACAAAAAGATGCCACATGCGGGTAAAACTGACAAATGCTTCAGAATTAAGTGAGGAG
This sequence comes from Panthera onca, assembly GCF_046562875.1. Taxonomy (NCBI): domain Eukaryota; kingdom Metazoa; phylum Chordata; class Mammalia; order Carnivora; family Felidae; genus Panthera; species Panthera onca. The sequence goes on from NC_138350.1 coordinate 62,966,108, forward strand.
ACAGGTGTCATCAAGCTATGTCATCTTCAGTTCCCAAGATATTTTACATTTTTCTAAACTTGACTGCCTGAGACATAAGTTAGGAACGAAATGATATCATTAAAATTCAGTCAGCATCTCAGGCTAGAATTTCACTCCGTGTTTAACTCAAATCCCCGGTAAAACTTTTGGACGCCGTTTTTGCATAATTCTCAAATGTTCCTTGCTGCTCTCAGAGTTGCATCTTTCTGTCTTCTGCTTCCAAATCATGGCTAACAGCAAACCAGACAAGGCAAAAATAAGAGAAATATGTACGTTTGAATGAGAGCTAGTCATTATAATTCACCATGCCAATAATAGTAGTCAACATATTTCCCATACCCTCCCTTTACTTTCCATAATTGGAATGATCAATATAAATAGACAGAGGAGGCTGATAATAAATATTGGCCATGCAAATACGAACAGGAGCTGACTTTAAAAATAAAAAGAGAGAAGACATTATTTACACTTCCTAAAAACCCATCATAATCAATTTTACTCATTTCAGAGACACCTCGCCGATGACAAGAAGGCAGGATTAGTTGAAATCTCCCCAGCTGCCAACCGTTGCACCAAATTCTCCCACAGATGCTCCTTCTATTCATTCATTAAGACTATGTGAGCCACTTAGACTCCTACAAGTAACCCATCATTTGGTTTGAGGAACAGAATGATAAACTAATATGTGCTGTGACAGGAAACCATGCTTCTCCTGAGTGGCATCCGAACACCCTCTCTACTTGAACACAGCTATTATAACACTGAAAATTAATGATGCAAGAAAGAACCTCAGCAAAAACTAGTAATAAAGCTCTGGGGGGGTGTGCAGCCTTGTGTGCAAGAGTCTGAGTGTGTGTGTTTGTGTGCACATGCAATTCTGCGCATGAATTTGTGTATGTCTGCATAGAAAAGACTGACAGAGAGACAGAAAGCACTAGAGACCAGACTAACATATAAACTGGAAGTTAGTTTCAATGGCAGAGACCTAGTGCAATCAGATTTTCAGACCAAGCGCTGTGCTTGGCACATAGGAAACTTTATTTAAATAAAACTATAGTTAAAATAACTAACCATAGGTATTTTATGAAAGAACAGAGACGTTGTGGGGTCAGTAAGTTACCATGGATGGTTTTGTTGCCAATGAAAATCACCTTAAAAGCTAAGAGACTAATGCTTTGAGTCTGTAAATTGGGGTTTTTTTTATGTTAAGTTTCTTTGAAATTAGGGTCCAATAAAAGCTGTGTAAAATGAATGTAACACTTGAAGATTAGTTACAAAAATTTATTTTAACTGACAGCTGTTGGCATTTCAGGGATGATTCCCCTGTTAAACAACTGGTAGTATTTTAAGTGAAGCTTTTATTATTAGGAACCTCACAAATGAATATAAAGAGGGTACTTCCCTTGAAGACTGCTCTTTAGGAACTTGTCAAATGTTCTTATTTTCATTTTCCTCACTGAGTGAATTATTTCAGCACTAAGCATTTGTGCATCATGTATATTAGTTTTCCAGACTCAAAAAAGGTAATAATTTTCTTATTTAGGCTCTTTTGAAGAAGTATACTTACTGTGTCAGGTGTCAAGTAAATGAACAAACTTTATAAACTATGGCTTGCAGTTATTAGAAAATAATCATGGAATTATTGAATCTTCAAGTTGGAAAATGATCCATCATGATCATTTCCATTAAATGAACAATTTATGCAAGTAAAAACTTAGGCAGTAATGCAATACATAAGAAGACAAGTATTTAATTACCATAAATTTATATTCTGAGTTTAAATTAATAATTATGTATTACAAAACCAAATAGAAGGAACGAGTATTTTATTACCAAAAAATTTCAAAGCTACAGTTTTATACCTAAAATATTTGGCTAAATATTTATTTCTGTAATTTGTTTAGGTTGAAATCCTGCTATAACAAACTATAATATTACAAAGTGTAACCCTTTAATCTATTTGAAATCTAGGATTATTTTCCAATGAATTGGTCTCAATTTGAAAAATGGAATTTTCTTTCAATTTTGAACAGTTTTGAACTTTCAAATTCAAATTTAATTTTTAATTTTAATAATTTACATATTTGTTGATCTCTAACTTGAGATTGAATAATTTAGTCAGACATTTATAAATATTCGTTGTTTAGCCAAAATAATTCTTCTAACATATCTTATAAAATTTTAAGGTTGAAAATGCCATATACGTGGTAGGATTCAGTAGAGATTACTATAAACTTTTAAAAAAGGATTGTTATAAAAATAACATATTAGCATGTGATACAGTCCAAAAAGTGAAGATTTTATCATGCAAAATGAGTTTCACTCCATCTTGACACAAATCCTACGACTCATCACAAATTACTATTGTCAAGGGACGCCTGGGTGGCTCAGTCAGTTAAGTGTCCGACTTCAGCTCAGGTCATGATCTCACAGTTTGTGGGTTTGAGCCCCATGTCGGGCTCTGTGCTGACAGCTCAGAGCCTGGAGCCTGCTTCGGATTCTGTGTCTCCCTCTCTCTCTGCCCCTCCCCTGCTCATGCTCGGCCTCTCTCTGTCTCAAAAATAAATAAAAACATAAAAAAGACAAATTATTATTGCCAAAAATATATTGTGTATTCTTCTATATGCATTGTATGGACTACTATAATTTATTTGATCTGTTTCCTATTTATACTAGTTTTTCCCAGTCTTTTTATTATATCACTGTTGCAATCAACATCCTTGTACATATATTTTGGAGTGCACAAGTGAGTGCTTGTTTGTTTGTTTTTTTTTTATTTTATTCACTTTTGAGAGAGAGAATGAGACAGAGGAGGACAGAGGATCTGAAGTGTGCTCTGTGCTGACAGCAGCGAGTCTGATCCTGGGCTCTAACTCATGAAAGATGAGATCATGACCTGAGCCAAAGTCAGACACTCAACCAACTGATCCACTCAGGCACCCTACAGGTGAGTGTTTTTATGAAGAATATTAGGCTACAGTAACAATTCCACAGCGTCAGTGGTTCAACCAGTTTATTTCTTATCTACAGAGTCTGCTGCAGTTTCAAAGAATCTCATAAGGAATGGTCCTCCATGTGGTGACACAGTGCTTCTGCTATTTTGAATTTTTGTTCCGTTATCCTGACCAGTGGCTAACTCCATGATCACCACAGCAAGAGAAGACTCGAGAATCACAGCAGTAACTAAATGTTTCAGTGTGTAAATGACACTTACCACTTATTCTCCCCAGCCATTGGCCAGAATTAATTATATAACTCTACTTGCCAAGGGACACAAAATTATAATTTTCTCATTTGCCCAGAAGGACAGAGGTGGATGTGTGGGAGCAATAGAAGCCTCTACCACAGATAAATCCTAGAATTGATACTACTTTGCCAAAGTTCATGTTCAGGTAACTTCAACAGATATTAACAAATTATCCAAAGATAATACATCCCTTATCTCATCAATAAATTAAAAATGTAATAATTTATTTAGTTTTGCAGGTTGAGTCCAGTTTTAAGCAGGCTAACTATAAGACCCAGTATATCTGAATGGTGATTCTTTATCTTTCTAAATTATAATCGGGACTATCCAAAAGTTAATGAATTATAATGCACTATTACGAAAAGAAAGCTGGTTCCATGTTCACCAGTTATTGTACAACAATCACACCAAACCAAGAGCATGAATCTAGAAGGCTCATCTGAGTCCTTTCCCATGTTCAGCCTAAATAAGCTGGCCTTGTGGTTTTAAGTTTCCTCAAGTTAGTTGGCCTGAATAGGCAAAACCAACAAACACAACAATAAAGGAAATAATCAAAAGAAAACACCAATAGAGAGCTGCAAACTTGCACAGCAAAACATTTCCAAGAAACTTAACTGTATGTACAGCACTAGTAGGAGTTTTATTCTGTAAACTTCATGGAAACAAATTAAACTTGGCAGCCAAACCAATTCATTTCCTGTTTGTTAAATTTAATACATATTTGTAAAGTGATCTTCTTAATTCCCTAAATTATCAGCAATATGTTAAAACTAATTTTTAAGTAAGCAGTAGTACATAAACATATGAAGGAGCACTATTTGAAAAGTGTTACCTGAGGATTTACAGAAAGATGTTCATTTCATTAGAATGTAACAAGTTAGGGATATGGAGTAAAAATCCAAAAGGTCAAATAGGTTTTAAGGAGCGTAAAAAGCTGACATATTATTATCAGAAATTGTTTAAATTAAAGCAAGCTCCAAATGTGGTTTAAATGTAATTTTAGTGGATTTATTTACTTTTTATAATATATTTCCCAATATCCTCGTCTTTCCTTTATTTTTGCAATAAGCTATAAGTGATCTTGCAACACTATTCTGACTGAATTTACTAATTTTTAAATTAAATTTGTACCTCTATATGCAATATTGGAATCAGATATATTTTAACTTAGTAAAATAAATGTGCAGTATTTTTTTTCTTTTTCTGGGCTTTTAAACAATGTAAGAAGTAAATAAATGATTTAGTCTTTAAAGAAGTTAAGAAAAAAAATTTGCCTCCATACAAGCTAATATATTTTTTTTAACTTTTAACTTTTTTTCCCCAATTACTTCATCTATTCATTTTGTTTTTGGTAACTCATTCTTGAATCAATGTTAATTATTTATATATTTCCATATAATTCTTAATTATATCAATACTCCCAATTTTATTGCATAGATTTGAATGTAATAATCTTTTAAAATGTTTCTATCTTTGTTGCATTGATATTCTATTAATTTGTTTTATTTACTGTTTTTCTTTCAATAAAAAATATTTTGAATACTTTTGTATTTTAAACTGTTTATTCAAAGAACTAGCTCTTGGATTGAGTTATGAAGTCTTTTTGCTCTGTTGACAAGTTAATCAACTTATTAAGTAGTTTATTATTAATAAATAAAGTACTTAATTTGCTTATTAACTTGCTTTTATATTTATTAGTGCATGTTTCTATATCTTATAAGATAATGACCAGTGGAATGAACGGTCTCTTTGTATTGATGCTCTCTGTAAATGCATAAAGATTGTTTCAAACCACAAAATCCTTGCCATTCACCATTAAACAGAAGCGTTCCTATATCTTAGTAAACCGTTTCTCATCTACATTCTTCTCACTGCATTCTTTTTTTTTTCTCTTTAAAAGATCCATTTTCATCATTTATCTTAGAAATGAGGAGCAGGGCACCAGGGTGACTCAGTCAGTTAAGCCTTCAACTTCAGCTCAAGTCATGATCTCATGGCTTTTGGGTTCGAGCCCCACGTCAGGGCTCTTTGCTGACAGCTCAGAGCCTGGAGCCTGCTTTGGATTCTGTGTGTGTCTCTCTCTCTGCCCCTCCCCAGTTTAAACTCGCTCTCTCTCTCTCTCTCTCTCAAAAATAAGTAAACATTAAAAATTAAAAAAAAAAACGAAATGAGGAGAAATAATACTGTCTTTACAGCCTGTAATCCTGTACTGGAGCTGTATATAAATATCACTCAAATTTTCTACATTTTATAATCTTTTTATCAATCATTTTACTCCAAATGGAGATTAAAAGGTGATTTTAGACACCTTACCTACCATTTACAAGCTTTTGTTCAAAGTGTGATCCTATTGATATTCATTTTAAGTTTTATAGGCATACATTTCCTGTGATTAATGTTTCTCTTTCTCTGTGTACTAATTTTTATTCACTTAGATTTGAGCTTTCCATAGAGTTTACCGTGTAAGTAAATGGATAATGAAGAGTAGGTTTTTTGCTGGCTTTCTTTGTTTGATTGCTTCATTCATACATGGTGTTTTTGTTTTTAATCAATTTCATTCAGATATAATTTACATAAAATTGAAGGTACACACTTGTAAGGTACAAACACAACATACCAAACTTTTGGCATGAGCAAAAGTAATAGTAAGAGGGACGTTTAGTGGTAAATGTCTGCTTTAAGAAAGAATAAAAATCTCAAATAAACAACCTAGCTTTATACCTCAAGGAACTAGAACAAATGAAAGAGATAGAAGAGAAAGAGAACACAAGAGAAAGAAAAACAAACTAAGCCTAAAATTAGCAGAAGAAAGGAAACATCAAAGAGCAGAAATAAATGAAATAGAGACTAGTAAACACAATAGAAAAGGTCAGCAAAACTAAGCGTTGGTTTTTTGAAAAGAAAAGCAAAACTGACAAATCTTTAGCTAGACTAACTTGGTTGATGAGTTTTATCAAATGTTTATCACCCCATAAACACCTCCATCAAGGTATACAACTTTTCCAAATTTTTCATCAACCAAAAAATTTCCAAAAATGACTTTAGATCTATTCCCAATTCCCCCTCACTCATCCACACTCATTACTGGCTTCAGGTAATCACTGATCATTTTCTGCGACTATTTACTAGTTTAGAAACTGCCCTAGAAACTATTTAAATAGAATCATGTACTCTTTTGTGACTAAACTATTCACTTATTTTAATGTTTTTGAGTCCCACCCAGGTTGCTGTACGTATCTGTGGATTGTTATTTTATATCATGGAATAACATTCTATTGTCTATGGACACTTGATTTTTTTCTAGGTTTGGATATTATAAATAAATTTAATATGAAAACTTCCAAGCAAGTCTTTTTTTGTAAAGAAATATTTCGTTTGGGGATAAACAGCTAGGAGAAAAATTGTAGGCTTATATGCTATCAATAATTGCAGAAGTGTTTTCTACATTGGTTAATTTTATAATTTTACAAATATAGCAACATAGGAGTTGTAGTTGCTCCAAATTCTCACCAATATTTGCTATTGTCAAGCTTTTTACAAGTTAGCCACTCTAATGGTGTCTAATAGTATCTCGTTACAATTTAATATGAAATTACCGATGAATAATGATATTAAGTATCTTCTGATGACTTTCCTATATCTCCTTTTGTTAAGTATCTAACACTTCACGTTTTTAAAATGAGTTGCTTTTTTTGTTGAGTTCTAAGGCTTTATATAAATTCTGGATGCAAATATTTTGACAGATACATGTGTTGTGAATATTTTCTTCCACCCTGTAACGATTTTATGCTTATAAAAATTTGTTTCATTTTTTTATTCAAATTTTATTTAAATTCCGGTTAGTCAATATACAGTGCAATATTGGTTTCAGGAGTAGAATTCAGTGGTTCATCACTTACATATAACAACCTGGGCTCATCATAACAAGTGCCCTCCTTAATACCCATCACCCATCTAATCACCCATCTAGTAGCCCATCCCCTATCCACCTCTCTCCATCAACCCTCTTTTCTCTATCATTAAGAGTCTCTTATGGTTTGTTTCCTCTATTTTTCCCCCTTCCCATATGTTCATCTGTTTTCTTTCTTAAATCCCACATATGATTGAAACTATATGGTATTAGTCTTTCTCCAACTGACTTATTTGGCTTAACATAATACACCCTAACTCCATCCACATCGTTGCAAATGACAAGATTTCATCCTTTTCAATGGCTGAATAATATTCCAGTGTGTGTGTGTGTGTGTGTGTGTGTGTGTGTACCACATCTTCTTTATGCATTCATGAGTCAATGGATATTTGGGATCTTCCCATTATTTGGATATTGCTGATAATGCTGCTATAAACATCTGGGTGTACGTACCCCTTCAAATCAGTATTTTTGTATCCTTTGGATAAGTAACTGGTAGTGCAATTACTGGATTGTAAGGTAGTTCTATTTTTAAGTTTTTGAGGAAACTCCATGCTGTTTCCCAGAGTGGCTGTACCGGTTTACATTCCCACCAACTGTGCAAGAGGGTTCCCCTTTCCCTACATCCTTGTCAACACCTGTTGTTTCTTGTGTTGTTGTTAATTTTAGCCATTCTCACAGGTATGACGTGGTATCTCATTGTGGTTTTGATTTGTATATCCCTGATGATAAGTGATGTTGCGCATCTTTTCATGTGTCAGTTAGCCATCCAGATATCTTCTTTGGAAAAATGTCTATTCATGCTATCTTCCCATTTCTTAACTGGATTATTTCTTGGGTGTTGAGTTTGATAAGTTCTTTACAGATTATGGATACTAACCCTTGATCAGATATGTCATTTGCAGATATCTACTCCCATTCTGTACACTGTCTTTTAGCTTTGTTGACTGTTTCCTCACTGTGCAGAAGCTTTTTTTCTTGATGAGGTCCCAATGGATCATTTTTGCTTTTGTTTCCCTTGCCTCTGGAGATGGGTCTAGTAAGAAGTTGTTATGGCTGACGTCAGAAAGGTTGCTGCCTATGTTATCCTCTAGGATCTTGATGGCTTCCTGTCTCACATTTGGGGTATCTCATCCATTTTGAATTTATTTTTGTGTATGGTGTAAGAAAGTAGTCCAGTTTCATTCTTCTGCATGTTGCTGTCCAGTTTTTCCAGCACCATTTGTTGAAGAGACTGTCTTTTTTTCCATTGAATATTCTCTCCTGCTTTGTGGAAGATAAGTTGACCACATACTTGTTGGTCCATTTCTGGGTTTTCTATTCTATTCCATTGATTTATGTGTCTTTATCCTCATACCATACTATCTTGATGACTACAGCTTTGTAAGATATCAGATCATGATGAATAAGATACCTGTATATCTGTAAGATACCAGAATCATGATGCTCCAGCTCTCCTTTTCTTTTTCGGAGTTGCTTTGGCTATTTGGGGTCTTTTGTGGTTCCATACAAATTTTAGGATTGTTTGTTCTAGTTCTATGAAAAGTGCTGGTGGTATTTTGATAGGGATTGCATTAAATGTGTGGATTGCTTTGGGTAGTATAGACCTTTTAACAATGTTTTTTCTTCCAATCTATGAGTATGGAATGTTTTTCCATTTCTTAGTGTCCTCTTCAATCATAAGTGTTTTATAGTTTTCAGAGTACAGATCTTTTACCTCTTTGGTTAGGTTTATTCCCAGTATCTTATGGATATTGGCACAATTGTTAATGGGGTCAAGTCCCTGATTTCTTTTTCTGCTGCTTCATTATTGGTGTATAGAAATGCAATAGATTTCTGTGTATTGATTTTATATTCTATGGCTCTGCTGAATTCATGTATTAGTTCTATCAATTTTTTGGTGGAGCCTTTTAGGTTTTTCCATAGAGTGTCATGTCATTTGCAAATAGTGAAAGTTTGGCTTCTTCTTTGCCCATATGGTTGCCTTTTATTTTATTTTTTATAGTTGTTGTTTTCTGGTTGCTGGGGCTAAAGACTTCCAATACAATGTTAAATAGCGATGGTGAGAGTGGACATCCCTGTATTGTTCCTAACCACAGAGAAAAAGCTCAGTTTTTCCCCATTGAGGATGATATTAGCTGTGGGTCTTTCATAGATGACCTTTATGTTGTTGAGGTATGTTCCTTCTATCTTTACTCTATTGAGCATTTTTATCAAGAATGGATGCTGTATTTTGTCAAATGCTTTTCTGCATCTGTTGAGAGGATCATGTGGTTTTTATCCTTTCTTTCATTAATGTGGTGTATCACATTGATTGATTTACAGATATTAACCTCTGCAGCACAGGAATAAGTCCCGTTTGATTGTGGTGAATAATTCTTTTAATGTTTTGTTGGATTGATTTGCTAGTATCCTGTTGAGAATTTTGTTCATAATAATGTTGTAAAAAGATTTTTATTTTGCTGAATTTCAACTTATCTATTTTTTGTGCTTATTTTTTCTTCCAGTATTTTTTATATTTCAGCTTCTATATTTAGATCTATTACTCATTTTGAAATAAAATTGTTTATGATATGCAGTAAGGGTTAATTTTCACATTTTTAATATCAATATTTAGTTATGTCTGTCCCATTTCTTTTAAAAGAATGTATCATTTATCCCCTTCAATTACCATAGTGCCAGGATTAAAAAATACTTGAACATATACATATAAATTATTTCTAGGTTGTTATTTTGTTCTATTGATTTATATATGTATTTATATATGAATATGACTATTTTTAAATGTCTTTAACTTTATATTAGATCATAAAATTTCTCTTATTATGTCCATTTATTATATTATTATTTTAATTAGAGTAATTTCCAGTTCTAAGACATCCATTTTCTTTCTTTATTTGTAATTTTATTTCCTCTGTTGTTTCCTGCTTCCTTATTAAAATCATATTTTTCTTTAATTATGTGAGCATATTTTATAATAGCTTCTTTAAGGTGTTTGCTAATGCTACTATCTGGATTATTTCAATGTCAGTTTTTATTGAGTGCCATTTCTTCTGAACTATGGCTACAAGTTTCCAGTTTTTTGCATATCTAGGAAATCTTTATTACATCCTGGACAATGTAGATAGTATGTTGCAAAAATTTTGGATTCTGTCATTCTCCTCTGCAGACTGCTGATTTTTGTAGTAGGCAGTATAACTACTGAGTGATTACCCCGTCCTACTCTAGGCTTGCTCTGATGCTCTGTTAGGGCAGGTCTCTGGCAAACCTAAAATGTTTCTCAAACCTCTCTAACTAGATGCTACTCAAACTGTCTTTCTTGCATATCTTGTAAGGATTTGATTTAGACTCTGTAAGCATGGATCTAGAGTAGGTCCTATTCTAGGGTGTGATACTTGCTTCTTTTTTTTTTTTTTTTTTTTTTTCAACGTTTTTTATTTTTATTTTTAGGACAGAGAGAGACAGAGCATGAACGGGGGAGGGGCAGAGAGAGAGGGAGACACAGAATCGGAAACAGGCTCCAGGCTCCGAGCCATCAGCCCAGAGCCTGACGCGGGGCTCGAACTCACGGACCGCGAGATCGTGACCTGGCTGAAGTCGGACGCTTAACCGACTGCGCCACCCAGGCGCCCCGATAATTGCTTCTTACAGGAGACTTTTCTGAAGTCTCAGCAGGGTGTCTAAAGAGTGTTAATGAGGTACTAGGTATTTCTGACACTCTTTGAAAACATAATGACACCCAACATCACTAGACCTCTTAGTATCTTTGTTCTGCTCTCAGCTTCACAGCAGCTATTCTTGGTGACCCTCAAATAGTCTTATTCTGTGCAGGTGCTACCCAAGCCTCAGCTGAAGACACATGAATCCCAAACAGGTTTCCGGAAATTACCTTCTTTCTTCAATTCCCCTCTCTGCTGCATTGCTTCAGCTTCCATTCACACGTATCTATGCCTCCTCATCTCAGCAAAACTGCTAGGTTCTGATTGGATTCTAGCTCATTAGGCTGTAGTCAGTTATTTCTCCAAGGAAACAACTGGAACAATTTGGGGACTTATATCTTGAGTTTCCCAGCTCTCTAGACTTGCAATCTTCTTTGCCTTTTCTTCTCTGGTTCCTGGATTTCTAAACTAGAAAATGAAAACTGTAATACTGATTGATTTCTAAGTTCTTTCCCAGTTCTAGTCTTCCATGAGTCTGGAATATAGAAGTTACTTTGTTTGCAATGTAACTTTTGTTTTCCATTTTTATCAGGCACTAAAGGATTTGTAAAGAAATATTGATATATTTTTATAATGATAAACTATTCACAAAGATATATAAACAGCTTATACAAATATAAACTAATACTAAAGGGATGTCTGGGTGGCTCAGTGGTTTAAGCAGCTGAATTCGACTCAGGTCATGATCTCAGTTTGTTAGCTTGAGCCCCATGTTGGCTCTGTGCTGAGAGCTCAGATTCAGATTCTGTGTCTCCCTGTCTCTCTGCCCCTCCCCTGCTAGTGTTCTGTCTTTCTCAAAAAAAAAAAAAAAAAAAAAAGTAAAGGTTAAAAAAAAATTTTAATTAATATTGAAGAGTAAGTTACTTTGGGTTTATAAGTCACTTATGTTACCAATATCTTTCAATATTTCAATCAATTATTCAAAAACATTACATCTAAGAAGTTGAAGAATCTACTCCAGCTACTTGATTGCCCTTAGAATGAAATAGCAGAAGAATCTCCTCATAATCACGGCAATTCAGTCTCATTTATCCAAGAGCATAATTGTCAGAGGTGATTTTGCACCTGGATTCATACCTAATATTGGACTCACAATTAAGAAAACACTATCTAAATTATTCAAATTAATGAATTAACTAACTAGGTCAAAAAAAGCACCTTATAAGAAAAAATTTTTTTCTGTTTCTTTCTACATTAAAGGAAAAGGCCAAATAAAAAGTAGAGTCCTTCCTTAAATACAATTTAAATGGAAAAACACCTATTTAAATATATTTAAAATTGATTTACTCCTATATGTTAAAGTAAATACTTTTATGAAATAGCAATAATCAAGCACTGCAAATAATTGAAAGTCTGTTGAATGTGGGAGAAAATATTAGCAATTTCTGAGCATATTCAGTGATTAAATCAAAAACAGATTTGAAAGGAAAGGTTAAAATAGTTGTATTTTAATTTGGATAATAAAAATTGCTCTCTCTCTCTCAAGGGAATTGGCAAATTGGCATTTTGGTCAATTTCCACTTCATAATTTACTTTTTATTAATCATAATATTTAAGTAAAATATTACTCTATTCTGCAATTCAGTTCTAGATTTAATAATTATATATATATGTATATATATGTATGTATATATATATATATACACATATATATATATATATATATATATATATATATATATATGGTTTCCTTTATATATTGTAAGAGAGTTAACTATTAATTTATTCACTAGAAGACTGGGCAAAATAAATTGGATTACCTATTCCTGTGTGCCAAAATACTATTTGAAAGAAGTTGCCAAGTGTGGAAAACTGGGATGGCTTTCAAAGATACTAAGTCTTGGAAGACTTAAAAATCACCCTACTCTCCCTTCACAAAATGTTAAAGCCCTTTCTTATCTGTAATAGAAATCAGCAGCAATGTTAAAAAAAAAAAACTAAAGAATAGAAAAATAGATTGATTTAACAGAGTAGAGAGCCCAGAGTAGGTACACACAAATAAGGTCAGCTGATCTTTGACAAATACAATGGAGACAAGATAGTTCTTTCAATAAATGGTGCTGGAATAACTGGACATCCACACATTAAAAAAAAAATGAACGGAGACATAGAAATATATTAACTCAAAATGGATCACAGACCTAAATGTAAAACACAATTCTATAAAATCCTAGATAATAATATAGGAGAAAATCTAGATGACATTGGGTTTGACGGTGACTTTTAGATACAACTCCAAAGGAATTATCCATTTAAAAAATAATTGATAAATTGAAATTCATGAAATTAAAAGCTTCTATTCTGCAAAAGACATTACCAAGAGAATGAGAAAACAAGCCACAAGCTGAGAGAAAATACTTACATAAGACATATCTGATAAAAGGACTGTTACCTAAAATACATGAAGAATTCTTTAAACTGAAGAATAAAAAAAATCCTTTAAAAAATAAGCAAGAGATGTGAACAACTTACCAAAGAAGACAGAAGTATTTGAAGAGATGTCTGACATTATATGTTACTAAGGAATTGTAAGTTAACACAATGAGATACACTACACATCTAATAGAATGGTCAAAATCCAAAACACGACAACATCAAATGTTAGCAAATATATGGAGCAACAGGAACTCTCTTTCATTGTTAATGGGAATGCAAAATGATACAGCCATTTTGGGAGACAGTGTAGCAGTTTCTTAACTGAACTAAACATATTCTTACCATATACTATAACAATCATACTCCTTGGTATTACCCTAATGAGTTAAAACTTATGTCCACACAAAAGCCTACATGTGAATGCTTATAGTAACTCACTTGATAAATGCCAAAATGTATAAACAACCAAGACATCTTTTAGTAGGTGGATGGATAAAGCAACTGTTGTAGATGCAGACAATGGAATATTATTCAGTGCTAACAAGAAATGAACTATCAAGTTATGAAAAGACAGAGGATTCTTAAATGCATAATACTAAGTGAAATAAGCCAATCTGAAAAGAATACATAAGATTCCAATTATATAACATTCTGGAAAAGGTGAAAGTATGGAGACAGTAAAAATATCAGTGGGTGACAGGATATAGGGAAGAGGGAGGGATGAATAATAGACCACAAAAGATTTTTAAATCCATGAAGCTACTATATGTGGTACTATAATGTTGGATACACATCATTGTACATTTATGAAAACCCATAGAATGTACAACACCAAAGTTGAACCCTACTGTGAACTACAGGTCTGGATGATGATGCTATTCAATGTTGGTTCAATGACTGCAACAAGTGTGCCACTCTGGCACAGGATGTTGATGGTGGCAGCAGCTGCACAAGTGGGGAATAGAGGGTACATAGGAAATATGTACTGTCTGTTCAGCTTCTCTGCAAGACTGAAACTCCTCTAAAAATTGTCTCTGAACAACAACCTAATGTTAACTTCAAAAGAGTAAAAGTACACACCGAAAGATAATAAGGAAAGATAATTAGGAAAAATCTATCATAACTACAATTAATATGAAAAATGTGATAGGAATGCAAACCTATCATGAATTACAGTTTTGTACCCATTTCTGATGTATGGGTTCCCCCCCCCCCCACATCAAGCAATTCTCAGACTCTAGCTGGTATTCTATAATTAATTCAATTATGTCACTGTCTATGAGGAGATATCATTAGATGGCAAGGATTAAGGGTTCAGTCCTATAAGACTGCCTCCCATACACACACTTATGAAAATTCCAAGTCCAGGTCATCACCTGTGCTTCTGATCGACTGGTTTTAGATCCAAGTTTCCCAAATCCCCATTTTGGGTTTAATTTGCTAGACAGCAGAACTCAGAGAAACATTTTAATTACTAGATTATTGGTTTATTATAAAAATATGTAACTCAAGAATAGACAGATAGAAGAGATACATAGGGCAAGGTATGGGGAAGGGGTTAGAAGCTCCCATGCCCTCTCCAAGAAAGCACCACTCTCCCCAAATCACCACATTATCACTAATCCAGAAGCTTTCCAAACACTGTCCTTCTGGGTTTTTGAGGAGGCTTCACTACATAAATGTGAGAAGTTAGTGAGATGATTCATTTTCAGAAATACCAAACAAAAACTATGCTGTCCCCACTAGCACTGTGTCTCTGTCTCTCTCAAACATAAACATCAAAAAAAAAAAAAAAGAACAAAGAAAGAAAGGAAAAAAGCTGAGCTGTCTAGTTAACAATAGGTTTACAACCTATTGGAAGTATGTACACACACACACACACACACACACACACACACACCCCGTCTCCACCCCCCCCACCCCCCCATACACACAATGGAGTCCCAAACTCTGAGACACTTCACTTCCTGGTTATTCTTCCCCTCTCCATTTTGCAGGCTTATTTTTCACAGACTTTGCAATGAGCATGTGCCAAAGAACTGAAGTCTCTGCATCATCTCAAGGAATGTACATTTGTTCCAATCAGACTACTTTTTGGCCTTGCATGGGCATAGGCAACTTCCAGGTACGGTAACCTCTTTAATACTCAGCCAGTAAGGAATCAGGGGAGGGACTTCGAGCTAGAAGATAAATTGCCTGCTCTAACTGCCCAGAGTTTGGTCAGACACCCACTCTTGCAAGAACATTGATTCCAGCCTTGCTTCACTGTGCTCCCAGTCTCCGTGTCCCTCCTTTGATTGGGTCAGTGGGATTATTTCTCACAATAAACCTAATAGATTAAACCATTGGCCATTGATGATCAAATTCAATCTCCAATCCCTTTATTTTCCCAAAAGGTCTGGGAGTAGTTCTGAAAATTCCAACTCTCTAATTACAAGGTTGACTCTATTGGCAATCAGCCCCCACCCTTAGATGCTTTTCAAAAGTTAACCTCATTAACCTAATAAAAGGCACCTTAATGGCTCTCATCACAAGAATTTCCAAGGGTTTTAAGAGCCCTGTGACAGGAAAGGAGTTGAAGACCAAATATATATTTATAATTCACAATATTATGAGTCAAATGGGAAAAAAAATGTAACAGCAACTACTAAAAACATCTAATCAAATCTTAGATTCCAGTAATTGAAGATGTTTGTTCAGTATAAAAGTAGATAATAGTTACAATATAATTAGTGCTACCTAAACCACAATAGAGGTGTGTCACTTTGTTTCCACATTTCCACATGAATATGCCAAGTGGATGGTATCAGAGTGAGAGAAGGAGGCAAAGTTAATTATAAAACTTGGGTAGAGTTGACATTTTAAGCTTTGTGTCACCAACAGCATTTTCCATTGTCAGAAAAAAGAGAAAAATGGAAGTGCCTCCTGGGATAAAAGATAATTGTAAAACAGTCTTGGAATATGTATGTAATTAGCAATAGGTTACTCCAATTAGGATAGTGTCCAATGATAACAGGTAAACTCCCAGAGTAACCCAGCATAACAAAGATTTATATCATCTGCTTGTAAATGTCCAACATGGATGCTACTGGCTGTGTTCTACAGGGCCATTACCCTTTATGTGGTGTTTCTTAGATTCCGACTTCCTTTGGTTCTGCCATTCACAGGTCTTCACCTCCAGGTACATGAAAGAAGTGAGAACACCCAGGAGAAGAGGTTTTACAGCTAACAACCTAGAAGTGATTTATAGCATTGCTACCCATAATCCATTGGCCAGAACGAGTTATCTGACCTGGCTTAAATACCAGGAGGAGTGGGAGATGGAATTTTCCCGTGTGCTTAGGAAATCAAAGACATGGGTTGGTTAAAACACAGCATTTTTGTCTGCTGTGGACATCTCTCCATCACTATACTTGGTAAACAATTCATTTTTATAGGAAAAATTTGGCTCCATATGGTGATTGGTTTCTATTTTTTAAATCCCATTTATTGATATCACAACAGCACTTATATTAATGTATAAAACTTTCAAAAACTTTCATTTATATTATCTCAGTTATCTGCACAATTACACTGTTATGTTGTCATTTCAAAAAAAAAAAAAATGTCCTTAAGCCATTTATAAACACATAGGAGTTACCACAAACTGACTTGTATTAATGTTTTTCAGGTAGTTAGGTAGGGGATTGTCCACTGCACAAATTCATCACTTTTTTGTTTGTTTTTACTTATAGCACTCCTTATGAGATTTCTCTAGGGAATTTCTCTTTTACTAATCTGATACACGCTGAGATTTCTTCAGGTGATTTGGGCAATAATTATTTCTCCAATTGCTCTGGGGTTTGGCTGATCTTTCTTCCTAAACATTCCTATTTTCCCACTCAGAAGCATATGATGAGTTATAGAATTCTGTTAAAGTCATCTTCTATCAAAACAAATGTGGATGTATTCCCTTCTTAGTAGAATTACTTTCTCTGTGGTCATTTGAATATTGGGGACTATTCACAGTTCATTTTCCCCCAGGATCTCCCTCATTAGTTTGTGTCACTTTTTTTCAGGTCTTTCGTCTTTTCTCTTCCCTCCAGCCTACACATTCTCTCACTTTCCCTAAGCCTGTTGACAGCTTTCTGCACTATGGCCCCCTGAGGTGTTGATGTCATGGCACAAGTGTATATTAAGATTTCTCATCACCTTGAATATTCATAATCTTTCAAATTCCTTCAACTCCAATTTCCAGTCTATGAAGATCTTTCAATTTTCTGGGGCTGCTCCAAATTATATTATAAAGTAAAGCAAGATTTTACTCAGTATCCAAACATAGTATCCTGTATTTCCTTAACCACAATCTATATTTGTCATTTCCTCTTGATTGGTTTTTGCAGTTAAAGTGCTCAGTTCCATCCACCAGCCAGGCTGTGACTTACCTCCGGCAGGGCTTGGACTCTAAATAGTCACTTTCATCTGTTGTATGTTTTTTCTGCAAGGATCTTGGTAAATTATTCCAGGTGTGGTCTGTCTTTAAAAATAGATTTCAGATAGAGGGTAAAGACCACCTCTACCTACCAGGCTTCCACAGATGTCCTTACACAAAATAACTCCATGAATTTAGTAAAACCGAGCACTAGAACAGTTCGATCTTTGGGAAACAATTGTATTGGCCTTAAAGATACAGGTAGGTAAGACTCCTTTTCATATATGTGGACATCTGTAACAGAAGAAACCAGTAGCTACCATTTTTTCATGGCTTCATGGGAAACATACTAGATGGGGAATAGGGAGAGGAAAAAGAGACAAAAATGATGTATACACATGTGATGTTTCTACAGAAAAGCTCCTCCCAAATGATAAAGGGATTGGCAGACAGGTGGCAGGCAAAAATTCCCACAATACAACAGGCACAAGCCAGAGAAGCACTATTTATTGCTATCCACCTGACTTCAAGTTAATCAAGTCTGATGTGAATAAAATTAAGATTATTACCTACAGATGTGATCCCAGGGCTAGCCAAGTTTAAGTCGTTTGCACGATCATGTAGCTATTGAGTGAATCCTGTTTTCTTACCTTCATTCCAGTATCTCTTTCCTTGAGACACAGTCCTTCCCCACCTCTGAACCTTCTCTCCCAGCACACATTCCCCTGGCAGAGTGCAAACATAGGAGAGAAGGCTTTCATTTTTGAGGATTGGTTTCGAATTGCCTAGACCTGCAGCTGTATTAAAAATTGCGTAGACGTTCTGCCTCTATCCTTTACCCCATCCCTTTACGTCCTTATCTCAAGCTCTGTAGCAGGGCAACATTCAAAAACAGCAGAATATATGCAGAGAATGGTTCCCATGTCCAGGAGCCCATTCCACTAAAACAGCGAGAGCAGGCAGGGACAAACATGTTCTGATCACTTCACTATAAAAATCAGATAACTTTTATCATTTTTTGCCATCTGACAGAAGCTTAAAACTATTCTAAATATGCATGCATCCAATCAAAAACCAAATACATTTCATATCCCTGCTAATCTGTAATAAAATGCATAATTACTACAAAGGTAGTGTTCATTCCCTAAACTCTCCTTGTTAGAACTTTTAGACATCTCCCCTTCTTTCTCCTTTATTAAAATACATCTCTTGGGTGTGTTCAGTGACTCTTCCATCAATCCTAAAAGTCTGTATTGGATACTCTGGCTTCCTGTAAAAATGTTTTCTCCTTGACTTTCCTTATTTCCTTCCCAAGGAGAATACAGATATTATAGCTCCCTGCATATGTAAGAGTTTTCTTTCAAATATACAATACTGTTGTTCTACGATTTATGAGAAGGGAGGAAAAAGCAGTAACATCAGTATGAAGATTTTTTTTTTAAGTTCTAGAATTCTATTTCTGTATTAATTGAGGAGAATGAAAACAGCATCAGAAGAAGATACAGGGTGGTGAATGACAGCAGGAAGGATCAGGAATATACTGAAACACAGACTGGCAGGGGGAGGGTAGGTAACATTTCTTCAGGTGAGCCCTGAACAGAATAAGTTTGTCACCAAATGTGGTTTAAATTGTCCTCTCTTGTTCAGTGCAATTAGACCTTTCTTGGGACATAAAATTTTTATTCAGATGGAAGACATAGGTAAAAAAAAAAAATCATCCAGACAGGCTGCAATAACGAATTCCCTTTCTTTTCTGATGTAAAACTCCAGAAATGAATGGAATTCGAAATTTACACAGATGTTAATGGACATTTCTACCCCAGGAAGGCCCAAATTCCTTGTTGCAGCATGAAGAGTTTGCTGAGTTGTTTGTTGTTTTTTTTTTTTTTTTTAATAAGGGCACCCAGAAACTGCTCATTAGTCTTTTTGCCTCTTATATTCAATAAATAATTCATCCTTCAATATTGTGTCTATAAAAATAAGAGAAGTCAATCAGAAGCAATGGCTTTTACAAGCCTTGGGAGGAAATTTGCAAAAGATTGCTTTGTGTCATGACTTTCTCACAAAACGGCATTAATCAGAGAGACTACTGTGTTTCTTACAGTCTATTTATTGCTTAATTTTTTAAGCTCCAATAAAACTCTTATTCTGAACAGCAACTATTGAATAATAGATCCCCAAGTATAATCATTCTTACTGGTTGAAGGATGATTATTTTAATATTGTGGCTGTTGGCAGGTCCTTCTTAATCTCCAATCATGGTGGGATTTGTTTTGCTTAGTTTGTTTTTTTAATCTGTGTCCCTGAAAATTGCACTTTGGCAATTATGTCTCATATCAGAAGAGAGGTCACTGGATTTGAAACATGATAGGGATGTATAACATAAAATTCTAGTACCATGAATAATCATAGTTGACTAGCATTTTACCTATAACTCCTTTCCTAGATGTAGGTTCACAACCCTCTGGGACCTTTCCTGATGTAATCTGAAACCAGGCCCCACACCTAGAAGGCAAGGAGAAACCATAGAAAGATACAGGCCACTCCAGACTGGTAGGTGACAATTTTAATGATAGCAAAGGGAACTTACCTATGAAGCTTGTCTTCTGTGGCAGTAAGACAAATGGATCCATGCACCCATCCTCCAAAACTTAAAAGCTTATAAAGACGCCCTAAGTGGGCTGAGCCACACATACTATGCAGGTGTTTTCAACATCACATCACCATCCTAAGGCCATGTCCTTGGAGCAGTCTCTGGGAGCAGGAAGGCAAGCAGAACCTATATTCTGAGGACAGGGGAGGAGGGGAGGAGCCTCTGAGTGCACAGGTTCAGTTCAGGGGTCAATTGGAGGTCACGTCTTTTTGATCACATTCCAAGCCACTGGTATTATAGTGTGTCTGAACTCTCCAAAGGAGAATTGTTTTTGTTTTCTTTCATGGTCTCTGATCAGGCCATTACGAGAAAGGTGAAATTTACTATGATGATTTTTTAAATCAACATTTCTTTTGAACTATACCTAAGCTCAGTTGGCATGACTAGGTTTATTGCAAGGCCAATAAATCAGTTGGCACCTCCCCAAAATAGTTGTTAAGGGTGGATATGCTCAGCATTGTGGAAACCTTCACATAAGGAAATATCATTCATCTACTTCGAGGAAATCTCTAAGAATAGGAAGCTAATTAAAAAGCAAGGCCTACTTCGTTGTTGAAGTGATTGGAAACGATGCTCACGTGCAATAGCTCTGAGGAAGAAACACTGTAGGCTGCCATAGCTGGCTGAGGTATCTGTGAGAGGTGATTCTTGAAAGCATTATAGGTTTGATTAGTCAGAGAGGAGGACCAGAAGTTTAGGGGGAAATGTAAAATGAGTAAAGACATCAAGTTGAGAGTTAATTGTCTTTAGTTGTGGGTGAGTAGAGGAGACAATTGAAGTTTTCTGGCTAATTCAGAAAGATCAGATATCATAGGGGTCCTTTGATTAGCGCACAGTGTTGATTAAGTACCCAATCAGCTGTAATCTATACATGGTATCCACATTGATTGAGACATTGATTATGATGCAATTGAAGTAGAATGTAACATGATGGGGTAGAAAGACTTGAGTTTTTATCGTGATTCTGTAACTACCTAGCTGTATAGTCTTGGAAAAGTTTATTAATTTCTCAGTACTTGAATTTCATTATCTATAAAATGGGACAGTTTAAAAAGGATATTCTATAATATATATTCTACCTTCAAAAAAAGTAGTAAGTAATGAGTGCCAAGTTAGATGAGTACTTTTTAAAAATTTTTTTGTTTAGTGTTTATTTTTGAGACTGAGAGAGACAGAGTGTCAGTGGCAGAGGGGCAGAGAAAGAGGGAGACACAGAATCTGAAACAGGCTCCCAGGCTCTGAGCTTTCAGCACAGAGCCCGATGTGGCTTGAACTTCCGAACCATGAGATCATGACCTGAGCTGAAGTCAGACACTTAATCAACTGAGCCACCCAGGAGCCCCAAGTTAGATGACTATTTTAAGTGAAATAGCACGTTTTCAAATAAGTAACATCATTTTTAAAGAGTAATTCATGTGTCAAGTTTTTTTTCTTGAAGTCCTATCGATGATTGCTATCTGGTTTCCTGATAGGAAAAATTTCACATTTTCCCTCTCAGTCTACATTCTCTCTGTCTCTTCAAATTTAGTTATCCTCAGAAAGTTTCAGCCTATATTTTGGAGGATATTTTTAAATATATTCATCCATTCAAAAACAAATGGCTACTACGCACCAGTGACTGCTACATTCTGACAAAGTAGTGAATAAATCACATGTGGTTATATCATAGAGTGCACAAGCTTTTAAGTATGAGGAAGCAAGGCAAACTCAGACACACAAATAATATAAATGGAACTAAAATTGGGAAAGTGCACCAAAACAATGGACAGAAAACCTGTAACTGACAATATGTGGGATGGATCTATTTAGAGACAGTGGTCAGGGAACATCTGAGTAGGTAAAATTTGAGCTGAGCCCTAAATATTGAGAAGGGCCAATCCGGTAAAGTATCAGGGAGAGGGAATTCCAGGCAGATGGACTGCATGTGTGAAGTTGGGAAAGACGTTGACACATAGAAAATGAAAAGTCCGGGTGGTATGAGTATAGTAAGCAAATAGGAGAGTGATGTCAAGCAAGACTGACAAGTAGGCAGCATAAAGATCAAGGAGAAATTTATAGTCCATGTGGGTTAGATGGAACTCGTGTAGATTAAAGTGTTAGAAACCCAATTTAAACTAAGCAAAGTGATAAAAGAGAATGTATTAGCTTAAGTCACTGAAAATTCCAATGTGGAACTGCTGTGAAAGTACAGCATGATGTAGGAATGAAAGCAAGCAGTCATGAGAAACTCTCTCTCTTTTCCTCTCTCTCTCCCTCTCTCAGGTGAATTTTACCATCTCCTTTCTTCTCAACCACATTCTCCATTCATATGTAGTGGGAAAGATAGCCATCAGCAACTCTCCTCTTTCTTCTCCTGTGCTTTCTCAGAGAAATTAATCCTGTTTCCATACTCCCCTGCAAAGATTCTCATTGGTCAAGTTTGGTCACATGCATGTCCATAAACATTTATTGAGACCATGAAGCTGGTGTGTGCTGATTGAGCACACGTGACTCAAATAGTGCTGGGCATAAAGTCAGCCCTGCTCCAATGATGCGGGCTGAGGTAAATTCCCAGAAAGAGAGAAAAAAAAAATTACCGAAACTGTAGCAGATGTTCACATTACAGGAAGGAAATCAGACTGCATTGTAATGAGACAGAGAGACATAGAATGGTTTTAAGCAGGGAAATGTCATTTTTGAAATCAAGTTTTCAAATTTGGTTCATTGGTTTTGGTGTGAGAAAAAGATCTTGCAGGAGGCATGACTTCTATGCTGTAGATTGCCATAAAGTGTATTTCCATCACTGCAACCATGTGGAAGGCAGCAAAGCCCCCTACTTTCACAAGCAAATTATTCTTGATACCCAAAACATTTGGACACATGATTTGAGATGATTCTTTGGCTATTAGTCATAGAAGAAAGCTTTCCATGTAACCTAAAGGTTGTGGGAATATGAGGTTACAGGAAAGCTTTTTGGTTTTTTCTTTAGTATTTCATACCATTGAGCCACTGGAATAAATGAAGTGGTGGGTGGTAACTAAGCATCCAAGGAAAGACTCAAACAGGATTTGGGAGGTTTGAATCCAAGCCTCAGGAGAAATCCTCATACTTACTCTGCCCCTAACTAGTAAGGAATCTTGGGTAAGATGCTTAACCTCTGTAACCTCCTCTATGCTCAACCTCACAGGAATAAGGTGAGGATTAGATTAATACAAATTTGTCATGCTTAACACAGTGGGGACAGTGTAGACAATTAGCAAATGTTCCCCATTTTTATTATTTTTTAAATGATATGCTTGTACCTAATAATTCCCAGTCTTTTTCAGGGCTGGCAGATATGGATCCCATGTTATTTTTTTTTCTGTGCCTCTGCACTGTTTTGTGTAAAAATGCAGATAACAGCATTTATTAACATGAAGTAAAAAGAAAGAAATTATTGTGAACTCAAAGAATGCATTGGAGATGTTGAAAATGCAGTATAGTATTATTATTGCAAAATTCTTTGTGGAATTGATTATGACATCTGTTTCCTTTTAGAGTCCTTTTATTCCCCCCAAGTTCTAGCTCTCATATAATATACTACACATTGCAGACATGTTGAAATTGTACTATGTGGGATGAGATACTCTGTGTGTGACATAATGGGAAAACATTGGAATGCTGGGACTCTTACAGACTCCAATAGTTTTTATTCTGCTCTGTCCCACATTAGCTGTGAGATTCTGAATAAATTATTTAACTGTTATGTTCATTAGTATCTTGATCTATAATAAAAAGGGGGGAATATAGATGGTTAATATAATCTTTGTAGGATGGGTATGGGGATTAGTGATGTTTCTAAAGTCACTAACACAGAGTTAAGATTCAATAAATGATAGCTATTGATAGTAGGCATTGAAGAATTATAAGAACATGAGAAATGATCCTTTCAAGAATATTTCAATCTAGACAGAAAACAAGAACATATGCTCCTCTCTCTCCTACATCACCGAGGGGGAACTTCTGACATTAATCAGACCATTGGAGATCTGCTGACATCTGGTCTTACATAAAAATAAATACCACCATGCTTAGAGTTATTCATTAGTACCTGTAGCTATCAAGTAATAGGAACACTGTAATGATGTCCTCTGCTTAGTTAGCATTATCTCTGGGGACTTCAAAGTAATTTGCAGGTGGAAAATTAAATGATGCAGTTCAGGATAAAATTGAATTCCAAATAATTGTTAGAGAATTAAAATGCAATTGAACCAGAAATTCTAATCAGATATGAATCCGAGCATGTTCCTGCTGAACTGTGAGGAAAACAATTTATGCAAGACGATGTTATTTGTTCCTACAAGGGCTTCCATGACATATATTTATATCCTCTCTCATTACAAGGATGTTGGAGTGGGGCAATGTGAAGAAAACGTGAAAGGGCTTTTCCGTGGACTAGTTCCATAAATCTTGGGGTAGTTGTTTTCCCTCTCTGGGGCTCCCATCTTACACAATATCTTTC
This sequence comes from Panthera onca, assembly GCF_046562875.1. Lineage (NCBI taxonomy): Eukaryota > Metazoa > Chordata > Mammalia > Carnivora > Felidae > Panthera > Panthera onca. The sequence continues at coordinate 62,990,925 of NC_138350.1, forward strand.
ACACTTTATTCAATAGTAACAGTAAAATCCAAATCAGATCTCCGAAGTTCCATCTTGCTGTCACCTTGTAACAGACTCTGCTACTCTGGTGGGAATGGAAACTGTGATCAGAGTGAACAGATACGGACATCAGAAACATGTTCTCCTTTATTCTGAACAATGGAAAGAAATGGCTGAATACATGGAAGCCCTTCTACCACCCTTTATGACACAGGGAAAACATCCAATTGAGCACTGTAGAAATGAAGGCTATTCAAACTCCATGGGACAAAGTGCACTGAATGTTTGGAGAAATGTCTGACCCCACCCTCCTTCTCTTTGTCTCATTCATCCTGTATGTCAGAAAGCAGGACATCATGGCATCTGCAACTGTGGCTGGCCAGGTCCAAGGGCAAGGTACATTGTAGCTCCTCTCTCTTTGGTACCACTAATTCCAGTAGTGCTCACTTTCAGCATGATACTTTGTCCCTAAGAGATATTGTTTTCTGCTAAACAAAAACACTCTGTGAATTGTTATAGTTCTTATAGCTTAAAACATACACATTCCAAGAACTCCTTAAATATCGGGACGGAGCAACACAAAGGCTGTCCATTCTTTTTCCTTCTCAGAGGTTACCATAGATACCAAGATTGCAATGGCAACTGCTGGCAAATTCACCTAATTGCATTTAGGTAAGGGTAAAAAAAAAGTGCAATTACTAACTTATAGGCATGTGGTTTTATTGTGAAATAGTTAATTGCCCTCAGTTATTAGCAAGCTTCTCTATGGTGCCATGTATTGTTTGCAAACAGCTTTCCCATTTATTTTTCATTACGCTTACAATAACTCTCAATGCTTTCTCAGAGAAAGAAATGTGTATGCTGTGTGTGTATGTAGAAATGATGAAGGCACAGTTCAAGGTAAAAACTCTAAAAAATGAGATATAGAGATATAGAAAAAAATCACAAATTGCCAAATTCCTTCAATGGCTTTGACAATACACACACTGCTTATTCAGTTCAATTTTCTAGACATTTGTTGAACCCTCTACTGTAATGGTATGTGTAGCCCTGATCACCTCAATCTTGTCTCCCTTTTCTAAAAGTAATGAAAAAAATGATGATTCCAAGGATCACAAGGATTGGATTTTAACTTTTTCTTTGTCCCTTCCTTTTTCAGGACATCATTTTTCTCTGAAAAATATTTTCAGCCTCTGCCTGGTATGAATGAAGTATTTAAAATGCCGGAGTACCCACTATACATTGGGTAGTTTCTGCATCAGACCTCTACAATGTCCAACCCTTAGAGACTAGTTCCCTGAGATTTCCTTCAATTTACTCTTTTGCAGTTTCCTCACATTACCCAAGAGTTAATTATATCCTTTTGTATCACAAGTAATTCAGCATTTTCTCCTGGTATTTACATTGTATGGATTTGTAGGTGGTTATCTTATCTTTAAGACCAATAGTCTTACTTCCTGGACAAACAAGAACATATTCACCATAAGGCCAAGTCCGGAATGTACATAATTCAATTCTAGTTGACACTTAAAAAACAAATGGAATAACAAGGGAAGGATTAAAGAAATGATTTGGTGTCCCTAACAATTAAGATTTCTTTTTCATTTTGTTTTGTTTTGATTTCTTTTCACCTTAACAACTATTTTTAAACCCCTGCTACAGGAGATGTGTAAGATTACCATTTTTAAATCTAATGATTTATGATCAAATTGCATAGAAAAAATAGGCACAAGAAATAAAGCAATATTGTATATAATTTAGGAACAAGAGCCCCATAGTATGGCCATGGTTCTTTGCTTTAAGGTTTGCTTTGGTAAATTGATTTTGCTGGGCTTAAACCTCAGAGTCTAACCCAGCTCAGCCACAGACCCAGTAGATACCACCCTCAGTAGATAAATGGTACCTTCTCTCAAGAGCTTCACTGCCACCTATTTTTCTGGTCTTTTGTTAATTTCCCCAACTTATCCAATCTTCTCATTCTTTGGCTCAGTTATCACCATGAAGTATAGCAGACACCAGGAATTTCTGGATTCTATCCCCTGTTAGGGACTATCATCGACAAATATGTTCATTTTAATTTAGTGTTTCCTAAGTCACATTCCTTCCGTTTTACTCCTACAGGTCTAATTTAGGTTCCTGTACTCTTTGTCTAGACTACAATAATAAACTCCTAACTCATCTCCTCACCTCCACATTCCACACAGTTCTTCACATTAACGTAATCATCATACAGCATGTGTGTGTGTATGTGTGTGTGTGTGTGTGTACACAATAAAAGCAGTTTCCATTGATTCTTTGTTGCCTCCTGGACAAATTCCAAACCCACCCAACAGCATGACAGAATAAAATTTCTCTATTAAAATGCCTGTTGTCCAAATAATTCCTTATGCCTCTACCATACTTAATTGTTTGCCAAAATTTCACTCTTTATTCAAGACCCAGATCAAAGGTTTGCTTTAGAAAATCCTCTCTTGGCTTCACCTGGAAACTGATAACACTTTTCCACGGTTTTCTGTAAATGGTGTACTTGCCTCCAGAATAGCAACTGAGTAAACAAATGAATTAATGAATGAAAAGTCTGGGTGTACAGAGTGTCCACAACCACTTGCACCTCTAAAATTCTAAAATTCTTTCTTTCTTTCGAGAGTGGCAAGTATGTGTGAGGGGGGGAGGGTCAGAGGGAGAGGAAGAGAGAGAATCTTAAGCAGGCTCAGTGTTCAGCACAGAGCCTGACATGGGGCTTGATCTCACGACTTTGAAATCATGATCTGAGCTGAAATCAAGAGTCAAATGCTTAACCAACTGAGCCATCCAGGCACTCCTAAAGTTCTACAATTCTTAACATTATCCAGGTACTAGTGGGAAACCCAGACTAATAAGAAGGGAATAAGCAACATGCATGGGACAAAATATGCAAGTAGCATTTCTAATATTAATAATCATAATAAACATCATAGTCATCAACCCATTTTAAGCCTCACAAAAACCCTTGAGATAAGCAAAAATGGTGTTATTATTATCATATTGTCAAATTCAATGATAAGGCAACTAGTGTGAGGCACCTGCATCAGAACCACCTGGAATGGCTGATGAAATGTAATTTTGTGTTTTCCATCCTATATCTATTGAGTCAATTTTGGGAGGATGGGTCCACAGAATCTGCATTTGTATATTCCGTCTCCACCGACCTGATTTTCATGCATGCTAACATTTGAGAACTACTGCAGGAGGGTATTTGGCTCATTAGATTAACCAGATTTCATGCACATGTCTGAAATCTCTCCCACTTATAGGAGAAATTTTGTAGTTGACAGACACAGACTGAAAAACAGAAGGGGTTGAAAGATTGTCCAGGGGGATCAGAAATTAAGTGTAGACAGAGAGCGTGGAGGTTAAGAACAGGTGGTGGTCAAGAAATCAAGGATTATGTGATATATATGTGTGTGTGGTATAAATATACAATGGAATCTTACCCAGCCATCAGAAAGAATGAAGCCATGTCATTTGCAACAACATGGATAGACCTAGAGGGTATAATGCTAAGTGAAATAAGTCAGTCATAGAAAGATAAATGCCATATGGTTTCACTCATATGTAGAATTTAAGGAACAAAACAAAGAAAAAAGAGCCAAAAACCAAAAAACAAAACAACAAAAAACAAAAACAGACTCTTAACTACAGAAAAAAAAAACCAAAAAACTGGTGGTTGCCAGAGGGGAGGTGGGTAGGAGGATGAAATAGATAAGAGGGTTAAATAGATAAGGAGGATTAAGAGCACAATTGTCCCAAGGAAAACTGAGAAATGTATATAACTGTTGAATTGTGATATTGTACACCTGAAGCTACTGTAACACCGTATGTTATACTTGAATTTTTTACAAAAAGGAAATTAGGAAGTCAAGGGTAGAATCCAAATTTGGCTGAGCAGATCTGAGGTCAACAGGCAAAGTAAGGAAGTTTATTACTCCAGAGTTAGTATTTTAATTATTTAAGTCATTTGCACTGATCTGTATTTGAGATTATTATCTTGTTTTTTCCATGTTAACATGACTTTTGCACTTAAAGGAGATTTCTGAGTGATGAAACTTCACTGATGTTTGAACTGGAATAGACTTAAGAATGGGCATATATGATAGTATAGAAATAAACATTAAGGCAAGTCATGTAAGGATACAATCCTCCCTGGGTCCACTTTGACCATATACCTAGAAAAAATGGAAAATTAAATGGTTTATGCCACTATTATTTGCATGTGTTTTGGTGGGAGCTTCCTTGATGAAAACCACCTCTTTCTGAAAATAAATTTTTAACTAACCTTTAGTCAGAAAGAAAACTTCTCCAATTGTTTACATGTGAGAAGTCAGTATAATACCCCATTCTACAATAGCTTGTCTGGATCAAAGCAATAAAGTCACGGATGGATTATGTGTCTAGGGCTTTTCTAGAAGAGAAAAATTCTTTCATATATTGAAACAATTTCCATGTCTTCTGCTTTTGTCTAATTACTTCACAAGATAATATGAACCTCCCTTCAAATTGCAGCCTTCCAAAGATTTGGAATTAATTTAAGACAAAAGTCCTCCTCTTCTAGCCAAACACCTCTAAGTTCTTTCTTCCTTCCATGATATGGTTTGTTTGTAACTTCACCAGCCACGTTGTTCCTTCCTGGACAGGCTTCATATTCTCTAATTAATTCAATGCTCTGGATGTGATTCAACCAAGGAAAAGAACAATGAAACTTGCATGCCCTCAATTCAAGTAGTCTAGTTCTCTCTTTGAAAACTAAAATAGTGTTCACTTCTTAGAAGCAGTTTTGGTATTACTGAAGAGTACAGGCTTTAAAAAAAAAAAAAAATGGAAGAGACCAAGATTTAATCCTGGCTTCACACTCTTATTAGCTCTATGCATTAGTCAGGTTGTTTAACATTTTTGAGCCACATTTATATTACTTATTTAATGAAACACTTTAATGAGAAATGCAGGATTATTTTGAGAGGATTAAGTGAGATAATTAGGTAATTAGCATAGAGTGAGTCTTTACCTTAACTAAAATCATCAAAAAAGAAATTTTAAGGCAGCCTGTCTCTGAACAATTGCCTAAAACTACTTTTGGATAGGAGAATGCATTCTCTTAATTTAATTAAGGGATGTCTACCAAACCACTAGGTTGAGCAAACATAACGTGAAATAAACTTTATATACGTTTCAATTTCTACATTTTTCCCACTTAAATGACACAGCTGCCTACTTAATGGTGTACTACAGGCTTGAGATTTCTAGCTTATGCACATTTGTTTTATTGTGTATGCTGAGACTGTACCATTTTTATACTGCGATACCTTTCTCAGAAACCATCCAAAGGAAAATGCCAAAATGTGGACACATATTCAAGAACGTTCAAAAGAAAAGGTGTACTAATTGGGATCTTGGATAAGCAGTATAAGTATGCTAGAAAGGCACTGTAGAAGAAGAATAAGAAAGCAGAAAAGGCTCAGCCTGGACCCTGCCCTTTTGCCCAGTGATCACGCTCTCATACATAGGGACTTATGTGTTATCACCTACAAAATGGGGAAAACATTCCAGCTATCAAGTACCAACAAGATTAAATGTTAAATGATAAGGATAAGATAAAAACTAGTCAAAGTTATTTGTGACACATGGAAAAAACTCTTAATATCCATATTAATGGAAAAAAATTACAAATTATTGGAGGAAAATTTAGTGGAAAAAATAAGCAAAGTATGTGAATAAGAAACTCACTAAGGAGGTAACTGATGAGCCCAATATCTATGGCAAAATATATTTCTCTAATGCCATCTAAATATAAATATGAGTTATAATTTCAGTCATAGCACTGACAATAATATCAATAAAACTGATTTTACTGAGTATTAACCAATATTAAGGAAATCATAATTTTTTAATACTCTGTTGTGTATAAGGAGATAGCCACTTTTAGGAGCACTTTGACAGTATCCAGTCATACTGCAAATACACTTATCCTACATTGCAGAAATTCTTCTAGTTTTATTCTTGAGAGTAGTTTTTCTCAAAGTCTGGTCCCCAAGATCAGCAGAACAAGCATCAACAGGGACTTGTCAGAATGAGAATTCTGAGTTCCATTCTTTTTCTACTTAAATCCAAGGGAAGAGCCAGAAATCTGTTATAACAGGTCCTGTAAGTAATTCTGATTCATGCTGGAGTTTGAGAACCATTGCCTTAGAGGAACCTCTAAACTGAGTACAGGGAGACATTTACAAAGATGCTGATTGCAGCATTGTTTGAAATAACACAAAGTTTAAGACAAAAAAATAAAACAAATTGAATGACTTATAGGCAGGGAGCAGATACACAAATGATGCTACATTCATACAATGGAATACTGTACAAATATGGCACAGTTTACAAAATACAATGTTGAGTGAAAAAAAGCAAAATGAAAAATTATACAAGGTATCATAATAGTTCCACAAGTATGTACATAATGTACCGAAAAATCTAATATATTATTCATATTCTCATCTATATTATTATAAAAATTTTAAGTGGATAGGTAAAATATCCTTGAAATTATCTATCTAGTTATATCTGGGAATAATAATGGAATTACAAGAGATAGTGCTTTATTTTACATATATACAAATGTAAATACATATGGGTGAAAGGTAACAAAACATTGACAATTGATATAATAAAAATGTAGATGTTTATTATATTATTGTGTTTCTACATGATTTTGTTTAAGTTCTCCTGAAATTGATTGATTTATCTAAAAGGTGATCTTTGAGAACACATGAGGTGGAAGAGAGAAAAGCCATGATAATACTATCCCCCGAAGTTTCTTCTGTCTCCTTGTCTCCTCCAATTTCTCTAAACATACCTATAAGCTAATGAAATTCAACCACTTACTATTTATTGCCCCAACACATTCTGTTTACTTCTTTGCTGTTCTCATTTGTTTTTATAGACATCTTCTCTATCCCAAGTGATTAATGTCCCGTCCATCACAAGCAGGGCCCTCCATGAAGACTTTCCAAATCCCTGGACTGATGTTAATTTCTCCTCTTTGAAGTTCATCCTAACAAATGCTTTTAGTTCTTACTGTAGTATAAATAGCATCATTGCCATATATGTGCATTTTCTTAGCCCTATCATGTCTTCATCACATCTATTGTTCTGTACCCCTCTAGTTTCTACCGTGTTGTATATCAATTAATTACCAATTCATTAATTCAATGAAAATTTTTAATGTCTACTCCATGTCTGACACTGTGCTAGAGACTGGGAATGCAAAGATGAATAAGAAAATAGTTCTTATTATGAAGCAGATTATGAAGCTCATTGTTGTGAGCTTCATCTGGTTCTGTATATTTAATTGAGACAAACTTGGAGGAAGAGATTTATTTATTTACTTATTTATTTTTAGCTACTGAATTAGATGTACTGAATTGTCCTGGTCTTCTCAAGTTTAAAGCAAGCAATATGGTGTCATTACCTACCTCATGAGATAGAATTCAGCACTTTTTTTCTCTTGTTCTCACACTATCTCATATTAACAGGCTTTAATTGTTCTCTTGAATATTCTACCTGTCAACTTCTTACTTGTCTCTTAGGCACTTAGAGTAGAGAAATGAAAAACCTACTAGAATGTCTCCTCCATCTCTTCAAGGGTTGTTATCAGAAAATATCTTTTGGGGCACCTGGGTGGCTCAGTCGGTTGAGCCTCTGACTCCTGATTTTGTTTCAGGTCATGATCTCATCATTCGTGTGAATGTCAGTCTCTGCACAGGCAGCACAGAGCCTGCTTGGGATTCTCTCTTTCCCTCTCTCTCTGCCCTTCTCTCGATTGCGTACTCTCTCTCTCAAATAAATAAAAATTTAAAAAAAAAATTTTCTAATACTTTCACAACTCAATTGTAAATGACCCTAGTGATGGAACTTTTGCTATTTCCATTACGAGGGCAGTTTACCAGTGTAGTATGGCCTCTATATCCCAGCCAATTTTTACCCAATTCACTATTTCATCAAGGCTACCTACCTGCCAGACCTACATATTATTCTTTCATATGATATTGTATCAAAGGCTTTAAAAAAAAAAAAACAAGGGTTTTGTTTTTAAGTAATCTCTACACCCAAGATGGGACTTGAATTCACAACCCTGAGATCAGGAGTTGCATGCTCTACTGATTGAGCCAGCCAGGGGTCCCTGAAATGTTTTTTAAAATTCCAACTCCATTACTTCTATTTTTCGGTCTTTTCAACTTTCACTATCAGTTTCTCAAGAAAATATATGCAACTACTTTGGAGTAGAAGACTGAGGTAAATAGTCCCATGTTGGTTGTCCTGGTTGAATTTTGTGTTTTGAATACATCCGAAACTTGAACATTATCACTAAATTCAGATATTCAATTTGCTCTATAGCCTCAGAAAGCTAATAAATTTTAAATAAATTTAGAGTTTAAATTAAATTAGACGAACTTGAAAAATATTCTGCCACCATTACTATTGAAGTCCTATTAGTGCATGGGTTTGTTTTTGTATCTACCTCACCACCATCAATGCAAGAATTCACTGAACTCAGTCATTACCCCAAATTTTGTGATGTAGAAACCATATATTTTCTTGTTTTTATAGAGGAAACATGATAAAATTAGATATTTTACTTCCTTCATCCATATATACCCCATAAAATTTCCTCTTAGATCTACTTACAGGCTCAGAATACTTTAAAATGTCTTAACCCTTGGGGTGATGATAACCATATAAAGTAAGTGCAAAATGAGGTGGAAAGAATCTACCATGTCATGAATTTAAACACATTTGATATTTTTGTTATTATTTTTTCACATTTTAAAGAATGACCATGGAAGAATCACACAATCTCTTTAAGTTTCTATTTCCTCATTAATATTTTTTATAGTGTGTGTTTTTATACTAATTATCTGGATACTTTAGACCTAACTGGCTTCATTATGAAATTTACTTTTTTTTCTTTTCCTATGGCTTATAAGATGTAAGATGTCCTTTAAAAACAGCTTAATTCTTCATGCCATGAAACAGACAGGAGCAATTATAAACTCAGGTGAATTTCTGTTTAGATCTTTCAAATTAAGAACATAAGTATAGCAATTAATTAATTTCACCTTTCACATAAGGTGAAATTTGTTAAGGAATAACTTTTTTCTCTTCTCTGCCCTGAGAAGAAATATTTGTGCTTGCATATTCAAAAAGTAAGAACGTAAGTGGTTAAACACACATCCATAGATCCAGTTTTCTCCAGCATCTGAAGCTCTGATTTCAAGTTTTAGCAGAGGACCGATGTGAAAGTATTTTCCCTGATCTGTCCTTATTTTCTGGTCCCTCTTTTATTTCTCCTATGAAGTCAGAGAGTTAAGAGTTGAACATCTCTTTGTCTCTATCCAAATTGAAATTTCTACGTGTGACGATTGACTGATTTTCAAGTGTTGGAGAAGAATAGGTAATATTGCAGTAAAGGGATTACCATATCTCAATCAAGTAATTCCTCTACACAAATTCTCCCAGTATCTATGGCACGCTCAAAACAGTAAGTGTAAATTACAGAACAGCACATACCAAAGGTGTTAGATATAAATCAGAGATTCAAGATGAATACACAATAAATAAGTGAACCATGTAACATATAAACAAAACTAGATATTCATTTATGTGCCTTAGATTATAAATTAAGAATGGATTCAAAGAAGTGGAAGAATAACAAGAGCTGAAAGAGCAAGTAGGAGCTTCATAGAAATGGTGGGTCTTTATCTGACATTAAAGGGATGAGCTGACTTTAGAAAGAAAGAGGGACAATAGTAGAGACCAGTCAGTAGGACACCAACACAAATAAAATAGACCAAAATCTTATGTCAAAGGTGCCATTAAGTAATAATATGACAAGTAATATATTATTACAGACACAAAGCCAAGCTCTCCACTTGCAGCTTTTTCTCACATTGTATAACATGCGTTGATTTGACTACCGATTGTAACAATAGGGAAAAAAAAATTACCTCATTATCTGCATTCTAGTTACTTGTTTTTCACTGAGTCTGTCTTTCCTATAGACTACTGATATTTGCTCATCTTAGCACTGCTTAGATCCAAAAAGCTCCCTGCTTAAACTCTAAAATATTTCCTACACAGTGATGCCCACAGTTCTAGTCCTCACAGCAGGCCCCTCAGCAATCTAGCTCTCATCTATGTTTCCCAGAATATCTCTCACTTCTCCCTAGATGTGCCTTGGTCTTCAGCCCAATCTGATTTTGCTTTTACTAGAACATATTTAGTTTGAAGTATTCACTTAAAATGTCTCTCCTATATCTTCAAAACTCCTCCAGTAACTTAACACTGGCTTTGGTTTCATTTGCTCTGTTCTTCAGATAATCCAGATGAAAATAATGGCTCACTCTTCAACGTACCTACATTTATTTATTGCATTGTTCTAAGATGTTAGCTTTGTATACTATACACTAGCCAATTCTATATATCTTAGCTTCCCCTGTGGTTCAGGTAGGAACCATACATCACAAATAGCCCACGACCAAACATTTAGTTATTGCTCAGCAAATGGATGTGAACTGAACTGAATCAAATAGAATATATTATGCATGAGCAAATGTCATGGCCCTTGGGATCCATTTATCTGCAAAAGGCAATTGTGAGGATAATTGCTAATTTTACAGAAGAATCCCAACAATGACTTGAAAACTCACTTTAACATATTCTGCCATGAATTTCTCAATAGACTGGAAAGGAAGAATATTATTACCCTATTTTACAGATAAGAAAACTGAAACTCAGAGAAGGTAAATGCTTTGTTGAAATTCTTGCAATTAGGGAATTCCAAACCTAAGCTTAAAAATCAAAGTCTTCTCATTTTAAGACTTGAGTTCATTCTAATAAACCACTATGAAACATGTATAGCAGATCTTGGCAAGTAGAAAATACATGTACAGTGGGATGGCTATAACCTATCTTTCTACTTCTCTTGTAAACCAGTAAGTCAGACCCATGTATTTAACGAATATTTGTTAATTTCCCCACTGTGTGCTTGCACATGTGTGTCCCCCGCCCCCCCCCCCCCACACACACACATACATGGTCACTAGGATCCTCATAATTGCTAGAGATCCACAGCCCCCATGGAGTCTCCCATGACTCTGGAGGCTGGGAGAGAAACAGTGAATGTACTAGTCATCTGGATACCTCTCAAACATCCAAGGATTAGACTTCTGTTTTAAATTTACCTGTAAATGTTTGATGTCACATTAGACATAATCTCTGCTTACATGGTAATGAATCTAATGGGTTTAAATCACATACATTCAGTAGTTGGATTTGACTAAAAGAGAAGCAATCAATGCATGAAAATTTAACATAAAGCCAGAGAATTTTCACTGAGGCCTCAATAGAAACTAGACCCAATGTCTGTATGCTAGGCATTCCACAACTGTAGTGTCTTTTTTGACATTATGGATATTGATGAGCCCTCTAGGGTCAGGATCTCAACCTTGGAAAAATTGCTTATTCAAATGATCCTCAATCCTGAGGCTGCTGAGTGAAACACAACTCAGCCTCTCTGTGAATATTCCCTGGGCTTCTCAGCCTGGATGGAAAACAGGGCAGATATGCTCAGCTTGCAGAACCTATGTCCCATTTAGATCAGTTTCTAGGTGGAAATAGGACCTAAATTATGTTTAATGATATAAACATTTGAGGAGTGGGAATGCTGTAGCGTTGGTCTCTAAATATATAAAGTAAAAAGAAATGAGGTCATGATTTAATTCCCTTGGTCTGTTTCTTGTGCTTACACATTTGTGTCCTTATAATAGACAGTTGAGTGTCTGTGATTTTAGTCCACATTTCATCTTTCCTAGCATCAGCACTAAGTTATCAATAGCAGTAAGCAAGCAAATACAGGATGGACTAGACATGGTTCTATGACTGAGATATAGTTTACAAGGACTTCTGGGGACAGTTAGTAAAAAAAAAAAAAAAAAAAAAGAATATATATGAAGCCAACTTGAGTTCAGTCAAGTTCAGTAGGTAAAACCAGGTAAGTTGAGTTCAGTAGGTAAAACCAGGTAAGGGTTTAAGGTTGCTACTGAGACCATAAAAAATAAATATGACTCTGGAGATTCTGTTGGTATCTGAGAAGAGCCAAGCAGAAGAAACAAGAAGACACAAGGTATGAGTAGGTGTGCTGATGTTGAGTCAAGAGAAATATAACATAAATCAAGTATGGTAAAAATACCATGTATAAAGTTTGGGAGGAGTATGTGTCTAAAATATGAAGAGAAAACAATTAACCTATGGGAAATGAAGACAAGACAGGGAGACTTGTACAAGTATTGCTGATTCCTGGTGATTCACATGTACAGGTGCATATAAAAGCATAACTATGTCAGGGAAAATGGCCCCAACCAGGTCTTATCTACTCTTGACTGTGGTGTTGTGCACCCTTGGCATCTGAGGAAAATGAAAGGGTAGCTGATAAGTGTGGGTTCTGCACACTTATAAGTTCTGCAAGGCAGCCTGAGAGCAAATTCAGATATGGAGCTGAAATCTTAATTGCTTTCAATCATTGATCATGTATAATTTGTCAAGCATTTTATATGCATTTTTTTGAAGACCTGCAAGGTCTTCACTGCATCATTTTACAGATGAAAATAACAGTTCTCAGAATAAGTTGCTTAAAGCTAAAGAGCCAATAACTGAGAAAAATAAGGTTCAAACCATGACCAGTCTGTTGGCATAGTCTATACCACTTTCCAGCAATGCCAAGCTGCCTCTTGCTCAGTCAGAATCCTAGCTAAATGATCAAGGGTCATTATCTGAAGTTGATGAGAATGGGAGTAAGGTAAAATGAAAACTTTAGAACTGCCAAGATGCTTACATCTAATATGGGGTTGCCAGCATAGCAAGATTAACCCCTTCAAAAGATAGTAAGATATAACAAAAAATTTTATGATGCTGATGACAAAACAGGACACTAAGTATTAATAATATGAAAATTTTGCTTTAAAATACCAAGAAACAGCATCTCCTCAACAAATGTAACTAGAAATATGTGCACCAACATTTCAATAAATGCAACATAAATTTCTCCCCCCACGACAATAAAATGATTGACTAATTCATTCTTTTCCAGATTCTTTAGTATTCCAAGGGAATTATGCATATCTTTCTATTCTCTGGAATAAATTTCAACAAAATATGCATAATTTGAATTGCATGCTATCTGATCTGAAAATAAATAGGCTTGGCAGGAGACTACCTGAGCTCTGTTGCCAGTTGTACTTTTAACATATGATTCCAGCACTGCCAGGTTTTCCTTTCATCTTGCATAAGCAAATTGTCCTAAATTCACGGTTTAAAAATAGTATTTGGGTCCTCCACTTGTGTTAGAATGAGGCCCTCTTCAAAAAAAAAAAAACTCCGGTGTGTTAAAATTAGGCTCAAAGGGAGCAAATTTAGTAGCATTAAAGGAAGGCACTTCTGCAATGGCGTCAGTCTTGACAAAGACTGAAGGTATGATGGTTCCAGAAGGACAGGCTAGATGAACAGAGTTGCCAAGGGAAGGTTAGAATTTAAGACTGGAAGAAGAACAGAGTGAGAGAATCACAAAACTGGTAGTAAGATTCTAGAGTACTTTGCTCCAAACTAGTTTGACCTTGGGGAACTCATGTTACCTCTTAGACTAGCAGTTTTGAAACTTGGGGAATAATAGCTTTAACCATAGCAGATTAGCAGTAAGCTCAACTCCACATCCTGGGAACCAGGATAACAAAGCAATAGCTCCATCTGAAATATTGCTGAATACCAACCTGGGGGAAGGAAAAAGGAATCTGGCAGAGCATTCCTGCCTCTTCAGAATTCCACATAAAATGACAATATAGCTTCTACACATTTAATTGGCTCAAATAAATCAAGTGGACTCACCCAACTTAAAGTGTATGGGATAAGTGTAATCTTTTTATGTTGGTGAAGGAGTGGGAGCTTGGAAGCTGGGAAGAGTTATCAGTTATCTGTTTTTTTAAGTTTATTTATTTATTTTAAGAGATAGAGCAAGGGTGAGCAGGGGAGGGGAAGAGAGAGAGGGAGAAAGAGAGAGAATTTCAAGCAGGCTCTGCACTAACTGCAGAGCCCGATGTGGGACTCGAACTCACTGACCGGGAGATCATGAGCTGAGCTGAAACCAACAGCCAGAGGCTTAACCGACTGAGCCATCCAGGGGTCCTAAGTTACAAGTTATAACATGTCCCGGGAACCCCACTCCTGAGAATGAAGATGTAGCATGAGATGTACATGGTTGCCTTCCCATTTAAGAGGAACTCTGGCACCAACTACTATCACTGCCAGAAAGTAGAGTTATCTCCTGTAAGCCTTCTGAAAACAGGTTGGTTTTAACTCAGTCAGTCCCTCTGGACCCTAGGATGGTAGCAGAAACCAGCCAAAACAACTGAATAGTTTAGATCACTGGATTAACTCATAAATACCTATTTCTACCACACCAAAAACAGACCCCAGTCATAATAAGAAAGGGACAAAGTCTCTTTTCCTAAGGGGAAGGAAAGTCCCAGCCCTGGGAGCTAAGGTGTCAGGAATTCAATGTGATAGAGGGCTGTGAAAAAGCAGCCTGAAATTCTGGAGTTTGAGGAAAGAGGCATGAGCCAGGACCGCTCCTGAAATTAATTCTTACTACTATTATTGATAGTGTTGGTAATTATGATGATAATTATAATTTTATATCTGGAAGTTTTATACATTTGCATTATTATCACACTTGACCTTGTTAAGAAACTGTGACAGACAGACGTCACTTTTGTTTGGAACTCTTAGAGATGTTGAATCAGGCTCATTTGATTAACGTACAATACAGTTCCAAGAAATAATATACTTCATACAGACAGCAAACAAAGAACTGAGACGTCCACTTGTCAAGGAGAGGATAGAAGGTGGGGAATTCTATGATTTCATAGCAACCACTCATGAAGATGTACTGTCACTGTGCCACTCCAAATTTATAAGCCACCCTGGAAAAATATATGATATGAAATTTAACTTTCAGTTTCAACCTTTGTTTCCATTTGCCAAGAATTGGAGATCTTTCTTTAAAGAGAAAGATAATTTTTCAGCCATCTACTGAGATTATATTTTATTGGGAAGAAACAAACAAACAAACGAACAAACAAACAAATAAGTAAGACCACCTGGTATTTGAAACTCTACATCTGTTTCCTTCATTTTTTGGTGAAAGATCAAACCCAAAGGTGTAGGGAAACAGTATCAAACAACTTTCAATTTATTCAGTATATACAGAATAATATTCAGATGCTTTAGCAGATCATGCATAGCCTTCCAAAATCTAGTCAAAACACACATTTTCACTCTGTCTCCGAAGCACTTAACCTCTGATCATAATGGATTATTTGATAATTTTTGACAAGCTATGCACTTCCTTTTGTTTTACCCTTATTTTTCCTTGTATAAGTGCCTATCAATATCAAACTTTAAAAGTTTTAGCTTGAAGTTATTTCTGTAATACCAGTAGTCTTTTTGGTTTTAATTATTCTGTCCATTTTCTACAGTCCTTCTTACTTTATATCACTATTATAACATGCAACACATTCTGCCCTGTAGTTTAAGTCTTGTACAAATGTCTATTTTCTTTTTGTGGAGGCCTTGAGGGCAAGAACCATGTTTTATTGATCTCTTAATCCCATCAGTTGCAAATCTACAAGCATTTGTGTGTCTAATACTTTCCTTGATTTGAAAGAAATTCCCATTGCTCGTCCAGTATACCACTTGCCTCCAAAGTACCCTGCCACCACACAAATATTATTTGCTACTTTTGAAACATTCCTGGATCTTTAAAAGACCATATTGTTTAGATCTAGGTAACTGACAATTTCAAAATCTCAGAGCCCTGGTTTAGCTTCTCAGAGATAAGAATTTCATGACTCATAATATCACCATGATAATTTTGCCAAATGCTTAACTTGAGGACAGTGCTTTAGTGCTGGGAGAACAATAGGGATCATCTAACCCACTAGGAGTCTACCCAACACAAAGCTGGCCTCTGTTTACCCTGGGATTCAGGGATGGTTGGAAAACATGTAAGAGTATTAAAAGGGCCCTGCTAGTGTTCTTTTTACATGATACCATAGAATCCAAAGACAGAAAAAAATCAGACCTATAAATTAAATCCAAAGGTAGTATGTCAGATATGGGGGGCAGTGTAGGAAGATCATTAGTACCACAAGATGAACTCACCCAGTTTAATGTCCACCTTATCCCTGGGCAAGTGCACATACAAAGTATGGCCATGGCTAGCTAGCAAAATGAAAACTGGAAGGCCCTGAAAAGGATTTTCTTAACTTGTCTACAGGAGAGGGAGAATCTATAGGACTCACCTAATTTGACACAAAATTAGGAGGCAGGGAATTCTCCGAATGTCCGTGGAAGGACAGGATTAGGTTGTGACCTCCAGGCTCTGGGAAGTACCACGCTGCTTGCACTGGCAGTAATGGTGGTCTAGGCCAATGGAGCAGCTTCAAACAGGAGGCATTTTTGTCTGCAGTGTGAGCACTGCCAGCAGAGCTGAGGCCGTGGCAAGAGGAAGCTCGCTGTGACTTTAGTGAAGAATCCTTGGAGTCCCTGATGCTTCCAGAATATAACCACAGGAGAGCACCTGTCTGGTGAGCCGGAGCAAATGACCAGTGTTGAAAATAAATAGCACACTTGTGTGCCTAAGAGTGATGCTCCTGGGAGCTCTCACAAACAGAAAATCATGTGGGGCTGGGATGGAGAGATGGGAGAAGAGCCCATAATTCTGGAACCAGGAGCATTAGAGGGAGAATCTCAACAACTACTGCTTCTGGCTGTGAGTATGATATTCATTGTCATCCCTAACTGGTTATGGCCAGAAAAATAATAGCATCTTAGAGATGAGGAAACTTGGGCCAAGCAAAATGAATTTTTACACTAGCGACTGAAAGCTGACATTTCATTTCCTAGTCTTTCTGCAGTATATTCTAGAGCTCTTATTTCCCACCCTCACTTTCACAGGAAATCAAACACCCTTATGCTGCTCTTCATCTGGCCAGGGAATCCGACTTCTCATTCTCAGTAAGTAATGCATTTGTTTCCAAACCTCTGACTCCACATCAAGCTAAATTATCCACCAAGCCATGCTCCTCCTTTGTGATAATGCAAAGGGTGATGCATAAGATATTCAGATAGTCTGAGCCATAAGGTACTGGAAGCCAACTATGCCTTGCCGGTGTGCAAACCCAGCTCTGTAGGACTCACTGGTAATGCTATTATTTACCAGGCACCTCCCCAAAGTTTTGTTATCTATTAATTGAGGATGCTAGGTTAACTAGATCTCTAACATCTGCAAGTTCTAAATTTTTATCACTCGGATTCTGATTGAATCTTGAGATTTTTGTCAGAGAGCCTTGCATGTTTGTTGCCACTCCTGGAAATTCTAGGACGGCAGAATGCTGCAGGATGGTGCATCTTGCACAGGAGAGGGGGACTCTCTACCTCCAGCCACTTTAAGCTCACAGACCTAAACCCCCTCTGTTGATTTGTAAGTCTTATGTGACATAGCATGATATTGGTAACATTTTCATCTCTTGGAAGTTATTTCAAATCACAACCCAACAAAAGGGGCAGTCTCCTGTTCCCTCGGTGGGATTTCATTGCATCCCACTTTGCTTCCAGCATGCCCATGACAGATCGAGCCTTTTCACCTTCATAGCAAAGTGGGAGTTGTCAACTGAAAGCAGATGACAGTCGTGTTCCAAAGGTCAGGCACAATTTCTGAGAGTATTTTGTGCTTAAGATTCAGGAGAGAAGGTCCTGCATACAGTTTCCTTTGAAATGTTTGTTTTTTTGTTTTTTTTTTTTCATATTTGGGATTTCCTAAGAAATCGGATAAAAGTAAAAATTGAAGAGTCCAAATTGTGTTTTCAGCTACTTATGTCCCTTTGCCAATCTTCCCACTGGTGACTAATTAGGGACTTAGGCTCTGAATATACCCAACTGTCAAATTGTTAACTACATTTTTAAAAGGCATCCTAGAAGGAGATTGGGAATAAAGTAGCATATTGAGCAAACAATAAGGGGACTGACTCTTCTCCTCCACTATTAGATATCAGAAAATACAAATCAGTTCGTAAAGAACATAGGGAATCCTACACCCCAGATCTGCTTCTCTGAACTCCATGGCTTCAGGACTGTCACAAAAGGAAGGGGTTCTGAGTGAAAAGGCAAAACTCACAAAGATCAAGTGTAACTTGAAGAAGTTTGCTTTTAACATCTGTGGGCCTCCTTTCTTTCATGTATACATCTATTTAACAAATGTTGACTAAGTGCTCAAATGTATAAGACTTGGGAATAAGAAAGTGGGTCATTGCTCTAATGGGGACTTCACTCTGGTGGCTGGAGACAGAAAATTAACAAGTAAATACTTTCTCAGGAGGAAATAAGACCTGTGGAGAAAAATAGGGAAGGTGTAGGTGGGGCAGGAGATGGAGCTCACAGAAAATTTCCCTGGTGAAGGGACACTGAGTATACATTGGGAGGAAATGCAGGAACAAAACACATTGGAATTCAGGGGGAGGGGGCAGGACTTATAAAGGTTGTGAGAGAGCAGGTGTTTCAAGTGCTTCTAACATATGGAGTAGCATGGTATTGGTAGAGACGGTGAGCCGTTTTCAATGGACAGATGTGCTTATAGACTGGTTGTGTGGGTATGAGAGAAGGGAAGAAATTTAAATGGCTGCATGATTTGGGATTGAGTAACAGGAAGAGTGGAAAGGCCATTCACTGAGAAGTAGAAAACTATGATAAGAGGTTTGCAGCTGACAGGGAGCTGATTCATTGGGAGTTCTGTTTTGGATGTGCTAAACTTGAGATACCAAATTTAAACATCCAGGTAGAATTCCTATATAAAACAGAAGAAAATGCCAACTGAAAAAAAAAATCTATCTTCTTGAGAAAATTTCTTGAGAAATTATTCACCGTTCAAAAGAATATGCTTTTAAAAATATTCTCTATAGCGTGGTATTGAAGAATGACTATGAAATTTAAAGATTAAAGACTTAAGCTCAAAGCCCTCTTTCTTCCACTTTGGACAAGTTATATAATGCCTCTGAGCCTTAGTGCCTTCATCTGTAAAATGGGCTCAAAAAATAACTATCCTAAATTATTTACAGGACTTTTTATTGAATATTTGATGTGTACCAAGTCTACCAAGTTACTTTAGAAATTAGTATTGCTTAAGAGTTGCTGGGAATAAAAAGTGCCTGCTGAGGTTCCATTTGGTTTTGGTTGGAGGTTTATTTGTATGTTTGCTTTTAAAACTTAATACATAACTGGGGCGTCTGGGTGGCTTAGTTGGTTAAGGGTCAGACAAACTCAGGTCATGATCTCGCGGTTCATGAGTTCCAGCACGGCCTCCAGCTCTGTCCTAGCAGCTCAGAGCCTGGGGTCTGCTTCTGGTTGTGTCTCCCTCTCTCCCTGCCTCCCCCCATGCTCATGCTTTGTCTCTGAAAAATGAATAAACCTTAAAAAAAATTTAAACTTATTACATAACCCCACCTGAAGTCTGTCAAGAGAGAAACTTCAAGAGGTGGGCTTGTTAATCTTTCTAAAAAGTTAAGGTGCTCAGCTTTGTTTCTCCTAGGTTTAAAACTCCTTGCTCCAAATCTATCAAATACATATAGTATATTTTAAAAATTATGTCCCCTTATAAACAATTCTGTGGAGTCAAATCAGTATCAAAAAGGATTTAACACACAAAACTTTGTTCTGTTAAAAATTTTCTAATCGGTTTATCTTTGGATGACACGATCTATAACAACTCCACGGCCAAACCTGTGAGACAATTTTGAAGAGCTTGGGTTTACCTTCAGAACCTGCTATTCTTTCGCACGTTCTTTCCCTTTTCATTTGCCACCTCTCCCTCACAGATGGGAGCCCAGCACCTCTTGCCACATAACCTGAGTAATTTACGTTCACTCACCTCAGCTCTTAACATCTTATGTATCATGCGTCTTACGTATCTTAAGTAATGTCAAGTAATATGTCAGCATATTCCACAGCGAGCATCTGGAAGAGGTAACATTGAATTCTGAAGAATGAACAGGGAAAACAACAACAAAGTATTTCCAGCTAGATAGCTATTTAAAGAAAGGCACTATTTTCTAACTTTTTGTACATGCAGCTTGGGAAGTAGTCTGTTTTACCTGCAGAGAAAAATAGATCTCAGTCAGTCAGAAGATGCTGAGGGAACACGACAGCAGCTGAGGTCTCAAGTCAGCCTCTGAAGTCACCTGATTCTTTTATATCTCATCTGTCATGACTGCGTGAGGGCGATGAAGAAGCAGCTGGGGAGAAACCACTACAGAAAGAATAAAGGGCTCCCATGGACCAAATCTAAGTCTTGGTTTCAACATTGTTGCTTGAAATTTCTCTATTGTCTTTTTTTTTTTTTTTTTTTCTTTCTGGACTGTCCTTCATGAAAATGTGGAAGGATTGAATTGACCAGCGTTGTTAAGGAATTCAATGATATCCAATAGAACTAAGTTATCTTGGGTCATACAGAATCATAGGACGTTAAAATATTAAAATGGAATTGATTCCCTACGCTAATAACAAAGACTAGATTAAAACATTGCTATTGAAACCACCAGTCCTATTTCACTGTAGCACTGTTTCACACTGCCTCTTCATAATTTTTATTTAATACACACATTTCTATGATAATTAACATGATAAAATTATGAAAATAATTTTTTATATTTTATAGCAAATTCATTATTACTTTTAAGCAAAAAATCTTGTCTATAGTTCATGGAATGACTAGTTTTTCTCTCAGTAGTAAGAGAAAAACTTACTTTACTCAAAGTATTATAAGAAAAACTTATTTTACCCAAAGTATTATAAGTATCAATAATAGTGAAATACTTCTTACTAGTTTATTCCTACAAAATGTACATACAGAAGGAGGTTACAATGTTTATACTCTTTCTCTCTGGTTAAACATGACTGTCCTTGTGGCTGCCTTTTGGGAATAATTAAACAGACCTTGTTGCCCATATACTTCAAAGGGAGGAGCAAATAGAGTAAGAAAAGTCTTGATAACAGTGTGGTATCCGGAAGTACTATAGTGAATATAAAATAACATTTCAGTATGCATTTGAGGAGATAGATCTCCCTCTCCCTCACTCTCCCTCCATCTATTATGGGCTGAGTTGTGCTTTTTCCCCCAAATTCATATGCTAAATTCCTAACCCCCAGTACCTCAGAATGCAATCATTTGGAGATAGGCCCTTTAAAGAGGTAATTCAGGTAAATGAGGTCATATGGATGAGCCCTAATTCAATATGCCTGGTCTGCTTATAAGAGAAGAGAAGGACTGAGAGCAAACGCAAAGGCCAGGTGAAGACACTGGAAAAAGATGACTGTCTACAAGCCAAGAGAGGCCTTTGTAACAAACAATCCTATGGACACCTTAATCTTGGATCTAGTCTTTATAACTGTGAGAAAATAAATAGCTATTGTTTCAGCCACTCAATTTGTGCTATTTGTCATAGCAGCCCTAGCAAACTAATTCACCATCAGTCTTTTTTACATTCTTCAGAGTGCAAATCTATATACTGTCACCGTATAATTAAGTTGAATTGTTTGTCTCCATTATAATCATTTAAATAAAATTATTATGTAAAACAAATGATATTTAATGATGCTCATCTTTACAAATACTTCAGAAACATTTGCCTTAATATTATTTCCTTTACAGTGTTGGAAATGTAAGAAAGTAGAATATTTTGCTTTTGCTCCTAGTAAAATGTTTGATACAAAGCACCCAGGGTTCTGTATGTATATAGTAATACGCATGGATGAAGGCAGAGCTGAGTTAATATAACAATAGAGTAGGTTAACAAATAAAAATGTGATGCTTCAATTATGCCAAAATAAAGCATTTTTCTAATTTTATTTTTAAAAATTAAAATACTTTTCATGCAGGTGGTAATATCTCCTTGTTCCCTTGACCCCATGTAATCTCATCATTCATCCCATGTCATCATCATGATGGTTTGGAATTTTTCTAAATCATAATGCTTTTTCTGTTTTCTGTGTGTTTTGACTCTCTCTGTCCTGCCTTAAACCTAAACCCTCTCTGAAATTTTCTGTCCTTCCAGCCCTATGATTTTTTCCCATCCCCCAGTTTGCCTCCATTGGTAAAATACAGAAGTTAATTTCTGATAAATCACCAAACTCACAAATGTTAGAAAATAATATCTTTCCTACCATCTTCATGAATTCATTGTAAGGATTACATATTAAAGTGGATATAACAATATGATGTAATACAGAACTGTAAACTTCTAGAAACAGTTGAACTATTAACAGATATCAATACCTCTTTTAAGAGACTTTGCAGTTTAATTTACTAGATTTTCTTTTTTGTTTCTTTGGATCCAAAGAAATTCTATGCACATTTTCTGAAAACCCATTTCCACACAGAATTAATCATTTTCACCACTATCCTTTTGTGCAATCTGGACATTTTGTTATGGAATTATTATCAGCCCTTTTTTAGAGAGGGAGAAATTGAGACACAGAAGTGTTTAATAATAAACAGTCC
This sequence comes from Panthera onca, assembly GCF_046562875.1. Classification (NCBI taxonomy): domain Eukaryota; kingdom Metazoa; phylum Chordata; class Mammalia; order Carnivora; family Felidae; genus Panthera; species Panthera onca. Next base: position 63,013,609 of record NC_138350.1, read on the forward strand.
TCACATAGCTAATAAGAAATGAAGTCAAGATTCAGACCAAGGCAAACTAAATATGGAGCTCATGGTTTTTTTATCCATTAAGACAAAGAGATAATGAAGATATTTTATATAAAAGAGAAGTTGATGTAATAAAGCAACTCAATTCATATTTTACCAACATAAAATCAAGAACTATGAAATTTTACTTACTAGAGACTGAATAGAAATGTATCCTTTTAAAAAAATTTTTTAATGTTTATTTATATTTGAGAGAGAGAGAGCATGAGTGGGAGAGAGACAGAGAGATGGAGACAGAATCTGAAGCAGGCTCCATGTTCTGAGCTGTCAGCACAGAGCCTGACGTGGGGCTCAAACTCACAAGCTGTGAGATCATGACCTGAGCTGAAATTGGATGCTTAACCAACTGAACCGCCCAGGCACCCCTGAAATGTTTTTTTTAAACTAGGAACGTAGATAGTTAAACTAGTACATAGATACTTAAGCCCATTAAGTTTCTGTTAAGACATGATTTGGCCTCAAAATCCACCTCAGCATGTTTTTCCAAACAGGCATGACAGCATAGCAATGCTATTCAGGATGACATTGTGTTGTCACCTCTGGATCAAACTTTCAAACGTGAATGTTCAGAGTAGACAGAAATTCTTAAAAACTTTTACTGGAAACACATATTGCTTCATTTTCTTCCACTGTTAATGAGAAAATATTCTGATGCTTGTTAAACACAGCAAGGAAGACTTTATTCCTTTATTCAAGATTATTGTGGGGTGCCTGGGTGACTCAGTCAGTTAAATGTCCGACTCTTGATTTGGGCTCAGATCATGATCTCGCAATCGTGGGACTGAGCCCTGTGTTGGGCTCTGTGTTTGCAGTGGGGACCCTGCTTGGGATTCTCTCTCCTTCTACCCCTCCTCCCACTCAAGCTCTCTGTCTCCCTCTCTCTCTCTCTCTTTCAAAAAAAATGTACTGGGGAGAGATATTGAACTCCAATCAGAATATAGCAAAGATAACTGGAGATTTATAATCAATGAGCAGAGTACAGGGTCAGTGGATGGAAAATTACTAAGAGGGATTTCATTAGACATCAAGAATAGAGAGATTCCTCATTAATTGACTTGACAGAATTCTTGCTAAAGGTAGACCAAGGACTTAGATACCCAATATGGTGATGAAGAACATGATCATATATCAAGAGTGGGAGAAGGTATTTTCAATAAAATGACTTAGTAGGATTCTTTTTTTTTAATGTTTATTTATTTTTGAGAGACAGCAAGTAAGCAGGGGAGGGGCAGAGAGAGAGGAAGACACAGAATCTGAAACAGGCTCCAGGCTCTGAGGTGTCAGCACAGAGCCTGACACGGGGCTCAAATTCACGAGCTATGAGATCATGACCTGAGCCGAAGTCCAATGCTTAACCAGCTGAGCCCTCCTGGTGCCCCATGACTTAGTAGGATCATTTACTAAATCTTGGTTCAGCAGGCTAAAGTTGAGGCATAGACAAGAAGAAGGCTCCTAGAAGGTTGAATAAAGTTTGCTCAAGGACAGAGTCTTTGTTGTATGATCTGTGTTAAGGAAGGAAGGAAAGAAGGCAGGAAGGAATGAAGGAATGAAGGAAAGATAGAAGGAAGGAAGAATGAATGAATAAACCTAGGGAATTAATGCAACCATAATTTCCCACTATTTCACTGTTTGCCATACATCTCACATTATCATAGGGATTGGGAGAGAAGCAAAACATGTGATTCTGTGCTAGCTTAAAAACGGGTGAGTGTGATGCTTGTACACACAATAAGGACTTTGTATTCAGGAGGTCCTAGGTTCCATCCCACCTCTGCCATTCTGTGGTTCAAAATTAGATGAGACGCTAAGATTTATCTTTATCATCAATAGAACTAATCTATATCTTGAGTTGTGCTGTATATTAAGTGAAAGGGTATAAATTAGAAAATGCATTGTATTGTTTTAAATTTCAATCCAATAAATGTTTGTGTTACCTACTACCATCAACAAACTTCAAAAAAAATCTTTTGCTTAGATGAGCTTTGGCATTTCATTGAGTTATGTTCATGTGTCCTGTACAATCTCAGTGGTAAGATTTCAAATCACTGACAGTAAATTTTCTTTTTTTTTTTCATCCATAGTAAATCTTCAAGTCAAATCTATATCCTACTTGATTTTAAATTGTCTTTCCTTGACTTCATATGATGTCCTAACAGGGAACACAGAATCACTTTAATACTAGCTTAATACTAGAAATTAGGAGTGTAAATCTAATTCTAAGAAATAAATAATAAAACATAGTTTATCCGAAAACTAATTTGAAAAAATCTGGGATGCCTACTATATTAATATTCCTTCCCATATACAATAAATTACATCAGAAGGACAAAAAATGTTTTTAAACCTTGTAGTAACTTTTTTCTACTATTATTTCTTAACAATAATGTTTTTATAATTTTTCCCATATACTAATTAATTAAATTTGATTTATCAGACACTTATGGTGGCTCAAACTTTAATTAAGTAAATATTCATTGAATTTACTATATGCAACCTAGCTACTTTAGATATATAAAGATCAATGAAACACACAAAGCCTTATCTTATAATGGGAGAATAAACACAAGTTCCCAAATAGCTATTTAATATTGATACTGTAAAGAAGTAATATACAGCCATAAAAAGGAATAAGGACTAGCCCTATATGCAGCCACAGAATAATCTCCATGATATATTGTAGAGCATGCTTTTGTTCATATAACAGAAGAATATGAATATAGATACATATTTGTTTATATTAAAAATTAGAAAGATTAAACTGTAACTTTTAAAACTTATTATGTATGAGAACAGAGAAATGGTTGACTATAGAAGTCATAGAAGCCATAGAAGATGGGCTTCTGTTAATGTACTTTGCTTTGTAAATATATCTTTAGAAAAATATAGGGGTGCCTGGGTGACTCAGTTATTTAAGTGTCTGACTCTGATTTGGCTCAGGTTGTGATCTCACAGTCTGTGGATTCAGGCCTGTGTCCAGCTCTGCACTGACAGTGTGGAGCCTACTTGGGATTCTCTCTCTCTGTCCCTCTCTCTCTGCTTCTCCCCCACTCTCTCTTTCTCTGTCTCTCACACATGTGCTAGAAAGAAAGAAAGGAAGGAAGAAAGAAAGAAAAATGTAAATATTTATTTTTTTAAGTTTTATTTTGAGAGAAAGATAGAGAGAGAAGAGAGAGAGAGAGAATCCCAAGCAGGCTCCACACTCTCAGCACAGAGCTAGACATGGGCCCAAACTCACACACTGTGAGATCATGACCTGAGCTGGATGCTTAACTGAACTGAGCCACCCAGACACCCTGAAAAATGTAAATATTTACATATTAAATCAAATATGTAAATATTTCATAGAACTATACAACAAAATTGAATTTAAAAATCAATTTATTGGGGCACCTGGGTGGCTTAGTCGGTTGAGTGTCTAACTTCGGCTCAGGTCATGATCTCACAGTTCATGGGTTCCAGCCTGGCGTCGGGGTCTGGGCCAACAGCTCAGAGCCTGGAGACTGCTTCGGATTCTGTGTCTCCCTCTCTCTCCCCTTCCCCCACTCATGTTCTGTCTCTCTCTGCCTCTCATAAATAAAGAAACGCAATAAAAAAATTAAAAAAAATAAAAATTAATTTATTAAAAATAGAAATAAAAGCAAATAGGGGCACCTGGGTGTTTCCATCAGTTAAGTGTCTGACTCTTTATTTCGGCTCGGGTCATGATCTCATGGCTCATGAGATAAAGCCCCTTAGCTGACTCTGAGCTGACAGTGTGGAGTCGGCTTGGGATTCTCTCTCTCCCTCTCTCTCTACCCCTCACCCACTCATGCTCTCTCTCTCAAAACTGATTAATTAATTAATTAATTTTAAAAAAGAAAATGGAAGAAAAAAGGAACGAAAGCAAATAAAAACTTTGCTTTAAGTAGTTGGTGGCACACTTACATAGGAACCATCTCAAAAGACCTTACAAAACAGTCATTGAACTATATATTCCTGGGAGATACATATTAAGAAAAATTAACTGCCCCCAACCTATGTTAAATACTAATATTCAGAAATCATAGTGCTGGTAGTGATGTTAGTAACATTATCCTTTTTTGTAAAATGTTGGTTATAAGTTGCTTGCCTCTTATACTTTTTTTTCTTAACAGATTTATTTAGGCATAATAAACTACACACATTTAAAGTGTAGGATTTGATAAATTTTGATACATGCATATACCCACAAAACCATAATCACAAGCAAGAAAATGAACATATCCATCACCCCAAAAGTCTCCTCCTGTTCCTTTTTAATCTCTCACTCACACCTCTCCATACTCCCCCTTTCAATCCCAAGTGAATACTGATGTGCTTTTTATCATTACAGATTAGTTTGCATTTTCCAACATTTCCTATAAATGAAATCTACATTATATGCTCTATATATTTGGGGAGATTACCTGGCCTAAGTCAAAGTAATCATTGTTAAGATTCATATATGTTAATGCGTATATCTGTAGTTCATTTATTTTCATTGTTGAGTAGCTTTCCATTATGTAGACATAACACAATTCATTAAGCATTCACTTGTTGATGAACATTTAGGTTGAATATAGTTTTTGTCTATGACAAATAAAGCTGCTATGGGAACGCATGTACAAATCTTTGTGTAAATATATTCCTTCATTTCTCTTACTAAATACTCAGAAGTGTAATGATTGGGTTATAGGGTAGATGTATGTTTAACTTTTAAGAGACTACTTGTTTCCTAAACTAGTTCTGCATTTTGCATCCCACCAGCAGTTTAGGAATGACCTAGTTCCTCTAAATCTTCACTAACACTTGACATGTTCAAACTTTTAAATTTCAACCATTGTAATAGATGTGCAGTCATATCTCATTGCGGTTTTAATTAGCATTTCCTTAATGACTAATTCCCTTGGAAAATCTCCTCAGTGTCTCTGGTTGCTTTTGACAACTAAAATATATTTGAACACTTAAATATAATGGCCAACTAACTCTTTTGACATACCTGTGCAACTTCATAACACAGTTGATATGATTTGCAAGAAAAATAAAATGGCAGTTCTAGCTGCATTCCATTTACAAAGCCATTTTTCCAAGTGTGTTAACACAGAACACCTCTAGATATAGACTGATGCTATAAATGATGGCTGATCCTCCAGTGGTGGACCTTAGTTCCCAGTCACCTTAGCTGGTGTTTGATGAGAACATTGCAGATATCAATGAGGTTTTTTTCTCCCCCTTTCTAACAAGAAATAAGACTTCCATTCCCACACCATTTTTCTAACCAAATCAATCCAGTGCAAGGATATGGGAAAAATGAAAAAGAAAACAAAAGGCAGTAATATAAAATAGGTAATGAAAGAGATTAAAATGAGAAATAAGATGGGGGCATTTTATTTCTGGGTGGCTTAGTGGGTTAAGTGTCTCACTCTTGGTTTCCACTCAGGTCATATTTCATGGTTAATGAAGTGGACCCCTATGTCAGGCTCTGCACTGACAGCACAAAGCATGCTTAAGATTCCCTCCCCCACTCACATGCACGTGCCTGTGTTCTCTTTCTCTCACAAAAATAAATAAATAAATAAATATTAAAAAAAAGATCATAAAAGAGAAAAAAAGAAGAGGAAATAAAGAATGGTGATAGAAAATACTGAAAAAGATAAATAAAATATGGAAAAGTGAATATAGGAAAAGTAAATGAATTTGGTCATATGCCCCTTTAAGGTTCTAGCAGAGCTAGTTGATGAGGTCTCCTTGAGGAGTGTGTGGTGTGGCACAGAGGGAAGAGTGTGGTAAGCCATGAAAATCTTTTATTTACTATCCATGTGCACTGGAGCCAAATGCCTAAGCTCCTTGAGTCCCAGGTTTTGCTTCTGTATAATAGGGATAATGATAATTGTACCAGATGATTGTTATGAAGGATTAAACAAAATAAAATAAGGCACATTAAAGACCTTGGTGCAGAATCACTGATGATCCCTGTTCAAAGCCAGGGGATCTATTCAGGAACCTTAAAGCTTAGAAAGATATAAGAGAAGTCTTATCACAGAGTCCATTGGCAGAAAGTTTGAGTTGAAATGGGTTGGGCAAAAGCAGCAATTTATTCATGTCTTACAAACATGGTCTTACAAACATCATACAGAGCTGGCACGAAAGAACAGACACCATCTCATACACCATGCTTCCTTCCAAATCACTTCTATTGAGTTACAACATCAGAACAAGTCAGTTACTGAGTTACACAGTTCTTCAAACATGGAGACCTCCCCTTTAGGGTGGTTGGATTGGCTAATCAGACAAACAATTAATTTACATGTTTAATACAGCGCAGGATTTGTAACAGAATTCAAGATATTCACACTGATATTGTAATACATTATAAAACAGTATAATTTTCAGAAGATGATGGGATCACATATGTCCCTGCCTATTTCAATTCCTTTCTAGTTTTCCTTCTTTCTTTCCTTAAAAGCAGTTACAAAGAGTTATACTCAACTTTTCACACTCAAAAACACTTTAAATTTTAAAAACTAAAAACTATTTACAAATTATTCATTGTAATTTTAAAAGTATTTGTTGTTGGTTTTGTTGTTCTACTTAAAAAAATCTCCCTCCAACAACTATACTTTACTTAGTATAATCATTAACTTCTGGTTTCTGTGAAGGATACTTAGAGTTGACTTCTCACAACTGTTTAGAGCTCCAAAATATATTATATTCCATGGCCTATTTAACCAAATATACATACATAAAAAGGCCATTTTACTTCCCCAAACCATGCACTGACTACAATTCATTTCATGTTGCTTTCATAGAAATGTTGTGAGGTGACTTTCTGGTGTAATAAAGACAATGATCGGGGAATATTTTTTTTAATCCCAAAGTCATCTTAAAGCACAAAAAAGAGGTTGACTTCAATCTTTGTACATACGGAATGTAAAACATTTTCTTTACATTAGGCATAGTCATAAAAAGCATGTATAAGTTGTTTTGAAAATGCATTGTCAGAGAATTTACAAACACTGTGATATCAAACACATTCTCAAAAACTGCTAAAGTACGGACACAAAACCTGACTCAAAATGTAAATTTTTCAGTAGACTTTATTTCTAACTTGCATATTTAATAATTCAACTGTACCCAGTTTCACTCATACTCTCTAAAAACTCAGATATAGTGACATTATCTCAAGTTCATTCTTTCAAGTAATCACAGGGCACCACTTTGCTCTAGCAGGTTTTTATTGAATTTCAGAGCCCTGGCACTGGAAAACCATACAAGACACAAGTCTATAAACTGTTCCACAGACAACAGCTCAAGGCAAATTAGCCTAGAAAAGATAGTGAAACATACTCTGTTGTGCTAATTTGACAGCCTAAATACATTTTGTGTGAACATGTGTAAATTATATTAGGCTCGCTGTGTAACTATAGTTTAGTCATTACTTTGTTGGTTTAAGTGATGCTTTCTATCCAGTAATGGAAAAAACTTAAATCTTGTTTGTTTCTTTCCAAATAGTAGCTTAGTCCTTTCTGGGGAAGAAGATGCTAAACAAAGACTTAGTTAGCCATGCCCTTTCTGCGTACAAGGGATAGACTTGAATGTACACTTGCATACTATACATATTTCCTTTCAGGAAGCTGCATTTCTAGCTGGATTTCTAACTGAACTAACTAATTCCACAACTTAACAAAGGTAAACAGGGCTTGCTTAGACCACACTGATGTTTGTGATAGTCAGTGGATAATTCAAGGCCATGGTTCTTATGTGAGATTATATTTTATAACATTTGACTCACATATAACCTTAGGAGAGAGAAAAATAATATTTCAGCCACAGTGTTCTCAACTCAGCCCTTTGATAAAATGATTTCTCAGCTTGTTCACTGTCCTTTTGAAAGAAAACCAAGTTACTCCTTGTATAATAAAATTGTATCAAATAATTACAAACTAAAGAGAAAGGACCATATACTTTTATATGCAAGACGACCATTTTCACATGACATAATGGATAAAAACAAACCAGAGAACATTTCTTTAATATCTTTGGATTTAAAGAAAAAGTAATTTCCCCACCTGAAGAAAAATGGATGAATTTTCATAAGAGAAAACATGCTTTTCATTTCTAAATCCTAAAAATCACATTTCTTTCTAGTGACATGAGATCACCACCTTCTAAACCACATCAATAGCTTGGGATTGCACTGTAATATTCATAAAATGCTTGGCTACTTTGGTAACCTGCAGCAGAGATTGAATATCTCATGAAAATCTACCCAACTTCCTTAATATCAGGGGAAATGATCATGATACACATTGACAGTTACTTTCAGGTTTGCTAATTCAATCCATTTCTAACCAAAAAAAAAAAAAAAAAAAAAAAAGTAGCTTGTTGTCACAAGCTTGTAATCATATCAGAGAAAAAAAGAGAAAGGAAATTGTTCCTTGCCTAGTAAAAATCATTAAGTTCCAACTCATCATGTCTAGGATGCTACCCATCACAGAGCATATGCCACTTGGCAATTTGTCTCCTGGGATAGTCACAGATCTCTTTCCAGTGCTCTCCACCGGTTCCTTCTGCTGTTGCTCCCAGGACCAACCGCCCTATCACCTCATTTCTGGATCCCCTTTCAGAATCCAAAACCAGAAACTCAACACTTATCTCTTCAAGACCCTCACAAGGAATATCAAAGACAAACAGTTCATTGAACACTGCATTAGGGGTGCATTTCTTCACATGAGTCTTCTTTTTAGAGATTCTCTTTTTGGCATGGTACAGGTTCACTTTCACGTAGGGATCTGCAATGGTAAACAACAGACGTTACACTGGCAGAACCTGGCTGGAGAGTTGATTTCAGTATAATGGTGCCCTTGGAGGTTACTGCATGCCAATAAAATGAGATTGCAGTGAAAATGAATCAGAACAAAGTGAAAACATGGATAAAGCTTGGCTTCTCTATTGTCAACAAATTGACAATAAGAATGTGAATTTGAAGAGTAAACTGTTCTAAACCAGAGGATGAGAACAGAAGTGCAATGGGAGGAAGACGAGATAATATAGAGGAGAAGAAAACAAAATATTCCAGAGGCACACTCTGATTACTTGTAACTCATTCCAGAAAATAGGATAGAAGAAAAAAACATTAGACAAGATCTAACCTTTCTGAGTTGTATGACTTTGGATAAGCCTCTCTACCTCTCTGCTTTTTCTGTTGAACAGGCATTTAGAATTCACAATGGCAATGTCCTTTTTGCTTTAAATTTTGTGCTTCTTTAATCACCTGCTGAGTTTGCTTCCTGTTTTTCAGAGTTGATCTTCCTTTAATATGTGGATTTTAGGATCATGCTACTTTTTCACACATTTAATTATATTCTTTTTGCCTCTTTCTGGTTGAAGCATATGAGTTCATTTGAGCTTCCTAATCTAAACATTTAAGACAATGTGTTCAACTGCCATTATTAAATAATAGCAATAATAATATTAAAAATAATAATAGAACTAGGTGATATTTAATGAAGTATATCTTTCTAGTCCTCACAATCTCTCTCAAGGTAAGTATCATTACTTATTAGTTTGTGTAGAGATTATGAAACATAGCCAAGGTTATATGTTAAAATGGAAGGGTTAGGATTTGAACTCAGATCCTTTCAACCCATAGGTCATGTGTTCTTTTCACAATGTGATATGAGGAATTTTTTTTAATAGTAACAAAAACTAAGAGCTAATTCTTCAAGAAGATACATAAGGAATTAAAGGAAAAATAATAAAAAGAACACCAGCAGAATAAGTGTAGGTTGGCTCATTAAAAACACTGAAATGAAGAACTCTTCTCCCAAACAATTGCTATATTTTTGGCAATGGCTTCTTACCTCTGCATTTATCACTGTTTTCTGCTTCAAACCCATTCAATCAGACATCTACCATGTATTAGCAATGGCTTAGTTGGTAGAACTATGTAGTTTTATTTTTCTTGCTAATGGCACTGAATCACATCATTATTCCATAATGAGAAACAGGGAAAAACAATCACATCACTTGAAACTATGAGTAAAAGGCAAATCAAATTCACGTTAGATGCTATTTTGCCCAATGTATTGTTCACTGAGACTGAATTTTTCAGAAGCATTCTTACCTGAAAGTCCAGACACATCAGATTTAGGCAGGTGTCGAGCTTTTAAAACAACCACAGTGAGAGTATTTGTAGTGGACTGATAGCAGAGAGAGATAAGTAACTCACCCCGTCCTGAAGACTTCTAAACAAAGAGAGATGTGGTATAAGTATTCTCATTGTTTTCTTGGGTTTGAAATTTGTGCTTATAGCAATATTTTAAAGCAATATAATATTGCTAGTTTTATGTAATTTTCCTACTTATTTTTATTTTACTATGCTAAGGAATCTGAGTAACTGCAAGCTTTTGTGCAGTGCTACCACTTTCTAAAAACAGGTGGCTGCCACCTTGTGGTGTTTTTAGGTACTACAGGTTGTTAAAATTTGTAATGAGTTAGCCACACCCATTACTAGAAATGTTTAAAGATGTTTAGAGTATAGCTTTTACAGAGGATTTTTTTTTTACTTTTGCTTTTTAACTAAATAATTACTTTTTGAAGTTACTAATAGTAATGAAAATTGTCTATTCATTTGAAAGGATCTATATAGGGCAAAATGACTCATGTTAAGTTTGATTTGATTTCAATTTTTTAAAAAACACTAACATTACTGGAATTTGAATTCAGACTAACTGAAATTTATTCTGACTGCCACCACTCTCCTGACCCACAGGGCTGATGGAATTAAAATTCTCTATCCTCAGCCCCCACTCAAATTCCTCATTTAATCCAAGGAATGAATTAAGTTTTGGAGGAAATTGACTCAATTTTTAATACTTTGTTTTTGAAGAGTATCATAAGATCCTTCTTTGTACACTACTTAGATTTTATTTGCACTTTAAAGACATTAGCTAAGATGACCAAGAACTCAAAGTACAAGTTTTAACTGATGAAACAAAATGAAAACTCAGAGCTGGATTATAACTAAGAATGATGGCTGGCCAGAGCTCTTAACACTTCAGTCTATATACACATGGGGTTATTATATGAATAAACAGTCCAAGTAGGAATAGATATTTATTCCTACTATGCTGCTAAACATCTGAGTGTCTCAAACAAGCTACTTAGCGTTTCTGAACTCTGACTTTTCATTAATTTCAACAAAGAAATAAAGGTGAGCTTTACAGTATTCTACAGAATCTTTCTAAAATATTATAGTTTAAATCAATTAAGTTCTATATTTAAAGGGGAAATAGTATTAATTTGATATCTTATAATAGTCTCAGAACTACCAAAGCAGTATACCTACAAAGGCAGAGTAACTCACTTCTTGTCATACAACATAGTCATGGACATTTATAATTCAATATGATGTGATGTCTCCTCCTTGAAAAGCAATTCCATGAAAAGTCAATATAACTTCCAAATCCTCAGGACAAATTGATTTAATTTTATATTTCAATTTCAATTTCAAATTCAATTATGAAACATCTTTGTTAACTTGCTTATAAGAAATATTTGCCTGCATTTTAGTTTAAGTGGTAGTCACAATACTTAAGATAGAAATTAACAAAAATATTTATATAAGTATTCTTTAAATATCCACAAAGGATGCCTATTTATTTGATATAATTAAAATACTTTAAACATTTCAGCTGTGGGTTAAATTTTCTTTCATCTCCTCTATTCCCTTGCTCCCCATTTGATTATGATTAATAATAATTAAACATGGTAAAGATGATATGTATAAAATTTATCATTTTAATGAAAATCCCCTAGATACAAAGAAGCTGAATAAAAGAATGTTTATAAATACTTTAAGCACTAAAAATGAATTACCCTAACATTTCTCTTGATAATCTCTCTGTTCATTAACATTTTTCCATCAGATAATTCAATTCCTGCAAGAGGAATAAGGACTTCTCCAATGATATCATCTCTTGAAAACCTGTCGAAACTCAAGATTGTGAAGTGCAAGGCCAACTCTTGGATCTGAGTATAGAGGATCCCATAGAATGTAAAGGTCTCATCAAAAGCTGGGTCCAAGGTCTTTCTCAGAACTCTGGTTTTCACTTTATGCTTCTTCTCTGGGAGGATCGTCATTTTGATATACGGGTCAGAGGTCATCGACTGCTCATCCATGGCTGGCAAGCCACGGGCTTCCTTGATATTTACCACAAATGCTTTCTTCTCAAAGTTGTACTCTAAGGAGAAGAAGAGGGTTCCCAGCTTCTCCTGTTTCTCTTCTGAAGTAAGGGAAGTGCTGGACTTTAAGCTATCAGGGGAAACGGCTTCTTTCTCCCCTTCTGAAAAGAGCTTTGGGGTCACACTCTCCAGATCAGAAGGGCTACTAGCTTTGAGGTTTGTTTTGGGAAAATTGCCATTGAGATCTCTCTTCTCAAGGTCGAGATGTAATGAATTCTTTGGCACAGCTGGCTTATTCTTTACTTCATTTTTGTCATCTGCTCCAAACTTCTTCTTGCTACTTAGGTTTTCGGGATAAATATCAACTCCTTTTAGTACATGCACAAACTTATATGGAGGAGTCTTGTTAGACTTGGATGATTTTCTCTGACAGCAGATCCATGCAAACAGAGAGACTGTGAAGACCAGGCCAAATGCACTGAAGATCCCCACCACTGTGGGGATTTCATCTGAAAAATCAAATGACCAATAACATACATTAAAGGAGCAGAGTTGGAGACATGAGCCTATTTGAAAAGCATACTGGAGCTGGCAAATGCTGTAGGCTGCACAGATTGGATTACTTTCCAACTCTTCTGGGTATGAGTTATGTACACATTTCATGTCACCTTCAGGAATAAACACATCCACTGTGTGACATGCCGAAAAAAATACCGTATGACAGAAACTTCTTCATTTCAGTTTTTTTTCATAAATAAAAAGAAAAGATGAAACAGGGCCTAGGTCGGGATGGGGGATGCTAAATGACCCTGACCTACCTTTGTTTTCTCAGATAACATGAATCAACTACAGCATGGTAGGTCAGTACTAATTTCATTATGTTTTCTTGACATTTTGAGTCTTTCCAGAAGCATCAATTTTTACTGATTATGGAGCTCTAAATACACATTTTTGAAATACTGGGAGATTTTGTATTCTTAGTAGTTCTTTATTTATCCCGGATTCAAGAAGCAAACATCTAAGGGCTCAGTGGTTCCAATAATTTTAAGAAATGGAGGAACATTATCTGCTATTGTCACAAACATCAATAATTTCCATCCCAATTATGATAAGAGAAATGTTACATATATTAGGAAAAAAAGAACAAAAAAGATGAACAACAGGATATTAATATTATGTAACTTTTAACACTACAAACTCCTTGGATACAGATTCATAATTTCTCAAACACTGAATTACCCAAAGAACAAATTAATTACACCTAAGTAGGATAAAAACAAAACAATGGTTATGAATGAATCATCGTTCCTTAACATGTAAAGAGAAGAGTGAGAATAGATAATTTAGAGTTCAATTTTATCCATAACTGATTTTTTTCTAGCATATTTCCACATGGCAAATGGTAATCAAATTGAATTTGGCATTCTTTCTTGAATGAGGGCACATTAAATTACTGACATTAGGTAATACTGATTATGCATGAAGCTTATCATGTACCATATGTAAGCATATTTCTCCAACAAATGATTAGTAACAGTGTGTAAGTAAAAGCAGTATTGCTATATCTGGACACAGTGCATCAATTGAGTCAATGTTTAATATAGTCATAGTGAATATAACTAATGTAGTATTATCTGCATTTAGTTTCATTCTTATCTGTTTTTATCCCAAATAGTGAATAATAAAGTTAAAAGTCTCAGTTAGAAAAGGGTTAACCCTTGTTTGAATAACCCCTGAAAGAACAATCTTTTGTTACTCCCCTCCCCCCCCCCCAAATCTTCTGCCTACCTACTTCATAATTTCAAAACTGAACTCAAAGAATATAAGAACCAGCAATGACAAATAAGAGAAGACATATATAAGAAGATTAAAAAACAATAATAAAAATTCTATAGTTTAATTATATCAAGAAACTGAATCATGTAGAGATGAAAAATAAACCTTTGAATTCCCCAAGTAGAAAACACAGCAAATGCTACAGAAAAAGAATCAAACAAGAGCTAAAGATAATCAGCTAAACTTAGTATCAGCTTTTCAGTTTTTTTCTTCTATTCAAGTCTTTGTGTGTGAAGGGGGTGGGGGGGTGGCAGGGGAGAATCCACTCCTGGACTCTAATAATCCAAGGCCAGGGAGCAAAACCAAAGTCATGAACTAAGGCAATTCTTTAGCCAATGCTAGGAGAACAATAAAAGCAATAGAAAATGATCCTCTTTTTTTTTTTTTTCTTAAACAGACCAATGGCCCAAGCTGAAACATATTTTTTACCAGCACAATCTCTGAAAATGCCTCAGTATTGCAAAATTTCTTATTTTCAAATCAGAAATTGGGAATACACATCATAATAATATAAATCAATCACCCAAATGGAAGCCTGTAAAGGAAACTCATTTCTGAATATAATGTCACAGATTGTCCCTATTTCATACGTAAGTCACAAGGCAAAATATTCACTAAATCATGGAAAGACTCACCTACTCCTTGTATATTCTCTACCAATGAGATTTTAAGCTTCTGAGAGCAAAGACCTCAGTCATTTCACTCAGTTAAATAACAATTATCATGGACTCATAGATATCATTCCTTATTCACAAACTTCTATAAAATGTCTTGATTTTTTTGAATACTTGTGAAGTAAGTAAAACTCTACCTCTTATCTTTGGAATATAATGTGACCTAAAATACTACTTTTTAATTTGAAGTACATCTGTTTTTATTTACTGAAAGAGAGAAGGAGAGCAATGATGCCAAAAATTTGGTATAGGAAAAGGGAAATTGAACTGGAAAATAGGAGTCCTAATTCTACTTTCCAAAAGCTTTTCATTAACTGTTTGACCTGAAATACGTCCCTCATCTCTCTGGGCTCTGGTTACCTCACCTGTGAAATGCAATGGGCCAAGCTAGTTCATTTCAAATACCACTCTAACACCCTAGCATCATAGGATTCTGTGTTTTTCACTAGCAACATATTTCAAGAATACAAGAAAAACATAGCAGAGAAAAACAACCTTATGGTACACTCTATAATAAAATATACATTCCAAACCCTCAACATATAAGTTGTTTTATACCGAGATCAAACCCTTATGTAATCACAGAAACATTGGCTTCTCCTGGTAAGTTAAATACAGATTTACTTACAAATAAAAATCACCTACAGAATTAATGAAACCAACTGCAAACAACAGACCCCCTTTCCTTTACTCAGCGCGTGCTGCAATTTACAGAGCTACCCGAACATTTAGGAACTTCTTGGATGTAAAATCTCCCTGGCAGACAGCAATTTTTTTGAGGAGAAAGATAGGGAGGAAGGGAGAAACAACAGATAAGCCACGATTGCCCCTTTACAGTTCTCATTTTCTTTTCAGATTAACTACCTAGGAGATCTATATTCAACATCCCATGGAAAAATAAAAATAACAACAACAACAACAACACAGCCCACCCCGGAGTATTCAAGAAACAACCGCAGTTACAAGTTGAGTAACTTGCTTACCAAATTCTTCCCGGCTGGTAGTGATCGGAGCCATTTTTTGCTGCGTGTTCTGTCCGAGGTGCTGAACGGAAAACTCCCTGGCTTGATTCACTTGCCTGGATCTGAAGCGCCGGCTTTCCCGAGTGCTGAAAACAACAGCGCAGAGCCCAGGGGACCTGCGCCTGCAACCGGGAGGAGGCAAAGGGGGGAGGAGGTGGTCCGCTCGCCCTCGCACAGTGATTTGCCACCCCTGTTCCTGTTTTGGCTCTTCTGAGAAGCTCGTCTCTGAGACTCTAGACGTGGCTGAAACCCGAATTGACGCAATCCTGACGCTACAGGGTTGAAATCAGCACCTGCCCTCCTCCCCTCCGCCCTCCAATCCTCTCCTCTCCCTTTCCTTCTTTCTTCCTCCCGTCTCTCCTGAGGATTCAACACATACTCATCAATTATTTTAACTGTTGGACTACTGGAGATTAGCTTTGCTATTCTGTGGGGGCTCACAAGCACATGGAGATGAGCCCCCAAACTCATTCGTGTCACTTCTTAATAGAAAATCTCCTGATCATCTAGATCAGTAAAAATGTGCCTGCGAGTTATCAGAATAATGCAATTTACAGAGATGATTTCGGGTAAGAGTGAGAAGAGAGAAATCTCTGCATCATATGAACACGGTGACATGCAAGAATATGTTTTCTTGCTTTCTAAAATTTTCTTTGGTGTATTTTCGTTAGAAAAGATCCACTGCACATTGATCCATTTGAAATAAGACAACAGTTTCCCACTATAATCACTTACTTCCTAATAAATAGTCTAAACATTTCGCTGATGCTGTTGCTCCATCTGTCTGTCAGCTCTCTCCCCTTTAATATCTGACATTTGACCAGTTAAAGTACTTAGGAACAGATGGGAATAATCCCTTCTGTATTCAGACTCACTCTCGGTTATGACTTTTGCATATAATGAGACTGCTCCTGGAATGACATTTCTGGTTAAAACCCCTGACTTCTAATAGGATTGTGCAAAATAGTTAGAAGAATCAGACTGAAATTGAAAGTGAATGATATGATAATTATTGGTTATTTTCAAAGGAAAACATTTTTTTTTTTTTCTAAACTGATGATATTTCTGGGGTTGAGGAACTGGGCAATATATGGTGTCAGATTCTGATTAATTTTAATCAGAAGAGTGTGCCTTTTAAAAATGTTAAGAAATTTTCCAAAGGAGAGAACTGAGGCTGTAACTCCAACTATCAATTATTGCTCCACAAAGAATTCCTTTGCTCTGGAGCTTAGGAGCAAATGACATTTAGTATATACTGGAATGGGGGAGGAAGGGGCATTGGGTGACTCTCAGAAAGCTACTATACAAGTGACAGGTTCCTGCACATTGGCGAGCAGTCGCTCTGAGTGTCAGGACTGTGTCTTGGGAAAAATTAGCTTCAGTCTTTTGCATCATGGAAAATTTTATGAACCAAAGTCCTTTTCTTTCCCTTTCTACTTGTTCCCACATAGCTGGCATTTTAAAATTCTTCCAACAGATTTTTTAAAACCTTATATTGTCATGCTATGAAAACACACAAACCAATTTACTGTATTTAATTTTTTCTATTGGCAGAACCTGTATTTTGTGTCCTTATCTTTTCAATTCATTCAGATTACTTGCTTCCTCAGTTATGCTTGTACCTAGTGCGATTGTCCCTAGGAATAGACATTCATTAGATGAAAGAGACAGTGGTATTTATTTGTGATGCATACCATAGGTAAACAAAATATATAGTGTGAGGTTCACTAAAACGTGTTTCCTGGCTAAGTTATTGCTAACATATGGTTAAACTCATTTGTTGTAAACATAAGTACCTTATTTGTATGTTCTATATAAATTAGTATCTCATTAATTTTACCTTCAGGTGGCAAGATGCTGTCATCTAAAACCTGTCTAGACTGTTTAAACTCTGTTTCTATAGAACCCTATCTCACCCTGGGCTGTCTCATTTCTAAGGACACATTGTGATAAAATTACATCTTGCCCAGAGCTAATGCTATTGTGGATATAGTAACTGTTTCATTGCTTGCTTTAAAAGCAAACTGAAATAAATGTTATTAATTAAAATGTCAGAGGTTTCCCTCATTTTCTCTTGATGAATAGTATGTTATTTATTATCCAATCTCTTTAGACAGCTTCTACCAGCACCAGATGAGGAGTGAGAAACTGGTCCAACACAGAGGACAAACCTGAGTTTCTTATGATTGAAATTCATACCCTACCACATTATTACATTGTTCTCTTTAGATTCAGCAAACAAGTAATCAATTCGCTGACGTGAACAATACCATTCTAGCAGCATAGACTTGGGAGGAGGGGTTGTTGCTAGGTAACCACCTTTTTGCCACCCAAAACACACAGCCTCAAACAAGTTCCCACCCTGGGAAACGTAGACCATTCTGTACAAGTGGCAGTGTTTACCTCAGAATGATTCTTTGACTGTTGAAATGGTTCAGTATTTACCCTACTTTATTTCAGATTTCAATTACAAATATCTATACATACTTGAGAAAAAAACAGAACATTTCAGTTCAGTTTGGTTTTAAGAAATCCAGTTGAAGACTATTGATGATTCATTATCTGATTGTTTCCATCCATTTTATTCATTTAAAATAATTTTACTTAATACATAGATTGACAAAGTTTATTTATATAGTTTATTAATTATATAGTTTAATCTATATTTACTCTGGTTTCTTAAAAACAGTATTGTTGGATGTGTTTAGGATCTTCTGTTAGGCAAAAGAAAATTTCAAAAGGTTTTGAAAATGTTACAGTGATCTTCAGCAATCTTTAGTAATGCACAGATTAGTAATACCAAGACATTTTACTGGTATGTGGGTGGAGTAGAGTGAAGTATCTGATAATGGATAATGGATAATTGTTGTAATGTTCCATATCATTCTATTAAGAATGCTGGCTCTGATGTTAATGGAAAAGATTTCTATTACAAGCATACCCAACTCGAAACCTTGCAAGACAAATGCTTTCCTATTTGGTATCACAAAAATCCCTTCACTATGCACCATTTCTACATTTGTTTTTCTTCAACGTATTCAGCATTTACTCTGTGACAAACTAAATTAGGCTGTGATGGCTAATGAGTGAAAAACTCATTACCCCAACCGCAAAAAAGCTTATCGTCTTCCTTCCTTTCTTCTTTCGTTCAACACACAATTATTAAACATGTACTAACTCTTAGGTTTTTGGTAAGTAGGGGGTTTATATTGGTCAAGATGATAAAAACAATACCTACCCTAATGGAGCTTATAGACTACAGGACAGATGGGCAGCTTTTCCTCTAGAACTGGGAAAAATAGATGATAATTATGTTTATATTTCATTTGCCTGCTACATGACCTACAAGATTGGTCAGCAGCACCACTTTCTTTCACCATACACACACAAAAAAAGTCCAAAATGGATTAAGGACCTAAATGGGAGACCTGAAACCATAAAAATTCTAGAAGAGAGCACAGGCAGTAATTTCTCTGACATTGGCCATGGGAAATTTTTTTCTTGGGCAAGGGAAACAAAAGCAAAAATAAATTACATCAAAATAAAAAGTTTCTGCACAGTGAAGGAAACAATCAACAAAACTAAAAGGCAATCTATAGAATGGGAGAAGATACTTGCAATTGCATATCCAATAAAGGGTTAATATACAAAATATATAAAGAACTCATAAAACTCAACCCCCAAAACCAAATAATCCAATTAAAAATGGGCAGAAGACATGAACAGACATTTCTGCAAAGACATATTGATGACCAACAGACACATGAAAAGGTACTCATCATCATTTACCATCAGGGAAATGGAATCAAAACTAAAATCAACAACATAAGAAACAACAGGTGTTGGTGAGGGTATGGAGAAAAAGGAATCCTCTTGCACTGTTGGTGGGAATGCAAACTGGTGCAGCCACTGTGGAAAACAAATACGGAGTTCCTCAAAAAGTTAAAAATAGAACTACCCTATGATCCAGCAATCACACTACTGATATTTACCCAAAGAATACAAAAACACTAATTCAAAGGGATACACACACCCTATGTTTATAGCAGCATTATTTACAATAGCTAAGATAAGGAAGCAACCCAAGGTTTCATCAAATGATGAACAGATAGAGAAGATGTATTATATATATACACAATATATATAATATATATACAATATAATATATATATTGTGTATATATATATTATATATTATTATAATATATATTATATATATATACATTATATATATTATATATATAATATATATACATAATATATATTATATATATATATAAAATATATATATATATATATATATATATATATATATATATATATACACAATTCAATATTATTTGGGCACGGAAAAGAATGAAATCTTGCCATTAGCCACATGAAAAGATGCTCAACATCGCTCCTCATCAGGGAAATACAAATCAAAACCACACTCAGATATCACCTCACGCCAGTCAGAGTGGCCAAAATGAACAAATCAGGAGACTATAGATGCTGGAGAAGATGTGGAGAAATGGGAACCCTCTTGCACTGTTGGTGGGAATGCAAACTGGTGCAGCCACTCTGGAAAACAGTGTGGAGGTTCCTCAGAAAATTAAAAATAGACCTACCCTATGACCCAGCAATAGCACTGCTAGGAATTTACCCAAGGGATACAGGAGTACTGATGCCTAGGGGCACTTGTACCCCAATGTTTATAGCAGCACTCTCAACAATAGCCAAATTATGGAAAGAGCCTAAATGTCCATCAACTGATGAATGGATAAAGAAATTGTGGTTTATATACACAATGGAGTACTACATGGCAATGAGAAAGAACGAAATATGGCCCTTTGTAGCAACGTGGATGGAACTGGAGAGTGTGATGCTAAGTGAAATAAGCCATACAGAGAAAGACAGATACCATATGGTTTCACTCTTATGTGGATCCTGAGAAACTTAACAGAAACCCATGGGGGAGGGGAAGAAAAAAAAAAAAAGAGGTTAGAGTGGGAGAGAGCCAAAGCATAAGAGACTGTTAAAAACTGAGAACAAACTGAGGGTTGATGGGGGGGTGGGAGGGAGGGGAGGGTGGGTGATGGGTATTGAGGAGGGCACCTTTTGGGATGAGAACTGGGTGTTGTATGGAAACCAATTTGACAATAAATTTCATATCTTGAAAAAAAAAAGAAATCTTGCCATTAGCAATGATATGGATGGAGCTAGAGAGTATAATTGTGAATGAAATAGTCAGAGAAAGACAAATATCTATGATTTCACTCATATGGAATTTAAGAAATAAAAGAAAAGAGCAAAGGGAAGAGAGAGAAAGAGAAACCAAGGAAACAGATTGTTAACCATAGAGAACAAACTGATGGTTACCAGAGGGGAGGTGGGGGGGGGGGATGGGTTAAATATGTGATGGGGATTAAGAAGTGCACTCTCATGATGAGTACTGAGTGATGTATGGAATTGTTGAATCATTATATCATATATCTGGAACTAATATAACACTGTATGTTAACTAACTAGAATTAAAATTAAAACTTAAAAAAAAAAGAGTGGCCAACAATATTCCAAAGATATTCAGTCTGTCCTTATTGACCCTTCTCTCCATAATTATAGATTAATTATTATTGTGTCAGATTGCATTCTTCTATTTCCTATGTTTGTCCACATCTTCTCTCTCCTTTAAGAGTCAGTTAAAGTTTCATTTATACTACAAAGTTTCTGACTTTCCAGTTACTCAAGGATTCATTCTAATTTAAATTCTTATAACACTATCTCTACTGAAATCCTTTAAGTCAGCTTGACATATTATTGGCTATATACCAACAATTCCCATAAAGATACATCAAAGGTCTCCACCAATGCTCACTCCAAATAATCCACAAGGTTCCCATTTGTTCATGATCTTCTTTGCATCAATTTTTTCATGCCTCCTGACCTCATTTTATTTTTACATTCCAGGCTTGTTTTTAAGTTGTAATCTTTGAAATGACATCTCTAACCCTTGGATCTTGGTCCTCTAATAAGAATTTGACCTGTAGCCATGTTATTTAATTTTTTATTATTTTTAATGTTTATTTATTTTGAGAAAGAGAGAGTATGTGTGTGTAAAAGGCAGGAGAGGGGCAGAGAGAGAGGGAGGCAGGGGAGCCAAAGCCAACGCTGTGCTTACAGCAGGAGCCATGAGATCATGACCTGAACCAAAGTTAGACAGTTAACGGACTGAGTCACCCAGGCACCCCAAACTGGAGCCATTTTAGAAGCTTGTCCTGTTTCAGTTTACCTTGAAGCTTTTTCTTGTTAGCTCCTTACAACACATCTATCCTCGTTCTTCCAATCTATTCTTAAGTGAGACTTCTCTTAGCCTTCCAATAACAATAAAAATTGGGATACTTTATGTTTTTTGGGAAGTCTGGGATCAGCAAGATTATACTAAAATTTTCAACTGAAATACTGGAGATTTAACAAATATTTTATTACTTAATAATTAATGTTATTTTTTAAAATATAAAAATAAACACTGGTACAATTGACAAAGATTAATGTCTAATAAATCATTGGACTTATTTATAGCTACCATAAAATAGCTATAACACAGAACAGACAGCAAGGGCAAAATTGAAATGACTATAAGCGATATAAAAAAAGACAAAATAATTAAAATGTAATTATCTAAGTAAGCAAAAAGATTTACAAACTCCAAGATAAATGGTTTCATAATATGTTTAAAAAATAAAGTTTAACAATATACTGCTTACAGTGAAAGTACCAAACAATGACTACAAAATTAAAATAATAGAATGTATCATGATTTATTAAAAATATGGAGATGAAAAATTAAAGTTAAAAAGTCAAGAAAACATATCAAAAGGAAGAAAATATGCAATTTATATAGGTAAAAGAATGTACTGACAATAAAAGTTTTTAAGGCTTATGCTCCAAATAACTTATCATTAAATACATAATGCAAAACTATGGTAAGTGGTGAAGAAAAATAAACTGAAACATTACTTTTTAATAGACATAATCATTTCTTTCAGCCACTTACAGATCACCATAATTACAGGTTTAGACCACTTATCTAGGGTGGGGCAGTTTTACTGACAGTGTCTTTGTAAACCAGAAACAATTAATTTTTAAAGCATACAAATTCTTGGAAAGCAGGGAAATTTTCTCAAATATGTAATGCAGTGTTACTAAGAATTTTTCAAAAAGTGAGACGATATTAAAATCTATATAATATTTTATTAAAAGATATTGACTTAAACATCAACACAAAATAATTTTTGAAGATGCTATATTAGAACATCATTTAAAGAAGTAAATAATTATGTGTATAAACATTCATTCCACTATTCCCTCATTAGCACATATACATCACAAAGAAATTATCACTCAGGACCATGAGATGATATGTATATTATTATACACAATAAAATGGTCCTTGGTAGCAATGAGTTAAAGGCAACAAGTGAATGTCCAGCACAATGTAGATGAATACATAATTTGTGTTGAAAGCAAATTATGTGATATTATCCTGGAGTTAAAAACAACAAACTATACTAACTACATATATACATATATACATATACACACACACATACACACATATACAAACTATACATATATATACATATATATCTTGTAAAATATTGAATAAACAAGTTACATAAAAATATCGTTGATGCAAAATAAACACATACACACAAAAAATGTCACTACACATTTTCAAAAAAAAAATACACAGATTTTATTCAGGTTCTAGTGGATTCATTTGTGGCAGACCTGCCAAGAATAATTAGAAAATCCACGTAAAATCTGTTTTAAAAATTTGTTTTAAAGCATTTACGAATTGATGAAACAACTAAGGCTTCAAGGGCCAAGATATAAGTGAAACAGCAGAGAGATGAGCTGATATTCTGCAAGTCACTTTTCCTCTCAGGAAAATTGGCTGATTCTTAAAAATCGGTAAGAAGCTGAGCTACGAAACAGAAAAACAAACAGATTTTTTGGCAATCTCACGGGACTGGAGAGGCAATAATTGGAGTTAGGGAAATCCTAGACAGTGAGGAAAGAAGTGGCTGGGATCCTGGAAAGGAAGGAGGTACAGAGATAGCTCCTGCACTGAGTGATTTTACACCCAAGACACATGCTCAGTTCTTCAACTTTGCAGGCAAGTCTTAGAAGCTAAACAAAAAGGCACTGAAAAACAAAATTATGGTTTCAGTTGACTCATGCAGCTGAGGAAACAAAAATTATGCCTTACTATTCATCAGTGTGAAATATCCTTAGTTATCACTATAGGCTTCAGTTGGAAGCACTAAAGAACTACATCAAGAAGAGAGGATAAATCAGGGGAAGAATGAGCCCTACAGAATTAGGACCCAGGCTCCATTTAGCTTAATTCCTAAATGGATTAATGTGATGTATTTCCCCACAAAGGTAGCCAACCAAACCCAAGCTGAAGAAGATAATATCATCTAGAGCTACTACAACTTTTCATATACAATGCCCATCATTTAATAAAAAATATCAGGCCTAATGAGAAACTAAACCAAGGAGAAAATGCACAATTAAAAAAAGGTCCATAGATTAGTGATATAATGGTAATTAATATTTTGATAAAAGAGATGATAAAATACTAGAGAACTAGAATTTATAAGATGCAGAATAACATTCTAGAATGGAAAAATATAGTTTTTGAAATTAAGAAATGGATAGATATAAATGAAGAGAAGATTAAATAAAGTATAGATAACTAATGAACCAGAAGAACAGTCTATAGGTAATATCCATACTAGGGAACAGAGCACTAAAGGTGTGGAAAATACAGAAAATGGCTTCAGAGATACATGGGACATGATAAAAGGTAATAACATGATTGTAATCTGGCAACTTAGGTATAAGTAATGTTTGAAAATAAAATAATGGAATTTCTCAACCCAAAGAAAAATATCAATTCATATATTTAAAAAGCATGAGAACTCCAAGCAATGGGAATATAAAGAAAACCACATAGTGCATCACAGTGAAATGACTAAAAACAAAAGACAAAGAGAAAATTTGAAAACAATCAGAAAATACAATATACTATCTTCAAAAAACAAGAAAACGACTCATCTGATATTCCATTAGAGATGACAGGTCTGAAGACAATAACTAAACTGATAAAAAGGAATAGTTGTCAATCTAGAATTTTATATCAGCAAAAGTCAAGGTGAATGAAAGAAATTTCTAGAAAAGTAGAAGCTGAGAGAATTAATTAACAGCAAATGCTAACTAAATGAGAGAAAATGATCACCGACCAAAACAGAAATGGCAATCAAAATAAAGAACATGGAAAAGGGTCAATATATGTCTAAGTATAAATGAATAATATTAACTGCTCAAAACAGTAAAAATGTACTGTGTTATCTAAAATATTGTATAACTGGATATAGGGCTAACATTAATTTAGAGGGTAAGAGAAAATAAGTTGAGTTCCAATGTTTTAAAACCTGAGAAATGGTAAAAGGAATAATTTGTTATCCAGGGAAACTCTGAACAAAGAGTAGAAAAAAAAATGTGTATCCAAGAAGTTAGCAAATATGAAAAAGCTAATAAAAGCTAAAAGATAAAAGAAAAAATAGAAAGAAGAAACAGGTGGTCCAATAGAATACAAATGATAATTTGGAGGATAATAACCCAAAGATATCAGTAATTACATTAACTAAAATGAACTAAATACTGCTATTAAAAAGGGGTAAAAGATTGTCAGACTGGAGAAAAGGTACAAACCCAATGCCCCAACTCTATGGCAGTTACAAGAGATGAAATTTTAAAAGACAGAAAACATCAAAGTATAGTAAATGCACCTCCTGTACACCATCCAGAAGAGGGCTATAACATTTATTTTTCTGATATACATATATTAGATAAGTAGATTTTTAATTCAGACAAAAAGGCATCAGGAAAGACAATAAAGGGTATCATAAAATGATAAATTTGTAATTATATCAGGAAGACAAATTTCTAAATTTGTATGTGCTCATTAATATAGCTTTGAGTTATATAAAACCTAAATTGAAAGAGTTAGATGAGAAATAGAGAAATTCACATCATTGAATGAACTTTTTCCCAGGCTTTCTAATATCTGATAGAAGTAGACACAGCTCAATAAAAAACCCACAAAATCTAAATGAATTAATAAGTCTGAGTTAATTATCAAATTTCATATGTAGTATTATTTCAAGTGAATATAAAATATTTAGTAAAACTGACTATAAGGTGCCCATAAACAAGTTTCAAAATACTTCAAAAGACAGAAATAATTCGGTTTGTTCCCTAACCATAGAGGCATTAAGCAAGAAAGTAGTGGAAAATACTTTCTGAAAAACTCTACTGTTAGAAAACTAAGCAAAACCTGCCTAAATAGCCAATGGGTCACAGAAGAAATCTCAACAGAAATTAGGAAAAAAGTGTAAACTGAATGAAAATGATAACACTATAAAACAGAGATAAAATCTATGAAATACAGCTTAAAATGTGCTTAGAGAATATAGGGACTTCTATGCACATATTTGAATAGAAAAGAATGGGGAAAAGTGATATCGCTATTTATTGCAGAATGTTAGAAAATAAAAAGGAAATTCAACCCAAAGAATGTGAAGAAGAAAAATGACAGAAAAATAAATTAATAAGATAAAAAAAAATCTGGAGTAAAAAAGAAAAGCCCAACAAATCTAAAATAATTTTTTGATAGGATTATGTTAATGATAATTTCTGACAACATTGACAACAAAACAAAAGGGAGAGAAAAGTACAAATCACAAATGATACAAGAAAGTAAAAAAAGGCAAGCCACAGAGCAAGAGTTAGAGAATATATTTGCAATGCTTATTTCTGGCATAGGAATTGCATCCAAAAATATGTGAAGAAAAATAAATTTTTAAAGACACATTGCAATTTAAAATGGACAAAAGGATTGCAGAGACACATCACTGAGAAAGATATAATATCCCAGTGGCTAATGATCATATGAAAGGAGCTTAGCAGCAGCAGTCTTTACAAAATGCAAATTAAAACCACCCACAGGACAGTTCTACACAATCACTGAAAGGCTTAAAAGGGTCAATGAAGACAAAACCAAAATTTTTTTGACAATACCTAATGTTGATAAGAATGTGGGGCAACAGAAAGTCTTAAGCACTGCTTTTGGTCTTTATATTGGTACAAACATTTTGAAAAACTGTTTGACAGTATCTACTAAAGCAGAACATAGACCTAAGCTATGGCCCTGCAATTCCAACCATTGCTAACTTTTAAACTGAAATGACTACATCCAAGTACAAGAATGTTCCTAGCAGCATTATTCGCAGTAGACAAAAATTGAAACAACTAGATTCTATAAATAAATTTATATGCTAGAATACTATTCAGAAATGAAAAAGAACAAAATGTTGCTGTATATAACAAAGGTGAACCTCATAACTACAATGTTGAATGAGAGAAACCAGGTAAGAAAAATTAAACACAGGAAGATCCAACTTGTTTAAATTTCAAAAAAAACTCAAGAAAACCCAATCAATGTTAATAGAAGTCACATAGTAACTATCTCTGTAGGAGGTAAAAATTGAGATGAAGCACAGTACAGATTTCTGTGGTGTTAATAATATTCCCTGTCTTGGTCTGGACAGTAGTTACTAAGTATTTTGGATTTTCTTTTAATACATTAGGTTGTTCAGTAATACTTTGTGTACTATGTTGTATGTCTCTGTGTGTGTGTATTTCTACGTTTCAGTTTGCTACATATTTTACAAGGGTAAATATATTTTCAAGGAC
Organism: Panthera onca; assembly: GCF_046562875.1. NCBI lineage: Eukaryota > Metazoa > Chordata > Mammalia > Carnivora > Felidae > Panthera > Panthera onca. The sequence goes on from NC_138350.1 coordinate 63,041,188, forward strand.
AGGTACAAACACATTAGGGTAGATATTAAAGTAAATGCATGTAAGGGAGGAAAATATCACTGGTAATTGGATGTAAAGCAGAAAAATAAATTAGAGATGGACTCTGCATAATTTATTATGCAACTATGATCTTTCCCCCTCCCCAAAATGAGTATTCTGAACTTTAGTTTTCCCAGTGCCTACTCAGTTTGAATCCTATTTCACAACGACCTCCACTTCCCCTATTGATTTACAGTAATATATCAGTTCTAAGCTGTTTCCTTACCCAGGTACAGATGTTATAAAAATAGATGGTATGAGGACTGAAAGTACTAGGAATCAGCTCTGCATATAAAGACTATGCAAAGAAAATGTATATTAAATGTGAACTTCTTGAACTTCTACATAAAATGAATATGCATTTTAAATGTTCTTCCCATGGTCTCAGCCTTACCAAAAGAAATGAAGAAGATTAAAGTCATACATTTCACCTGGCAATCCTAAAAACTCCACAACATGTGAGGAGTTGGATTATGTATATAATTCAGCAAGGGGGAAAGTTCAGGGTGCTGAAACCATCATCTAGCATCAGATTGGAGGGATAGGAATGGGATGGTTTAGAATTCCATGACCTTATACTTCCTTCCAATTATTCAATGCTAAGAAACAATCCATTATCCCAGAGGAAAACAGCTCCAATCCTCACATAACTGAACCCATTCTGCACTGAGTATTGCTTGCAATGCCAGAAGTCCAGATACAGCAAAGCACATGTCCAGAATAAAAAATGAAGGTGAAATGTGGCTTTGACATCATCTTCCTTGCTTCGTGCAAACTTTCTTTACCTTACAGAGTCACTCTTCACCAAGTTAGTATTCATCTGCTTATCGGTTTTTCCCTTTTTTCCTTCACAAACGCATGCCTTCTTTCAGGTGAAAAACTAATAACTATTGCTCACAGCATACTTTGAAATAAAGTCCTTTTGTGACTTCTCTTGAGAAGATATGTATTTTAAATACTTATATCTGTGAATATAACCAAATATGCTTCTGTACCCCAGGAAATTAATAAACGAATGAAAAATTAACTGTCTTCCTACCCAAGCCTCTAAAATCACATAATTCAATGTAATCATGTAAAATCAATGTGATTATGCTACTTTATCTCTCTTCACAGTATCTCTTCTTGGAAAGCAGAACACATATTTGAGCAATATCGGGAAAATTAAGATCAATTTTTAAAGATATTTACTTAAGTGGGAAGGAAGAAAAAAAGACAAGAAATTGAAAAGTTTAACTTAGAAAATCATTTGATACTCAACAATGTATCCATAATCTGGAGAAAGAAAAAGTCAATGATAGTTTGGTTAAGTCTTTAAAAAGAATTTTTTTTAACGTTTATTTATTTTTGAGACAGAGAGAGACAGAGCATGAACGGGGGAGGGGCAGAGAGAGAGGGAGACACAGAATTGGAAGCAGGCTCCAGGCTCTGAGCCATCAGCCCAGAGCCCGACGCGGGGCTGGAACTCACGGACCGCGAGATGGTGACCTGAGCTGAAGTCGGCCGCTTAACCGACTGAGCCACCCAGGCGCCCCTGGTTAAGTCTTTTAGAGCTCCTGGACTCGATTTCTTCATAGACAGGGTGGGGTCACACACACACACAAGACCAAGCAATTCTCAGATACCTTGATGGTATCCTCAACTCAATTCTGACACTACTCACCTGGAGATGATAACAGATTCCACAGATTAAAGGGCTTAGTCCTACAAGACTGTCCTCCACCCCCCACTCCAAATGCTGGTCACCACTGACACACTGGCTACACACCAAAGTTTCCTCATTAAAGGAATTTAATTTGCTAGAAAGGCTCACAGAACTCAGAGTAACACATTTACCAGCTAATTAAAAATATAATAAAGGATACAAATCAATAGGCAGATAAAGAGATATGTAGGGTGAGGTATAGGGAAAGGACAAGCAGCTTCCATGCTCTCTCAGAGCACTCCATTGTCCTGATCTCCACGTGTTTACCCGTTTACCCAGCCAGAAGCTTTCCACGCCCAGTTCTTTTGGGTTTTTATGGTGACTTCATTGCATAGTAATAATTGACTAAGCCATTGTCCAAGGGCTGATTCTTCCCTCCCCACAGTTTCAATCCTCTAATCACAAGATTGGTCTTCTTGGCAACCAGCTCCTGCCGGTTATATCACAAGTCAAATCATAACTATTAAAATGTTGTATTTTTAGAAGACTGACCACAATGACACAGTTAGAAATAGCTAAAATTAATTTAGTCTAGTTTGTACATTTTCCTGTCCCCCTCCCATTCTTTTTTGTAACTGTTATATAATCTATTAATTAACTTTTGGCATCAAACGCATTTAGTCCATTTGAAGTGTAGTCGTGGCTCCCAGAATTGTTGATTTCTACTGAAGTTCTAGAAAATTATGAAGTGTCATCAAAACATCTAAGGTTAAACTTTATCAATGTCTAGAATGCAGCATGGGCCAAGAAACAGAGAAAGGAAGAAAAGGAAACACACACACACACGGACACAATACAAAGGAGACAACAAAGGGTTCGAAAATTGGAGAAATGATAGCAAGAGTACTGGGGAAGGAAATAAGTTAAGCAGAGAAATAAGTGAGGAACTAATGAAGAAAGAGAAGAGAAGGAGAAGGGAGGAAAAGAAAAAAGAATTTCCTTTTGAGTAGAGAAGTTATATCTAATTTAGTAGTCTACCAGCAAATGGCTGGTTAGTAGCCACAGAAATATGCTTCTTTTTGACTCCTGCTATTATTATGCTCTGTTTCCTCTGTCTTCTCCTTTTGTCAGCTGTCTTTTTTCATCCTGGGCTTATTGTTAAATGTTTTATTTTTTTATTTAAAAATTTTTTTCTAATATTTTTATTTACTTTTGAGAGACAGAGAGACAGAGCGCAAGGTGGGAAGGGGCAGATAGAGAGGGAGACACAGAATCTGAAGCAGGCTCCAGGCTCTGAGCTGTCAGCACAGAGCCCAAGGCAGGGCTGGAACCCACAAACCGCGAGATCATGACCTGAGCTGAAGACGGACGCTGAACCAACTGAGCAACATAGGGGCCCCTTGTTAAACTTTTTATATTATCATACAGCAAAATTAACTTTTTTCTTTTTGTGTATGTTTCTATGAATTTTAACACACATGTAGATTATATAACCACTACCATAATTAAGATACAGTTCCATCACCCCAAAAAACTTCCTTGTTTTACACCGTTATTGTTATATCCCCCCCACAAAGTTGCCAAACCTTGGCAACCATTGATATGTTCTCCATCACCATAGTTTTATCTTTTTGAGAATTTCACATAAATGGATCAAATAATATGTATGATGGCCTTCTTTCACTCAGCATAGCATTTTATGAGAATCATCAAGCTTTTGCATGTATTAACAGTTTGATCTTTTTTATTGCAAAGTGGTATTAAATTTTGTGGATGAACCATAGTGTGTCAGTAACCCAATAAAGACATTTGTGTTGTTTACAGTTTTTGTCTATTATAAAGAAAACTGCCAGAAACAGTCATGCTCAGGATTTTGTGAAAATCTTTTTTTTTTAGGGCAAATACCCAGGAGTTGGATAGATGGGTCTTGTGGTAAGTTTGTTTCATTTTATAAGAAACAGCTAAACCCTTTTCCAAAGTTAAATGTTCATTTTTGCATTTCTATCAGTAATACATGTGTTCCGGTGTACATCCTCACCAACAGTTGGTATTATTAGCATTTTTCATTTTAGTCTTTCTATTAGGTGTGCAAGGCGTATAGAGATATTGCATTTTGGTTTCAATTTGCATTTCTCTAGTGGTTAATTATATTGAGCATCTTTTCATGTGTTTACATCATTTTTGATGGAGTGTCTGTTGTTAAAAGAGAAATTGAGGCACATTCAAATATTCAGGGCTTTCTTTGAACATACATCATTTAAAATTGGGCAGAAGCAAACAAAAAGTGGTTAAGAATACTCTACCAACAGGAGCTAGGGGCAAATTTTGTATAGAGAAGAATTAGAAGCAAAGCGATTATTTAATTGGCTACAGTTTAAGTGATTGCTTAATGTGGGGAAGCTAAATTTGTTGTTTGTGATTGGATGTTCTTAAGTTTCATTTTCTTGGACTCTAGTGCATTGACTCTGGCTTAGGTTTCCATTTGCTACATAGGCTACAAAGACATGAGAGATTCCCCAGTCAACTGGCCTCCTTTGGTTAATTAATGTAACACTGTTCAAATATTTAATTATTTAAAAAAAAATTTTAATGTTTATTTTTGAGAGAGAGATAGAGAGAGAGAGAGAGAAAGCATAAGGCACAGAGAGGCAGAAAAAAAAAAAAAAAAGACACAGAGAGGCAGAGAGAGAGAGGGAGACATAGAATCTGAAGCAGTCTCCAAGTTCTGAGCTGTCAGTGCAGAACCTGATGCAGCGATCGAACCCACAAACTGTGAGATCATGACCTGAGCTGAATTCGGACACTTAACTAACTGAGCCACCCAGGCGCCCACTTAATTATTTCTTTAAAATTGGATTGTTAGTTTTGTTATTGCTGAGTTTTGAGATTTCTTTGTATATTTTGGTGGAATATATGTTATTTATAATATATAAAATATAAATAATTATAATATAATATCTATACTTATATATATATATTATAAGGGGAGTATATATATTACATAGGGGAATTATATATATATACATATATATACAATCTCTTATGTGATTTACATATATGTTCCATGAATCTGAAACTTGTCTATGCATTCTTTTTTTAATGTTTATTATTTATTTTGACAGAGAGTGTGTGGGGGAGGGGCAGAGAGAGAGGGAGACAGAGAATCCCAAACAGGCTCCATGCTGTCAGCACAGAGCCTGACACGGGTCTTTATGACCTGAGCCAAAATCAAGAGTCCAATGCTTAACCAACTGAGACACCCAGGCCACCCCTACTTCTTTTTTTTTTTTAATGTTTATTTATGAGAGAGAAGAGACAGAGAGAGAGTTGGGGAAGGGCAGAGAGAGAGGGGGATAGAGGATCTGAAGTGGGCTCCTCACTGACAGCAGAGAGCCTGATGTGGGGTTTGAACTCATAAATTTGTGTGATGGTGACCTGAGCCACCCAGGTGCCCCTAAGAATTTTCTGACAGTGACTTTGGCAAAGCAAAGTTTTTTAATTTTGAAAAGTATAATTCTTTATCATTTTTATCTTTAATGAATTATAGTATTGCTGTCATTTCTAAGAATTCTTGATCTAACCCTAGTCCGGAACATTTTTTTTTAGGTTTTTTTTTTCTTGAATATAGTTGAGACACAATGTTACGTTAGTTTCAGGTGTACCACATAGTCATTAGACAAGTTTATAGATTATGCTCTGCTCACCACAAGGGTAGCATCTGTCATCATACAAGCTATTACACCACCATTGACTATATTACCTATGCAGTGCCTTTAATTCTTGTGACCTATTCTTTCCCTAACTGGAAGCCTGTATCTCCCACGCCCTTTCACATTTTGCACATTCCCCTACCTTAAGTTTTTTTTTTTTTCCTTAATAGTTTCCTTTCATTTCCATTTATAATCTACTTGTAGTTAATGTTTTAATAAGGTATAAGGTTTAGGTTAAGCTCCACTTTTGTTTTCATATGGATTACCAACTGTTCTAATATTATTTGTTGAAAAGATTTTCCTTTCTTCCTTAAATTACTTTTGTGCATTTTTTTTTGTCAAGATAACTGGCCACTTTTACATAGGTTTATCTTGAACTCTTCAGTATATTCCATTGATCTAGGTGTTTATCCATTTGCCAAAACCACACTGTCTTTATTACTGTAGCTTTATAGTAAGTTTTAAGTTTTGGTAGTGTGGTTCTTTCAACGTTATTCTTTTTTTCCAAATTGCTTTAGCTGTTCTAGTTCCTTTAACCTCTCATATACATTTTATTTATTTTCGTAAGTTTATTTATTTTGAGAAGAGGGGGGCAGAGGGAGAGGGAGAGAGAGAATCCCAAGCAGGCTCCATGCTGTCGGTGCAAAGCCTGATGCAGGTCTCAAACTCACAAACCATGAGATCATGACCTGAGCAGAAATCAAGAGTCAGATGCTTAACCAACTGAGCCCCCCTCTCATATAAATTTTAGAACTGGCTTGTCTACATCTATAAAACTCCATCTGGGATTTGGTTTGGTGTTGTATAAGCTTCATAGATAACTTTGAGAAGAACTAACATGATTACTATGTTGAGTCTTTCAAACCATGATCTTGGTAACTCTCTCCATTTATTTAAGTCATTTTGATTTATCAACATTCTATAGTGTTCAGAATATAGCTCCTGTACATGTTTTGTTAGATTAATACCTAAGTATCTCATTTTTTAATTTATTTAAGTGATATTGTGTTTTCAAATCTTGTTTTCCAATTTTTTATCATTTGTACATAGAAACATACAATTACATTTTTTATATTGACCTTGTATCCTAGAACCTTATAAAACTCACTTACTCGCTCTTGGAGTCTTTTATTATTATTATTATTATTATTATTATTATTATTATTATTATTCCCTGGGATTTTCTGCATACAATTTTATGACATCTATATTATCTTTGCAACCCATATATAAATCTAAAATTATTCCAATATAAAATGTTTAGTTTAAAAAAATTAATAGGAAGTACATACGCCAATGTCAAAGTTTCTGGGTTTTCTTGTAGTAAGGTAGGACTAAAGTCCATTTTAGAATACTAGCCCCAAATGTAAATTATTATCAGTCGTCTGGTTTAACCATGATTTAACACAGGTTTAGCAAAGGAAAAGTGTACAAATGACTGTATGATACATATATATAAAAGATCTGTATCAACAAATGTTTCCCTGAAATGTAAGGGTTTAAACAGGCTTATTACACACAGAAATTAGATTTTGGGACAGGACAGAAGTGCTTAAAATACTGGAAATGGCTTGGGAAGAGTTTGTGGTACAGCTTAAACACCAAATTAAGAGATTTGTGCTTTTTTGAGTTGTCCATTCAATAAACATTTATTGAGTATGTCTCTACCTATGGGCTACTATAAGGACTGAAGCTAAAAGGGTGAATTAAACTGTGTTTATACAGAAGAAATATATATTCCAGTGAGGAAGATAAAGTTATAAACATCATCAAAGAATCACAATAACATGCAATAAGTGTTATAAATGGAAATGCACATTTACCCATTCTAACCAAGTGATTATTTCAAAATATAAGCCACCCCTGGGTGGCTCAGTTGGTTAAGTGTCTGAGTCTTGATTTTGGCTCAGGTCATGATTTCATGGTTCTCGAGATTGAGTCCTGTATCCAGCTCTGCGCTGACAGTGTGGAGCCTGCTTGGGATTCTCTCTCTCCCTTTCTCTCTGCCCCTCCCCTGCTCATGACCTCTCTCTCTCTGTCTCTCAAAAATAAATAAGTAAACATTAAAAAAAGAAAATATTTTATGCTTTCAAGGGGTAAGGAGTGCCTATCTAAGGTAACTTTAAATGACTGTAACTCTTTCATAAGAGTAAATGAAGTTATTTAAATCTATTTCCCAAATCCAGTCATTCATGAATTATGCCTTTCCTGCCCAGAGATTATCAACCTATGCCAGCTAGTCTTCAGGTTATTATTAGCAGCACCCGGGGTGGTCTCAAATTCGCATTAAGTCATCACCAAAATTTCGTGCTGTTATGAATTTAGAATTCAAACTCATTTCTAGAATTGTACACCTTTGTTAGACTCATTTGATCCCCATTTATGGAGTTAACAAAGAGAATGAACATATATCTATTGAGCATATGTAGGGACCAAAAAATGTTTTAGGAACTGTGGGATAATAGATAGAAGCATAATGATGGTCCTTGCCTTTGAGGAACTGATATTCTATTAGATAAACAGATTTTATTACCACATTCTACCACAAGTGCTACCAAAAGGAATCCAGTTCTGTAAGCTTCTCCTTCTGGTTTTGTATTTTGATCATTTAATATTTACTATCGTTTTCAACTATTTCTAAAGTTTCCCTTTGCTGCTGTCCTTGAAAATGAATGACAGAGAGTTAAAAGGTATTGAGGGTAATCCTAACTGTGAAACCTGTTTTGCAGCAACATTCCTTCCTCTGCCAGGTAATGAGTAAGGGTGGTCCTTGGTGTAAAAATGAAGAGAGAAAAATTTGTGTTCAGCATTTTCCTATTCACTTTCTACATTTCCTCCTTTTTCTTCTTCATGTTCTAAGCATCTGAAAATCTCAGAAATTACCACATGGCTACCCACACTGAGTAAAGAATTTACCTTAAACCCAAATTTGGCTTTTCCCCTTCACTTTTCTCATCTTTTTTAAAAAAACTTTTCTGGGCTTTTCCCCACCCTTGCTAGGACTTATCTGATTGATTAGATTCAATTCAGTATTGAGTCATAATGGCTTTCTGTAATTATTCCCCTTATGTTCTATTTATAATTTAGCAGCTACTGTACTTGAAAAACCATGAGACTTGTAACATGAGACTTGTAAGGAAAAGATGAAAAAAGTTTTGAATGCTGTGGTAGGGACACTATATACAAAATCACATTGGTGACTCTTTCCTATAAGGATTGTCCCTGTCTTGATAATTCTCTGCATCTCTCTTTCAGCTGGCTTTTCTCTGTGATCAGAGGAGAGGATATATGTTTTCTCTCTGTCATGAGATTTTGAAGTCTTTGAGCAGCTTGAAAAAACTCAGATGAATCTTGAAAACAAGGGTTTATTCAAGAAGGCAGGGATGAAAGTAATTTTGCTTTGTTGCTTTTGCAATATCTTCAATAACTCCGGAATCAAAACTAAAACCTGAGAACAGATAACTGATAATAAGTAATGTTTCCTTATCTGCCTGGGCAGCAGCTTACATGTATAATGTGGTTCTTTGTATTTGTGTATGTACCACAAGCTGCATTTTCTCTTCCCAGGTCTCTGTAGATTTAGTTACAATCATCCAATCTTTGTGTCATTTTTATGGTCCCTTGTGATGTTGTGATGTTTGCTTTAGTCTACCTTGTGTCAGTATCTATTGAGGTTTCACTCTGAAGCACAGTATTAGAAAAATAAAAATACGTTCTCTTATTTTTCTACATCACCAAACTTGGTAAGGATGACACTTCCATGCCATACTTGACCTCTTCTATAACATGCACAACGTATTGTGTTTCTTGCCTATTCTTGGTATTTTAATTTTTTGTTTTATTAGGCAATGTGTATTTTTATAACTCATACAATACAGATCAATATGCTAAAAATTTTACACTGCCATTCTCTTGGCTTCTTCAAAATCCTGGGCAAGTAATCTAAAATGATCCTACATTTATGTTGAAACCTCATATGCTTATTTGTGATGATTGCATCAACCCAAAATAACAACATCATTAATATCATTTCATGAACATTAGTGAAAATTTCCAAAAAACAAACCCAGCATTGTCATTATAACTGTTTGGTAGGAAAAGTTTGAAAAGGCTACAGAGGACAGTGGGCACAATGTTTACCTCTAAATGAATCAGAAGGGATATAAAATGGTTACAGTGGGATACAACATGAGGTTTATATAATTCCATTCCTTGACAAACCTTATTATTGAATATATTTTTTTTTAATTTTTTTTAACGTTTTATTTATTTTTGAGACAGGGAGAGACAGAGCATGAACAGGGGAGGGTCAGAGAGAGGGAAACACAGAATCTGAAACAGGCTCCAGGCTCTGAGCTGTCAGCACAGAGCCCAACGTGGGGCTCGAACTCACGGACCGAGAGATCATGACCTGAGCTGAAGTCGGACGCTTAACCGACTGAGCCACCCAGGTGCCCCTGAATATATTTAATATTTTTATTAGAGTATTAATAGATCTATTTTATAGATGAAGATATTAAGGCACAGCATAGACACTATAGGGGTTTCCTCTTTTGTAGCTTACCTACCTTTATAAATATACCGCTAAAAAATGCATTCCACAGATGTTGATGGAACTGATAAGTCCCTGAAGCCACACTGGAAAATAAAAAGATAAAAATGACTTTGTTTACACTGCATACATTTTTGTTAACTTTTGTTTTGTTTGTTTTGTTAACTTTTGTTAACTCAACTTTTGACCTTGTTGAGACAATGTGCTTTGTTGCTATACTGTCTCCTCTCCAACCTGCATACGCACTCTGGTAGCCAACCAAAGTGATGAAGAAGAAAGGAGAATAAACCAATTATGACATTTAAAATTTACTGCAAAGTGTTTGGAACCCCTTGAAGACAAAAACTTTATGAAAGTATCTGAGGTTCTAAGAAAGTATTGTCTGTTCTTTAAGTACCTCATACACTATAATTTCCCACAGTTTTCTAATCAGCTGAGTAATACTGGCACACAATATTTTTCAGAGCAATGAACAATTTAGCCAAAAGAATATTGCTTCATTTATCTATTTTTATAAAGAACAGTGTTCTTTCACTTCTAATATATTTTTTTATTATTTATTGTCTCCTCAAGCAAGTTGAACACATGACTCATAATTGAGAGATAGTTCTTTATACATGTGCATCATCTGATGGCTTTGATTGAGGATGATGATGCAGAATGTGTAAAGTATCTGCATTAGTCAATAGAGCAGCAGAAGATATGACTGGAAATGAGTGAATCATCAAGTGCAACTTCTGGCTTCTATGAGCAACTTCAGTTCCCATTTGCATTAGTGCAGCTTCCTCTCAAATAGCTGTGGATTTTAATAAGATAATAAAATCATGTAATTTTAGAGCTGAAAAGACTTCAGAGATCTTTATACTCTCTTATTTAAAATCTTGGTGGAGACACAATCACTCAGGGTCATAGAGTTTTGGTACAAGGTCATACACATGGTAGAATCCAGTTTGAACCACACTTTTTCTTTTTTTAATCAACCAATGCTATCTCCATTCAAAATATCTCTGTTCATCTGTCTCTCTTATTGATAAACATTCAAGGAAGTTGAAATAATTTTAAGTTATGTTACTCTGTTTAAAGTTATAAGAAAATGCTGGGGAAAAACACAAATTATTTCTTCTCTTCATTTTTGAGATATTGAATCTACTTTTGCTGGATATGTACTTCAGAAAATTAGATATAGTCTATAATTAATGTTTAATATTACAAAAGGAAAAATAAAATTTATTTCCTACATGATGAAAGTCAACTGGAAGAATCCAAACCTCTGCAAGATGTCCCATTAAAAGCTGTACCCATTATCATCTAAAATTAAAATGCTCCTTCTTGTTACAAGCATTATTCTCATTGCTTCTCTGTGCACATTGATATTTATGGATCAATATGTAATTTAGTATCAGTATGTTTAATCATAATCATCCAGAGTGCTGTGTTTAGCTGAACCTATAAAATGTACTATAATGATTCTAAAATGTTTAATTTAAGAATCACTGCCTCTGTGCATATGAATCAGAGACCTGTGTTTAATTATTGATAGCAATTAGTACACAGAAGCAGACAAACACCATCTGGTGGTAGAAATGGTTCTATAGCTGTACCCCTTTCACTCTTGGTTTTAAAGTAATGCATCATTGATTGTGTTCCCTTACATGAGAAAATTGGTTTCCTTTCTATACCCCAATTATTGGAATTTCTATCCCTTTAGACCCCATGGTATCAATAACCATTTTTCTCTGACCTAAGATAAAATTATCAAAACTATGGGGGTGGCCAAGTGGGTTTGGTTGTTATAATCAGACTTCAGTGAAAAATTTCAGTAAGAATTCTTCATTCTGTATGCATCTCATGAATAATAATAAGAGTGATATTAAAGTGGGTGAAACTTAAGATCAAACATTCAGAACAAAAGGCAATGCTCAACATAAAACCTTCGAAGATACTAAATTAACTAATTAGGTGTGTGTTTTACTCAGACAAGAACAGGTATACATGTATACACATATATGCGAGCCTGTGTATGTGGCTTGCTGGCTTATGTAGACAGACTTCTATCTAATGAAATTTAGAAAAGTGTCTGAAATAAGGGTAGAGGAAACTACCATGACTGTTCTTAAAGGGATCCACCATCGTCATCTTACCTTTGTACCTTTTGATCTTTCAGACCGACCACTTAAATATCACAGGCGACTGTGCCACCAGGGCCCCAGAGCTGACTCCTCTTTCTTTCTGTCTCTTACTGTTTAACCCAAACTGTGTAGCCTGCAATGCACACTGGGCATAACTGAGCTATACATGTATGAAGATCTTAATCCTGTCAGCCCTCAGGACAGCAATGCTCAACATAAGGTAGCCCAATCTCCTGGGTAGCCCCTCCAGCATTAGATAGCCTCATCTAGGACTCCTCAGACCAGGGTTTAATGGTTCACTACAAGGTCTCCACTATAACAGGCATACTGAGTAAAATCAGACTTTCTATTCCACTTCCCTGAACAGAATGAAGCCAGGAGGAGGTGCCATCACACAAACACATATTCAGCAGCCAGGGACAAAGTGACAAAATATTTAATAGTCTTTCTTGGGATGGGGGGGGGGGGGGTTAAGGAACTGCTGGAAGAACTTGTGGGCCAGATGTAAAAAGCACTACACCCAGGTCAAAGTGCAACTAAGATGGAGGATGAAGACTTGGGAGGAGTCCCAGGCTGAGATCTTAAATGTTGGACTACACTTAATTTGGATCTCTCTGTCTTTACATACACTGGCTACTTCTAGCCATCAGAAGCTGGTAAGTCCTTAGGTGGAGGGTGGAGTCCAAGCTGGAGGATCAAATCAATAAAAGCAATTTGTCCATTCACAATGGGGCTCTGGTCTCAGGGAAGGAAGGGCTTGCAGGAGTTCCAAAAGCCCCACCCATTATTGAGGGATCAGTATAATACACTAGTCTGAAAGGAGGTCTGTTATAGCAGGAAGAATGCTTGAGAATTTCCAGAAAGTAAGAGGAAATCAAGGCACAATTAGGTTTCTGGCCTAGTCCAGCAGATTTAGACCACAAAGACATGGGGACCTATGGTAATGTCTCAGAGGCCACTTGTAAGAGCAGTAGTTAAGCAAGGAAAATCTGGGTCCCCCAAATCAAAATAGATCTAATTTATCTATTGTGCATAGTAGGTACCTTTCATCTACTTGGTATAGGATAGTAGACTTTCATGAAAGATTTCACTTGAAGAAAATGCTCAATCATTAAAAAAGCCTCTAAAAAAATACTTGACTGGTCCACAAAGGTGATGGGAATGCAGCATCTCAGAAGCCAGGCTGGATCCTGTTCAGGTGAGCAGCATGACTCACCTCCAAAGATGGATGGTGACACATAGGCTTCTGCTGCTCTTGTGACAGGTTGAGGAACTGAGGTAGCCTCTGCAGAGATGACTGTGTAAGAAAGAGAAGAGCAAGGGGATGGGCAGGGGCTGCTGAGACAAACAGACACTCCTAGAGGCAGTGCAGAATAATGAGTGGGTTGGGTACATGGGATGCTGTCTACTGTGCTCTCAGGGACTAAGGCTGGAGAACAGACTGCTGTAAATGACCTCTGCCAGTTGCGGGGGATTTGATCAGACTCTGATTCTACAAGGAAAGGTACATGGGTTCTTCATCCGATCTACTGACTTAATTCAATTTCCATGAAGAGGTTAAAAGCATCACAGATCACTGTACTATTTCCTTTATACATCGTCCCTGAACTATAGATAATTGTAGCTGCAGCTGTTCATGAAATATTCATTTATTCAAACAAGGCTTAAGAAAAGTCAAGACCAATGACATATTTGCAATGGGGCAAATATGTTCAAAAGGTCATTCATATAGTATCCCCCAAAAAATATCCTGACAGAGGATATAAAGAGATAGTAATTTTTATTATAGAAAAATAACAAATTGAGCCAGATCCTTGCTGCTAGGAAGAAATTCTAATTATATTTTTCTAAAAAGATGCCAAAAAATGGATGCATTCTTACATTGTAAAAACAAGTCTTTTTTTTTTTTTTTTTTTGGTAACCTTTGCATTTCATGGCAGCAACCCCTCTACCAAAATAATTTGCACAGATTCCTACTGTAATAACCATGTAGGAGTAGGGATTTGGAGGATTTGTTTTAATGTCCAGGACATATCTTTTTGAGATTGCATCAAGTTTCTCATTCAATTCCTGGCCCTTTCTTCCCTGATTCGAGAAGGTCCCTTTGAAAATCTAATTGCTTCAGGAAGGGGAGTTCATAAGCAGGTTGATGGAAATAAAAGGGTGGCTTATCCAATTAGAAGTATGATAATTCAAATGAGCAATTAAAGTTAGAAATTATAGAGAGAATTCCATCTCAAGACTGTAATATAAAAACTTGTATGAGTTTCTAGACTGTTGGTCTGCCTTATGGATTGGGACTTGCCAGCACCACAAGCATACACAGCAGCCTCCTGCCTTTCCTGAATGGTACACTTTTGGGAGTACTGTAAGTGGATTTTGGTAAGTGATTTCACCAAGATGGCAACACAGGTTGTTCCTGACTTCACTCTCCCTCACAAGAAAAACAATTTACAACTATCCAATAATAAGACACTACTGAAAGAGTTCTAGAACACAAGGGTAAGGCTGAAACACCCCATTGCACAACACTGTCCCTTCTCCAGTTTGTACAGCACCACACAGAGAGGTTTTTCCTGAGCCTTCAGTTCTTCCAGTGGGAAAAGAGAATGCAAGAGGGTACAACCAGTTTTCTCCTGTATTGTGGGTTACAGCCATGGGCATACCCCATTCCCACTCTCAGAGCTTAAAGAGTTGCCTCCCTCCACTAGTAGATTAAGACAACAAGGCGATGTTATTTATGCCTGTTAGAATAGCTATCATCTAAAAGACAAGACATAACAAATGCTGACATATATGTAGAGAAAAGGGAGCCCTTATACATCGTTGGTAAGATTGTAAACTGGTACAGTCACTATGGAAAACAGTATGGAGGATCTTTAAAATTTTAAAAATAGAACTACCATATGGTCCAGCAATTCCCCTTCTGAGAATATATTCAAAGGAGTTAAAATCACTTACTTAAAAAGATATCTGCACCCCCATGTTCATAGAAACATTATTTATAATAGCCAAGGCAGGGAAAAAACCTGTGTCCATCTAAGGATGAATGGATAAAGAAGTCATGATATATACATCATACACACACACGTGCACAATACATACAATAACTATATTATATTATATTATAGTGTAATATAGTATATTCACACACAATGTGATATTATTCAACCATTAAAAATGAGGAAATCCTACCATTTGTGACAACATGGATAAACTTTGAAGGGATTCTGCTAAGTGAAATAAGTCAGAGAATGATAATACCATATGATCTCGCTTATATGTAGAATCCAAAAACAAATACACAAGCAAAAATCTCAGAAAAAGAGAGCAGACTTGTGGTTACCAGACGTGGAGGTAGGAGAAGAGGTGATTGGAGGAAGATAGTCAAAGGTAGAAACTTCCAGTTAGAAGATAAATAAGTACTAAGGATGTGATATACAACATGATGACTACAGCTAGCACTGCTTTATAATATATAGGACAATTGTTAAAAGAGTAAATATCGGGGTACCTGGGTGGCTCAGTCAGTTAAGTGTCTGGCTTCAGCTCAGGTCATGATTCGGTGGTTCATGGGTTCGAGCCCTGTGTTGGTCTCTGTGCTGACAGCCCAGAGCCTGAGCCTGCTTCAGATTCTGTCTCCCTGTCTCTCTGCTCCTCCCCCACTCACACTCTGTTTCTCAAAAATGAATGTTAAAAATTTTAATTAAAAAAAGAGTAAATCTTAAGAATTCTCATCACAAAGAGAAAATATTTTCTTCCTTTTCTTTTTATTGTATCTTTATGAGAAGATGGATGTCAGCTGAACCTATTTGTGGCAATCATTCGACAATATATGTAAATCAAACCATCATGTTCTATGCCTTGAACTTATACAGTTATATATGTCAACTATTTCTCAATAAAACTGGAAAGAAAAGGAATGATAATAAAAAAATGTCATTTCTGGTGAAGAATTTCAGAACCCCTACATTTGAAGGCTGAGGTCAAACTGAGTTCCTGAAAAAGGCCAACTAAATATTTGCAATTCCTGACCATTATTATTGACCTGCCAAAGGGTCACCAGAGGTATGTGATATGAATCAAAAGCAAACTATAGCCTGCACAAAATTAGATCTATGGTTTTCACTGAATGATAACAGCAAAATCCAGAGAAATTTCTGGTATATATTTTAAAAAAAAATCTTAGTAAAACAGTTTAAATGTAATGTTTTTACATTATAGTGGAAGGTAAAGAAATTTTACAAAACAAATAGGTCATAATGAAATCTCATTAAAAGTGTTAAGAGCATGGGATACTTGGGTGGCTCGGTCAGTTAAGCGTCTGACTTTGGCCTAGGTCATGATCTCATAGCTTGTGGGTTCAAGTCCTGCATTGGGGGCTCTATGCTGACAGCCCAGAGCCTGGAGCCTGCTTCTGACTCCCTCTCTCTCGGCCCCTCCCCCACTCACACTCTGTCTCTGTTTCTCAAAAATGAATAAATGTTTAAAAAATTAGAAAAAAAAGTATTAAGAGCTTATAGAAAAATATACTATAGTTAGATAAATTATTAAAAATGTGGCCCCATAATGCATTAGAATTTGCACAACTATATCTCTTAAAATAATTGAATCTTAAGATTTGGAGATATTTTAAAGGTCTCTAGGCTAATGACTCAATGTTTAAATATCCACAATTCTTAGAGAGGGCCACTGGTTCCTGAACACACCCAGGGGATCATGAGATAAATAGCGTCATAATTAAAATTTGGCCTCAGGAGCCATGTATATTCCACATATGCCACTTACCAATTATATAAATTTGGCAGCTAACTTGATGTCTGCAAGAATCTGTTTCTTTGTTTGTAAAATGGCCATAATAATGGTACAATTAATCCTCATTATTCAGATTCTATATATTGTAGATTTGCCTACTCACTAAAATCTATGGCAACCCCAAAGTCTATATTTGTGATGCTTTCATGGTCATTCATAGACATGCACAGAGCAGTGAAAAATTTGAGTTGCCCAATGCTCATGTCCCCAGCTTATGTCAAACAAGGTGATACTCTTCCTCTTGTTTCAGTTCTCCTCTTATAAACAATTGTCCTTTTCATGATATATTTAGTGCCATGTTTTACACAATTCTAAGATTCTTCTTAGCGATTTTGCTGCTTAAAATGGCTCCCAACCATAGTGCTGAAATGCAGTCTAGTGTCCCTAAATACAAGAAATATATGAGGAACCTTATGGAGAAAATGTGTTCTAAATAAGCTTCATTTAGGCATGAATTATAGTGCTCTTGACCTTGAGTTTAATGTTAATAAATAAACATCATACATTAAATCAGATGTCTTCAAACTGAAACATACATAAAATGTGGTTGTGTATTGATTGATTGATGAAAATATTATAACCAGAGTCTCACAGGAATGTAACTTTGTATTTCCCATAAGAGCATTGGTTCAGTGTCCACTAATTCACAGCTCTTGGAAAGTTTATAGAACATAACTACCACAGGTAATTGGAATCTATTATACTTAGCTCACGTAGTAGAAATGCACTTTATTTTTAAATTATTCGTATATTTTTAAACTTTATTGTTATTTTTTTTGTTTTTTTTGTTTTTTTTGATAATACATTTTAGGGGCACCTGGGTGGCTCAGTTCGTTGAGCATGTGACTTTGGCTCAGGTCATTATCTCATGGTTCATGGGTTCAAGCTCCACACTGGGCTCCCTGCTATCAGCCTGTCAGCAAAGACTTCGCTTAAAATACTGTCTCTTTGGGGCGCCTGGGTGGCTCAGTCGGTTGAACGTCCGACTTCGGCTCAGGTCATGATCTCGGGATCCGTGGGTTCGAGCCCCGCCTCGGGCTCTGGGCTGATGGCTCAGAGCCTGGAGCCTGCTTCCAATTCTGTGTCTCCCTCTCTCTCTGCCCCTCCCCCGTTCATGCTCTGTCTCTCTCTGTCTCAAAAATAAATAAATGTTAAAAAAAATTAAAAAAAATACTGTCTCTTTTTCTCTGCCCCTCCTTCACTTGCACCTTCCCCCAAATAAATGTTTTTTTTAAAAAGTGCCTTGGTAGAGATGACTCTTGGTTGAGGAACTCCCAGATAGCTTCAGGATGGGAGCTGGTCACCAGAAAATCCAACTAAATGAACTAAGTGAACTATCCAACTAAGAAGTTTGGAACTTCCAGCCCTACCCTTGAACCTTCAAGGAGGGGCAGTGAGTTCAGTCACTAATGACCAATGATTTAATTTATCATGTCTATGTAATGGAATCTCCATCAAAACCCTGAACAAAGGGTTCAGATAGCTTCCGGAGTGGTGAGTAACACGCCCAAAAAGGGCATGGAGGCTTGTATCTCTTCCTCTATACCTTGCTGTATGTATCTCTTATTCTGGGTAGTTAGTGTCAGAATTGAATTAAATTATAGGTCACCCAGCTGGTGTCCAAAGAGTTGCAGAACTTCTTAGTGTGGAAAAAATTCTACACACATTTTGTGTCAGAAGTGTTTTAAGTAGAAATAGATCAATTTGTTATCTATGTCTTAATTCAAGTGTCTATTGCAATGTTAGCCATGAAAACCCTGTGTCCCCTTATTAGAGAACTCCTTTTGGAACTGGGTCAACAAACACATTCAGAGTATCCATTGAACATGTTAATTCACTTAATCTGTTACTGATTCTGACAAGGAATAACTTCTCATTCTTCAGTGTCTTGTGGCTTATTGCGGGGAGGCGGGGAAATCTGTGTATGTTAACCTTTGCAGTGAGTTGGTACAATGAAAAGAGTGCTTGGGGGCACCTGGGTGGCTCAGTCAGTTAAGCATCTAACTCGGGATTTCAGCTCAGGTCATGATCTCAAGGTTCATAAAATTGAGACTTGCATGAGGCTCTGCACTGACAGCACAGAGCCTGCTTGGGATTCTCTTTTTTCCTCTCTCTGCCCCTCTCTAGCTAGCATGCATGTACTCTCTCTTGCTCTCCTTCCCTTTCTCTCCCTCTCTCAAAATAAATAAATAAACATTTAAAAAATAAAGAAAAGAAAAAAGGGCTTGATTAGTATGGCAGAAAGAAATTAAGAGTTCACCATACTTGTGAACACTTTCTTCTTCCAGGAAACAACCAGATAACATTTCCTAGCTTTTTTTGATATTAAATGGAATTTTACCAATGTAATATGAGTAGAAGTAAAGCCTGCCACTTGGTGACCTGGCCTATATAAATCTTCCATATTTTTTCCTCTTATACTAGCTTGATGCAGATAGGGACAGTGACTTTGGAAGCTACTGGTGAAGCCTGTGTCCTTTATTCACACTTTGAAGAAATTGCCTACTGATTAGGAACACCTTCTTTGGACTTTACCTGAATGAGAAACTTCTATCAGATATTAGCTATTGCACATTTTAGTATTTGTTGCAACAAACAAAATTAGTTAATATAGCTAGACTTTTGAGGACAGGAATTCTGTTATGAGCTCTATTATCAGATAGAGATGAGGTTTAAACTCAGATGAGGTATTTACTCTTGCCATATTTTGGCATTCTCATCTGTAGAATAGCACTAATTATGCTTTTTCAATCCATCCTACAGGATCACAGGAGAGCTCTAATAAGATAATGGAACAGAGAGAATACTGAAAAGCATGACATATGATATGTGTGCAGAGAATTATAAAATAATTTGGGGTGTCCAGGTCTCTTAAGTGACCAATAAATTGAATTAATACATCCACTCTGTGACCAACTGATCTTGCTTCTACATATGAATGATTTCCTGCTCAGCTTCTGAAATTCTAATTAGTATAGATGAAGCATCATGATGTTCTGAAGAGAGAGTTAGCACATGGTTCCATATATCCCTGCCTCTCACACCACAGCATGTAGATACTCCCCTGTGCATGCTCATTCAAAGGGAAAACACTAAATTAAAAAACAAAGTCGATCATAATCTACTCTATAACTTTAGTCAGGCCTAAATAAGATTAATCTTACTGTAGTAGATATGCAAATGAGAAAAACACCAATGTGTGATATGAGGACTCAGTAAGATGATGCTGATGGCCTGACTCTGGAAACCCAGAGCAGTGCTTTCAAATTCACAAAATCACATTTCCATTTCTTTCATTATAATTGCATATATAGAATTATATATGTAAAATTGAATATACATATTCTTTTCTTTTTTTAACTAAAGAGCAGCAATATTGATTTAAATTTTCTGTAGGTTATAGAAAATATTTCCTATCACAAATAATAAGATTTAAAATCCACACTGTTAAAAATTACCTGATAGAGTAAGACAAAGTAAGCTATCCCTGAGGCATCACTGTAGATATCCTGATATTTCACTTGTCTCATCTCAGTCCATCTCTTTTAGCAATGCTTTTCAACCATATACATTTTAAAACTCATTATTATTTATTTTATAAAAAGGACATATTGTTATATGTAATCTTTTGAGAGTGATTGTTTCCACTTAATATTGTATTGCTGTGTTCATCTTGTGATGTTAAGTCACTGTAGTTTATCTGTTTTGATGGTTGTATACTATGATAGGTAGAATAGTGGCAACCAAAGATGTTGCTGTCCTAGTCCCAGAACCTGGGAATATGTTAAATTACATGGCAGAGGAGAATTATGATCCTAGGTGAAAATAGCATTGCTAATGGCCTTGTAGAATTATTCTGGATTATTAGGATGGGTCCAATGTAATCACAAGCATTCTTATGAGTAGAAGAGGGAGGCTGGAGAAAGTATATCAGAATTATATAATGTGAGAGGGACACCACCAGGTATTGATGGCCATAAGAGGGAAGGGGGCAAAGAGTCAAAGAATATAGGTAAACTCTAGAAGCTGGAAAAGAAAAGAGAAGAAAATGGATTTTTCCCTTGAAAGGAACAACCCTGCTAACACTTTGATTTTGGCTAGTAAGACTATTTTAGACTTCTGATCTCCTGAACAGTAAGATAATAAATTTATGCTGTTTTAAGTCAAAGTTGTTGGTAATTTCATATATCAGCATTGGGAAACTAATTGGTAACTATTCAATGGAGTGAATATACCATTGTTTACTCTTCTACTCTCCCACTGAGGGGTGCTTATGTTGTGTCCAGGCTATTGCTACTGTGAACAGTGATTCTGAGAACATTCTGGTACACATCTCCTTTTGTACATGTAGACATTTTCTTTTAGATATTTACTTAGACATGAAATTGTTGGACCAGTGGATGTAAAAATGGTCAAATGTAAAAGGTATATTCAAACTATTATCCAAATGGTTGCAAAAATTTTCATTCTTACCAACAATATATAATGCATTATGTAGTTCTACAACCTTCATCTTATAAAATGTTTAATATTCTACTTTTAATTAATAAGACATAAAACATACAGATTGCTGGAATGATTTTTAGTTTTGTATCCTTTCTCATTAAATAAAGAGGAAAATAAGATTATGATGTCTAACAAAATTAATGGAGTTATGTCTAAATTTTTATAGATTGTTATTTTTTTGGAAAGTCTTTAATCTTAACATTGTGTTTCTTTTTAAATTTTGTAATAATTTATTGTCAAGTTAGCTAATATACAGCATATACAGTGTAGTCTTGTCTTTTGAGAGTAGATTCCCGCGGTTCATCACTTACATACAAAACCCAATGCTCATCCCAATAAATGCCCTCCTCAATGCCCATTTCCCATTCTCCCTAACCCCCCAAACCCCCACCTCCATCAACCTTCAGTTTGTTCTTTGTATTTAAGAGTCTCTTACGGTTTGCCAGGGCACCTGGGTGGCTCAGTCGGTTAAGTGACTGACTTTGGCTCAGGTCATGATCTCACGGTTCGTGGGTTTAAGCCCTGCATTGGGCTCTGTGCTGATGGCTTGAAGCTTGCTTCCGATTCTGTGTCTCCCTCTCTCCACCCCTCCCCAACTCGTGCTCTGTCTCTCTCTCTCTCATTCTCAAAACTAAATAAACATTAAAAAAATTTAAAAAAAAGATTCTCTTATGGTTTGCCTCCCTCTCTGTTTGTAACTTATTTTTCCTTCCCTTCCCCTATGGTCTTCTGTTAAGTTTCTCAAATTCCACATATGAGTAAAAACATATGATATCTGTCTTTTTCTGAATGACTTATTTCACTTAGCATAATACCCTCCAGTTCCATCCACATTGTGGCAAATGGCAAGATTTCATTATTTTTCATCACCAATTGGTGTTCCATTGTATATATGTATATACGTATATACACCAACAGTGCAAGAGGCTTCCCTTTTCTCCACATCCTCGCCAAACATCTGTTGTTTCCTGAGTTGCTAATTTTTAGCTGCTCTTACCAGATTTAGCATCTCAATGTGGTTTGATTTGCATTTTCCTGATGATGAGCAATGTTGAGCATCTATTCATGTGTCTGTTGGCCATCTGGATGTCTTCTTTGGAAAAGTGTCTATTCATGTCTTCTGCCCATTTCTTCACTGGATTATTTGTTTTTCGGGCGTTGATATTGGTACGTTCTTTAGAGATTTTTGATACTAACCCTTTATCCGATATGTCATTTGTAAATATCTTCTCCCATTCCATTGGTTGCCTCTTAGTTTTGTTGATTGTTTCCTTTGCTGTGCAGAAACTTTTTATCTTGATGAGGTCTCAATAGTTCATTTTGGCTTTTATTTCCCTTGCTTTCAGAGACATATCAAGTAAGAAGTTGCTGAGGCCAAGGTCAAAGAGGTTGTTGCCTGTTTTCTCCTCTAGGATTTTGATGGTTTCCTGTCTCACAAATAGGTGTTTCATACATTTTGAATTTATTTTTGTGTATGGTATAAGAAAATGGTCCAGTTTCATTCTTCTGCATGTTGCTGTCCAATTCTGCCAGCATCATTTGCTAAAGAGACATGTCTTTCTCCCATTGGATACTCTTTCCAGTTTTGTCGAAGATTAGTTGGTCATACATTTGTGGGTCCATTTCTGTGTTCTCTATTCTATACCATTGGCCTATGTGAATGTTTTTGTGGTAATACTATACTGTCTTGATGATTACAGCTTTGTAGTACAGGCTAAAGTCAGGGAATAGATATTATCACGTTTCATTGAATCACTTAGGTCTCTAATTCTCCCCTCATTGTGTAGTAATTTCCTATCCCTCTTTTTCTCAGCTTCATCATTTTCCATAATTTTATCTTCTATTTCACTTATTTTTCCCTCTGCTTCCTCCATCCTTGCTGTCACTGCATGTAGCTTATTTTGCATCTTGTTTATGGCATTTCTTAATTCACCGTGACTATTTCTTAGGTCCTTGATCTCTGTAGCAATAGATTCTCTGCTGTCTTCTATGCTTTTTTCAAGCCCAACTATTAGTCTTATGACCATTATTCTAAATTCATGTTCATATATATTGTTTATACCTGTTTTGAGCAATTCTCTGGCTGTCATTTCCTCCTGGAATTTCTACTACTATATTAAAAAGGGGTCATACAGTGTCCAGGGCCTGGAACTTCAGGAAGTGTTTTTGGAGTGTGTTTCGTGTACTCTGTTGTTGCATCTCTGTTGCATCTCACTGTTCATAGTGGTGGTTTGGATCTTCCACCAGGTGTGCTTTGATTTGTTCATTGAAGTAACCCTGGAAAAATAGGAAAAGGGGTGGTGGTGGAAGGGGCCTTATCCCATACAAAGAGAGAAATGACAGGAGCAGAAAAAACAACCAGGCAGAGTATCAAAGAAACTATAAGGCTTAATCCAGAGAAAGAGGAAAATAAAGAAGAAGGAAATACAGAAAAGGTGTAAAAATAATAGAGTAAAAATTCCTGATTAAACAAACAACCAGAACATAGAAATAAAGAATATATATATAATGAGAATTGACCAAAAATCAAATCGGGAACTATGAGCCTGATTCCAAAGGAAAAAGGGGAAAAAAGGGGGGAGGAGGGTAGAAGGAAAAAGAAGGGAAAAGAGAAGAAGAGAAAAATAATAGCAATAATAAAACAAAAAAAGTAAATAAAAAATAGAAAATAAACAAAGTAACATACAAAACCTCAAGACAGTTGTCTGTTGGTGCCTGGGACCAGTGGCTATGCTGGTCTGGAGGAGAGGATGCCTGGTTTGGTCAGTGTCAATCTCACTCCAGTAGATAAGCAGTTACCAGGCACAGAGGGGTAGGGTTTGGTGTAAGGTCCACCTCCACTGGGGACCCAACCTTTTTCGCTGAAGCCCTACCATGATGGTGATAGAGAGTAAATGGAGACACCCCAATCTCTCCTCCCCAGACCAGTTGTCTCAAACCACGTTGTTCAGGCAGTTGTCACAGAGCAGTGTGGGCAGCTGGCTTGCCCTGCTCCACAGGTAATGAACTGGAATTCAAAACCCGATGTCTTAAAGGATCCAGCTCCACATGGACCTGGTTCTGGGGTAGCACCACTCTGCCCAGTGACAAAGGGGCCTCTGGCTGGTGCCTGCAGGGCTTTTTGTCCTTGGAGGTGGGGGGGAGCAATATACCCTCTTCCCACAGTACTCGAGGGAGGGAACTGTTCTCTTCCAGTACACCCCTCAAGATCTCTGCAGAGCTGGCTCCCCCCGGCCCCCAGGCGCAAGTATGTGGCAGACTCTAGTCTGGAGAAAGTTGCACAACCCTGAAAACTCTGATCGTCACTTCTAAGGCCATTTGCAAAGTAGAAACTGGATCTCTATGTATTTTTCATTCCCCTTTCTGTGGTTGTGTGAGGTTTTTCCCTTGTCCAAATACAATCCCACATTTCCACAACCTGTCTTTCTCTCCCTTTTGTTTCTCCACCAAAGGGGTCCATACCCTCCATGTCTACACAGCAGTTTTATCTCTCTCAATTTGCAAACACACACCTGTGTCTCACCAAGCTGTGTCTGTACCTTGTGGAGGCTTTTCTGTCACTCTGTGTAGCCTGGATTCCTGGTATTACAAGTGTTCTCACCTCAATACTGCTATGTTTGAGGGATGAGGGTAATTCCAGTCCCCCTACTTCTCCCCCATGATGGCTCCTCCTATACTTTTTTTTCCTTAATGAATGGATTTAAAATTCTATTTGATTGCAATCTTGATTTGCAATTTCCCTGATTATGAGAGATATCGATCATATCTTAGGTTGTTTACTGGTCATATGTGTTCCATTTTCTAGAAAACTTGTTTTGCCTATTTTAAAATTATGTTGCTAGTACTTTTATTTTTGTTAAATTTTTTTTACTGATCCCTAGTCGGTGATGTGGACTAAAATTTCTAAGGACTTGTATGACAGACTATTCTAGTATGACAGTGTTGTTGGATAAATATTCTAAGTTCTAAGATCTTTTCCTTCAGTATCTTGAAAACTATACTCCATGCTGCATTTAGTGTAATCTTAAAAACATTTTTCCTTTTGAACATGATCTGTTATTTCTCTAAGCTTTTGGAATGTTTTTGGCATCTATAGTAGTCTTGCATTTCTAAGATGTCCAAGTGCCTTTCCTTATTGGCACTTTACAGGCACTTTTCATCGGAGATCTGTCATCTCTTTAAAAATTATTTTAAAAATGTATTTCCATTATTTGCTCGAGTGTTTATTCCTCTTAATTTTAGTTTTCACCCTTTCTTGGACTAGCTGCATGCCATCACATTTATTTCTATATTCTGTATATCATAGCTATATTTTTTCTACCTATTTCTTTATTCTTTCTATTTCTTCTGGTTTGTTAATTCATTCTTCATATGTATTTCATCTTTCCTTTTTAAAAATTTATTTTTGTTATATTTTTTCACGTATGTTTGGTTCTTGTATGATTTATTTAGTTTATTTTACATTGCTAAACTCACACTGGCAGATTTCCCAAGTCACTAGTTGATATAATTGTTTGATTGAATCAAAACATCAGGTTGTGATCCAATTTTAGTCTTAACTTTTCAAAGATATATTTGCAATTTATTCTTAAACATTTTTTTAAATGTTTATTTATTTTTGAGAGATAGAGAGAAGGATATAGTGTTAGTAGGGGAAGGGCAGAGAGAGACACACACACAGAATCTGAAGCAGGCTTCAGGCTCGGAGCGGTCAGCACAGAGCCTGACGCGGGACTCCAACCCATGAACTGTGGGATCATGACCTGAGCCAAAGTCAGATGCTTAACTGACTGAGCCACCCATGCGCCCATATATTTGCAATTTAAAATAAGACAAAATTAACTTCTAATTTGTAGACTATGTGGGCTGGTAGATGTTGGCAAAGGGTACTTTATAATTTCTTGACTAATCTCTGAGCCATCAAAGCTACTCTCAAGAGGCAGAGCCTGCATGATATATTGGGCACTAACTTCTCAAAGGCTGGGAATGAAGGGCCTGATTCACAGACCTAGAACAGTGCCTGACTCTCACATAGCTGGTAGTCAATAAATATTTGCTTAATAAATCAATGACTAGGCACCATGTGAGAATAACCCAGTGTAGTTCTCTTCATTTCTTTACTTAATCAGAGTAGAAAAGTCCCAGATGAAAATAGAAATGCATGTGTCCCATTTGCCTACTATTTCTGAAGCTGTGTAAGTCACAGAAAATAATGCTCACCTCATTCTGAGATTCTGCAGACTCTGATGCTTTTAAGGAGGTAATAAGATCCAGAATGTCTCCATTATATTGCTTCACTGAGAATGTTCCACTATAGACTTTTAACCATCTTGACAAAAAAAAAAGAAAGTTGATTTTCTTTTTGGAAGTAGTGGGGAGGGGGGAGGAATGAGGAATGAGGAAAAGATGAGGGAAAGTTAAAATGCTAGACATGCTCTGTAGAGAAGGGGAACAAAATCTAATTCCCTTCCAGCAGAAGATACCTAGAGAGAGCTAAGATGCAAGTATTTAGTAGGAAAATGCCCATGAAAGAAAAATGGAAAGGGAGGCACAGAAGGCTGGCAGAGCAGTTGGGTAGTGATGCAAGTCTGTCTCTGAGTGAAGGAAAGAGGAAGGTTGGGTATAAGCATCCTAGACCCCATGAAAGTGAAGGGATATTTGACAAGGCCTTCAAGGAATCCTCAGGCCAGCATCAGAGGAATATGTGTTTTCTAGGAACAGGTTTCCCTTGGAGTCAATACTGAACTCATCAGCTGGCAACAGCTTTGGGGAGGATGACCTCAGTGTAAAAGCAGCCATGGATATCAGAGCTCAGTGCCTTTGGCCCTCAGTCAACCATGTTGTCTGTGACTGGAGTCTGTGAAGCCCTTTCCCATAGCTTCCACAAGCCTTGAAGTGTTTGGTTTCAGATTTCTGGCCATTAATGAAGGGATTTTTCAAAGTAGACAATAATGTGGTCAGAGTGGGGTGGAAAATTGGGAGATGACATGACAATCTCAGTTCTTGTGTATAAAGAGGACACAATAGATATAAGCTCTACCTATAATATACAAGAGACAGAGTTTTGTTGTTGTTGTTGCTGTTGTTTTAAACTTATGCACTTATATGAAGTTGATGCATAGTTCCCTGCAAAAACATTCCTTGACTTCTGAAATCCTATTTTGGATTAAGTTTCCTTAGTATTTATAACATCACTTTAGACCCAAGTTAGGGAAGCTTTTTCTGTGCAGGGCCAGAGAGTAAGCACTATAGGTTTGGGGGGCAGATGATGTCTATCACAATCATTCAGCTCTGCCCCATAGTGTGAGAGAATCCATATATAACATGTAAATTAAGAGGCATGGATGTATTCCAATAAAACTTATAAAAGTGATGTCAGCCTAGATTTGGCCCACAGGCCATAATTGATGACCACTGATTTAGACATTTCAAGCAATCAAATACATATGCATGGTCAGTTACATCAGATCATTCTGAAATTCAAACCAGCAAGGTATATATATTAGGGGCTTCACACTTAAGAATTTGTGAAAGATAAAGATCAATAGGTAGCCAAGACTTGAAGAATCATTATATACAATTCCAAGGAATTTGAATTTTATCCATGGGGAAATCAATACTATGTTTAATGCAAGAAATGACATAAACAATCACGGGGGAAGTGCAGAAGGAGATGAGACGGCAGAACACACAACTAAGAAACTGCACAGCAACCAGATGAATAAATGTGAAAGCCTAACTTAAAAGGGAGTTACTATGGTTAATAAGAGGAAGGAGTGAGTTAGCTCTAAATGGTATAGAATTTTTGAAATGCAGTAAACTTAAATTTAGAAAATGTGGGAGGGAAAGTACCATAGAATGATCCAGAGCTTTGTTTAGACTTGAGCCACTAGGTGAATGATGGTGCACTTCACTAAAAGAGGGGGCATAAAAGGAGTTTTTGGACTTAATATGGTCAAATGAGGGACTCCCTGGAGGAGTTTGAATTGCCGGGTGGGGGCTGCTGAAATGGAAATTATCTAGTAGGCAGTTGGCTTTTTGGCTTCTGAGCTGAAGACAAAGGTATATACATTAAAGAACAGGGGTTGAACATGGTACCCTGGGAACATCAAAATATAAGGGAAGGATGAAGAAAGAGGTCATTGAAGGAAAATTTGCTCATCTTTCCTCTCACATTACTTTTCATCTTCCTTTTGAATGCCAATGTTTTCCAGCTTTCTGTTATTGTTCCCTTTGTTTGTTTGTTTGTTTTACATGCTTTTCTCTTGGTAATTTTATCCATTTTTGCCTTTGCCTCCAGGTTGATGAAATCTCCATACATTTTCTTTCCAGAAATTATCTTTAAAAAATGCTTATTTATTGAGAGAGAGAGGGAGAGAGAGAGAGGAACAAGTGGGAGAGGGACAGAGAGAGAGAGGGAGAGAGAGAATCTCAAGCAGGCTCTACACTGTCAATACAGAGTCCTATGCAGGGTGGGCCCTGATATCATGAACCACGAGACCATGACCTAAGCCAAAATCAAGAGTCGGATGCTTAACTTACTGAGCCACCCATGTGCCCCTGCTATTCAGAAACTCTAATTTATTTTCAATTGATCACAAATAGGACCAGCTTCAGACAACACTAACTTAATATGTCTCTCACCTAATTACTTTACCCAAACAACACTCTCAACTTCTGTGCTCCTAAGGAAAATTAACACTCTCAACATCTACCCCATGAACTTCTCTCATTCTTAGATGCTATCAACAAACCCAAAACATTATCCTAAAATACTTCTCCTTCTCTAGACATGATCCATAACTTCACCATTTCTGACCTTGGACTATTGAACATGCATCTGGACTACTTACTCTCAGTGCTTCCCAATTTCAGACCATGTTTCACACTGTTCCAGAGTGAACTTACTAAAAAGGGATCTAGTTGCTTTAAACATTTAGAACTATTCACCTCTCAACACCCCACCCCCAGCAGTCGTGTGTAGCATAATGGTTAAGAGCAAGTGTTTTGGGACTATTTGAAGAACTGTGTTGCCAGCCATTCCAATAGAGTTAATTAAGATGGAAGCTGACAGAAAGAGAGTCTTTCACAAAGGTTTCTTCACATTAATTTCCCAAATCTTCACTGTTCAATGTCATTCTCCTCTTAGCATATACTATAATCCCTACATCTATTTGATAGGGGGAAATAAAAAGAACTTCTTAGAAGTTGCTACTGTAAGGTCACATTTTCTTGTCCATTCCAAATCTCAGTTATCTAAATTCCAGATTTTATATTCCAATCACATTTCATTTAAACACCTTTGTCTAACAAGAGTTATGTCTGATCCCAGTTTGACCAGAAGAGAAGAGACAAGGAGTAAATATAATAGCATATCTGGTCATTATTCAAAGTCATTCTCTTTAAGGTAAAATTTTGCTTCTCTAAATGCTTTCCCCACTTCCAACTATGGACCTCACTGTTAATTCTATTTTAATACTGTATCATCATCATCATCATCATCTCTCATCATCATCAACTTAGCATATATGCTGCTTCAGTATGCTTGGCATTGTCTTAAGTGCTTTATATTTATTAATTCATCAATCCTCCAAACAACCCACGGAGGTTGTTACAATTGTTGTCTTCATTTGTAGATGAAGAAAGTAAGGAGCTGTGAAATTCCCTAAGGTTATGCAGCTTAAAAGAAGCGGCACTGGGTATGTTCCCATACAATCTGATTTCAGAGTCCATTATCTTATCCACTACACAACACTGCTTTTCATAACCCTGTACTACACCGACAATCATATAAACAATATAAAATGATATTATTCCTGCCACTCCATAATTTCTTGAATAACATCCAGACTTGTCACCTTGGAATATAAGCAAAGTTCAAATACTTCTGCATCCTATTTTCTCTTCAACCTTCCACAGGCTCTGACCGGGCCTTGGTATATGCTGTTCTTGTGACTCTAGAGAATCTCTACATGAGTTGCCTCACAACCTGGTGATAATGAGGATCATGACCAAATACATGAAATTTATCAGCATTTGTGTCCTCTATAAAACATTAATGACTTGGAGTGCCTGAGTGGTGCAGTCCGTTAAGTGTCTGACTCTTGATCTCGGCTCAGGTCATGATCTTGCAGTTTGTGAGTTCAAGCCCCACATCAGACTCTGTGCTAATGGTGAGGAGCCTGCTTGGGATTCTATGTCTCTTTCTCTCTGTCCCTCCTCCACTTGTGCTCTCTCTTTCTCTCAAACAAATAACCTTAAAAAAACATTAATGACTCAACCTTAGGGTGGTGTTTCAATTACATTTTCATTTTCAATAACTGATAGGTACTCTGGAAATGCACAGATTAATAAAAAACAAAGCACATTATAAACTTTAGTTGTTTAAAATCTTAACTTTAGGTTGAACCTCTTAAGCATGCTGGTGGGGACATAAAGTGGTGCAGCCATTTTGGAAAACACTTGGGTAATTTCTTTGAAAAGCAAAAAACATACCCCCTCCCCCCAAAATACACTTACTATGGAATCTAGCCATTCCATTTCTAAGTATTTCTAAGAATGAAAATACATGTCCATATAAAAACTTGTACATTAATATCTAGTAATCTTAAGTGTCAAAAACTGAAAACAATCCTAATGGCCATCAACTAGGTGAATAAAACAAACTGTGGTATATCCATACAATGGACTACTATTCAGCAATTAAAAAAAGAATTATAATATTAGTATATACTATAACATGGATGAATCACAATGTCATTAACCTTACTGAAATAAGCCAGACAAAGAAAGTATATATACCACATGACTCCGTTTATATAACATTCTAGGAAATGAAAACTAATGTTTCATGACAGTAAGTGGATCAGTAGCTGCCTGGACATAGTTGGTAGGGATAGGAGGAGAAGGGAGAGATAGCAAAGGGGCAAGAGGAAACTTTTGGAGATGACTGATATGTTCATTATCTTGATTGTAGTCATGGTTGCATGAAGGTGTATATGTCAACTTTTCAAATTGTATACTTTAAATATTTACACTGTTTTTCATTGTCAGTGATACCTCAATAAAGCTGTTTTAAAAATACCAATAAAAAATAAAATCTTAACTTTAAATAGAACATGGTAGGTTGTGTTATTAATTTATAAATGCTTAATTAAAGAAAATACCACACTTTAAATCTTATTGCACAAATCATCGTTTCTAACTCTGGAAGCACGTACTACTTTTGAGTATATTTTATAAATATTTATAAATTCTTCTTTGTTCCACACACACACTCACACACATGAATAGCACAGCCTTTTTGATTACACAAAGAGCACATGGATGCCTGTTATTCTGCATTTTGCTGAGAGCATTTAGCACAACAATCCCTGAGGCAAACTTTCGAAACAGGCTGTTTTTAGAAAAAATCTCCTTAGGGAATCTCTTCTCCTGTTAACTCCTGAATAATCAGTTCTCTTTCAGAAAATAAAGTAAGGTGTTTCAAATACGTATTGTTTGTGAATTTATGTCCTTTGTCTACAGAGTAGCAAGCTAGAGTAGAAAAAAAATCACTGGGCTGGTTCTAGCACTTTATGGTTTATTTCATATGTTTATTCATGGTTTATTCCAAACCATATGGTTTATCCCATGCATTCCTTTACTTAATGTACATGTTTTGAGCACCTTCTGTGCACTGATTTGTCTTCAGGAAGTTTACAGTGTAATGGAACACACAGTGCATTCAACAGCACATTCAATCCACAAGTATTTATTGTGTGTCTATAGCATACCCTGCATTTTCTACCCACATAAATAACAGACTGTCGTAAGTACTAGCAGTCTTCTGGGGAAGTCATGTATTGTGAGAGGGGATGAGTTTGGTATAGTGTGTTATAACTGCAGTGGTGAGTCATGCTGCTGTTGCAGGAAAGTGGTTAGAAAAACAAGAGACAACCTCACAAAGGAGGTTAGAACCTACAGGGTGACTCTTTTAGTCACGTGACTTTGGAAAACTAACTCAACCTTCTTGAGACCAGATAAATTCATCTGAAAAAGGATAAGACTTTTCCAGAGACCATACAAGCTCTCTTATGGGTTTAAAATACCAGTTCTACAAATTTAGGAAAAGAAAAGGAATATAGCTAATGGAAATCAAGAGTAATATTTTCCCCTAAGGCTTAAGATTGGAAAAAAGAGCCTAGAGCTAGACTGTAGAGAGCGTCAAATGTCAAACTAGGCAATTTATATGCTTTATGTGTATCACTGGTCACCAAAGAATTTCAACATCCCTTCATCATTAAAAAAGTTTAGTTCAACCCCACTATATGAATATTTATTCATTTGTGAATTATACACACATGGTATAGATACATTCTATCTTATATATACTTCTCCAGAGTCTAGATAAACAGAGAATACTTTCCAATTCATTTTGTAATTTTGATTCCTAAACCTCTCAAGGAAAATATAAGAAAGGAAAACTATAGACCAATCTTGATCAAGACTATAAATGACAAAATTTTTAAAAGAACGTTGATGAACTGAATCCAGCAATACATTTTAAAGGATAGTATAGTTAAATTAAACCTAGAAATGTAAGTTTGGTTTAACATTAGAAAAATGAAGTAATAAAATCACCACATTAAAAACTTAAAAGAGGAAAAACTATATCTGCATGTCAACAGATGTAGGAAAATCATTTGATAAGATCTGACAACCCACTGATGATTTAAAAAAAGTCTAGTTGTCTCCTCCAGCCATCCAAGATGCAAAAAAGGAGAGAAGGCTAAGGGGAAAAAGGTGGCCCTGGTTCCTGCTGTCGTGAAGAAGCAGGAGAACAAGAAGGTGGTCACTCCCCTGTTTGAGAAAAGGTCCAAGAATTCTGCCTTCAGACAGGACATCCACCCCAAAAGGGACCTTACCCACTTTGTCAAATGACCCCACTACCTCTGGCTGCAGTAGTAAAGGACTATTTTCCATAAATGTCTAAAAGTGCCTCCTGCAATTAACCAGTTCACCCAGGCTTTGGACCACCAAACAGCTACTCAACTGCTTAAGCTGGCTCACAAATACAGACCAGAGATAGAGCAAGAGAAGAAGCAGAGACTGTTGGCCCCTGGGGCTGAGAAGAAAGCTGCCAGCAAAGGGCATGTCCCCACTAAGAGGCTGCCTGTCATTTGAGCTGGGGTTAATACTGTCACCACCTTGGTGGAAAACAAGAAGGCTCAGCCTGTAGTGATTGCACATGATGTGGATCCCATTGAATTGATTGTCTTCCTGCCTGCTGTGTCATAAGATGGGGTTCCCTACTGCATCATCAAGGGGAAAGCCAGGCTGGGGCACCCTGTCCACAGGAAGACCTACATCTTCACACAGGTTAAGTGGGAAAACAAAGGAGCTCTGGATAAGCTGGTGGAAACTATTGGGACCAATGACAATGACAGATATGATGAGATCCATCTTTACTGGGGAGGCAGCATCCTGGGTCCATAGTTGATGGCTCACATTACCAAGTTGGAAAAGGCAAAGTCTAAAGAACTGGCCACCAAACTGAGCTAAGTGTGTGCTGCTGAATTTTCTGTACATAAAATTAATAGAAAGTTCTCTTTTAAACTCCTTTAGCAAACTAGGAATGGAAGAGAAAATTATTTTCATCTGCTAAAAAGTATTGACAAAATTGCTCAAGATAAACCTCATACTAAATGGTATTTTCTTTATAATTAGGAAGAAAACAAGAGTGTGCACTATATCCTCACTCATTCAATAATATAGTGCAGATTTTGGCTAGTGCTCTATGACAAGAAAAACCTATAAAATAGGGTTATTTAAAAGGAAGACATTAAATTGTTATTACTCTTGAGAGATAAATTGTTTATGTAGAATTCAGTATGATTATATTAGTCTGAACAGGCTAGATTATTCTGTGATAACAAAGAACCACAAAATATTTGATGCTTAAAAACCAAAAACTCATATTTTATTCACACTACCTGTCTAACAAGGGTGAGCAGAGAAGTGCTCACTGCATTCTCTCAAGGACCCGGGCTGACAGTAACCCAAATGAGACACAAACAGAGGGAGAGGGGAAAATCACCAAACTCATGAATGTTGGTGGCTGGTACATTCAACCCATTAGTGATGGAAATTGGATGAAGGGTAGTCTTAAAGGGAAGTAGGTTTAGTGGTGAAAGTGTTGCTAAGTGAGAGAGCAGTGCTAACTAACTGCAAACAGAAATATCCAACAAGCCTTTAGAAAGGTAGGGTTGAAACCCAGAGTTGAAATTGGGATTCAAGAAGAAAACCCATGAAGAACTAATAATTCATTTGTTTCAATATGTTCAACAAATACTGGTTTATTCCAGGAATACAGTGATAAAGAATACTGATTTAAATTGTTGGACTAACAAATCCTGTATTTTTATGGAATCTTTTCTTATCAACAGTGAGGATTATTTATACAGACTAAATCTGACTGCAGAGGTCCAATTTGTTTCCTCTTTTTTAAAAATCAAAAGGAAATGCAACTCGGTTGCCTTAGAGTTGTATCAGACCAGGCACAGATATTTTTTTCAGAGTCACTT
Source organism: Panthera onca (assembly GCF_046562875.1). Taxonomy (NCBI): domain Eukaryota; kingdom Metazoa; phylum Chordata; class Mammalia; order Carnivora; family Felidae; genus Panthera; species Panthera onca. Next base: position 63,076,149 of record NC_138350.1, read on the forward strand.
GTGGTGACTGAAAAAAAAGAATAATTGTGATGCGTAGTACTTATGGTATGTAAACACAGAATATTAATAGCAATAACTAAGTGTTTATTAGAATTCCATCAAAATTGACCTTTAAACAACTTATGTGACTGCTTAAAGAAAACCATCTATAAGACTGCAGGAAAAATCCCAGAAGAGCTGGGAGAGGAAAGTCTGCTGGATTGGGAGCAGGGAGGGAATATTGTGAAGGAGGCCCGCAGGGCAGGGAGTTGGCAGAAGCAATAAGAAAGAATTATGAATTTTTTCTACGGTACTTAGATATGGATGTAGGTTTGAATTATGCCATTATATGCACAGATTTGTACTTACGTTGAATTTAACTCATAAGTAGAGAAAATTATTTTAATTGAGCTATTTAAGAAAACACCTCCAGCAAAATCAAAAGTAAACTGTGTGGTGCATGCTACTTTCCAAGGCACACTATTTTAGCGAATGCATTTTACCTTTATGATAATTATCAAACACTTATGTTTTATGGATAGAGCCCTATAGCATAATGCTCTGCCTGCTTTGCATAACTATGATGATTTGCTCCCCTTCTTAATACAGCATAAATGTTTTTGTCCTTATGCGATTGATCTTGTTCCCTGGTGGCTGGTTCAAAACATTGGGCCTCATCCAAGGTACTGTTGCAGAATATTAGTCTTCTGATAATAAAGACTTTTTTTTCATTTTCTTCATCTTCTGTGATTTTGTTTCTCCTACTCTGCAGCCTCAATAGATGAGCATCCCTTTAGCTGGCTTTCAGTTAATTAAAAAGCCTGTAGCAGAGTACAGAATGTGCCCACAAGAAAAACTCAAGCAGTGCAGATGGCACCACCTCTGCACTCAGAAGCAGAAAAGTAGTTCTCTGAAACAGCTGTGGGCTGGGAGGCTCTGGGTGGCCTCTGCCTTCCTGGCATGCAAACAAGAAGAATGAATCTGGCTTGAATCTCCCCTGCTCAAATCAACTAATCCTATGGTAAACAGCTTTTCGGCTGTGGGAGAGTTCAAAATGTACTCTCTGCAACCGTAATTTTTTGCTGAAGTTGTGTGCTATCTGGGATGATGTATGTGCTACATATTGCCCAGAAAGCTGTGCCTATGTGTGTGGGTACAGAAGATGGAGAAACTGAAGGAAGAAGAGGCAATGGTAGCCCAGGCATTTTCTACGAGCTCCCTTTTGATCTCTGTAAAGAAACTCTAAGGTGTGGGGTTGCACCTTTATTCATTTTTCCTCCAGTTGCTCATATAACAGAATTTGGGAAGATTCTAACAGCCTGTGGCTTAATTGCAGCCAGGTTTTACCTTACCATATTGTATAAGCAATAAATATTGATTGGATGTAAATGCATTCCAATGTATTCCCCTGCCCTCAATCCCAAACACAAAGAACCAAATTACTAAGGGGCACAGAGTTCAATTCCCTTTTTGTGAGCATGAGAAATCTTGCTGTTAAAGCAAACTGAAAATTAATGACCCCATGATATTCCCAAGGGCCTGGTAGAAGAAAAGATGTCTCAACCCAGAATCAAGGAATGCATAACAGCTTGAGGTCGAGTCTCCACACACCAGTGATTGAATAACCTGTTTGGATATAACTTTTAAATTAGTGACAAATTATACTATAGACAGAGGAGACTGTTCTTGTCATTATTTCATCTCTGTGTAGGCAAGTTACCACTCTACCCTACAAATCAGGCAATGAACAATCAGTACATTAACAAAGAAAAAGATGAGGTTACATGATCTCAAGAATAGGACCAACAGCCATTTCTAATCAATTAACTTCTATGCTTGTTTTTAATACTCGAATTGACTAGATTTCTGTTATCATAGCTAGTATGCATTGATGGGAAGGGAGAAAATTCTCTGGGACCAAAGGATGCAGGACAATGTGAAGCTATCTCATGGAATATGATTTAAATGTCTTCTGTATAATAAATAATCAAGAAATTAATAGCAGCAAAAATGGATTTTTTGGTTTTATGGGGCAAAATGTATTCATATCTAAAAGAGAACCATCTTGTGCTGACAGAGCTTATTATACTTCATTTAGGAGACAGCAATGCAGTTATAGTATTTATCTATCACTATAATAAGAAAACTACAGCACTGTTTGTCACTAATTACAATTATGGTGCTATGGTGCTTTTTATTCAAGAACCAAAAACAGATTTTGCTTTTATTTTTAATGCTTAAATTAGGAATGCATTGAGATACAAATTACTGTGTCAAGATTCAGGGTAGAAATGCAATTAGGATTTAGATAACAAATGAACAAAAACACATGATCATTACACTTGTTAGTAGAAAATACTTTGCTAAAGACCTTATTCTCATTTCATTTATGTGCTGTATTACAACTTGCACTTAAGAGATTTAAATAAGAGGTGAAAAATCCATGAGCCATTTAAGATATAAGCAAATGAAGTAACTATTGTCCAGGAAATGGTCTTTACACATGGGTATAATGAAGCTACCAGGAAATGCCATGATGAAAGTAATCATTTATCTTGAATCAAACAGAAATTTGCTTAGCAAGAACATCACTCTATAATTCTCTTTGTGAATAACAACTAGTTCTAAAAAGACATTAGACAAAATTCCAGTGGATTGTTAAGTAAGAATTTTCTTAGTAATATCCTTTACCACTTGGGAGATTTTCTCAATGGCAACCATGAAGTTCTGTAGCAAATATCCTTATTTTCCTTTTTAGATCAGAAGTAGCCTCCTTGGCTAGATGTACTTCTGACCAATTATTAGGTCAGTAAATCAGGTCTTAAGAACAAAAGTCCAGCTCATAAATGTTTTCCAACTTTTAAAAGTTTGTTATCATTTTATTAATTTAGATTCCTAGGAACAAAAGTTGAATGTTCAATCCAAAGAGATAATACATTCATGAATAGATTTTATCTTCAAATACTAAAAATCTCTACTGAGATTTTAAAACTAAATTTACATATTAAAATTAGGTACATATCTTCCATTTTATTATTAATGAATTTCGCTGTGTTACCTATGTTTGGAACTAACTGTCACATTTCTGACATCATGGCTACACTGTTTCAGACAAAAAGAAGAATGCTTCAAAACTAGCAGTGCTATGATGAATAAAATTTGCCCTTGAAAAGTGTACTTCTCAGTGCTCACTGAGTAACAGGAGTTGACCAGGGGACAAGGAACCAATGGAAAACCTGAACATTGACCCATAAGGCTTCCAGAGCTACTGAGAAACATTAAACCTATTTTCAGATTCTACATTAAAAATCAAGTATAGGTGCTTATTAGAAAAAGGAGGTGTTCTAGTACAATTTCCAAACTGGCTCACAACAGGCACGAGTGATAATTATATAAGAGTAATGTCTAAGTCAAGCATTCTTTTTTTTTTAAATTTTTTTTAAGGTTTATTTATTTTTGAGACAGAGAGAGACAGAGCATGAATGGGGGAGGGTCAGAGAGAGGGAGACACAGAATCTGAAACAGGCTCCAGGCTCTGAGCTGTCAGCACAGGGCCCGACACGGGGCTCGAACTCACGGACCGTGAGATCATGACCTGAGCCAAAGTCGGCCGCTTAACCCACTGAGCCACCCAGGCGCCCCTAAATCAAGCATTCTTAATCTTTGCTTCATGTCCTCTTGTGAACTTTAAAAAATTGTGCAGAAATGTGTTTGTGTGTGTGTGTGTGTGTGTGTGTGTGTGTGTGTCTGGAGAGGGTTTAGAGTTTTGAGCTTTGACTAGTTTTCCAAAGAGAACTGGTACCTTCCCACCACCTTATAACTCTGAAATGGGTACAGAGCACTGACCAAAAAGTGAATACTTCTCTGTTGATATAGCAGAGAAAGCATGGCTGAAGTCATACAGGACTTGTTTGGCCTGTACAGTTTGGCCTCCACAGTTTGTTAAATCAAGAGAACTGAGCTGATCACTCCTGCTCAGAGACTCTCTGGTACAAGGGCTGCCAGCACCTGTGTTGTTTTTGTGAGTATCAAAAAAGAAACACCTTCTTTTTCTGCCCCAGGCTGAGAACGGAATTCAACTCCATGTGGCTCTGTAACTTTGAGTAAGTTACTTTGAGTAAGATACAACCAACATGTTCCTTATTAATTGTATGGGAATAATTTATTCAAAAATATTTTCACTTATTAAGTGTTGGGCTCAATTTTAAGCAGAGGAAGCAGGTATTGACAAATCAGACAAAAGAACTCTGCTCTCTTGGAACTTATATTCTGGCTGGTGGTAGTTGTTTGAGGAGTGGGGTGGTAGAGGGGCAATAGTTAATGAGAGAGAGAGAATAAGCTACATAATTTATTAACATTTTCCTTAGCATATAATAGGGACTTAGATGGGATTTTATATTTTGAAATTGTAATATGAAACATTATTGGGAGAAAGAGTGTTTCAATTCTAGGAAGTTCAAAGTATTCTTACATGGCACTACATTGCAAGTGGTTTTCAAATCATTAAAAGGACACACTGCTTTAAATCATAGCCTACAAATAATTCAAAATGACAGTTTTTACCCTTCATGCTTACTTCAAAGTCCCCAAGAAAAGATCTGAGCATCTGGAGTTAGCTATCCCCCACCATAGGAAATGGGATTCTCTATCTGGGTACAGAAAGGAGGAAAGGACTCAGATCCTAACAAGTTACCTTCCTCGCCCCCACTGACAGCACATCCAGTCTGGTAGACAAAGGTTTAATGTCTTCCAGGATAAGCAATCTCTGTGACAAACCATTTGTCTTCCCGGTTAGCCAAGGAGATATTTAATAGAGCTGTCAATCATTTTGGGAAGAAAAGAGAAAAAAAAGTGGATGAGAGAAAGAACTTGTTCATTTTGCCCTTACACTATTATTTTCTTTACAAGACTATCAAATTCTAGCCCTGTTGTATGAAACAGATTTGCCTGTTAGCTACTTTACAGGCTGAGGTGACTGCTCATTTCTTATTTTTCACAACAAAAAAGTGGCTGAGACAGTCATTATTTCTATTTCCATTTCTTCTGAAAGCTCTGTGAAAAGAAACCTACCCTGGAGACTCATATAGGAGTAATTAAGCAACAAACTTTGCAATATTGCTGAGCCACAATTGTAAAAGAAAGAGAGGAGAAAAAAAAAAAAGATCTGCCCCATTACAGTGTTAGCTTCTATCTTGGAGCCCTAAGTGTAACACGACCCCTTTCTGGGAAGGTACGGAATATTACTACACTTATCTTGGCTCATTTAAGGTGGACATACTGTGTTCACAAAAAAGGCTTCATAACTGTCTCTATTTGCTGTCCAAATCCCAGGGCAACAATAAAATTCTGATTATAGATGTGCATGGGTCATTCTGCTGACCCTCTGACTTCCCAGCAAGGCTGACAACGTATTTTCCCCGCATAGCAATAAAATCCCCACCTCAACCTACCATTGCAAATGCATCCTGTTTAATCCAGAAATTTTTATTTCTGTCATAACCATTATCAATTTGTAATGTCTTTAAAACCTTCTAAAATCTGGCTGTCCCAAGCACTTCTCTGGGTGCTTACTTAATTAAAAAACAAAACATTCATTGATCACCTGTTATGTACAAGACACTATGTGGGATAGATTAATAAATGTGATATCTGTCCTGGAAAAACTAATAACTTCCTCTTTTTGTCTGAAGTTTTAGAATTTTGCCTGTTGCCCATAAGAGGTGAAGTAGAATCCAATACTAGACTTGTGAGAACGTGTAAAGCATATGCTGACATCTTTCTAATTCCTCAAAAAGCATTTCACTGCCGCTATACTTTTATAAATCATAAAAGTGATTACTTAGACGAACTCCATTATTTTGCATGTCTATTATCTGGACATAGCTAACCATCTAAATTTCCCTTGGGACTTTTAATTTTTTAACCAGATGCATGAAACTGTGTACAGAGTTAAAACTGCTATTTGCCTTTAGTTAAATGTTTAACTTTCCAAATAAAGATTTGCTTATTTACATAACAATATATATCAAGTCTGTAAAGTGTGTTAGGAACCATGCCAGGAACTGTAGATACAAAGATGTTAATTAAGCCTTTAAGGAATTTTCATTGTGTGTTAATACCATGTTTTTTTTTCTGAGATTAAACTGGAAATATAGAAAAATAACGTAGAATATACATGTATTAGACTTTCTTTCAAAACCTTCTCTGAATAGCCATACTCTTTAAATTTGTTTCCAACCATTAACATTTACAAGCTTTATGCTTCATTCAGATTCAACCACTTGCTATTCTCTGCTCTTGCCTATGGTCCCACTTTGTACTTTTGTGTTTTCTGTCTTCCATACCACTGGCCTTTCCTTTTTCCATCTGTAGCTCCATATCCATTCATCTATCAAAGTCCTGCTGCAATCCACCCCTCCATAAGATTTTATTCAAAGCATCTTAGTTGGAAAGAATCTTAATCTTATGTAATTGTTCATAGTACTTTGAATCTCTTATGACAATATCCACTTCAAACATTTATTTACACTAGTTGCCATCTCTACTAGATGGTGTGTAGTCTCTCAGGAGAGGGTTTCTATCTGATCCACTTAGACCAGCTCCTTGATTTGAAAAGTGCTCAATAAATATTTCCCAAAGGAGTCAATGATACAAAGTACAATCAAAGCAGGACTTCTCAAACTTCACTGTGCATAAATATCACCTGGAGAGACTTAAAACAAGGACTGCAGGGCCCTACACAAGAGATTTAAATTCTGCAGATCTACAGTGGACAACAATAATGCTTATAGTACAGATCCATGAGCTACTGAGTAACACCCTTCTCCATTGCCACAAACACACAGAATATCTGGGGGTGGGATTAGCTTCATAACATTTTTCTGGAAGTGGAAGATACAAACTATAGGCTACAACTAGCCTCATCTTAGCAAGAACTTATTTTAGGGAGAATAACAAAGGTGTTGAGGTGGAAGTAAAAAGAAAACAAAAAAAATTGGCTTTACTGTATGTAACATGGTATTCTCCAGCAAGTATATAGGAGGAATAATGTTTTTCTGTTCACACATGTAGGGGAGGCAAAAGTTAGGGTTTCTTGAGTAGGCCTAATAATTAAACAGACATAGACAGATTTTCAGGAGGAAAGCATACCAATTTATATAAGGTTTATGTGACACAGGAGCCCTCAGAAGGAAACAAAGATTCAAAGACATGTCAAAATCTGAAGTCTTTTTTATTAAGTTGAACAAAGAGAATAAATTGTGGAAAAGTAACCAAATTATGTGGGAAAGTTAAAAGAAGATAAGAATTATTTTAACAAGGTCTGTTTGTGCAGAAGTCTCTCAGCTATGAGTCTTCATCAAAAACTGTTACTTTTTTTCCTCCAGTACAAGGAAGGCATGTTTCACATTGGAGTTTTTATCTCCTATTTTCAGGAAGAAAAGGGAATACTCATAGACACCCTTGTTGTACCTTCTGTTTTTCAGGTGCCTTTAGCTCAAAATAATCTTTATGCCCAAATGGCATATTTGGGGGTGGCATATTCTGCCACTCTTTAAAAAAATTTTTTTAAATGTTTATTTATTTTTAGAGAGAGACAAGTGTGAGTGGGGGAGGGGCAGAGAGAGGGAGACACAGAATCTGAAGCATACTCCAGGCTCTGAGCTGTCAGCACAAAGCCTGACATGGGGCTTGAACTCATGAACGTGAGATCATGACCTGAGCCAAAGTGAGACACTAAACCAACTGACCTACCCAGGCACCCCATATTCTGCCACTCTTTACATACTTTTGTTACTGTGGCACTTCTTTACCATTGCCATGTATTATCCTTGTCATTCTGAGCTTACCTAAAAGATACTCATACTGTATTAATTACCAAGAATATGGGAAACAGTAAGTGAGATATTATCATGTTATTATACAGCAGAAAAGAAACTCAAACTGTTAAAAAAATCTTAGGGAAAAAAGGAATGAATCATAGGCAGAAATACATTAAATAACTGAAAAGATGTATATCCATTTCTCACATAAAAGTTGATCTTCAGGGTGCAGGGGTGGCTCAGTCAATTAAGCATCCAACTCTGGATTTTGGCTCAGGTCATGGTCTCACATTCATGTGAATGAGGCCTGTACGTGGCTCTGAGCTCACAGCCAGTGGAACCTGCTTGGGATTCTCTCTCTCCCTCTTTTTCTGCCCCTTCCCCACTTGCACATGAGTGCATTCTCATGCATGCTCTTTCTCTCTCTAAATAAACATTTGAAAAAAAAGTTGCTCTTTCTGACAGTTGGGCTGAAATTGTCCATGTATTTTTATAAGAAAGCAAGCATGGCTTTAATTACTTAAATTACTTTAAGGATCAAATGGCTTTCCCTAGCTCACAATAATCACTATCTAACATTGGCTGAATTTAGTAAAAAAAGCATCAGGAAGTTCCTTCTCTTTGCAGAGATGCCACTGACATTGAAACATGATGAAGAGGTAAGGGCAAAAGAGGAAATGACCTAGGACACCGATAGAGTGTTGATGAGTGTGCATTCACTCCAACAGCCTTTTAACATTTGCATTGCCAGCCTTTATTAATGAATGGAATGCTATTTACTCTATCAGGTGGAGACACTGGGATGCTATTTCCCATAGCCAGAACATAATTCATACGTGTTACAAGGCTCATTGCATTTATATGTTCGATGGCTTGTTATAATTGAAATGTTGGAAATTTTAATCTGGTAAGCAATTTCTTACTTGCTATTTTCTTGCTATCTTTGATAATTAATGCAGTTTATTAACATCCTTTAGACAGGTTTGGGATGGCAATTCCCATTCATAATAAGGTAGTTCTGGATAATGGTTACTTAGTAATTAATGGTACTGACAATCATTCTTGTTTTTATACTTGTCAGAAGAAAATGGAAACTCCTTGCTCCTTAATGGAGTAAAATCCAATACATTTAATCCAACTAAATGTATAAGCAAATGTGATGTGATTTTACTCCTCCCAGCTCTTCCTCGCTTCTATATGCTTATCTTTCACTGTTAGTTCTCATCAAGTAGCAAGCAGACTTGCAGCTGCAACTATTTTCCTACAACCAAAGAATATTCAAATTTTTAAACAATTTTATCATTGAACTCCTGATTTCTACTCCTAAAGGAGAACGGAACCAAAGAGAACAGAACCAACCATCCTAGAGATGGAAGGGAACCCTTACAATAGTCATGACTTTAGCTAATATTTGTATCATTAGCACTTCATGTAGAGTCAGTAATTAAAAAACAGCTTTTAGAATGTCACTGTTCTTCAAGAGAAATAGCCTATTAAATCTTCATTTCTCAAGATTTAGCTTGTATAAATCTCTGGAGCTTATAAAAAATCAAATTTCCAACCTCTACTTCCAGAAATTTTGTAGGCCTGATGCTTAGAATTCTGCTTATTCTAACCAATGAAAACATTTCCCTAAGAAAAATAACATTGTTGCTAATTATAACACAGTGGGAAATCTTGGAGAAAAAAGTACATGTTTGGGTACATATATTTTTGTAATCATAGAAATAAAACAGAATTTACTTTTTTTTCTGAAGTGAGAATTTTTATTTTTTAGTGGTTTAAAAATACAAATGATTATTAGTGATAGTTTTAAATTACCATTCCTGAAACCACAATTTCAAAAAACTGAATTCTGAATTTTGACAAGAAATCATCAGGAAAAGGATTACTTTTGAGATCAATAAGGGAACCCACTTAGGATCTCCAGGAGGCTGCAGGTTTTATTCCTTAATTAAATAGATACTTGTTGAGTACCTACAACGTGGAAGTGTGTATTAAGCAACACTGGAGTATCAAAACCGTGAACTTCAGGGCACTCAGTTCAATAAAGAGGAATACAGAAATGGCTATGTCACAGGGTACAAAAGGTAATAGTCATGAATGCTACAACCAAGTGTTATGACCATCAAAAAGAGGGACAGACGAGTTCTAGTAAGGGTACTTTAGGGAAGGTTCTATGAATGCAATGGCATTTTTTCAGGATTTTTTATCACAGTAGGTAAAGAGAGAATATGGACAACTAAAAAGGAAGTAAGGCTAGCATTTCTGAGCACCTCTTCTGGGCCAGCTTATGCAAAGTACTTTGCCTTTATGCATACAGATGCTTAAGGGTTGTTTAGGAAAAGATGAATAGTTAAATTTGGCCACAGTACACAGCTCATGAAAGAGATTTAGGAGTAAGTTGAATTTGAAAGCATTTTAGGGTTAATTCATAGAATCCTTTGAAATCTGTCTAGACTAGAAATTCATTGTTTATTGAGTTTAATATGGCAACCATGTGTAGAACTGATTGAAAAGTAGAACAAACTGTGTGGAGAGAGGAATAACTAATAAGGAAGTTATAATTATTATTCTCAACCAAGAGAGGTAGTGGTGGAAATGAGGAGAAATAGAAGCCCATATGTGAAGTAAGATAGAGGAGTAGGGAAAGTAAAAAGAATGGTGTCATAAATACATTAACATCTTACAAACATGCCATAACTGATCCTAATTTAGAAACAGGAGTAAGTGGGCACCTGGGTGGCTCAGTCAGTTGACCTTCTGACTTTGGCTTGAGTCATGATCTCATGGCTTGCGAGTTTGAGCCCTGCAGGTTCGCAAGTTTGATCCCCACACTGGGCTGTCTACTGTTGGCCCAGAGCCTGCTTTGGATCCTCTGTCCCTCTCTCTTTGCCCCTCCCCCGGCTTGTGAATGTGTGTGTGTGCCTATGTGTGTGCACACCTGTGTGTGTGTGTGCTCTCTCTCTCTCTCTCTCTTAAAAATAAATAAACATTAAATAAAAATGAGTCAGGGAGAATTTTAAAATACAGCCACAGGGGTACCTGGCTGGCTAAATTGTTAGAGTGTGTGGCTCTTAATCTTGAGGTCATAAATTCAAGCCCCACATTGGGTATAGAGCTTACTTAAAAAAAAAAAAATCTATAGAATAGTCTAGAATCCTGCCAAAGTTAATTAACAGTTATTAACAGTTCTTTGACATGTTTTAAACACAGTTGATAAAACAATTAATAAATCTAGACTCACTAAACTAATAGGTTAACATGTATCTATTATGTGTCTGTTTAATAATATAGACATTGATGTCATAGTTTGAAAAAAATCTGCCATTCTGACTTTCTGGGATAAATTTACAATTTGACCACCCAAACCAAAAATACTTCCAAGTTTCTACTAGCAGTTTCAAAGAAGGTAACACTTCAGTGTATCATTATGCTCAGTGACCGTCATAATTAGGGTGTTTTTAATCTCTGACCTTCAAGAATGTTATGAATGCAACATGAATTCACTATATCATAATCATCAAATACAGACAGATAAAGGAAAGCAAAAGAAAAAAAAAAAACAATTCCGTTACCTAGAAAAATAAACAGAAAAACTACAACAAAAATACTGTTAACATATGTGTATCCTTCTGTTTTTTTCCCTACACATATGAATCCTATTTTGTTGTTTGCCCACTGTGCCCTGCACATAACTGTCTTATCAGGTAACTAAAGATGTGCCACACTTTAAATTATGTCAGTTCTCCATACCAATCTATGTATGCATTCATACTGGTTACATTTCTTGAATCTTAACAAACATAAAAGGAAGTTTTTAAATATATAAAAAAAATCTGGCCCCACAACTTCTCAGAGGGAATGCTATTCATCAAAATGCAATTATTTAACATGCAGAATATACAGATGCCAAATTGGATAATCCCACTTTTATCATTCACTTTAGATCTCGAGAATGTAAAGTATTTACAAGAAAAAAATTAAAATCTTGCCCAAATTTCCTATGTTAATAATGTGTCTCTGACAATTCTGTTTTTTTAAAGAACAAATATTTGCCATAAAGTGAGTTTTACAAATTAATATCTCTACATTATGAGCAAATGTGAATCTTTTAGGTTTAGATTTATCATAGCTTAGCTAATAAAACCAAACAAATTAAGTAAAAAGAGTTTCTTTGAAAAAAATAAATTCAAATGGGACAAGTAGGAAATAATCTATTTCAGGAAAAATATATATGGTTGTTTAGGCAGATATATGTTGTAATTTTTTAGTATTTTCAGAAAGAGTTTAAAAACAAAGGAAATAAACAGCACTATATTTCTCCAGAAGTAGGCTATGAAAGTATATAGTCTTTGTAATTTTACACTAAGTTGACAGACCCATAAACAAGTAGTGAGAAGTTTCAAGGGCTAACTTGAACTTAGTCTCTGGAGTCATGCAAGTGTCAGGAGATAAGATTTAAACCAAGAGAAATGGTGTCTTCCCCAAAGGAACGTGCTAATTAAAGGTATCGTTGAAAAACACGGTTACATTTATTTAAAATAAGCATAAAACAAACAGATTAGATGTCTGATCTTCTCTTTGCAAGTGATTTTCAATGGGTGTGTGTGTGTGTGTGTGTGTGTGTGTGTGTGTGTGTGTGTGTGGTTATTCACATGGCTATGCCTACTAAACTTGCAAATCTAAATATAAAAATAAAAGAAAGAAAAGGGAAAACATGAAAATGATTAGTGTTCCTTTTTAAAATATAGCAGGATTGGGGCGCCTGGGTAGCTTAGTTGGTAAAGTGTCCAACTTGGGCTCAGGTCATGATCTCATGGCTCCCGGGTTCCAGGCCTGCATCAGGCTCTGTGCTGACAGGTCAGAGCCTGGAGATCACTTAGGATTCTGTGTCTCCCCCTCTCTCTCTGCCCCTTCCCCTCTCACACTCTGTCTCTCTCTCTCTCAAGAAAAAATAAACATAAAAAAATATAGCAGGATTAATGTTTTATACCAACTTGTATTAAAAATAGGGGAAAACATACTTTCCTTATTAAGTTCATATTTCATTCCTTGAGCTGGTCTGAATCAGTGTCTTTCAGAGTAGTTGGTAGCCTTTTAGATGATTCTCAACAACCACCACTGGAGGAGAAGGAAGCAGGCGAAGGGAGTAGCTACACTGGAACAAATCTATTCCATTCTTGGAAGGTAAACAGACATGGATGAATAGATGACTACCAAAGCTGAGCATGTCCATGGACAGCATCAAGATCTTCCCATATCAAAAGTGACAGATACGTCAGAACTGGCACAAGTTTCCTCATAATTTTACATCTCCTCTCTGATCCATACATCAATGGTTCTAAAAGTGTGTTCTCTGGACCAGCAGGGTCAGCATCACCAGCTCCTACACCAGCACCTATTCCCACTGAATCATACACACTGGTAGTGGGGTCAGTAATGTGTTTTAACAAGTCACCTCCAGGTCACACCCGAGTTAAGAACCACTGATCTACACAGCCGATATAGCTTCTCTGTAGTACCAAAGATCTCTATAGTATGCCCGCACTTCAGAGCTATTTTTGTTTTGTGGCAAATCTGGGCAGAAGCAACCAAACATACAATACCTTAACAACAACCATGGCAATCGGCATATACTGCATCTCAAAGCAATCACGAAGGGACTAAGAAACAATATTTACTTATCCTGACCCAAATTAAAGAAAGTACCTGTCTTAAACATCTGAGATGGTGGAATGATGGTGGTTTTTAACAGGCTTTGGATCAGATGAGCAGGACTTACTTTGTTTGGGGTGGTCAAGCAGGGCTCTCTGCCCTGTCATCAGCTAATGTGGCAAGTCCTGCTGTGAGCCAGCCTCCTGCTCTTTCTGTAATCAGATGGTTGCCTTCACCAGGATAATGGGCTTTTCCTATGGCTGGATGAAGCTTCCAACTCTGCCTCTGTATGAAATGTGCTAGTGCAACAGACACATTATCTGGTTTTTCTGAAACTATGCCATACATCACAGCAAACTAAGAATCCAGACTGATTTTTCTTCTTAGAACATGCTGTTAGGAAGCTCTTCCTCCTGGTGGGATCCTGGTTTCATTGCTCCTACAGCAGTGATGGCCTATGGCAACTTAAACACTGCAAACATTATGCATGTTTGAAGGACAGGAAATATGTCTTTTTAACTTTCTAACACTTTTTAACTTTGGAAAATGCTGTCATCCCCCCACCATGGTGTCCACTGGTGGTGGGAAACCACAGTTCTCAAAGCTCCAATTCAAAATTCCCAGTTAATTGTACAATTTTGTTGTTGCTTGTTTGTTTGTTACCATCTAGGAAATGTCAGTAATGTTAAGAAGTTAGCCTGGGCATCAAACATTGTCATAAAATTCACTTTTACCTATTCCAATATTAGGTCCACCCAAAATTGTTGTGAAGTATTTAAGCTAACACCACCCCTTTTCTTTTGCTTTATCAATCGAGATGTGTTGAAAGAATTAGAAGAAGGTCACAAAAGTGCTGAAGGTTAGATATTAAGCATTGATTCAAAGGCAAAATTTCTCACATTCTTGTCTGATTTTCTCTCCACAGTTACCACCTATGCTGTGCCATAACCCACCAGCGATACGGTCCTGATAAATTGGTACCAAATAGAGTTTACCTTCAGCTATTAATGCACATGGGATACTACTTATTTTTGGTCTAGTATTTTCACCGCAATAGTTGCATGATCTGTAAAAAATAACTCACTTTTTCTTATGTAGTGAGGGGTAAAGGGAAATAGTTTCCAAACGTTTCTTACCTAAGGCATAGCTGCTCCATCTAGGTCAGATGATATAAACGCACCATGTTGCCATTTTCAGCAATTTATCACCAGGAGATATATATGTTTCCATCACATGTGCACTTTTCATTTACTTAGTTAATCATGAAATCCATAAATTGATATCAAGTACCAGTTACCTCAACGAACTGGATTAGGTGTTAGAGAGGTGCAGACAGGAAAATAAAATACTCTCGCATTTCTCTCATCCAGCAGAGTCTTTATTTCATTAGGAATTCAAACCCTTTTGATGGTGAATTCCACTATTATTTTAAAATGTCAGCTGCTTGTTCCTGGAAATCAGTATTTCTTTAAAATTAGTATTTCTTTGGGGAGCCTGGGGGCTGTCAGTTGGTTAAGCGTCCAACCTCGGCTCAGGTCATGATCTCATGGTTCGTGAGTTGGAACCCTGTGTGGGGCTCTGTGCTGACAGCTCAGGTCCTGGAGCCTGCTTTGGATTCTGTGTCTCCCTCTCTCTCTGCCCCTACCCCATTTGCGCTCTGTCTCTGTCTCTGTCTCTCTCTTAAAAATAACATTAAAAATTTTTTTTAATTCAAAAATTAAATTAGTATTTCTTTAAAAGTTCCTTATGATATTGCTCAGTTGGCTTGGCCACCTCATTCTTATACATGTATTGTCTAACTTGCTAGAGAAAAGTTACATAGTACTGAGGCCACAGAATGCCAGTCAATCAATTTCATGTGATTTTAAAGCAATTTTCGGATTTCCTCAGACAGATATTGTGTGTGAAAAATATATTTGGGATATATTCAGGGAATGGTGACTGCTTCTCTATAGATCATAAGGTACAAGGTAGGGAGTATATTATGAAAAGAAATAAGGCAAATTTCATGGTGAAGTCATATTTGACAGGAATTTGAATGCCAGGTATTGCATGTCAGGTGTTAACATGATTCTATGAGAAGAAGGAGCCATTGAAGGTATTTCAGCTGTGGACTAAGCGAAGCAAATCTGGGTCCGGGAAGTACCTGTGGAAGCTAAGCAGAAGAAAGAGTAGAGAATGGAAGGGGAGCAGGCGATGAAGTAGGAATCTCCTGCAATAGTCAAAGCGAGCAACAATGACTCCCTGAGGTCAATAGCTAGGAAGCGATTATGATGAGGAGGAAGAGGATGCCGGTGGAGATAGTATTAATAACAACTTGACAGAGAGATATGTGTGAGAACATTTCTGTAACACCAACAAGCAATGGATATTGCAATAAAAGATATAAAGTAAATCAGAATAAAATGTCCTCATCTGGCTTTCTTGGAAATATAAATACTCTGATGCATGACAGCTATATAGTTTCAGGCCATTATCATATTGTCTTTAATATAAGAGAGATATTACAAATGAATGGGTAATTGCTTTAAGTGGTAAATTCCAAATTGTGTGCATTAAGTTTAAAGGGTCTCAACTGAACGAATAAGCCAGAAAACATCATAAGGGGAAGTCTTAAAAGATGAACTAATGTTTGAATTATGTTTTGCTTAATGGATGTCTTTGGGCTAAAAGTTCAAGTTGCTTTTCCAAAGAAAAAAGTTTAAAATTATTTCCTGAAGAATGAGTCCATAACCACTCCCTTTCCTCCCCATACTCATTCTGGTGAATCCAATTCATTTCCATTAAGAATATTATTACTGAATTTCTGAAATATGTAAGATATTGTGTTTGGTGGGAATTGGGCAAGGAGAAGACCAAATGAGTAAAAGGTAATTCTGGTATAAAAATCTAATACAGAAAAATGTTGCTAAAGATAAAAATGTTGATAATGAGAAAAGATTTTAAGGCAGTGGGTCTCAACTTTAACTGCACATGGGAATCACCAGGGATCTTTAAGAAATACTCATGTGTTCTCCACCTCCAGAGATACTGACTTAATCGGCATGGGTTGTAGGAAGGACATCAAGATTTTCTAAATCTTATCAGGTGTTTAATTATGAAATAGGTTATATTTGACGTAGAACCTTTATGGATAGATAAAATCTTGACAGGCAGAGAGAGAAGTGAAAATCGAAAGACATTTGCAAAGGAACAAAGGCAAGTAAGAGGTAAAATGAAAAGCATGAGGCAGGGCCATATTCTGAGTTCCTTGTAGTTCAGACAGTGCGGAACTAGGAGGAAGACCCAATTAGACTCAAGATACCCAGTTTCATGTCCTGAATGTGCCCCTTAACTGCTTTGTGATTTTAGACCATTCCCCTAACTTGAATACTGGTTTCCTCACTGGTAAATAGTTATTTCTGAAGGTATACAGAGTCATTACTGTCATAGGCCGACATGTGCCCCTCCCCATTCCTATGTTGGAGACCTAACCCTCAGTACCTCAGAAGGTGGCCATATTTGGAGACAGTGTCTTTAGAGAGGTAATTAAGTTAAAATGAAGTAATTAGGGTAAGTCCATCCCAATGTGACTGGTGTCCTGGGGGGGCCGGGAGGGGAGCTTGGACACAGAAAGATACAAAGGGAGGACACAAGGAGAAGATGGCCATTTATAGGCCAAGGAAGGAGGCCTAGAACTGATCCTTTCTTTCACAGCCCTGAGAAGGAACCAGCTCTGCCCTTGGTCTCAGACTTCCAGGCTCCCAAACTGTGAAAAAGTGTTGTTTAACCAGCCCAGTCTGTTGCACTTGGTTACAACAGCCTTAGCAAATTTATTCAAGCACCTAGATGAGGAGTTTATATTAAAGCTGTAGTGTACAATCATCAAAAGTTTTTTTTTATAGAAGTGTGCAATGACCAGAGCCACTTTCCTTAATTGCCCTATCATCTACTCCTCCGTTCTGAACAGTGAAAGTCCTCAGGATTACAGAGCTTCTAGAATTCACTTGTCTCCTTTCTCTTCACTGTAAAATCAAATGTAGGTACTTAAAGTCCTTCTTAGATAAGTGGGATTTCTTTTTTTTTTTAACTTATACTATTAATTTTTTCTTTATTATTTTAAAAAATATACTGTGAACACCTATTGGAGGGCTTGAATATTCAGTGTGCCATGTTCCTTCAGGTAGGGGAAGCTGACTTTGAGACTATGAGGTAAGGTAATGCTGCCCAAACCATCCTTTATAAAGCTTATTCTTGTTTTTTTTTAAATTTTTTTTTTAATGTTTATTTATTTCTGAGACAGAGAGAGACAGAGCATGAGTGGGGCAAGGGCAGAGAGAGAGGAGACACAGCATCAAAAGCAGGCTCCAGGCTCTGAGCTGTCAGCACAGAACCCAATGTGGGGCTCGAACTCACAAACTGTGAGATCATGACCTGAGCCAAAGTCGGTCGCTCAACCAACTGAGCCACCCAGGCACCCCTATAAAGCTTATTCTTGAGGCAGCATGTTGGAAACATATAGAAGAAAATTTCATTAACAATGTTGCACAGTTCCTGATTACTTCCTGTTTCTCTTTAGAACATAATTTATCAGAAACAATTTCCTTCAATATCAACATGTCAACTTAATAAATATTTAGATAGATACAAATCCATGAGTTGTGCAAATGAACTTCATCTGAAAAGCATAAAAACTGAGCCTGAACACTATGTGGTCTTCATGGCAGGAGATCGGTCTATCACATATAAATCTAGTAAATGGGGACAGTACAGGATTCAAATTAAGCAACATTTATAGAATCCCATAATATCTAGAATCTAGAAAATAAAGCAAAACAAAAACAAAAACAAACAACCCCCCCCAAAACAAACAAAAAAACCCCACCAGAACTAATTTCAAGGTACTTATTTCTCATTATCAGAAATGCCAGGATTTACAGGCTTATCTTTAAATATATTAACATCTATACAATTAAGTACTTGTTTACACACTAGGTAGAAATTAATAGTTTACAAATAAACTGTGACCAAAATGATGCAACCTACTGAGTGAATTATCAAAAATGGTGCTACAATTCAATTAACCCTTGAAGAGAGGCTGTTAGACTTTTTCATCTTTACAGCTTTAGCACCAGTGGAGGGCCTTGACTGTGGCCACCTGTGAAATGTAGGAATTTGGCCCTCCTTAGCAGTTAAATACTCATTTCCATTTATTTAAAACAACACCATTTCTTGGACTATTTAGAAGTTAACTTGCTCTTCCTGTGTCCATTCCCTTCTAATAAACATGTGTCACTTCAACAATTAGAAAAACCTATGTAATCTCTTCTCCCCACATGTGACCTCTGTATATGTGGTTAACTCTGGTCTATTCTATTCTTTGTGTTATATTCCATTCCATTCTATTCCAATACTTCCCAGTGACAAAACAAAACTGAGCTATAATTCACAAAATTGACTTCCTGATCCTCTTATGAGTCATGAGTCACGAAATGAGACACTCAGCTTCAAATCTAATGGTCACTAAAACCTGTATTTTGAGAAAAATTTTTCTAAAAATCTCAGTGTGTCCTTTGGTGGGAAACATCCATACCTCAAGAATCCTTGGTTCTTTACCTCAGAAATGTCTTTTAACTATACAGAAACTAGAATAATGATATCCCTTCCCGCATTAAAACAGAATCACAGTTATAAATGTTAATAAAAATTGGAGCATTTCTGAGCTCTGAGCATTGCCAGAGGGCTTTCAGAACTGAATCTGATGTTCATATGAAAGAGATGCCAGTTTTTAATATTTCACCTAGCTGCGCTAAGGGGACTTTGAATAAACCTAAACACGTTGAAAAAATCATCTACTTGTCTTTAAAAACTTGGCTGATCCTCTAAAGTGAGTTTTTTCTGCCTCTGAATGGAGTGAAATGCAGTTAATGGAAGAGTGTTAATATTCCATATGTCATACTTGTGAAAAGCCTCAAGCACTTTGCTCAGATTTCAAGAGAAGAGATTTCCTTTGAAATACAAATCAATCATTTTATAAAAAGATTCCATATTGCCATCTTAGAAATATCACAGTGTTGGACCTTGCAACAGTTATTTAAATTTTAGACAGAGGCAGATCTTGTCTGTATCACCTTTTTGCTTGGGATAGATAGCTTCAGTGGAGTATTCCCAAGCAGCCTGCAGCTTCTGAACTAAACAGGTTGAGGCAAAAAAAGTATCTTCATCAGTTAACTCCAACCTCGGGTTTCGTTAACTAAAACTTACCATTAGCTATGGTTAATGGTCTCAAAAAAGGAAATGGGACAGCAGCTTACTGTCTTTCCCCAGCTTGGTTGCTCTCTTCTGCTATCCTACAGAATTTGTTTTGCCTGCTTTGAAAAAGTAAGAACCTTGTTTCAAACAAGGCAATTGTGCTGCACGTTCCTACTTGACCATCCTGTCCCCTGGCAAGGTGATGGCACTCACTGGCTGATGTGATCCTGATGTGGCCTAGTTCTTCCTGCTGTTTCCCTGTCAGTTACCATTTCAAGGTGTTTTCACATGTGTGTGTGTATGTGCAAGTGCACACGTGATGTAAAGAAAACCAGAATATTTATTTTCTAAGCAAACAGCATAGTTTAAATGCCCAGACCACAGTCAGAAGACATCTTAAAATTTACTTATTTTTTTTTTAATTTTTTTTAACGTTTATTTATTTTTGAGACAGAGAGACAGAGCATGAATGGGGGAGGGTCAGAGAGAGAGGGAGACACAGAATCCGAAGCAGGCTCCAGGCTCTGAGCTGTCAGCACAGAGCCCGACGCGGGGCTCAAACTCACAGACCGCGAGATCATGACCTGAGCCGAAGTCGGACGCTTAACCGACTGAGCCACCCAGGCGCCCCAAATTTACTTATTTTTAAGATGTATTCTGTCTACTGTATTAGACTATCAATGCAGTGAGTGCATGGACTTTGCCTTTTTTATTCATTGATGGTATTCCTCAGATGTAGAATAGTGCCTATATTTACTTCTAAACGATTTATAATATTTTTATATAAAGATATAAATATGATTATTTGTCTTGTATGTTATACATTTTTTCTCAATTCATAATTTGACTTTTTTTTAGTGTAGAGTACTTTTAAATGAAAATAAAATATGTCTATCAATCTTTTCCTTTATGGTCTCCTCAGCTTTCTAGCTGCCTGTGGTATCCCCAAAGAAGCGTAAAATCTTCCCTCAGCATTTCCTATTTCATTTTTTCTTTGTGTGTATGTCCCTAATGTGTGAACCTGGCCATCATTTCAATTCTTTCAGCACTTATGAGGTACCCAATGTTGCAGTAGGCACTGTGGGACATGCATTGTACATATAACATAGACACACTGAATGTTTCTGATACATATTCCAGGAATAAATGTGCAAATATTAATATGAAAAAGACATAAATTTGGTGACCTTCATAGCAGATGATAGACTGCCAAATACAGAGCTCAGTTTCTATGAGTTCAGCATATGAAAAAGAAAAAAAAGACGACAGGGGACTAGAATGAGTGAAAAGTTTAAATTGAACCTTAACATTATCTGGAGGGCTAATCTGGCAATGAAAAATAATAATTTCGTTGCACTGAAGCAATAAACTTATATTTCCTAAACTCCTAGAAAATAAAATGTTTGAAATCAGAATCAATGTCTGAACCTTTAGAAGAAAGAAAGAAATGAGGGAGAAAGCAAGGAAGGCTTGGGAAAAGAAGAAAGGAAGGAAAGAAGGAAGAAAGAAAGGGAAAATGGGAAGGAAGGAGGGAGGGAGGGAAGGAGGGACAGAGGGAGATGGCATTTAAAAAGGCAATTAGATCTGTTGGCTTCATGTAAAATTTCTTGAATGGCTCCCACTGTGCTACAGATTCTAGCAAAAGCAAAGCATCCTATCTGGTGATAATTATATCTTCCTTCATTCTAGTCCTTGGTTAAAGGGTAGGATCTATGAT
Organism: Panthera onca; assembly: GCF_046562875.1. Lineage (NCBI taxonomy): Eukaryota > Metazoa > Chordata > Mammalia > Carnivora > Felidae > Panthera > Panthera onca. Next base: position 63,097,554 of record NC_138350.1, read on the forward strand.
TCTAGGGTATCACACATGCCCACTTATCCTCAGAGATCTGAATAGATATGCTGTGACATAAGGTGATTCCACCTGGCTCAGAATCAATCAGATTGGCTGCTGACCCAATTGCTATGGCCCACATCTTAAAAGGGCAAATGAGTATCAATGTGTCTTACTTCATTCTTCTTGGGACAGTTCTTAAATGCTTGAATGACATAGCTGCTAAGTCCCAGAAATAGTCCATTCTTACCCATGCACATTGAAGATTATAGTCTCACATGCTTACAAACAATAGAAATTATACAATTGACAGAGGACAGGTTTCATTCTTCTGAAATTATACATGTCTTAATGCTCTGCTAAGTGTTTAAGGTCAGTTCTATTATGGTGGCTTAGCCTAGACTGTAGTGATTGACTTTAATTTTTTTTAATGTTTATTATTTTGATAGAGAGGGTGCAAGCATGGGAGGGGCAGAGGGAGGGAGACACAGAATTGGCATCAGGCTCCAGGCTCTGAGCCGTCAGCACAGAGCCCAACTCGGGGCTTGAACTTGTGAACCACAAGATCATGACCTGAATCAAAGTTGGATGCCTAGCCAACTGAGCCACCCAGGCACTCTGTAGTGACTGAGTTTTAAGGCAAATACAATGAAAATAAAGTTAGTTTCCCTTGTTGCAAGTTATTTAGTGAAGGCAGAGAAAGAGTGTAAGTGTGAGAGAGAGTGAGAGAAGGAGGTATGCTGTATTTCTAAAGTTGTGCTCAATAAAATGTCAGAGACCAGATGGCTCCTTGTGCTTTCTGAAGTGGATTACAACCTGTGTATGAGCTCCCTCACCTGACTTAGCTGGGAACCATTCTCTCTCTAAGGACCGTGTTGGAGGTCTGTTTAGTTGTGCAACTGTGGACTTGCTATCCTACCTCCTGTTACTGGTTTGACCTTCTGCTTGGCTCCCCCAACCAGGGCATGTCTGATCACACACCCCTTCTTGGTAGCTTATTCATGCAGTACATTTCAATATTCGTTCATTATTTAAAGTTGAGTCTTAATTTCTCCTATCCAATCAATAGAGTAAATATCTGTATGGCAGATATAGAAGGAATGGCGTGAAGCAGGGATCATCATTACCAAATCTACCATTGTGTGTACCATATATTGGGCAGGGCAGAAAAAAAGAACATCCTGACTATTATACTCAGCTGATGATCTTATTCTAATTGGTATGTCTAAAAAATCATAAAGAGATTCTCAATATAAATCCCAAAGCTCTTCTGAAATGTAGGAGGAATTTAATGTGAATTGTACCCTTTCATGAGAAACTTCAGAGCACAAAGCAGTGACCCTTGTCACTTAGATTGAACACTCTTTTCATGTCCTCTTACAGCTGTTGAAGCATTGTAAGATAAAATGAACACTCATCTCTTTATCTGCCCAAGTTTTTGGAGGGAATTTGTCTCACCGCATGCCATTTTGACATTTCTGGTTCACCTGTGTACCTTATGGCCCCTCACGGAGACTTCTTTTCCATGCTTCACTAGTCATTGCTCAAATTTTGCTGTTACTTTGTCCCCAAGAGTTAAAGACTTAATTTATGATTTATTATTTTATATATTTACCAAACATTTATTTAGTTCCTGTAATATTTCAGGTACTGCTCCAGGCACCAGAGAAATAAAGAAAAAAATGTTCCCTGTTGTCAGGCAACTCACATCCTTGTGACAATAATTAAAATAAGTATTTACCTCATTTTTCTATGAGTAAATACAAGTATCACATACATTTCTGTGTTTTTAGTAATGTTGATTATTATACATAGTGAAAACTCACAAGTCAGCTTTTTTGAAAAATTTCTAGATTCATTGGTGTTTTTTCAGTTTTCTCAATCCCTGACTGAGTTTTATTTGATTATAATAATACACACTCCTTCCTTCCCTCCTTTCTTCCCTTCTTTCCTCCCTCCCTCCTCCCCTTCCTGCCTCCTTTTCCTTCTTCTTTCTTTTTTTTTTCTTTCTTTCTTTCTTTCTTTCTTTCTTTCTTTCTTTCTTTCTTTCCACTATAAGTTTGAAGCTCATTTTTTTTATTACTCATCTAATTAGTTTTGACACTAAATGATGGGGCTGCTTCTGAGTGGATAAGAAAAAAACTCCCATCTATGAGCCTTGATTTTGATGTAATGGAGGAAGAAGGGAGGATAGAAGAAGAACCTTGCCACCATTTTCTTCCTATTCTTTTGTGAACAAAGAGTGCCTTGCATTAGGCACAGATATAGAAAAATGTTACACAGTACAGCAAGAAGGCATCCCTTGTTTTGAAAGGACAAGAAACTAGGCTTTTCACTAGAAGGCCTGTTAATGTGAAGTTACATTACCTACAGAAATACCATTACTTCAAAGTGAATGCACATTGGCTTATTCCATATTGGGGTTGCAACAAGCATTAAAGCTAATTTTTAAGCAGTTGTATTATTGTTGTTCTTTCTGATTTTGATCAATTTCTGATTCATTACTTTATGATCTAAGAATAGAGCCTGTACTGTATTATCTCTCTTTTTAGGTATATTCTTTGTGCCTAATGGATAGCCAGTTATTTTGAAAGTGTTTTGTGGGCATGTTGAGTAGGATATATTTTATGTGTATAGAGTATGAAATTTAATATGTAATGTATAATTATTAAATAACCTTATTCACCATATTATTTAAGTATCTTTATCCTTATTTACATTGGTGTTACTTGATCTGACTGGAACCAAAAGACATATGCTAAAATCTCCACTATTTATGTCCTCTCAGCTTTCCTTGATTTACAGGAATTTTCACTTAATACATTTTAATTTTCTGCTATTCAGCACATAAAAGTTTGTGACCTTCATATCATCATTGTAGATTTTACATTTTGCCCTAAAACATGACCTTCTTTGTCCCACTTTGCTCATTTTTGCCTTGAAAAGAGGCTCTACTTTGCCTGTTATTAATATTGCAAGTCTACTCAGTTTTTTGTTTGCATATGCAAGGACTATGCTCTTTTTGCTTTAAAATTTTCTAAGGTTTTTTTTTTCTTTCTTTTTTCTTTTTGGTTTAAACTGGTTTTGATACTGTATATTTAGAATGGTTTTCTTTAAATAAATCTGAGTAGCTTTTTTTCTTTTTTCTATTTTTAATGGATAAGACTTAAGGGCTTTTCAACTACAAAATCCTTTTGCTAGATCTCAAGTCAAATTTTATACACATTTTTAAAAGCATTTTCCAGTGTGGTGACAGTACCATTTTGCCAATACCGTTCTCATCTGTGCACAGAAGTACTTTGTCTAATTTATATAATTTACTCTAAGAGTAATTTCATTAAACCATTCGTTTTTGGCAGAAGATACACTGAAAAGCTTGAGCTATGTAGCAAGATCATGCATCTATAATAGTTGGCCAAGGATTTGTAAGGTGGCTTCTCTCACCCTCTCAGCCTTATGCAGAAAAGGTGGCAAACAGAGATTAGATTTCATTTGGTTTAAGTTTCTCATGAACATGTTGCTTTTAGTGTAAGAGGAAGTAAAAAGGATCAGAGAAGTGATATTTAAGGAGCACTTGATTTATGTAAATAATTACATGAATTGTTTTAGTTAACATATTTCCTCTGAAAGTACCAAGCATGGTCTAAAAAGGTAAACAATCCAAGATATTGGAAATGATTACTCATTAGCTTGCCCTGTGATGACTGCTTTTATTCTTGGCAAGAGTAAGCAGCAAATCCTTGACAAGCACAGACCTTGGCCTAGCCTAGCATGTGTTTGAATACACACACATGCACATGCACACACAAATACGAGACATTCTCCTCAACCTTGTAAACCTTAGTTTATTGGTAATTTAGAACATGTTCATATCAAACAGGTAGTTTCTCATAAAGGGTCTCACAAAATGGCATTAATAAATTAATAACTGAAAATGAGAAGTATTTAGGAAACTTTTTGGAGGAAATGGAACAAGTTACATCTTAAGAAGACCAAATCAAGATTTGAAAGGTAGGTTTTCTCTGTCATGTTCATTAGAAGAAGTACACTGAAAGGATGAGAATTGTGTCCGCTATTCCTGGGGTATTAGCCTGATACATGTGGTGGGATATTTAGTGTTTGAGTGGTACCACACACACTGCAGTATGTAAGAAGCAAGGAAATTTCCATTCCTTTATGTAGCTGGCCATTAAATTTTTTCAGCATCCCTAGGGGTTATCAAATCTACACTCTTACGTAGTGCATTAAGCATATACTTTTACATTCAGTTGCAAATAAGAAGTCGCACATGAACCAGGTTATGAAACACCTCAGCCAATTTCAGACTCTTTTTACTGCCTCCTCCTCTCCCTGTTGGTAAGGGAGGAATTTCTGCCCTAAGGTTTTGGAGAAGGCCAAACTTTGACACCTGCCACTTGGACAGAGGAAATCAACAGGAGTTTATCAACCACATATACTCAAAGCCCAGTTAAGGAAGGAGGACCCTGCAAGCCATGCAGAGTCACACAAATATTGCACCTGGTGACAAAATGAACAACCAGGGGCTGTGGCAGGCTTTGTAGTATCACGAGGATGATGAGGTGTCCCCGGAAAGATGTGACTGGCTTGTTTGAATAATGCTATACTCTGTCAGAGAACTGAAACACACAACCCTGGAATAAGCAGGAACTGGACTCCAGATAAGAAGGGTTGTTCGAAGCACTCCTTGTTTCAGATGTCAAGTCAGTACATAATACTGGGTGCTAATTTTAGGACTTCTGTTACAGGTACAGAAGGACAAACCCCCTACAGACCAGGGTTTACCTGGAACTGTTTTTACCACAATGCCTGATCTAAACAGAGTGTATATTCACATGGAAAGCTACCTGTATGTCAAGGTACTACCTTTTATGAGAAATCATTTATCCTTTCTTTTACTCCCTTATTTTTTGGCCAGGTTGAGTTGTTCCCTGGCTAGACTCTGTGCCTTCAGCTGCTGAAACAATGCCGCCTGCTCATGGACAGATTTGGGGCATATCTCCTTGAGTTCTTTTGCCTTCCAGGCCTCTGACCATTATGACAGGTTTAATTACTAACCTCCCCTACTTTCAGCGTCCAGCTGCAAAACCTGAGCATAACTGTAAACTCCTTGTGGGAAAAGACTTTTCTTAATGATCATGTTGTCTCCTTTACCCATACTCCATTTCCACTTGGTTAGGAACTTAGTCCTTAGAGGAGAAGGAAAAGCTGGCAAAAGTCAGCCTCAGCTCCTCTGCATCCTCAGAATGAAGGTAAATCTGAAGTGAGAATGAGTTTGGGGAGCCAGATAGAACACCTATGGGAAAGGTATTTGCATTTGAACAGGGAAGTAGGCAGGTAGTGACAGACTTTTCCATCCTCTGAGTTTTCAGAGCATTTGTAACCTATGGCCATTCATTCATTTTCCCCAAGTATACATTACATTATTCAAATAATTAAATTGAATTTGAAACATGTAATTATAACCAATACTCATAGAGTCAACTTGTCATTATATTTCTCAATAAAAGGAGAAGGCCACACAGATGACAGAAAAAATATTAAAGAATCTAAAAATAACGTGCTCCTCTGGAGCAAGGATTTGAATACAGACACAGCTGAAGACATGGGAAAGCCATCTTTCAATATAAATGAAATTCAAGTCTCCATATCTTATTAATTATTCTGTTTTATGGAATGTAATGGCTTTGATTTTTATGTCTCTTTGAAACTCCTATTTTGAAATCCTAACCCTCAGTGTGACCATATTAGGAGGAGAAGAATTTGGGAAGTAATTAGAATAGAGTCCTCATGAATGGGATGAATGTCCCTATAAAAAGGACCACTGGGAGCCTCTCTGCTCTCTTCCATGTGATGATACAAGGTAAAGATGGCCATATACAAACCAGTGATCAGGCCCTCACAGACACATTAGCTGGTGCCTTGATCTTGTACTTACCAGACCCCAGAACCGCAATAAATAAATTTCCATTGTTTAAGCCACTCACTCCATGGAACTTTGTTATAGCAGCACAAACTGATTAATATGTAGACGAAGGAAGAGAAAAGGTAATTGGTATAAAGGGAGAGAATAAAATTATACCAAGAATAAAGAAGAAAAAAAAAGGATGATAAGATAGCATTAGAGCCCTTGGTTTAAATTGTTCTGAGTGACCTGTTTTCCATGTAATGAGACATATTTATGGCCAAGTGTTTAATTTTACTTAAAGTTTATTAAGTTAGTGTAAGAGAATTTGGAATAAGCAAATAAATATTACTGGATATTATTAGTGCTTTCAATTGAAGAGTGTGGAACATACTCTTTTGGGCTATCTGATTGAGGCCTTTCATTTTCTTTGAGCTAACTTACAACTCTAAAAGTTGTAGATAACTGATAAAAATGCCAAACAATTATTGAAGGTGAATTCTGTTCAGTGGAGTGGCAATCCTCCAGCCCCCCAAATAGTTATTTTTATATCTTTGTCCAAATTAATTTCAACAGTCCTGACCTATAAATGTGTTTGGGGGATTTTGCTTAGAAGTGGTTATAATATCCCAGAGTTCCCTCATTAATAATAAGTTAAATAAAATCTTTAATACCTGTTCATTTTATATCTGTTTCAAAGATAAGATTTTACCTTTAGTTAAAAAAATCATTTAATATTTTAATATTAGAGTTGATTTTTTTCTTTTTGTCTTCTAGAAAATATTCAGATTAACAAGAACAACTCTTCACCTGAAAATATCTCTAGGAGTGAAGACTTGGGTGCTGGGTGGCTCAGTGGGTTAAACGTCTGACTTCACCTCAGCCATGATCTCGTGGTTTGTGAGTTCAAGCTCCACATCGGGATCTCTGCTGTCAGCACAGAGTCCACTTTAGATCCTCTGTCCCCCTCTCTCTGCTCCTCCCCCACTTGCTCTCTGTCTCTCTCAATAAAAATGAATAACCTTGGGGAAAAAAAGAGAAAATCTTTAAATAAAAAAAAGAAGTGGAAATTATTGCTCAGTGGAGGGAGTAACTTCATGAACACCACTCCAAGGAAGAAAATGGAAAAAGGAGCATCATGGACTTTGGAGTTGGACACACTAGAGTTTGATTCTTTGCTTCATAGCAGCTTCTCAATCATGGGAAATCCAGAGTCTTAAGAATCTTGAAGACTGTTAATTTTTCCCACACAAACAGGAATGATTCAAAACACATTTCATTGTTACTATGAAGATTTTGAGTGTTTCTTGATTAGTGCCTATAACAGAGGAGAACTCAATTAATGTTACTGATTGGTTTTTAACCTGTGGGCAGGTAAGGGTCTCAGTTCTCACACCCATCTTGCCTATGACAACACAGATCTAGCATAACTTAAAATTGCTTTCCGATGTATACCCATTGTCCAGTCAGTTTGGCCTTCTTCCTTCCTGTCCCCAAGACCACAACCATCCCTGCCTGATCTTCCAACTAAAATTATTTTCTGGGGGCACCTGGGTGGCTCGGTCAGTTTAGTCTGCAACTCCTAATTTTGGCTCAGGTCATGATCTCATGAGATCTAGTCCCACATCAGGGTTCTGTGTTGGGCATGAAGCCTATTTAAGATTCTTTCTCTCCCTCTCCCTCTGCCCATCCCCTGCTCATGTGCTCACTCTCTCTCTCTTTCTCTCTCTCAAAAAAAATGATTTTCTTCTTTCATTATTCAAATTCTACTTGTCCTGTTGGATTATAAGATTTTCAAGAACCATGACTAATATTTATCTCAGCATCTAACAACAATCTCATCTATTCCAACTTTCAGTAAAGACAATTTGTATTGACTTATTTTAGCCACAGTACTAGCCTCATCAACTGCCTTCTCTAATTGAATTACCAGTGGATTTTATCAGGCCCCATCAAGGGCACTTTTCCCATCAGTCTTGCCATACTCTACAAGGCTATGTGTGGACAAACTTTACAAAGGGAGTAAGTCTTGTTAAAGGTTCAATAACAAGACCTTGACTTTGGATCTCATCTTCCAATTCTTCCTAAAATATGCTAGCAAAATGTCTCACACTTATTTGCATTCTACTCTGGTCTTTGGCTCTCCTCATGCTTTTCTCATCCCTGCCTTAGTTTCTTTATTCATTCCCCACATTTTATTAAATAGAAAAATGCATACTATTTACTGCATACTGGGCCACAGAAATTTAAAACTAAATAGGCTTAGTTTCTAAACTCATAGGGTCAAAGTATGGTGGGGGAGATGGCAGACAGACAAATAATTGTAGACTAATGTTCCAGTTTACATAAGAGATCCTTGGCAGGCTGGATTAAGTTAACTTTAAATAAATAATGAAAGAATATAATGAAAAAAGAGAATTTCACAGGAAAATTAAAATTTTTAAAATGTTTATTTTTGAGAGAGAGAGCACACACACAAGTGTGGAAGGGGCAGAGAAAGAGGGAGAGCAAGAATCCCAAGCAATCTCTGTGCTTTGAGCACAGAGCCTGATGCAGGGCTTGAACTCACAAACTGTGAGATCATTACCTGAAACAAAATAAAGAGTCAGCTGCTTAACGGATTAAACCACCCAGGTGCCCCAGAAAAATTAAAATTTGAAGTGAGTTTGGGCAACTACCAAGTTAGAAAGTAGGTTCCAAATATTTCAGAAGAGGGACTTGGGGTGTGCTGTGAGATGAACCACATTCCTCATTTGAGAAAACCTAAATAGTTCAGATGTGAATAGAATTTAGTCAGTAGAGTAGACAGATAGGAAGATAGAAGCTTGGGAGTCTGGCTCAATGAATTATTTTGACCAATCATTTTCATTTTTTCATGGAAGTCTGTATGGTTTGATCATTGATCCTCCCCTTCTGCTTGTTGTCATCCATTTTTTTTTGGCATCAGCCACCTTTTCTGGGCCCATATGACTCTATGCTATATGTTGGGAGGCCCAGAGGAGCTCATATAACATGCCTTCCCAAGGACTTCAGACGAACCTACAGTTGAAGACATAAACTGCATGTGGTTCATTCCCTTTATTGAGGTCTGGGTAACTCATATTTGGACACACTTGAAAGCTTAATTAACTATTGCAATTTTAGTGTTAAAAAGCAATAGGCATTCATGATGAAAGAATAGAAATCCAAATTCATGGAGTAATTCCAGGTGTAAGGAGCATCCTCAGACAAAAATGTCTTTTTGCACAGGTGAGGATGTACCTCTGTACTTTGCTCATGCACTTCTCTTTCTACCTGGTGTGCTCCCTCTGGCATTTTTTCATGTTGAAAATTTTCTGTCCTTAAGTCTTAGGCACCACACTTTCATTAAGTTCCCTACATGGGAAATGTTGCTTTTATTTCTTCAGAGAACTTACTATGTTCTGTCTTTTATATTCAGGTACTTAACTACATCCTGCTGTAGGCAGCAAGTTCCTTTGGGTCACATATTGTTTTCCTCTGAACCTCATTATGCCTCATTGCATTTGGCACTAGGCCTTGCAGAGTCAAATAACTCAAATGAAATTGTATTGGGTTTTGATAAAGAAAAAAGATAGCAAAGAATTTCATCTATGAGGAAAAAAAAAACTATGCCTGATTTACAAATTATAAATTTCCAGTCAGAGATTCAATGTTCCTGTCCCACTCCAAGATATAAATTTCCTCCGCTGGTCTGAATCATTTTGTGCTTAATAAGTTGGAAATGATTCAGAAAGCTTCATGTTTTCTAATCACTAAAAATGGTGACTCAGTGGTTAATATGTCCCCCAATCCCATCAGTAGCAACAAAAGAAATTACAGGTGCTCAATTAAAAAGAAATCCTTGGCCAAACCAAGTCAGGGCCTGGAAATCTTATATCTCAATGTTTGACATGAAGATTTTTTTTTGGTCCATATTGAGGGGCACAATTGGTTTTCTTAAAGGTCAAAGACTCCTAACCAAGATCCCCATGTCAACTTGAGTACAAGCTTGATAAAGAGCAAAGCTGAGTACAAACTCAGCTCATACAACAGAGTCATCATGAATTCAGTTCCTTTATGCCTTTTGCATTACTAAGACTTGCTGGTCATTAGTGTTTATTTCTGTACTAGGCATAAGACCAATATGATAAGGTTTTCTCCCAATAGATAAAGAAAATGAACTTTAGCTAGCAATAAACTTTAAAATGAGAGTACAATATTCCTTTAATTCAATAGTAAGCTGACAGATTCAACTATCTTAAAATCGATCATTATATTTGCATCTCATAGAGTCTTTTTCCAATAATTAAAAAAAAAAAGAATTACACAATATCCTAACAGTAAAACCCTTAAAAGGAAAAAATAGCCTGTATTCTATACTTTTACATTTCAGGTATTTTATTTTTTCAATTTTGTGTTTAGTTCCTTGTTCATATGCATTATTACGAATCCCAAATATGACATGGGTGCTGATAGTCAAAAATAGCTCAGCTTTTGTGTTTAAAAATATTCAGTTTGTTCATATCCTTGATATTTATTAGAAAAAGGTGACAAGTAGACAATGATCTACTCAATTATAGTCAATACATAATAAACATGGAAAGTGATGATAACCTGTCTACATCCAAAGCTGTGTCATGAGCTGAAGTCATGGCAAAACAAAATTCTTGGGAAAAATGAGGCCAGGAGGGAATAATTAGAATTAGTGAAAGCTTTTTCTGGCAGCAACTCTAGGATAACTTTGAACATAAAAGATAAGGTTATAAATACCATTTTTGTCTATTAAATTTTTTCAGGATGTATGGACTGAATGTGTCCTCTAAGATTCATATGTTGAAGTCCTAATCCCAGTGTGACTCTATTGCAGTATGGAGCCTGTAAGGAAGCAATTAAGCTTAAATGAGTTCTAAAGGTGAGGCCCTGATTGTCTAAGGCCCTGATTGTCACTAAGAAATGTGTTCTTATGAGTAGAGACAACAGAGAGCTCACTTTCTCCATGAACACAAAGAAGAGGTGAGGAGGATGCGCAGTGTGATGATGGCTGCTGACAAGTCTTTAGAGTGAAATCTACCTTATTGGCACTTTAATTAATATTAGACTTCCCAACCTCTATAACTGTAAGAAATAAATCTCTGTTGTTTAAGTTTCTCAGTCTGTGGCATTTTGCTAAAGCAGCCTGAATAGACTAAGATGGAAGAATAGGGAAAGGGTTAAATAATTACTTCCAAGTGTGCGCAGTATCAAAAATTTTCTGACCAAGTAAATGGCATTGCCTTATATCTCTAGCCTGTGTCTTCATCAGAAGACTTAGATTAGATGAACTCCAAAATCTGTTCAAGTTTTGATAATGTCAGTGAAATCTCTTTTATCATTCTGACAGATTGCATTTTCCCCAAACAGCTACAACAATACCTTTCACCACACCTGCTTTTCTTAAAATGTAACTTGGGTATTCTTCCATCAAGATGTAGGATCCATGCTCCATGCTGGGTGGGCTTTGACGACAGCAGAAATCATATTATGAGATTTTCAAGGTGAGGTCATAAAAGGTGATAGAGCTTTCATCAGATTTTCTTAGAATTTATTCTCTTAGAATTCAGCTGTCATGCGGGGATGAAGCTCAAATAGCCATGTGGTGGAACCACATACAGGTGCTCCAACCAAGAGGCTCAGTTCAGATCCCAGCCAACAGTGAATACAAATTACCCAACATTTGAGTGGGTGAACTTTCAGATGACTCCAGCCTGCAGTCATTAATCTACCTCCAGCCATTAAGTCCTCCTGGTTGAGCTCCAAAACATTGTGAAAAGAAAAAACATAATAATAAAAAAAAAAATCTCTTTTGTGTTCTTTCCTAATTCCCAAACCAAAGAATTCATGAGCAAAATAAATATTGCTCTAGATCACTGTGTTTGGGGTGGTGTGTTATGCACTGAGAATAACGGGAACAAACATAAACTTCGGCATAACAGATTATTGTTTATTTTTATTTTTGTTTCTTTGCTGATGCTGCTGTTGTCGTGACCACTCAAGTGAACTGGGCTTGAAAATTTAGAGAAAACCTGTTCAATAGTGAATTATGCTGGGTCAGGAACTTGTAATTTTCCCATAACCAGAGGTTTTCAGATATGTCTCGAGCACTACAGAAGGCTCTTTTGCACTGATAAGTTGACCTGTCTTTGATGGGATGTTTCATCATTTTTGTATTTGTGGTATTTCGCCAAATATCCATCCCAGTGGTACATATCTGCTCACTGAATGTGGGCTTGGATCTAAAGATTTTTCCACATTGTATGATTTGATGATAAAAGAAATGGCAAAAGTGGACTTATCATTAATAAAAGTAATATTGATAATTATCATAATCATTATTATAACTAACATTTTCTGAGTGGTAGGGACTGGCTAAGTGCTTTACATGTGTTTTCTATTCAATATCCTGATAACTAAATCTCTGAGGTAGTTACTGACTTATGGATGAGAGAAATTTCCCCTAGACTGATGATTTATTCACTGCCACTAATCTAGCTAAGTGGTGGCTGGGCTTAGAACCCAGGCTATCTGACTCTAGAAGCTATGCTGGATCTGCATATAATATGCTCCTGACTAACTAGTGGAATAAAGTTATCAGGTGAGAATGTAAAACTGCACCCTGCTCATTTCCTTTAGTAGTATGCATACCCTGAAAAGTGATTGTACTTATGACCCTTTGGGTACAAAATATGTCTCCAAGATAGCTAGGCCCATACTTGAAGGCCAATGCTTTGTGACCATAGAGATTAGTGAGATTAACCAAAGGCCCACAAGAAGGCTAAGTTGAATGTCTCAGTCTTCTGAGAAACTTGTAAAAACTAACTCAATTACCAAGCATCCAAACACAAAACTACTACATTTTATACTTGCATGGTAATTTCCTCCTCAGCCCTCCTGTAATAGAGTTTATCACTAATCCTCATAGCACCCTAATAAGAATCTCATGTAAAAAAGAAAAACAAAATACTTGGGAATGATCAAATAAATGCTATGTCATTGCAGTAGAGAAGTTAATCACATCTTTTATTTTAGTTTCTCTGAATAAAAATAAATAATTGCTGTCAATTATGAGCTAAACCAATTGAAAGGGAAAATTTGAATTTTGAGACTAAAAAGCATTATTGGATTCAAACAAACAAACAGCAATCAAGACATAATTGTATGCTTCTAAACAATATCCTCATGAATCTCAGGGGTAATTTGTCAAAACAACAACAACGACAAAATTATTGAAAACAAAGAGAACAAAAGTCTTCAGAATTTTGCTGCATTAGTAATAGCAGAGTCAGAGATAGGAGAGTGAATGCTAGCCTAAGAATGTTATATTGGTCCAGTGATGACCCCAACTCCCTAACTATCTATGAACAAAAGCAATCATTGTCTTTGGGTCTCATTGTTTTTTTTTTTTTTTTAATTTGTAGAATGCAATGGAGGGAGTTTCTGAATGTTTATTCAATTTTTTTGGAGATGTAAAATTCAATGATATTTAAACTATGAAATCCTTATGGATTTAAATGGGTCATATTTAAAACTGATGATATGTTTTAGGACAAATTGTTCTGCAACATAACTCCTTTCCTGCTCAACTGAAGAGTGAAGGATATGTTAACACTTATCCATTGGCCAGTATGAATCTTAAAGCAGGACTTGGGAAGCCAAGGTTTTGACATCTGGAGAAAGCACACTACAAAAGAGCTCATCTCTAAGTCAAAATTGACTAATTAAAATTCCTTTATCTATCTCCCTAGGAAAGTTTTCTTTCTGGTCTCTGAAAAGATTTTGAGAAAGAAGAGATAATAAGTTATTGAGCATTTATTCTATGGAATACAGACATGAGAATTTTACGAGTAATATTTCATTAATCATCACAACATCATGAAGCAAATATTATCATCCTCAATTACATTTGAGGATAGCAGAGCTTGGAGATGGTGAGTCATATGGTTAGCAAGTGGATTGGATAGCATACCAGAAAATGTTCATGAGGAAACAGATCCTTTTTCATTCTTTGAGCTGTGTGTTTGGCGTTCAACTATTTCTCTCATACCAGAATTCTGTCTCCTAACATTGCCTTGGAGTGTCCATTTCTTATTTATGAGATAGGAGATGAAGTTCATTATTAGTATCTAAACTAGTATCTAAAACTTTCTCTGTGAAGGACCTGATAGAAAATATTTGTGACTTTGCAGACCACACCCAGACTATCACAACTACACAATCCTGCAGTTACAGTGTGACAGCAGTCATACACAACATGCAAAAAAAAAAAAAAAAAAAAATGAGTGTGGTTGTGTTACATAAAATTTTATTTACAAAAATAGGGGCACCTGGGTGGCTCAGTTAGTTAAGTGTCCGACCTTGGCTCAGGTCATGATCTTGTTGTTGGTGGGCTCGAGCCCTGCATAGGGGTCTGTGATGACAGCTAGAGCCTGAAGCCTTCTTCGAATTCTGTGTCTCCCTCTCTCTCTGCCCCTCTTCTGCTCGTACTCTCTCTCTCTCTCAAAAACAAATAAACATTTAAAAAAACTAGAGATTTTAAACAAAAATAGGCACAGGTTCTATCTGGATGGCAGGCTGTAGTGTGACTCCTGAACTACATCTCAAATGCATCTACGCCTCCAGAACTGATAAAATTGGTTTTTTCAAAAATTTTTGTCTAAAATTAAAATAATTGCCATATGCAGTTTAAGCAGAAGAAGGTTTATTTATTTTAAGAAAATGAAATATGCATCAGTAAAAAGAGATCTGTTTTTGGTGGCCTGAGTAGATTCAGTACATTGACTCCCACTGTGTTGCTTTCCTTGTGTTTTTGTTGACAGAACGGCTAAGGAGCATCCACCAGAAATGACCCAAGACAATAGTCCTCAGAGGTTTCTGCTCTGATAAATGATAACATAGTAATGCATAATCCCTCTGTCCACATTCTTTGCTTGGGTCTCATAGAAGTCAATGATTGTATCAAAAAATGGCTCCCGGCTACTCCCAAACATATTTCTATCTTACTTCTTTAATTGTTGGCAAGCAAGAAAGGAGTGGCAATCATTGGTTAAAATAAAGGCTGTGGAAAAAAAGGTTACATCAGTTGCTTCTATCACAACATTGATTGCTGTGAAATTGTAATTCATGATTAAATTATCATCCCAATAATTCATGGGGTATAGAGAAACAATATATTTTTATTTGTGGCACTTTTCCTGAGACATTTCTCAATATGCTGAAATGTAACAGGGCCATGTTCTTGTTGACTAATGTTGCTATATAAAGGAAGAGAGGCTGTATCAGACTAGCTGGTATCAGACTAACAATCCCACTGAGAACAATTATAAAAGCTGGATACCATGCATACAACAGCTGCTCAAATGCAATGGAGAGCAACCAAAACATTCAGGACTGAAGAAACTGAAATCCCAGGGAAATGTGAGGTAAACCCTGATTTCTCTGTTGCTTCTTTTTCTGAGACATTTGCCAAATTCCTGCAGGTTACAGGACAAACAGCGCAGCCACACACAGAAATGAAGTTCAGGGCTATTAAGCAGGCAGCACTTGAGGGGCCAGAATTGGGCAAATAAAGCTAAAGTACCCCATATTCTGTGCACAACTGTTCTCTCAAGGCATTTGCTGACTCCTAGGCTGAGCATGCAGCACAACACTGTGAAATCAAAGAGCAAGCAGCTGCTGAGAAACTAAAGACCTCAGTGAAGAAAGCTGGAGTTTTGTTGTTCTAATGATAAATTTTATCAGATGATTAAAAAAATTAGATTCAAGTTTCCACCGAGTAAAGAGGACCCAGGTCAATACAGTTGTGAAGCGGGAAAGGCTAAACCCAAGTAATAAGAAAAACTGGAAATAGAGTACCATTTATGTATGTATGTATGTATGTATGTATGTATGTATGTTTGTATGTATGTATGTATGTATGTATGTATGTATGAACGGGGGAGGGGCAGAGAGAGAGGAAGATACAGAATTCAGAGCAGGCTCCAGGCTCTGAGCTGTCAGCACAGGGCCCAAGTCCGGGATCCAGCTCACTCAGAGCAGTGAGATTGTTACAGGAGGGTGGGAGAGATGCTGGTCCTTGTCTCACAGAGTGGAAGAATAAATCTCCTGGACAACGGAGAGTGTGCAAAGCGATAGAGTTTATTGAGGGAAAGTATAAAGCTCTCAAGAGTGAGAGGGGTCCTGACTGGGTTGCCACTGAGGATTTTTGTCCCTACATTTTTTGGGGATCTTATCATAAAGTCTGTGAGACTCCACTCATGGCACCTCGCTCCAGCAGGTCTAGAATACCTTTATCCTTTTTTTTTTTTTCTCCTAAACCTCACCGCTTCTTCAGCCTCCACTTTGCAGCTGCAGTCTGCCTTCCTGAAGGTCCCTTATCGTTCCCTGCCTAATATTAACTCTTTCCCCACTCAAGATCATGACCTGAGCCAAAGTCTGACGCTTAATCAACTGAGCCACTGAGGGGCCCCTAGCACCCTCTTTTTAATACAACCGTCTTTGCAAAATCACAAAAGAAAGGAAATGGGGAATGGGTAGGATCAATATTAAAAGCAATGCTGCAATAAAGAAAATTTTCAACTTAATATTTAAGGGCCCTGATCCTGGGCTCCCAGGGAAGCTATATTTTAACACTTATCAAGGCCAAAATGACTCAGCAACACCTCAAACCATGGGTCTATTTCTGCCCTGAACACACATTGTTACATTTGCTTTGTTAAAGAAAAAAAAAAAAGGAACATTCTGAGCACAAAAGATAAGGAAAAGAAAGACACTTCCTGGTTCCCACAAGATTAAAGTCATACAGCCCTGCATATACTAGAAATTTAAGATAAGATCTGCAACTTTCTGAAATGTCCTGTGTTTAATGATTTGTAACTTTTTATGTAAAAAATGTGTAGAACCTTATACCAACTGTTCCTCTGCTAGAGTATTCTCTTCTTTGTGAAGATTGTGTATCACTGGCAGCTGTCCTAATGTGGGCTCCAATAAAATTTTCTTCCTTACTTCTAGAAATTTTAAAAGGTTTTTTTTTCTTTTTGCATTGACAACTGGATATGAATTTTCCAAAACCGAGGGAAAAATTCAAGCCATAGGTTTAAGAATTTTAGCAAACTCCAAGAAGTAAACAAAGTAACAACAACAAAAAGCTATACCTAGCCACAAAAAGAAACTTAAAAGCTGCCATGAAATAGTACATTGCTTTCACAGAAGAAATAAGAAAACTGAAAAGAGGTAAACCAGAGATAAGAATGGCATATTTGAAGTGCTGAAACTCAGAACATTGGATTGTTTACCCAGCTAATGTATTACTCAAAAAGAAAAGCGAAATAATGAATGAGGGACTGCATTGCCAGCAGACAAGTACTAAAATTAATCCTAACGAAGTGTTTTGGGAAGATTGACAATAATCACAGATGAAGCATAGTAAATGTAGGACTCACTGAAGAACAATGAAAAGGTAAATATATGGGAATATCTAAATGAAAATTGACTGCTTACAACTTCTTGTGCATTTAAAATGTATGTGGAATCAAAATATATGACAGCAGTTAGTAGGGGGAGTAAATGAATATTAGGTATTATAAGACTTTTTGTTATCCATGAAATACTAAAAATACTAATTTAAGGAAGAACCTAGTAAGTTAAGAATGTAGTTTATTAGGCCTAGGTTAAAGTTTAATAGCCAAAGAGGAAAATGGAATACCTAAGTGTTAAGCTAAATAATATAAACCAAATAAGCCAATAATATAGATATACATTAAGACAACAGAAGGTTGTCTTATAGACAATAATAATAGAGACACAAAGAATATATGAGATTAAAAAGAAAACAAAGGGCAGAATTACAGATTTAGGTCCAAATATAACAGTAGTTAAACAGTATAAGTAAGCTACATACTCCAATTAAAGCAAAAAAGATAATCAGACTGGATAAAAATAAATAGACCAACTAATAGAAAAAACAAACAATTTTGATTCGTGAACAAAACACATCCTAAATATAATGACTTAAAAGGTTCAAAAACATATACTATGCAAATAACAAAAACTTGGCATAGCTAAATTTACCAAGTATACTTTAAAGCAAGAATTATTACTTGGGAGATGGAGGAGGATTTAATAAAAATCTAGTTCAATGGGAAACATTTAAATATTCTGTGTGTTTTCAAATATAAAATAATGGCAGAAATAAAAGGATAAATAGAAGAGTCTAAATTACAATGAGAGGTTTAAGAACAACTGTCTTACAAAGAACAGATAGACAAGCTGATGAGAATGGACTGGATGTGCATAGAAATTGAAAAACACTACTATCAAAATGACCTGACTGAGATTTCAGTAAGGTCACAAACAAATGCAGAAAAGATGTTTTAAGTAACCATGGAACTTTTATAAAAATGAATGATATGCTGGATCATAAATCAAATAAAAGTATAAAGCAAATTGAAACATGCAGAATATTTTCACTGGCTGTAATTTTAATAATTCCAATTTCAATTTTTGAAGTCAATCCATGTTTGAAAACAAGTTGGTCAATGTTAATCACCACATTAACATAATAATGATATTGTCATCTCCATAGGTAATGCCATGTTTAAACAAATTCAATACCTAGTCATGAATAAAAAAATAATCTCTTAAACTAAGAAGAGAGCATCCTTAATCTGATAAAAAGATTATCTCAAAAAATAAGCAAAATCTACAGTAGTTACATTTATGGAGAAAAATTGAATGCTTATCCCAGAAATCAAGAACAAAATAAAGATGTCTGTTATCACCAGTGCTATTCAAAACTATCTTGAAGACCCTAGCCAGACCAATAAAGAAAGAAAAAAATAAATTCATAAGTAGACTACATGATTATATATGTAGAAAATACAAAGACTTTGAAGACAAATGATTAGAATTAGTAGATACCATTAGTTAATTTTGGGGATACAAGATCAATATGAACACTTCAATTATATTTTGATAAAATAGCAGCAACTAAATGGAACTGAAATTTAAAATACCATTCATAATGGCATCAAATATTTAGGAATAAATCTAATAATTGGTATTGGTAATACCAATTGGTAACACCAATACCAATTGGTAATAATTGGTAATATTTCAACTCTGAAAATTATAGAATTATTGAAAGAAATTAAAGAAGATCTAAATAAATGGAGAGATAGAACATGTTCATGTATTGAAGGACCCAGTAGTATAAAGATTTCTTTTTTTTCCAATTGATCTAAAGATTTAATCCAATCTGAATCAAGACTAGCAATCATTTATTTTTGCATGTAGAAACTGATGCTAACTAATTAGCTGAAGCTAATTCTGAAATTTATATGAAAATGCATAGGCCCAAGAACAGCAAGTAAGAAGTAGAACAAAGATGGAGAATTTATACTAGCAAAGCCTATTATAAAGCTATGTAATTAAAACAGCTTGATTATTGTGTAAAGTTAGCTAAATAAGTCAATGGGACAGAAAAGAGATTCCTGAAAAAGATTTATACATATAGGATCACCTGACAAAGAGAAAGACGCCCCATTGAGGCAGGAGAAGCGACAGGAGAGGAATGATAGTCTTTTAAGAAAGTAGTCCTTTGTTGTCCAGACTGAGTCTGGATTTCTCTCTTGCCACCAAGAGAGAGATGCAGATTTGAATAAGAGAAGGGCTAATGTCCATGAGGAGACAAGAGCCCAGAACGGCTTTCGTCTCCGTATTTATTGAGCTCACAAGCTCACGTGATGAATGTGAAGGAAACAAGATCTTACACACGTGAATGTGAAGAAAACAATCAGACAGTAATCATTAACCTGTGTGTGTAAGAAGCAAAGGGTCTGGGGGGCAAGTGGAGTTTGTGATCAAAGTACAATAGTATATTGGCATCAGACGGAGAGAGTACTTGTGATCCTGTTACAATATCTCGCTAACTAACCTCGGGCGTTTTCGCTAAGCTTATTTCTAACCCATTTATTTCCCCACACTTTATCAACTATCTCTCCCAATGGAAAGAAGTTTCTAAACCTTGACTGTTCTGTCTTAGCAAAACCAAATGCAAATTCTAAATAAATTGCAGAAATAAAGGTGAAAAGTAAAGCAATATAGCATCTAAGCTTCCAGATAGTCTATCATAATATTTAGGTTTGCAGAAATTTCTTTAAAGTATGTAAAAACACCAAAGTCAAGTAAAAAGATTGATGAATTGGGTTTCATTAAAATTAAACCTTTATTTATTTAAGGATACCATACAAGAGAGTGAAAGGAAAGCTGTGGTACGGATATTTGTGACACATTTACCTGACAACTTTTATCCAGAATACAAGATTGCCTACAAGTCAATAAGAAAGACAACCCCTACGAAATGGTTGATCTGAACAGGCGCCTCTCAAAAGAGAATATTACAATGTGATAAACTTCTGAACAGGGGCTCCACTTTAGTAGTAATTTTGGAAATGCAAATGAAGACCAAAATGAGATACAATACACAAGCAAAGGAATACCAAAAATTAAAATACATAAACACACTGACAATATCCATTATTAATAAGAATGTGGAGAATCTCTAATTTTCATACACTGCTGCTGAGAGTGTAAACTGATACAACCATCTGGAAAATCAGCAATATCCTCTGATATTGCTGAGCTGAGCATATATATACCCTATGCTCCCCAAACTCCATTACTAGGTATATACCCCAAAAGAATGGGTACACATGTGCCTTAGAAGACATGTCCAAGAAGACTGGTTAGCAGCAGAATTCATAATAGCCTTAAATTAGAACCAAACCTAAAGACTATCAATACTGGAAACAATAAACAAGTTGCAGTATATTCATAGAATAGAATATGATAGAGCAATGGGAAAGGGCAAATGGCAGCCACATAAAATAGCATGAATGAATCTCAGACTATTGAGGTAAAGAGACTACACGTGATTCTATTTTTATAAAAGTTCAAATAAAACCAAAACCAATGTATGGATATAAAAGTTAAAATATAGCTACAGAGTATGGGAGGGTGTAGTGAATTGTGGAGGTAATAAATTAGGGAGTCTTTAGGGCTCTGGAAAGGTTTTGAATTTTTATTAGCATGGTGATTATATAGGCAGTTTAATTATTTTTAATTCATTGAGTTGCACACTTAAAATTTGGGTCTTTTAGTATAGGTATGGTAATATACTTCACTAAAAAATAGTTTAGAGTCAAACACACACACACACACACACACATATGCATGCACACATCCATGCACAGGCACACAGGCGCACACACATACCTCAAAGAGAAAATTAGGTGCCTTTAGTTACAATTACAGTACAGGTTCTTAACTACAACACAGCATATCATTGTGCTCTCTTTTTCTCTTTCTCTTCCTCCTTTCTTCCACTTCTTGTTCCTCTCTCCTCATGTATGCTGCTATTGTCTGGTGCTTTCTTATTTTTCCTGTTATCTTATATTACTTCTGAAGCTATTCCTTTTCCTTCCTCTTCACAAAGACCTTATATTTGGTGACCTAACTGTACTGTCCAGTTTGGACTAACCCCAATATATATGCAATAAAATATTTAATATCGCTGTTCACTTAGCCCAGGTTTTTATGGGACTGTTAGCATAGGAAGCATAATAACCCCACGGTATGGTTAACCTCCATTTATTTCTCTAGTTATGTGGATTCCACCTTGTAGTCATTTTAAAGGCTTGGAGGAGCCTCATTAACTTTACAAGGCAAGGCTGGATTTACAGAACCAATATCTATGTGGAGAAAGCAACGCCTTCAGGTTCTGTTTTTATTGGAGGTTCTCTGTTGCCTTTTCCCTACTAATACAGATGTCTTTTATAAGATTACTTTTTATGGAACAAAAGCAACAGGCAATTTCCAATTAAATGCAGATGGCAAGGTTTCTCTTCCTACAGGCACTCAGGTGCGAGGATACGCTCCAGAGCCTATGAATTTTATGAGGGGTTAATTCAGTTAGTGTATTTTACATTATTTTGAATATTAATTACAGTAAAAATACTGCTTGTGTTTTACAGGTAGCATATTTTCCAAACAAATTCACATCTTATTTTAAGTAACCTTTCAAAACAAGCATAAGATTATTTCCAGTTCTAAATTATTTTTCTTCTCTGCTTTAACTAGCTCTTCTTTACAGGACTACACGGTGAAATAATTAAATTCATTGCTTCTTATTGTCATTCAGCTTTGACTAGTGCTTAACTATGAGGCTTAACTATTTGGAGCATATGACAAAGAAACAAGCTGGGACAAGGATGCAGTCATCCTTCACTATTAGCAAGTCTAATAAACACTTGATTGTTAGAAGGAGGAAAATATACTGAATACATAATTAAATGCCAGTTGATTGAATATATATGACATGTTTCAATAGTACCCACTACTATATGCAAAGTCTATAATAGATGCCATAAAAAGACAACTGGGTTACCATGTGAGATTGCATTTTTCCCAGATTGAGGGAAATGGATGACACATTTATTTCTGTTTCATGCTGTCTGCCTACTCTACCTTTCAAGTTCTCTTTTGGGCATATGGTAAGATTACACTTTCTTACACCCTTAATATAAGGTTTGACCATGGGATTTGCTTTGCCAGTAAAATAGGAGAAGTAATGTATACCACTTTCATGTGGAAAGCATTAGGGTCAGTGTGAGACTTACCATCCTTTATTTTCCTGTGCCAATGATGCAGTTATGTTCCAGACATGCTTCTACTCTGGAAGCCTGGATCTGGGAGTGAGCAGGATGTCCAGAGAACCCTTGATAGACACGTTGCTTCAGAGGGAAATAAACTTTTCTTGTTTTAAGCCGCTAACATTAGCAGGTTATATATGACCAAATTTATAACCCAGTG
Organism: Panthera onca; assembly: GCF_046562875.1. Taxonomy (NCBI): domain Eukaryota; kingdom Metazoa; phylum Chordata; class Mammalia; order Carnivora; family Felidae; genus Panthera; species Panthera onca. Next base: position 63,120,361 of record NC_138350.1, read on the forward strand.
CATCCTGATATACCTTGAGCCTAGATGAATGCTTTATCATCGGTGCTCAATGGACCAATTCAGTTACTGGTGAAAATACAAAGATGTGTAAAAGAAAAGACCTACTACCCTCATGTGGCATGAATTTGAGAAAAGCCATATGAGGAAGGCTAAATTACAATACAGAAACACAAGTCAAGAGTGTTCACATAGCTACCAAATAAATGGGGGATGTGAGAAAGGACTAGGGTCAAACTCTCAAAGGCTTCTGGGAAATAGAAGGACTTTAATCAGGTCCTTAAATATTGGTAGGGTTTGAAGAGGCAAACATGATATTCTAGGTGAAAAAAGGAATCTGAAGAAATAAGGCAGTAATTAAGTTGGGCAGATTCAAAGTCTAACAAATAGATACATTTGAAAGAAATCAATAATGAGCACATTTAGGAGACCAGAGGTAGACATGACTGGAAACATGTTTTAAGACAGGATGTGGCAACTCTAATGAAACTCCATGAGTTTGAATTTTATCCTCTCCAAACAGGTCATTGAACTTTACTCTCATGGGAATAAGAGAGAAAACTGGGTGGCTGATTCAAGGGTCATATTGATGAGAGAGAGCCTTTACAAGAACAGAATAAATGTGAGGTGCTCAGGAGACATTTCCCAAAACATTACTGGAGAGAATACTCTTTTGAATACTGGAGTTTAGCTAAAGTTTGGTGATAAGGAAGGGGAAATAGAAGACAATAAGGATCAGGTCTTCAAATTAAGTATTAGCCATCAGCCTGTCAAATAAAACAAATGCCAACAGAGCAAAAATTACACAGCGGAGTCTCCATTATCTGTGACAAGCAAGAAATACACACTAGTGATTAAAGTCACTGAGTATTTTGGTGAGGGAAAAACTCAGGAATCTTGCAGAATTACAAAGGAGTAATTCATGGTGGTTGTACTCAGTAAGTACTGAAACCTAGCACGCTGGAGAGGATGCAATGAGGCCACAGGGATGTATATATGGTTGGTTAAAATAATGTCTTTGTTCCCTAGTCAGGAAAATGTTAGTTCCAGTAAGGGTGGTCTTAGGGTCAAAGTTCATGGTCCAATGACAGCTTCAGCAGGCTAAAAGTATTTGGAATTAAATCCAAAAGTTGGGGCTACTGGGTGGCTTGGTTAGTTCAGCATCTGACTGACTTCAGCTCAGGTCGTGATCTCACCGTTCATGACCTCAAGCCCCTCTTTGAGTGAGCCCTCCTTCTCTCTCTCTCCCCCTCCCTCTCTCTGCCCCTCGCTCCCTTGGCCCTTCTCTCTCTTTCTTAAAGAAAAAGAAAAGAAATACAAAAGTCAATTTTGATACTGCAGGTAAGCGCTTCTGTAAGAGAAATATTTTCCTTTCAAAGTGTTCATAATGTCCTTGTTCATGCCGAAATCAAGGGTCTGTTTCCCTGACATCCTCTTCTGCCAAGTAACAAGGACCTAGTCTATCTCTTTGCAGGAACTGTCTCCTACCTTCCTTCCTATTTGAGGTCTGGCTCCTGAAACTCTACCTCCCAGGTTGCCACAGAAAACGTAAATTATATTAACTTATTGTGTATTTCTAGTCTTTTTCTTCCTTATAAACTAGCTCCAGGCTTTACCTTCCATTATCAAGATCATTTTTTTTCCTTAAGAAAGTGACATATGGTCTGAAATGAATTTTGTTTCTTCCCGTAACCCTCTCCTCTAGGAAAAGCACCTACAAAAATGATTTTCTTATGGACTTTGAAAATTCCAAATATTCTCTTCTTGGCCTATATGCACAGACTTTACATTGTGGACATGGCTCATAATACCAAAAAAAAAGAAAGGAAAGGAGAAGTGGAAGAAACAGAGTAAGAGATGAGAAGTAGAGGGACAGCAGAAGGGTGACGAGGGAAAAGTGAGGAGAGGAGGCAAGATGAGAACCCCAGTGCCCCTTCCACCTCTAAAGTTAGACACTCACTTGGTCTGTTAAATGCTATGTCACCCAAGGAAATTTGTATTTAACTGTGATCAAAACCTTAAAAAATGCTTAGGATTTTTACAGTACAGTTTCAGGCACATAGGGTTCTGGGGAGAGCATATTTGTATTCCCTGGAACCCTCCTTTTTTGCTGAAATAAAATATTAAACAACCATCTATTTTTCCAAGATAGAGAAGACGTGGCCTGGTTGAGTTGCTACTATTGTGTTGCAGCCATTATCTCTGTATTATATTATTCAGTTGGTTAAAAAAAAATCCCGAGATGCTTTGTGCAGTTAAGAAATTCTAACATGCTGCAGACATAAAAAAAGAGAAAGCTTGTTTTTCAACATTGGTTTTGTCTTGGATTTTCCTTGGACATAGGCAGACATTCTTTACACAACAGGAGTCTTTAGGCTGCTGCTGCCACCTACAGAGCTCATTTGGTATTTCTCAGCAGCCGATGGAGGAAAACAACCAGGCATTGTTTTTGCAGTTGAGATCTGTGCCTGTGTCTCTTTTCAGCATCAAGTATTAGGTACATGGTGTTTCCAGGTAACATGGTGCCCTGAAATTAAACCACTTCTCACATTTATTGCCTGAGTACCTTATATTCTTGAGAGAACTGAAATCTTAGCTTGTTGGCTAGACTGTCCCATGAAATTTCTAAACTTGAAAGGTAATCTCAATAATGCTATCAGTAAAAACAAAGCATTCAGAAAAATAAGAGCAAATATCAATAGTTTTTTTCATTATATCTTCAGAGTAATCCAATTCGGAAACATTTATATTTACCTGCAGTTACTTCTACATTTTTGAATTTACTTCACTTGCATTCATGTGCTTTATAAAAAGATATTTAATACACTTCATTTAGGTAACCAGAAACTAACATACCATATTCAAAATTGAGTGTGAAAGTCAACATCTATTCAAATTCCTCAGTCTTAGAATAGTGAATTTCTTTTTGAACTGATAATGAAATTAATTGAAAAATTGGGATATTTTTCCCAAGTTCCTTTTCTAGAGTTTAAGAAAATTGACCTCTCAGGTTTTATTTGCTATTGTTGGTATATGTGTGTTATATGTTGCTATATGTTATTCCATTATATATATTTTTAAATAAACATCCTGTTATTGAGAGAGCACTAATACTTACAGAATTTTATGCCAGTCAGGGGCCTAGAAGTATAACTGCAGGCCCAGGCATTATGGGGAAGGCTTATATTATGTGAAGACTGAGAGAGGAAGCAAGAATGTAAATCAGCCCTGTGATCCTGAAACACAAGTCTTTTTCTTACCAAAAAAACTGCCTGGAACTTGTGAAAAGGTAATCCTTCTTAAATAACCTTCCCTGTGGTAAAGGAATAGTTTATTTTCTTCAATGTGTTATGAGTACTACTTTTAGAAAGTACAATAAGAATAAACTCGTAGAAGAATGAAATGCAAACACAGCAAAGACATACATAATGCAATTGAGTCCCCCATTTTAAATTATTATATTCAACAGACATAAATTTAGCTTGCACATTGGCCCAAAGACTTCCATATACTCACTCTCAATTTCATTACTCATCACAAACTGGTATCAAACAGTTCCTAAATGGATGTAGGTCCACAGTCCCCACTCTGAGTAGCATTGCTCTAGGCCAATTTCAAAGTATGATGCATTTGGAAAAAAAAAATTGTGTCTGTGAGCACAGGGGCTGTTACTGCTCTTGCTCAGGCTTAAAGTTTATGCATTTAGCACAGTCCCTGGCATTCCATTTCAAAATCAATAAAAGACACCGCAATTTCAGACATACAGAATAAAGCCTGAAAAGGTGAGGGGTTCTATTTCGTAATATCAGTCAAATCACCTTCTTCTTTTAATCCAGATTCATATTTCCACTGTTAGCCTTAGGTATGTTATAGTCAGAACAGGATGCAAATCCCAAAGCCCTCAGTACAGCATGTTAGGAAGCAACTATGCACCACAGAAATGACACAAAGTGATTCATATGATGGTTCTAAGGTAGGGGAAGAAGGAAAGCAATCTTTTTGGACTTCTAAGAAATAATGGCAAACCCCTCTGAGAACTCCTTTATCTCCAAAATCTTGTGACCTTCCAGTATTCACTCTCAGGTTTTTATTGTTCCCGCCCCCTGCCCATAATCCCCCACCAACTGCTCTGCTATCTTCCCAACATCTGGGGCCTTTGCTACCCCTTCCTCTTGCCTGTAAAGGCCAGTTTAGATTTTGATTTTCATGCTTTCTTTTTCTTTTTTTGTCCTGGTTCAGTCTAGACTAAAATGGAGACATTTTTCTATCAAACACCCTTTCTCTTTAGAAGCTTCAATTTCTTTCTCCTTATTGGTACTCTCTGCACAAAATATGCATAAACAGCTACCATATTTAAAAGCCTCACATCAGTCTTATAGTTAATTTTATTCTCCCACCTAAGTTTGTTCTTTATTTACTATATAAAGCTTCTCCTGACAGAATATCCTCCACTGTCTCCTTCCCATCTCTCATTTATGCCTTGACCAACGACAATGTGATTTCTGTCCCTAATTTTAAACTGAAACAGTAAAGTTAACCAGTGACCTCATCAGTGTTTTCATGGAACTATGGCACATGTTACCTTTCTTGATGCCTGTGTTTTGTCTATTTGTTATGATGTCTATGCTTTTTTGTGTGGTGTCAATATCTAGGGATTGATTCCATACCTTCACCAGGTAGAGCCTGACTCCATCCTAGATGATGTTGTGTGTACAAAACAAATAGAAGCCTTCTAGATCCTGAAATATTCTGTTCAGATAACTGCATTTTTTAACATATTTTTCCTAATGTCATATTTCTAAAGACGACATATCCTACTTGAAAGAATCCAGATACAAGTTTCAAAGTTGTGGTTTGCCTCTCTCACTGGGTCTGGTGCCTGCCTGTCCCCCAAAACCCTTCCTGTGTTGCTCATCATTTTCTGTACTTTCAGATCCCCTGGTCTTGCTGTGCAGACACACATCAGGAACCTTGTTTACTCGGTTTGGAATTTTTGTTTCCCTTGGATTTAACTCTCCAACATTATTCATTTTATTGGAGTACTTATCACTATCTGAAATTATATGATTTGTTTTATTTTTTAATTTTTTAACATTTATTCATTTTTGAGAGAGAGAGACAGACAGACAGGGCGTGAGTGGGGGAGGGGCAGAGAGAGAGGGAGACAAAGAATCCAAAGCAAGCTCCAGGCTCCCAGCTGACAGCACAGAGCCAAACATGGGGCTCAAACTCACGAACCACGAGAGAGATCATGACCTGAGCTGAAATCGGACACCCAAAGGACTGAGCCACCCAGGCACCCCTGATTTGTTTTATTTTTAAACTATTTATTGTCTTCTATAACCAGCATGTAAGCACTATTAGGGCAGGGTTTGTTTTCCTCATGTCTGGGTGGCCGGAGCCCTGTCTAGGTTCTCAGAGGACAATTAATCCAGCCTCTTTTTTAATATGTGAGGAAGCTGAAGTCAAGGGAAGTCAAATGATTTACACCAGGTTTTACCCTTGGAGGCAAAGCCAGAACCAACACCCAGACTTCTTCCTACCACCTGTGCTTTTCCATATTTCCACTGAAGTATCATTAAAGGCAGAGGGAGTCAGTGTATATACCAGGAGATCTAGCATCAGAATCCAAAGTGACTCCCACTGGACATAAAATCACCTGAACTTGTCCTAAAATTTATGCATATTTTATATTTTAATTTATTATATATCTGTGCTGGATTTAACGGACACATAATTCATGGAAAAATGATTTCTTTCTACTATGATGCATCATGTGTATTCTGAAGACTTTGGCATTAGACAAATTGGAGTTCAAATCCTGATCCTAATATTCACTACCTGTGAACCGAAAAATCAAATAACTTCTCTGACTCCATTCCTGTGTTTAAAATGAAGACACTTATAGTTTCTATTTCAGAACGTTTTTCTTTAATTAAAAGAAATAATACTATAATACTTTTAGAATATGTGCCTGACACATAAAATGGCCAAAAAGTATTAGGGATGATTATGATCTTCACTGTTTGGGACACTGGTGATCCTTAAATTCAAGGCCCGGTATGTGCTGCCTCAATCTCCGAAACCAGGAGAACCTGGAATGGCTTAACCACAGATTTCCTCCTACTCTGCTCCATGGATAAAGTACCCCTGCCAAACAACCTCCTTGTTAGGGGGACCAGACATAGTTCCTGCTCATCCCTAATGATGTGGTTCCAATTCTGTGCCAGTTCGTATAATTATTTAAACAAGCCAATCATAGCCTCCGCAACAACTAGGGGTCATCACACTCTCTTGATGTTACAGACTCTGCTCCTCACAGCCACTTTTTTTCACTCTGTTCCTCAGTCCAAACCCTGTGCGGCCACGAGTGGCACACAGTGTTCTCCTCCCTGGACTTTACACGCCATGTGACTAATATACTTCACAGCATATACGACTAATAAAATGCTGTTTATCTTACTTGTTCAGTGTCAATCATAACGTTTGACCATCCTCATAACCAGAGGGTATGAACCCTCCCTTACCAAGGACTAGATAGAAGGTGATTAAAATAATAACAGCAAACCTTATAGTTTTGATTTGGAGAACACTGTTTCCACTGGCTGGTTTTCAAACTCTGTGATGAAATTTTTTTTTTTTTTTCCAATCTCATTTCAACCCCAAACCAACAGAGAAAACATATGTTTAAATTGAGATATTCTGCTTTGTTCCAGTAGCAGACTTGATCATGAACGTTATGATATAAAAAAGTAAAATCAAACCATTTTTTTCTGCCCTGTTTTAAGCCCTTCTGCAGGTTCTTATCAGAGCAAACAAAACTCTGCATCTAAAAGCAGACTGTGACCTATTTTCCCAGGCATATTTTATCCTGTACTTTAAATACTATAAAGTTACACCTATATATTTATTTCATGCTTCAGACATTTGGTGTTTTCATTCCATTCACTTAGAACAATGCTCTTGCTTTTCTTCAGTTGGAATTTCAATCATTCCTCAAGAGTAAGCACACACATCTTCCCTTCAAAGAAACCTTTCCTGAATTAAAAACTTGGGCCAGTTTCCCTCACCACTAACCCATAGGCAACATCATGGATTGACATGTTCTTTCTCCTTATCTTCTGTCAGGAAGAAGCTATGTCTTGCTCATCTCTGGACTCCCAGGGCCTAGAACAGTCCTGTGAATAACAAGCACTAAATACATGTGGTGGACTTGTCCTGATCCACCACCCCCCTCTTTTTTTTTTTTTTGGCCATAGGAACACTTCTCATGCATACTCTCTGTCATCCCACATACTCCAAATACTTCTTCACTTAGCCCAAAATTAATCTCCCATTGGACTTTTATTCACTTTGTGGCAATATTACCTGTTTACAAAAATAATCAAATCTTTTTTTAAAAAAAATAATAAAATGGGACAATTATAAATGCAAAGAATAGGATGCAGATAATACTCTGTCATAGAATGAAGAGTTAATTTTAAGACTGTTTCTATCAAGACAACTTGATATGTATCAGGTTTACTTTAAATTTAGAATTTTTCCAATAGCTTTAAAATAGGATTTGGCATATGACTGAACTCTGTGTAGATGTGATATAAGGTATACTGAGAGTCATTTAAATAATATTCTGATTGACTGGCTTCATCCATCCATTCTCACCACCTCTCTATTGGCTTTTCCTGGCCTTGTGGTCAAACTATTTGGAAAGAAAATTAAACCCCTAGGGAAAAAAATGGAAAATTGATTTTTGGTATATCATTTTATTTATTAAATGACACTTCACATTGGTGAAGTGAATATTGTTGATATTTTTGATATTTTCTGAGAATCTTACCCTTTATAATTATTTCTACATTATATACACAGATAGATAGACAGATAGATATGATGTGTGTGTGTGTGTGTATGTGTGTGTGTGTGTGTGTGTGTGTGTATTTATATATATATATATATATATATATATATATATATATATATCAGATGCACTGTAAAAATCTTTGCAATTCTTTAATCTAAGTGATGGCTTAAAATATCTACAAATGCAAAATAAAATTCTTAGAGAAAACATTTTTACTTTCTGGACCTGCCTGATATCTTAGAAAAACAAAAGTTTCGTGGACAAATTGGCTTTCTAGAGAATAAGCATTGGGTGGTAAGAAATGGCCAGGCATTTTATTTTAGCAATATTTTCCTCTGTTTCATTCTTCCTACATGACCATGGGAAGTCAGGCATGCCTGATGGGAGTCCTTTACAATCTCACAGAAACTCCATTTCATTTTCTCAATCTATCATTTCTAAATGTCCTGCTTTTTCTGTCTTCAGATCATTCATGTGCTTCATTAGAATTAGACATTTAAAACATGAATTAGACATTCATTCTGTTTGAAGAAATGTTTGTAAATTATTGGGTTTGAAATACCATGATTTACTATAGACAGAAGAACCTGTATTTGATCAAAAAAATAGGAGCAAAAGCTAAGGGATGGCCTACATATCTATTTTTTTCTTAAATCTTCTAAATGTTGATATACTCCTATGAGAATATGAATCATTGTCCAAATTCTAGGATATGTAGTTGTTTCCCAGAAGAATGTAGTTTCTCATAATCTTCCCAAATAGAAATATTACTTTGTTCTAGAGAATTCAGTCATATCAAACTATTTGTTGTTTTCCTCGAGATGACATCTGGAGAGTGACCATCTTTCACCCTCTGACCCCTTTGATAGAGACATGAGTTTAAACTCCTTTTACACAAATCCATTCTGCACAGTGGTTCCTTATTTTTCTTCTTAGAGCATCATGTTTATTGTATTTATGCAAGAAAGTAAATTAATAAACAATACAAGGTTGGATAATTAAGGTCCTGAAAGATGGTGTGGGCAGCAGGATGGGGCTGTGGAGGTGCAGAGTAAGAAAAGTGTCTTTCCACTGCCATGATGAAGCAAGTGTACACAGAAGAGGAGACTTTATATTGGCATAGAGGAAAAAAAACAGTAAGGAGAGGGTGACCAAAATCTAGAAGAAAATACAGAGTTAACAAAAAATTCATGGAGGACAATAAAGTATAGTTTGACAACAGGAAGTAGGTAATTTGGTGCTTCAATTTTCATCTTTATTGAAGTATAATTGGCATTCAATAAATTGCATACCCTTGAAGTATAGAATTTTTAAAATTTCATTTAAATGTGAGTTAGTTAACATATAATGTAGCATTGGTTTCAGGAGTAGAACACAGCAATTCATCACTTACATACAACACCCACCCAATTTCCACCCAAATTGTATGGAACCAATTTGACAATAAATTTCATATTTAAAAATATAATAATAAAAATAAAAATGTTTTAAGTTTTAAATAAATAAATAAATAAATAAATAAATGGCATTTGGCTGACCAAAAAAAAAAAAAAACACCCAGGGCTCATCCCCAAAAGTGCCCTGCTTAATGCTCATTGCCCATTTAGCCCATCCCCCCACCCAATACTCCTCCAGAATCCCTCAGTTTTTCTCTGTATTTAAGAGTCTCTTATGGTTTGTCTCCCTCTGTTTTTATCTTTTTGTTTCCTTCCCCCCCATGTTCATTTGTTTTGTTTCGTAAATCAACACGAGTGAAATCATATGATATCTTTCTCTGATTGACTTGTTTCACTTAGCATAGTACACTTTAGTTCCATCACATTGTTGCAAATGGCAAAATTTCATTCTTTTTGATTGTCAAGTAATATTCCATTGAGTGTGTATGTATGCGGTATATACCATATGTGTGATATGTGTATATATATATATACACACATACACCCAACATCTTCTTTATTCATTCATCAGTTGATGGACATTTGGGCTCTTTCCATAATTTGGCTATTATTGATAGTGCTGCTATAAACATTGAGGTACATGTGCCCCTTTGAATCAGCATTTTTGTATCCTTTGAATAAATACCTAGCAGTGCAGTTGCTGGGTCACAGGGTGGGTCTATTTTTAATTTTTTTGAGGAACCTCTATACTATTTTCCAGAATGGCTGCACCAGTTTGCATTCCCACCAACAGTGCCAAAAGTGTTCCCCTATCTCTGCATCCTTGCCAACATCTGTTGTATTCTGAGTTGTTACTTTTAGACATTCTGACAGGTGTGAGGTAGTATCTCATAGTGTTTTTGATTTGTATTTCCCTGATAATGAGTGAAGTTGTATATCTTTTTATGTGTCTGTTAGCCATCTGGATGTTTTCTTTGGAAAAGTGTCTGTTCACGTCTTCTGCCCATTTCTTCACAGGATTATTTGTTTTTTGGGTGTTGAATTTGATAAGTTCTTTATAGATTTTTGATACTAACAGTTTGTCTGATATGCCACTTGCAAATATCCTCTACTGTTGTGTCAGTTGCCTTTTAGTTTTGTTGACTGTTTCCTTCACTGTGCAGAAGCTTTTTACCTTGATGAATTCTCAGTAGTTCATTACTGCGTTGTTTCCTTTGCCTCCAGAGACATGTCTAGTAAGAAGTTGCTGCGATTGAACTCAAAAAGGTTGCTGCCTGATTCCTCCTGTAGGATTTTGATGGTTTCCTGTCTTACATTTAGGTCTTTCATCCATTTTGGATTTATTTTTGTGTGGTGTAAGAAAGTGGTCCACTTTCATTCTTCTGCATGTTGCTGTCCACTTTTCCTAACAACATTTGCTTAAGACACTTGTCTTTTTTCGATTGGATACTCTTCCCTGCTTTCTGAAAGATTAATTGCACATACATTTGTGGGTTCATTTTTAGGTTCTCTATCCTTTTCCATTGGTCTATGTGTCTGTTTTTGTGCCAGTACCATACTGTCTTGATGATTACAGCCTAGTAATACCGCTTGAAGTCCAGAATTGTATTGCCTTAAGCTTTGCCTTTCTTTTTCAACATTACTTTGTCTATTAGGGGTCTTTTCCGGTTCCATGCAAATTTTATAAGTGTTTGTTCTAGTTCTGTGAAGAATGCTGGTGTTATTTTGATAGGGATTGCATTGAATGTGTAGATTGCTTTGCTTAATACCTTCCAATTCATGAGTATGGAATGTTTTTCCATTTCTCTGTGTCTTCTTCAATTTCTTTCATAATATCTCTATAGTTTTCAGTGTACAGACCTTTTACTCTTTGGTTAGGTTTATTCCTAGGTATTTTATGGTTTTTGGTGCAATTGCAAATGGGATCAATTCCTTGATTTCTCTTTCTGCTGCTTCATTATTGGTGTATAGAAATGCAACTGATTTCTGTACATTGATTTTATATCCTGTAATTTTGCTGAATTCATGGATCAGTTCTAGCAGTGTTTTGGTGGAATCTTTTGGGTTTTCCACATAGAGTATTATGTCATCTATGAAGAGTGAAAATTTGACTTTCTCCTTGCTGATTTGGATGACTTTTATTTCTTTGTGTTGTCTGATTGCTGAGGCTAGGACTTCCAACACTATGTTGAACAACAGTGGTGACAGTGGACATCCTTGTCATGTTCTTGACCTTAGGGGGAAAGCTCTCAGTTTTTCCCCATTGAGGATAATATTAGCTGTGGATCTTCCATATTTGGCCTTTATAATGTTGAGGTATGTTCCTTCTCTTGAGGGCTTTATTAAGAAAGGATGCTGTATTTTGTTAAATGCTTTTTCTGCATCTATTGAGAGAATCATGTGGTTCCTATCCTTTATTTTATTAATGTGATGTATCATGTTGATTAATTTTCACATACTGAACCACCCCTGTAGCCCAGGAATAAATCCCTCTTGATCGTGGTGAATATTCTTTTAATGTATAATTGGATTCAATCAGTAGTATCTTGCTGAGAATTTTTGCATTGATGTTCATCAGGGAAATTGGTCTGTAATTCTCCTTTTTAGTGGGGTTATTTGTCTCATTTGGAATCAAGGTAATGCTGACCTCATAGAATGGTTTTGGAAAATTTCCTTTCCTTTTTATTTTTTGGAAAAGCTTCAAAAAATATATTTCAAAAACAAGTATGGAATTTGATGAGCTTTGATATATGTACAAACCTATGAAACCACCATCACATCAAATAATGAACACACCCATTGACTCCAAGAGTTTCCTTTTGCCCCTTAGTCATCCATCCCTCCCCTAGTCCTCAAGTAACAAGGGACATATTTTTCAGAAATATAGATTACTTAGCATTTTCTAGAATTTTATACAAATAGAATCATACTTTTTTATGGTCTTATTTCTTGCATTCATCATAATGACTGTTTTTTTTTTAAGTTTATTTATTATTTTGAGAAAGCAGAGACAGTGTAAGTGGGAAAGGGGCAGAGAGAGAGGGAGAGAGAGAGAGAATCCTAAGCAGACTCTGCACTATCAGCACAGAGCTTGATGCTAGGCTTGATCCTAAACATTGTGAGATCATGACCTGAGCAGAGATCAAGAGTCGAGTGCCTAACCGACTGAGCCACCCAGGTGTCCCCATCATAATGAATTTTATTTTCAACAGTTTTTTTCATGCATCCAATGACAGGCAGGTTAATATTTAACAATCAGCTCTCTGGTCGCAGTAAACAAGGTACTGGTTTGCAGTATTTGCTGATTCATGTGGTGTCAATATTCCCACCATGACTGACTTCAAGCTACCAACATGATGCCACTGAACTTAATGTTAGGACGAAATGTGCACGTTCAGATCTTGTGAGCCAGTACTAGCCAAATCCAGCTCATCACTGCTTACATTGATATAAGCAGTGTATTATTTTTTGTATGGATATTTGTGAATCCATTCACCCAGTAATGAACATTTAGGTTGCTTCCAGTTTTGCGATGTTACCAATACAGCTGATATGAATATTCTGGTACTAGTCTTTTTTGGATACAGGCTTTCATGCCTCTTAGGCAAATATCTTGCAATGAGACACCTGGATATATTGCAGATGTATACCTTTTTAAGAAACAGCAAAACTTTTCCAAAGTGGTTGAGCCACTTTACATTGCCAGCAAATAGTATAGGAATGTTCCATTTGATTCATGTTTTCCCCAATGCTTAGTATCACCAGAATTTTTCATTTTTACCATTCCTGTGAGAATGTTGTACACCTTATTATCATTTTAATTAGCATATACCTAATGGCTAATGATGTTGAACATTTTTTTAATGTGCATAGTTGCTACCCATATATCTCCTTTGGAATGTGTCTATTCAAATACTATTCCCGCTTTCTTTTATCGAATTTTTTTTTTTAATTATTGAGTTATAAAATTTCTTTATACATTCTATCCAAAATCCTTTGTCAGACATACATTTTGCAAATATTATCCTGATTTCTGGCTTGGCTTTTCATTTTCACAAGTGACTTTTGAAGAGAAAATCTTTTTAGTTTTTTTATTTTTATTATTTTATTATTATTATTTTTCATCATAGTAAGTGTACTCTTTAATTCCCATCACCTATTTCATCCATCCTCCCACCCACTTCCCCTTGGCAACCACCAGTTATTTCTCTATCATTAAGAGCCTGTTTTTTGGTTTGTCCCTCTCTTTCTCTTTTATTCCTTTGCTTGTTTGTTTCTTAAATTCCACATGAGTGAGATCATATGATATTTGTCTTTCTCTGACTGACTTATTTCGGTTAGCATCATACTATTTAGCTCTATCCAAATTATTGCAAATGTCAAGATTTCATTCTTTTTGCCGGCTGAATAATATTGCATTATATACATATATATCAATCACATCTTCTTTATCTATTCATCTATTGATGGACACTTGGGCTTCTTCCATAATTTGGCTATTGTTAATAATGCTGCAATAATTATAGAGGTGGATGTATACCTTTGAATTAGTGTTTTTGTATTTTTTGGATTAATACCAGTAGAGAATTCCTAGACTATAGGGTTGTGCTATTTTAATTTTTTGAGGAAACTTCATACTATTTTCCACAGTGGCTGCACCAGGTTGCATTTCCACCAATGTTGTATGCAGTTTCCTTTTTCTCCACATCCTCACCAACATTTGTTGTTTCTGGCCTTTTTTTACTGCTCTCCTGACAGGTGTGAGGTAAAATCTCATTGTAGTTTTGATTTGTATTTCCCTGATGATAAGTGATGTTGAGCACCTTTTCATGTGTCTGTTGGCCATCTGGATGTCATCTTTGGAGAAATGTCTGTTCACATATTTTGTCCATTTTTAAATTGGATTATTTGTTTTCTGAGTGTTGAGTTGTATTAGTTCTTTACATATTTTGGACACTAACCCTTTATCAGATATGTCATTTACAAATATCTTCTCCCATTCAATGGGTTGCCTTTCAGTTTTGTTATTTCCTTCACTGCTTTTTATTTAATATAGTCCCAATAGCTCATGTTTGCTTTTGTTTTTGGGTGCCTCAGGAGACATCTAGAAAATGTCAGAGAAATTACTGTGTTCTCTTCTAGGATTTTTATGTCTTCAGGTCTCATATTTATGTCTGTATCCATTTTGTGTTTATTTTTGTGTATGGTGAAAGACAGTAGAACAGTTTCATTGTTTTGCATGTAGCTGTCCAGTTTTCTAAACACCATTCCTTGGAAACACTGTCTTTTTTTCCATTGGATAGTCACTCCTCCTTTGTTGAAGATTAATTGACCATATAATTGTGGGTTTATTTCTGGGTTTTCTCTTCTATTTCATTGATCTATTTTTATGCCAGTACCATACTGTTTTAATTACTACTGCTTTGTAATATAACTTGAAGTCTATAATTGTGATACCTCCAGTTTTGTCTTTCTATTTCAATATTACTTTGGGTATTCAAAGTCTTTTGTGGTTTCATACACATTTTAGGATTGGTTGTTCTAGTGCTGTGAGAAATGCCATTGGTATTTTGATAGGGATTGCATTGAATGTGCAGATTATGTAGCATAAACATTTTATCAATATTTCTTCTTTCAACCCACGAGCATGGAATGTCTTTCCATTTCTTTGCATCATCTTGAATTTCTTTCATCAGTGTTTTATAGTTTTCAGAGTACAGGTCTTTCACCTCTTTGGTTAATTTATTCCTAGATATTTTATTGTTCTTGGTGCATTGTAAATGGGATTGTTTTCTTAATCTCACTTTCTGTTGCATTATTATTAGTGTATAGGAATATAAAAGATTTCTGTATATTGATTTTGTATCATGCAACTTCACTGAATTCATTTATCAGTTCTAGCAGACAACCTTTTTAGTTTTGATGAAGCCCACTTTCTTGATATTTTCTTTTATAGTTTGTGCTTTCATGTTCTATTTTAGAACTCATGTCAAAACACAAAGTCACCAAAATATTCTTTTTTTCTTTCTTTCTAAAAGCTTTAGAATTTTAGCTCTCAAACTTTAGTCTATATCCCATTTTGAGTTAATTTTTGCATATGATCTGAGTTAAGGGTTAAGTTTTGCTTATTTGGATATGACTAACCATAAATGACTAATTTGTTAAAAGATGGTTATTTCCCCATTGTTTAATCAATTAAAAAATATAGATACTCATATATAACTATAATAAGACATGCTAACACTGTATCTTTAAAGACTTTGAATTTCAGCTTAAAGAATTTGAATTTTACCACAAAACTGAGGTAAGGTGTTACAGAAAGAATACATAGGAATTTTGTGCAAAGAAAACATAAGCTTATAAAGAATAAGTTACATCAATAATCAGAAACTAAACCCAAGGCTGGGGCACCTGGGTGGCTCAGTTGTTTAAGTGTCCCACTCAGGTCATGATCTTGTGGTCTATGAGTTCAAACCCCATGTCAGGCTCTCTGCTGACAGCTCAGTGCCTGGAGCCTGCTTCAAGTTCTATGTCTCCCTCTGTCTCTGTCCCTTCCCCACTCATTCTCTCTTTCTCTCTCTTTATCTCTCAAAAATAAATAAACACTAAAAACAATTTTAAAAAACCCAAGGCATATAACAGAGTGAATTGTAATTTTTTGAATGGTCTTTAGAGAATTTATTAGACGTTAACAAATCTCCTCCCAGAAAAATGCTTGAAAATATACTGACCCCCAATTGTGCATACAATATCAGTATGCCTTGAACTGCATCTATGCTGTCTAGAAGTTTGTAGATACTAGTTAAGAAATACAGAAAAATACCTGTTAGTAAAAACAATACAAAGAAAGTTCAAATGTCGGAAGGAGAGGGACCAAGACATGTTCCAAGAAGTCTGTCTGCATTACTCATTTCACTATTGTATAAAGAACAAGGGACCCTATGGAGAAGATGTGGCTGGGAAAATAAAGGATGGAAACAATGGGTGTTGTATTCTAGGTGAGCACAAAGAGCGCTCAAATGTGATCATGATTGTCCTACTATGCCTTAGTAGACTTCCACATCATAAAATTATACATATAACCTCCATCTTTCTTTACTTCACCCACTGTCACAACCTGGTTATTGAAAAGCCTCCAAAGTAATCTGGTAGGAAAAACTACCTATGAAGTATTACAGATGGCATAAACCAATGTAAAAAGGCAACTAAAATAGTTTCTATGATTAGCTTTTCAAAATGATTAGTTGTTGTTGTTTAAGCAGACATCTGTCTGACTGGATAGTTTCATACCAACAGGAACACAAAAACAGTTTTATTTGCTAACCTAAAGTAAATTAACTTCAAAATTAAAACAAAAAGTAAAATAATTGCAACTTACTGTTGAAATCATTACAATTTGCTTATCTCCTTCCTGTGGAGAACTTGAGGGCAATTTCAAATATCCATTTTCAAATATCCATACCAGTTTTCCTCATATACCATAGAAATGCCCTGAAAATTCCAATATGAAGACAACTAGATTCACACTGAATCATTTCTCTTAAAAAAATGCTTATTGTGCAAACTGAGCTTTCAACAGCTGCATCAAACCAGTGACTAATTAAAATAATCTTTTTTTGTTTTTATTTATTTTTATTCATTTTTAATTCCATAATTAACATACAGTGTTATATTAATTTCAGGTGTACAATATAGTGATTCAACAGTTCCATACATTACTCAGTGCTCATCATGATAAGTGTACTTTTAATCCCCTTCACCTATTTCACTCAACCCATACCCATCGCCCTTCTGGAAACTATTTTAATGATTTCCATATAATGGAACTGTATTAATACTTAGTAATGTAACCATATGAGTCAATGTGGATTTATTTTTTTATAAGAACATAAGAGTTTTCAGATAAATGTATCACTTATTGGAAAAGGTCTCTTTGTTAGTCCCCATGTTTTGGTGAGCAAATTATGGTTACTGTATCTGAACAGGTGAAGGCAATTTGTTATATACCTCTTGTACAGATCCTAATGGAATAACAGCCAAGCATAGGATAAACTACAGGAAGCAACATCAGCTTCTGAAATCACTGAAAGCAGAGTGAATCCATAAGACACAGAGCTACACAAGAAGAGGAACTGAAATAGTGGAGGAGATATATGGCAGTAAATGGCAGGTGACATCAGTAGTGTTTATTATTGAGTGTATGCAAGCTACTTTATATTTTAAGCTTATTTATTTATTTTTGAGAGAAAGAGAGAGCACAAGCAGGGAAGGGGCAGAGAGAGAGGGAGAAAGAATCGCTATCAGGCTCCACACTTTAAGCGAGGACCCCAATGCAGGGCTTGCACTCACAAAATTTGAGATCATGAGCTACGCCAAAACCAAGAGTCAGATGCTTAACTGACTGAGCCACCTAGGCACCCCTGTGAGCTACTTTCTGCACACACCCCCAAATTCTTCAGGAAAGAGGAACATAGCAAGGAGCTGGGTTTTGCATCAGCATGTGAAGATAGAACAAAGCGTTACATGCTTGCCCCAAAGTAGAAATAGCCACATATGTGCTTCCAGTCCTAGTTTTACACATTTGACATGAACAGTGAAAGTGTCCTAGACAAGGGCCTGATGCCTGCTCCCTATCCTCACTGTACTCCTTACACACTTTCTGTCCATTAGATTTGCCTAAAACTATACTCCTAGAGTTTTATGAAGCCCCTAACCTGCTGGCCACCCTCTCTACAGTTATATCTTAGACTGAATAGATTGGAAATCAGATCTGGATGTTATGAGGGAGGTGATGTTGGCGACGGGGGCAGCAAGAAGAAGGGGGATCTGGTGAAAGTGAATGCCAGCAGGGAATGAGGCCAGGAGAAAGGGGGAGGCTGCGAACCCAAAAGCTGAAGGAGACCTTCCTGAAGACTTCCTCTTACCTATGTGTCTACAACTCCTGGAATAAAACCCATGACCGTATGACTCAATTCTGCTATTTTCTTTGGTGTCTGTTTACATATCTGTCTCCTCTGTAGCCTGCGAGTTCTGCCACAGCAAGAATTGTGGCACTTGGTGAGACCTTGGTTTAACCAATAAGTAAATTAATTTAAAAAAACTCCCCTAATTTCCAAGTCATTTTGAGGATTATTTTAGAATGCTCTTAGAAGATAGTCATAACTCTCAGTGTTTAATAGTCATAGTGTTTAATAGTCATAACTCTCACTGTAGGGAGAGGGGTCGTCTTGTGAATTTATTTACCCAAATCCACAGATAACACTGTGTGTTTGTGTGTGTGTGTTGCAGTGGGGGCTGTGGTTCCAGGGAAGAAAGGAGAAGTGATACACAAAGAGACTTTTT
The DNA here is from genome assembly GCF_046562875.1 of Panthera onca. NCBI lineage: Eukaryota > Metazoa > Chordata > Mammalia > Carnivora > Felidae > Panthera > Panthera onca. Next base: position 63,138,958 of record NC_138350.1, read on the forward strand.
ACTCTCCAGAGAATCTAAACACCCAAATTCCATTATTTCAGAATGTCATTTAAAACATTTCTCATCTTGCCATTATGAAAACTGGTTCATATTCAGGACACTCCCATCCAGAATCCACGTCTTTCTCTGTGGCTGTCTTCTCAGAAGCAGACACCCTAGCTATCTGTGAGGGAATCCGCTCTTCCTCATGGTGAGTTATAGACCACAAGTACCTCGAAGCTTTCAGGGGACTCGCCAGCACACATTTGTTGTTTATCTGTACAACGCATCCAAGTGGTTTTTTCCCACTTTAATGGAAGGTATAATTTTGAGCTAAGAGTCTGTAATGCTCATGGCTTTTAAATAGATTATTTCTTTGTTTTGGTTGTTTTGAGAGTACATATGTTTCAGCTCCTGGGTAAATTACAGGCTTTTAAGCCTTCACATAGCTATTTTGTTTTTAAGCAGACAGGATTTTACCTTTATTTCTCCTGAGTTCATGCTCATATTTACAGATGAGAAACAGCAGAGGGTAGCATTTATTTACTTTCTGTTGAACATCAGCCACACATATCCCCCCCCGGAAGCCTAATGGCGGTGACTGACACAGGTCTGCTTCTCAGATCATCTCCTCTGAGGCCCTTTTCTGTAACATCAGAGCAAGTGGAGGAGAAGCAAAGCCTGCAGAAGGAATGGTTCCATGAAGTCAACAGTAGCTCTGCCATGTCAGTGGAGAAAAGCAAATGGAAGGAAACCAAGGACAACCAAACAAAGGCTGAAGAACAGATGAGGAAGTTTCTGCAATGTCTTAGCCCAGTTTTCCCTGCTGCAAGATAATAAGAAAATTAAGAAAGTGATAACATGAGATCTACCCCCCTATTCTTTACATGGTATAAATTAGGGAAACTATCATTTTGAAGCTGAAGAGTCATTTGTTTGAGGGAAAATAATGAATAAAGAACAACTTTACCCATTTCTTTGCTATAATTCTGCCTGATTGGTAATAGCAAATAAATGATGTTAGTCAGAAGAAAGAATTCTCTGACAGTGGAGGCTGGGAAAGACTGGAACTGGGTAACGAAGGAAATACTAGATGTTTTAAAGTTTTAGGTTTATTAGTAGTGATTTCTCTGTGTTACTCTCCCCCATGCTACATGGCCTCACCACACAGAACTGACCATTGCTACCTGACAACTCCTGAAGAATCTTGCCTCCAGGTCTCACACTGGCTATTCCCTTTATCTAAAGTGCCCTCTCATCCCTTGCCGCTTCTTGAATTCCTGCTCAGTCCTTTTACTGAAAACCTTGGTTTCTCAGTAAAGCCTCACTTTAGTTCTAAAGAAACTATAGAACTTTGGAGAAGTCACTTGTCTGAGATTCCATTTCTCCACCTCTAAAGTGAGCAAATTAGAAGTGATCTTTAATGTCACTCCTGTTTCTTGTCCTTGAGTTAATTCTGCAATGCCCATGCATCTTGGAAACCTCTGCCTCTCCCCAGTTTTTTGGCACATTCCTTCAATTGCTCATTCATAAACTGCACTGCATAACTTATATTATGATTAAACAGTAGTTTTACAAGTGCTTAGTTACCTAACTTTTCTTTCTACTGGACTATGAATTGATTATAATAGTACCATTTATAAATTTATTTTTCTTTTCTCTGATGCCATGAAGTTCTCAAATGTATGGGGAATGAGTGAATGACCTAATAAATTTTGAGATCAAAGTAGATACAATGGTACAATAATGGGTCAGCACATGACTTAATGTTTTATGTTCACTGGGAAAGAACAAGTAAGAAGAACAATGGCTACCTCACGTATCTTCAGATTATGGTTTTAGATGGATGAATAACTAATGCTTCAAAATATCCTACAATCGGGACATAAAGCAGTTAAGCTTCTGTCTTTAGAGGTGCTCCATTAGGGTTTTTATGGCCACTTTGTTAGAAGGAGTCACACATGGAATAAAGGGTTATTCTAAGGGGCTTTCTAGTGGGCACAAGAAAGAGTTCATGTATCCAGAACTCTATGGAAGTGATTACTCATATACTGAGGGCATGGAAGTCTAAGGCCACAATGTCTGTGGCCCGGTCTGTGCATCAGAAGCATGAGCTCAGGCTCAGGCTCTGCTAATAAAGTGCCGTCACTTTGGGCAGATCTCCTTACTTTCTAGGGTTTCAGCTTATCCTCCAGAAAGATAAAAGGGGTTAGACAAGATAATTTCAAGTATTCTTACCAGCTTTAAATGACTGCATATCAATAGGAACTGAGATATACTTCATTCCTGAAAATCCCAATAGATGATTATGCAAAGCCTCACAGGTATGAACCAATCCTGCACTCTACAAAATTAATCTTTGTTTTACAAAGGATTATCTTGAGAAAGCATGCTCATGAATGCTTATTTATACCAATTTTACTTACACACATGAAACAAAATTGGTAAGCATTACACGAGTATAGGGTGAAAGGATTATAAACATTATCATCATTTACCATTATTGTGCAATTTCCCACATATAAACTACAGCGACTAAAAATGATGATTTTACAACTCTCCTATTAATCACAGAACTATTAATCCATTACTGAGTTTATGCCTGCTCCATGAAAAATCCTGATGACTGAGAAAAAGATGAAAACATCAGGGATGCTCAGAATGAGCTCTAATTGAAAGGGCTGGCTTCAGTGAAGTTTATGGCTTAAAGAGGGCTTTCATTTTATGGCTAGCTTTATTTCTTTAAGAGCTAAGTTTTACTTCATCTTCTCATGAACTGCATTTCAGCAAACTTGAGGAGGAAAAACAAATTCTCTATCAAGAAATAGTTAGAAATTACAGAGATGACATACGCTAAGTCAGAGCTAGATGGTAGAAAAATCGGAAGTCCGAAGTTTACCTTTTCCACCCCAACTCTGATTTTTATACCCCTACATATTTTAGCATCTCTACCTCTTGTTCAAGTGTTTAATGCCTTAGATCATCCCAGATTCCATGCCATCGTAAATCCACCCACTCTGAGCTGCTAATGGTTAAACTTCTTCAGAATACCAAATCCATTATCTATCTAAGACTGAAGGAATTATAACCAGATTACTATGATGTGTATAAATCTTTATGCTTTACAAAGCACCTTTTCCCATATATTATCTGATTATAACCTTATAATATTCCCTCGAGTTACATATGTTAGATACTATTCATAGCTCTTATAAGTGGTATGGGAAATGGTTCAGAGGGTTTATGTGGCCTATCCAGAGTCACAGAGCTAATCAGTGGAAGAAGATGAATTCCAACTCAAATTTCTCTATTATAAAATCCAAGGCTTCAAAATATTTTTCTACTGTAGTTACCCAGGCCAACCATAAGTGTCTTACTTCAACTTGTCTTCTCAGTGTTCTTTCCTCTTCTTTCTATTCCTTTATTCATTTATCACGCAAGCCTTCAATTCTATTATCAGAAAAGCCCTAATTTAGAAAAACAAAACAAAACAAAAAACAACTAATCCTTGGGGCTGATACCTAGTTTTCAGGGATAAATAGCCCAAATCCCTTCATGTCACCATCTGTGTTCTTACAGATTTCATGAAATAGTACAATGAAAGTGACATCTCATCCCAATCCCTTAACAGATTAAAACATAAGATCCCTTGAACAATGTCACACATAAAATTAGTAGAACTAAGGCAGAAACTATAGTTGCCAACACTTGACCCTTGCACATAGTTTTTATTAAAAATATTTTTCCTGGCGTGCCTGGGTGTCTCACGTTAGGCTCTGTGCTGACAGCTCAGAGCCTGGAGCCTGCTTCTGATTCTGTGTCTCCCTCTCTCTGCCCCTCCCCCACTTGCACTCTCTCTCTCAAAAATAAATAAGCATTAAAAAATTATTTTCCCCGGGGCGCCTGGGTGGCTCAGCCGGTTAAGCGTCCGACATCGGCTCAGGTCATGATCTCACAGTTCGTGAGTTCAAGCCCTGCATCGGGCTCTGTGCTGATGGCTCAGAGCCTGGACCCTGTTTCGGAATCTGTGTCTCCCTCTCTCTCTGACCCTCCCCTGTTCATGCTCTGTCTCTCTCTGTCTCAAAAATAAATAAACATTAAAAAAAAATTATTTTCCCCTTTAACATTCTCTAGGAAAAGAAGTTCCACAAAGTTCTTCAGTACCCTATTCTATTATTCCTTCTTAATAGAATCCTTTCTCTCGGTCCAACCAAAGTATAAAAATTCCTAATTTCATCTATGTCTGTCCTGCCCAGAAACCAATCAAGAATTTCACTAGGGCTTCCTGAGTATAACACTTCATGTAGTGGTGGTGAGCTGGGTGTCTAGTGTCTGACTTGCTCAGGCTCCCGTGGGGAAAAGGGAAAGGGACACTTTTGCCTTCTAAAACTTAGTTTAGTGGCGAGACGGCATGTGAATGAAACTCAGTTGCTGTGGAATGTCCACACTTCCAAAAAGACAAGAAAACCAAGCGCGGTGGCCATGGCAAGGTGCTACTCAGACCCCCTTCAAGAAAAGACTTGCTGCCAGTTGTGGGAAACGGGGTCAGCAGACATCTCCTGTGGCTCCTGCTTAGCTCCGTGGCCCTAGAGCCCCCTTTTCCTGAAGTCATGTCCTTCACACCTCTTCAGGGACAGCCCAAATCCTGTGCCACAGAAGAGGGTGTCTAAAGGTGCCCCACTTCAGCCTGACAGACGACAGCCCTGATGGGTGATACTTGCTCCAGAGCCCGCTGCCAGCAGAGCAGCACGCACCACAGTTTGACAGTTTCCTTGCCCGATTGTGTTTCCACCCCCCTTTCCTTCACAGTGATTGCTAATAAATATCTTGTATCCCAACCATTTCAGCCCCTCCCTCCCAGAAACCAAGTCTGCAACAGAGAGCTGCAGTGCAGGGAGAGCTGAGAGAGCAAACATGCAGGGAGAGGCAGAGACAAGAGTCAAAAAGAGAGTTATGATAGCTTTGCATTTTCTGCTTTTATTCTCCTGAACCCAGCTATAATTCTGCCCTTTCATTCTGTGTGCCACCCTTGCAGATTAGAATAAATAACTCTCATTATTTTTAGTATTAGTTTATTGCTTAATTTAATTCAAATCAGTTTTTGTTTCTAGCAACCATAGTCATAACTGTATAACGAATGTGACTGAGTGCTGTATTTTGTGGTACTGATACAAAGTACAATAAAAGCTAAAAGAATGAACATATTAGTGTGATGTTCTAAAGGAATAAACAAGAATGTCAAGATTTTAACCATTTATTCTCCAGACCTACTGTTTCTTTTTTGCTTCTCTCTCTCTCTCTCTCTCTCCCCCTGTCTTCTTTGCCTTAATTCTTCCTCTCTGTATTTTCCTGGTCTCTGCAACCAACTGTTCCCATCCAAGAGCCTGAGAAGATTCTTATCGTGCCAGAACAACAACTGGGGTTTCTAAGAGTGGTAGGTCTACCTAGTCTGGGATTATTATAAAGGACGGCTAGAGCCCGAATTTCAGCAGATCTTGTGTGGCAAGGGCAGGGCTGTATCAGAGAAAAGAAATAGATCACGAACAAGAAAGTTCAGGTCCTGCTGCAATTTATTCCTTGTAGGAGAAATTATAGTCCACAACTCATCTAAGATACCTAATTCTTCTATGCTTTTAAGCCTAGCATCCTTTGTGTTTTTCCTCTTTCTTCCTAGTTCAAAGACATTTTCCTCGTCTTCAAAATCCTCAATTTACTAGTTTGGAAGCTCTATGAGAGGGAGAAACATACCCATTTTTACCTTGGTGTCCCCGGTGTTAAGCATGGATCACAGGGGATATTTCAGTGTGTGTTTGCCTGAACAGATAAATCTATTTATTAATAAACAAATGTTGAGCCTTTTGCCACTATAGTGTATTTTATAGAAGTTGTTTTATTTAACCCTGATGCCAGGGGACATCTCTCAGATAAACTGAGACCCCAAAAGAATTGCTCTCAGGCAGATCCAGAGCATGAATCCAGTGGGGTCTTCTGCATAAGGAGTCATTTAGCTTTTCACTATGACACAGCTGCCCCCTTGTTAGCAGGAATAGTAGCAGCTAAGGAGATAGTTCCCCCACCCCCCTCAGTCAGCTGCCTCCAATAGTGAGTAATAAAAGGAATATAGCAAAACTTCCTAGGATACAAGCAGATGAAATTTACACATCCCTACTCCAAAGATATAGTTTTGTTTTAGTAACATAAAAATGAATGAAAAGTGAAGGAGTTTCTTCCAAGTCCCATATTGCTTGTTGGAGTAGGAAGACTGAAGACTCAATCAGAAGCCCCACTGAAGCCCAATCTGAAGTGCTCCAGGAGATTTGCAGTCTTTTGGAAACCAGATAGGCTGACAGACCAACCAGGATCTGGGGCAGCTGAGTACAGTAAGTGATGAGTGAATGATTAGTGGGGACTAGGTGAGACTTCAAGCATCTTGGGAACTGCAAAATAGCAACTAGTGCTTAAAAGGAAACTTCAGTCTTGGAAACAAGCACAGGATTCATCAGTGCATGAAAAGGCAATGTGGAATCTTTGACCTAATCAGCACCTGCAGTTACATTCTCAGCACAATGGTGTCTCCTGATTGTCTGGCATGTGCATTTTATGCTTCTCTTTTAATCTTTCAAGCTCTCCCTAGGTGTCTGTTCCCATCCCCTCACTGCTCCTTCCTATCTCCCTCTTGAGTGGTTCCAACTAACAGCTGCACAAGGGCCTAGGGGCTCACCCCTGCCCCATGCTACATTCCATGCTCTCCTCCCTTTTTCTAAAGATGATCCCTCATTCTCTCTTATCCAGAGTTTCCTAAATTACTATGTCCATACTTCTAAGAATCACAAATATAATCTGAAAGACACATAGCTCAGGCTTTTAATTTGTACTCCTTTTCTCTGACAATTTTTCATGAATGTGTGTCTACAGTATAAGTTTCTGCAAGCCAGGGGCTGTGTTTTGTTATGCTTCCAGGTGAGTCAGCATGTTATAAGGTCACTAGGACATGCTTACTACAAAGTGACAGATTCTTGTGTTATCATGTGTTATCAAGCATTATATATATGTATAAACAATTTGTTCCCTCATCTTATAAAAATATCAGTTCTCTACCCTTTTACAAATATCTTTTGGCATTTTCAAGATGCTTCTGGAAATGAAAAGGGATTTGCTCTAAACATGAACAATAACATGTCATCAATAAACATGCCATCAATAAAAAGACACTATAAATTACAGACAAAGCCCCTTCTAGTGAATCCAGCCATATCTAAATCTTTTTGTACGTTTGCTACATTAACAAAACTTTTTTTTTTACCATCATGCTCATATTTTAGCAGCAAACTTAACGCAAATTTACATTGTTATAAATGCATTTTTTTCTAGATAAATTTACTGAATAATTTTACTTCATTTTCTTACTTAAATCTGAACTCACAGTAGTAACACTTAAGAAACATTGTTTCATAGGGAACACTTTAAGTTGCCTTAATGAAAAGGAGCTTCATGAATCACCAGGTGAGTCTGAGCTGGAGTTTAGCAGGCTATTTATCTTCTGTTGCCATGCCAATGACATCTGACCACACACGATAAGATATGACGTAGTGAGTGCTGTCTGGCCTAATAAAAGACAAGCTCCCCTCCAATGCTTCAGGACAGAGATTTCAATCAGCTCACAGTCTGAGACTCAATCTACCCTCAGGTTGAAATCATGCTGTCGGCAGCATCTCAGCTTACCATGAAGAGTGCTATTGGAAGCATGTTTGCTTGGACCAGCTCCAGACTGAGAAAGCCCTCGGCAAAAGATAAACTAACAAGCAAGTACAAGGACATTTTCCAAGTAGTGATGACTCCTGATCCCATTCCTAAATTCTCCGTCCCCTCTTTGGATGTGGCACATGTAGACTTTGATCTAAATTCAGTCAAACTCCCAGAAGACTGGTGTTTGAATGGAAAACTATCTGATGTGATAAACAGCACATTTCCATCTTTCCACTGCAACTCAGAAACTTCTACAAAAGAGTATGAGGTAAAAAGAAACTTGGTACAAAAAGGATTCTCTCGGGGCGCCTGGGTGGCGCAGTCGGTTAAGCGTCCGACTTCAGCCAGGTCACGATATCGCGGTCCGTGAGTTCGAGCCCCGCGTCAGGCTCTGGGCTAATGGCTCGGAGCCTGGAGCCTGTTTCCGATTCTGTGTCTCCCTCTCTCTCTGCCCCTTCCCCGTTCATGCTCTGTCTCTCTCTGTCCCAAAAATAAATAAAAAAACGTTGAAAAAAAAAAAAATTTAAAAAAAAAAAAAAAAAAAAAGGATTCTCTCTTCTTGGCTGAGAGTCTTGTTGACTGCAAAGATGTGCACTCAGCTATGCATCACATAGATCCAGCAACCAGGACTGCCCTATCATTGCCACATCTCCTCAGAGTTACAACCCTGTATGGGTTTCTCACACTAGATGAGAGTCCCAACATTCATATGAAGGAATCACTCTTCTTTGAGTCTGACACAGCTGGACTCAGAACTCTATTGTCACAGAGAAAAGGGATTATTGGCCTCTGCGGTTACCCATTAAACCTTCTGGACAGATCAGGAGACTGAGACAGTCATTCCCAGGATCCCAATTATTACTGAAGGAGAGTAGGACAATATCTTTGGAACTGATGGGCCACAACCCTCTTGCCTCTCTGTCTCACTGCCCTGTTGGGTCTGAAAACTATCATTCCAAGGAAGAGAAGTCTTTTCAAAGACTGATGATGAAGCATTTACCCAGCAGTAAGTACATGTAAGCATAAGTCAGGTATGGGCAGAACAATGTTTGGGTAATGCAACGTTAATCTGGAGATTCCATTTTGTCTATTGGAAGGGGTCCAGGCATGGAAGCATCTGTAGTATCTTCCTCCTGAACCTGGACCATGTACAATTTCAGCCTGCTCTAACTGGAAGAGCAAATAAATCAGTAGTAAAATATGTAATTTTTACTGTGTTAACTCAGTTTGTCCCCCTTTGGTACTGTCATTAAGATCAGTGATTTTTGGGGGCACCTGGGTGTCTCAGTTTGTTAAGCATCCAGAGTGGACTCAGGTTATGATCTCACAATTCCTGGGTTCAAGCCCCGCATCAGGCTCTGTGCTGACAGCTTGGAGCCTGGAGCCTGCTTCAGATTCTCTGTCTCCCTCTCTCTCTCAAAAATAAATAAACATTAAAAAAAATAAAAGAAAAAAAAGACCAGTGATTTTTTTTTCTAAATAGTGTGGTCAGCAGAGTATTTCTATTAGAACACTGAAAGCTCTGGCCCTGTATTAAATGCAGAGTTACAACCAAAACCAGAAAGAGAAGTAAGCAAGGATGGGGCATGGTGCAAATAATAACAATGAATTAACACATTTGTAAATGTTCGAATGATAATGTAAGAAACTGGAGCAAAAGAGCATTTCTATATTATGTTTTATCCACATGGTTTATATAGATGATTTTTATAGAACTAGATAATATGTAATTCATACTGTGATATAAGGTTGATGAGATTGTCCAAGTTTATACCATACACATGCTTATAAGCAATGAACATTCATTAATTTATCAAATACTCTTTGTTCATTATATATTTGAATGAAGTTTATCCTTATGTAGGTATCAGGTGCCTAAAACACAGGAAAGAAAGCATTGGTAATTGTTTTTATCATTTCACAAATCTTGGAGGCTTGCATGCCTTTTTAGGTTGGCCATGATATTTTGCCTAGTATGCTCAACTGTATTGTGCCATGCCTATTGTGTGTAATTACTGAAACCAACAAAAAGTTTTTATGTTTTCAAGTCTTTAAAAAGTGTTATTTGATTGTCTAGTGTATGGTGATTGTAAAAAAAATGGTGGTATGTTCAAATAAACAAGAATTTTCCAAAGTCTCTCTGAGACCAGCTTTCTGTGGGAAGCTATAGCTAGCAAGGGTGAATGAGGGTCAGAGTCTAATTAAGGCCTTTAATGAATTAGTGTTCTCCTTTTAGTGACAGAACTCACACAGAAGAAGCCAGTAGAAGTCAAGGTAGGAGTGCTCATATTCAATATGAGGAAATCAGTGCTATCTTGATGGGGTAACTTACTTGCCTATAATTGTTGCTGAAATCCAATATAACAAAACACCCAACACAAGAATTAGAAAGTTGAATGGCATATATTTATCACTCATTCCTAAGAGTAACCCAGGAATATGTGACACTTTGTTTTAGGCCATCGCTATAATAGAAATGTAAGGGGGACACCTGAGTGGCTCAGTCGGTTAGGCAGCCAACTTCAGCTCAGGTCACGATCTGGCGTATGTGGGTTCGAGCCCCGCGTCAGGCTCTGTGTTGGCAGCTCAGAGCCTGGAGCCTGCTTCTGATTCTGTTCTCCCTCTCTCTCTGTCCCTCCCCTGCTTGCTTTCTCTCTCTGTCTCTCTGTCTCTCTGTCTCTCTCTCAAGTAATAAATATTAAAAAGAAAAGAAAAAGAAATGTACGTAGCATGCTAACTTTTTTCACTCCAAAACTACATACAGATTATTTAATTCAATTTATAGGATATATTGAGTTTAATTTTTTCCATCTTTTTTCCTTGTCATTTTTTTTCTTTGGGGTTCAGTGTCTTCTTGACTTAATATCATGCAGAATTTCCTTTATTTGCCAGGCCTTCAAGGGTAATTAATAGTTTTCTTTGCATCTTTGCCTACAATATCATTTTATAGAAATTTATAACCAGATTTACTCAGTAGGAAGATCAAATAGAGAAATATTTACCTAAAATTACATATACTAAACCTAAAGCCATTCTAAAATTTAAAAAGTTTAAGAAAACAGTCTAAAAAGGGCATCTTTAAAAACTAAGTAAAAAAGCATGATTGGCTCTAGCTTGTGACTGAGAATAATAAATTTTATCTTTATAGAATGTTCTTTACCCACCTACATGAGAAAATTGAGTCTGCTTCAGTGAGATTAAACAAATCATTCAGAATTACATGATTGTTAACATGGCAGAGTCCATACTTGAGGTCCACATATCTAACTCCCAAATTGATGCTATTCCATTATTGGTATTTAGTCTTAACAAAATTAACTAGTTATAATTAATTAGTTAAGCAAGATCAAAAAAAGAGCAGATCATATGGTAAATAAGTAGCTGCCATCAAATAGGAATGGAAGAAAGTTTAGATCCAAAGCTCTGTGCTTTGCTAAGGGGAAGTGGGTTGGGGTAATACTGTTCTGGGGGCTCTGAGCATCCAAGGATTACAAAGAGCACAGCAACAAGATGGGATGCAGCAGGGAGGTGATGCAGAGATGGTGGAGAGGCAAAGAATAAAAACATGGGCCAAGTTTATAACTTCTCTAAATGCTGGACACAACACCCATGGTTCTCTAGAATTGTAGTGTATAGAAACCAAAAGGAAGTGCCCTGTGCTGCTGGCACTGGTGCACATACTCTCACACTTAGCAGATGTAATGGTTAGCCTTATGTGTTAACTTGGCTAGGCTATCACTCTCTACCTAGTTATTAATCAAACATTAGGTGTTGCCATGAAGGTATTTTGTAGATGTGATTTATTCCTGCAATCTGTTGATTTGAAAGTGGTTAATCACTATTATTTTTTCCAAAGGACTTTGCAATTTAACCTTTATCTGTGATCCTTTAATAACAAAGTAGGGTGCTATTAAAGACAATCAGGAATCACCAAGCAAGTGGGAGGGCAAGGGCTCTCCTGCTGAAAGTCTGCTGTATGTGCCCCTCTCCCACTTACAATACTCTGGCCTTTTGATTAACCTGGGGAAGGTAGACTGTGATCTCAAACTATGTTCAAAGAAACAAGAATACTGTCCTATGGTATCTATGCTTACAGCATATCCATGGACTTAACTGTCTTCTGAATTCCATTATCTTTACCCATGAAAAAATGTTAATAAATCTTAATCCTGTACCTTTGAGCATAATGTAAGATTAAATACTAACAATCAATGGTCAGCATATTTTATTATCACTAAATTATTTTCATATGTTCTATGTCACTGTACCTCATAACTTATGAAGTATATGTTATTACTGTTTATATTTTATGAATGTTGATATTGTTAATTTGGTTTCTCAGGATTGAACTTGGGATTTCTCTCAACAAAGTTCAAGTCCTTTCTAAATCTGAGGGACTTACTACTATCTATTAGTAAATTCAGATTCTTATATCTTTCACAGAAGTATTTTTTTATGGTACTGACGGAAAGTTCATAACTTTTATGTTTTGCTACACGATAGCAAAAATAATGAATATAACCATTATTTCCAAAAATGGCCTACCACCTCAACACAATAGAAATAAGTGAATATTAGAGTAAATATTTAGAAAATTAAATAAGCTTTTTATACTTGTATACTAGTGAAGAGAGTAAGAAATTTGTTTTGTGTGGTTATTAGGCAATATTATTTGTAGGTAAGCCTTTTTCACATTGTTTTCACATTGTGTTCACATTTTTCACATTGTTTTCACATTGATTTGATGGCAGTTCAACTGATCAATAATTTATGGTTACCTCGCTGTGTACCCGGCACCATTCTAATTGTTAGGGGTATATGAAAAAAATTATACAGGGGTATCTGGGTGGCTCAGTCAGTTGTGCGTCTGACTCTTGATTTTGGCTCAGGTCATGATCCTAGGGTGGTGGGCTCGAGCCCCATGTGGGCCGCATGCTGAGCATGAAGCCTTTTTAATTCTCAGTCTCTCTCTCTCTCTCTCTGACCCTCTCCCCTGCTAGCATACATGCACACTCTCTCTCAGAAATAAAGACATTTTTAAAAAATTAAAAAGAAAGTACAAAGGGAAGTATTTGGCCTCAACATTAATAGTTAATCTTAACAAACAATGGTTAATGGATGTTCATTACATGATTGACACTCTGCTAAGTGCCTTGTAAGCATTATCTGCCTCACTCCCATGTTGTGAATGCCCCTACTTCTATTCCTGGGAAGCTCATTACAATGATAAACTTGTCCACTACCACACAGCTAGAAAATAGCAGAGCAGAACCCAGACCCAGGCAATAAGACCATAAACCTTGATTTTTTTTTTTTTTACCTCTAAGCTGTATCACCTTCTTAAAGACAAAACATCCAAACAAACCAATTAGAGATGAATACAGCAAAAACAAAACAAAACAAAACAAAACACAACACGAAATACTAAAAGTTAGATATTCAAATGTCAGTATTCAAGTGTGGCCAAGAAAGGAGAAACCCACTGAGACACAATTTACCCTTCACTGGAATGAAAAGCATGGGGTACAACCATTTTTTCTGTCTTGTTTACTGTTGAATTTCTAGCCCCTAATCCATAGTCTGGCACATAATAGACACTTAATAACAATTTTCTGAATTATTTAAAAAAGATTAGTAAATCAACACAGGAATAGATTTTGAATGTATGGAGTAGAGAAAGAGGGTCATTCCTAGTGGTGGAAAACATGACTTTCTTCTTTCATTCATTTATTCTACCAACAGACATTTGCTGACGTTCACTATGTTAGTGACCCATATGGAGAATGGTGATGAAATTAGTGGGGGTACTAATTATTCTTAGTCTGATGAAAGGAGCCATCCAAGCTTTTGGAAGAAGCAGACTAAAGCAAGGACATTTATTTGGACATAGGCAGATGGTGGTTTGATCTTGCGTATGTCCTGGGGCAACTGCATTAACTTGGGGGAAGGTCATAGCTTTCTAAGATAGTTTATCTTGTGACTCCATATATATGGTTGCATACGCTGAAATAGATTGTAAGAAAATCTTAGCTAGAAATCATTTGAAAGCATACCTACAATTGATGAAATCTAAGTATGGGTTAGATGGTCTTATTTATCAATATCGTATTTCCTAATTTAGATAATTCTAATGGTTCTGTAACAGAATATCCTTGTTTTTAGGAAATATAAGCTTAAATGTTAAGTGGTAAGAGGTACATTATCCTCAGCTTATCTAAAAATGTTTCAGAAAAAAATACAAACATATGATAAATTCTAAAGCAAGTGAAGCAGAATACAAACAATTTGACTCTGGGTAAAGTATACACAGGAAGTCCTTGTGCCACTTTGCAAATTTTCTGTAAATTTGACATTATATAAAACTACACAATTTAAAAACAAGACCTGCAGATAACTTTTTTTAATTTTTTGAATGTTTTTATTTATTTTTGAGACAGAGAGAGACAGAGCATGAGCAGGGGAGGGGCAGAGAGAAGGGGAGACACAGAATCTGAAGCAGGCTCCAGGCACTGAGCTGTCAGCACAGAGCCTGACACGGGGCTTGAACTCATGGAGTGTGAGATCATGACCTGAGCTGAAGTCGGACGCTTAACTGACTGAACCGCCCAGGCGCCCCTGCAGGTAACTTCTTTAAGTAAAGTTACTTGTATCTCCATTTAGGTCTTGGCTTAGAATTACCTGTTTAATGCCTGAACAAGCAACATATTAGCAGATTATCATATACATCATCATTTCTAAACTACTTGCAGCCCGCATAGTGATTTTTTTGGTCCTTTTTGTAATTTATGCTGAGGCAAGCAACCAGTTGATTAGGGGAAAATAAGGCATTGTGATAGACACATTGTATATATTGTATTTAAAATGTCAGTGCTAAGTTTTGAAGGATGATATTTAATTTTTTAATAAGCACCTAAGTAGGAGAAATCATTCCTATTTCTTTTTTTTTTTTTTGACAGGCAAAATCAAAGTTGAAAGAGGTTAGCTACATTGGCAATTACTAGTAAGCCATAGAGCAAAGATTCTCTGTTCTGTGTGCACAGAAGAATGATACGGGGAAATTTGAAAAACTACCATTGCCTGGACCCCAATCTAGAAATTCTGGTGTAGTTTTTCTAGTGTGGGTCTGGACATTAGTTGTTTTTAAAAGTTCCTAAGTGATTCTGATGTACATCTTGGGGGGCAAAACACAGCCGTAAGGATAAGGTTGCAAATAAGCAGGTAATCTGACTCCAAGTCCTCTGGTCTTTCTATAACAATACGTATGAAAAACTAAAGTAATAAATACAACTTATCCAAGTAGAGCTTAATGCTTGCTCCTTCTTAATAGTTTATTTATTTATTTATTTATTTATTTTTTAATTTTTTTTTTTTTAACGTTTATTTACTTTTGAGACAGAGAGAGACAGAGCATGAACAGGGGAGGGGCAGAGAGAGAGAGGGAGACACAGAATCTGAAACAGGCTCCAGGCTCTGAGCTGTCAGCACAGAGCCCGACGCGGGGCTCGAACCCACGGACCGTGAGATCATGACCTGAGCTGAAGTCGGACGCTTAACCAACCAAGCCACCCAGGCGCCCCTATAGTTTAAACATTATCAAAAGCAGAAAACAACTCAAAAGCAGCTTAAAATTTTCATAAAACCTGTGCATAATAATTAGTGCAGATATTACTCTCAGGTTTTAGTTCTTTTATTTTCACGTAGTTCTACAAGCTTTAATATGGTTTCTTATGCCTTAAAATTAATAGAAGGCAAAATTAAGTTTAAAAAAACTTCAGTGGTGCAATCCCACCCCTCTCCAGAAATCTCCATAGTATTCCAAGTAAATACTTTGAAGAAGAGGTCAAAAGTCAACCACTTTGCCACAGAGATGAGAACCACTAATTTCATGATGCTTTCCATTCCTGTCTTCCTTGGGTTCTGAAAGAAATCTAAAACCCCTATATGATTCCCAATTTTCCACACTGTCCTTAAATTATGGTTCTGAATATCTCCTATGATCCACAATCATGTCCATCACAACCCACATTATCATTTGCTGAATTTTGTGATATTCACTCTCCACCAAATGCCTGCTTCATAATCTCTCTGCTAAATGTCCTATGGTCTTTTTGCTCTAAGGTAAACCTGGCTGTCCTCTGACCTAGACTTCCCCAACAGCCCTCTCACCTCGTGCCTGCTTCCTCCCTCACAAATTTGAACTACAGAGACCATTATATACAAAATCTAAATATCAATGCCCTGTAATTTTTATAAAGAAAAAGATTATTCCAACACTTGTTAAAATGATAAGAAAGACTTTATTTGAACTATAGTAAAAGGTGCAAGACTCACAATAGGGGAGAAAGATCGACTCAACTCTGAATACAGCAAAGACAGCTGAGAATTTATAGCCAACAGAGTGAGGGAATTAGTGGATGGAATATACAAAGAGGAAGCATCAAACATAGAAGCATTTTTGTTGATCCCACTTAACAGGATTCTTGCTGAAGGCAGGCCAGGGTGATCAGATAGCAAGGGTGGAGGATTCTCACTAAATTAGTGAGATTCTTGCTAAATCTGAACTCAGCAAGGACAGGGGCCAAGATCAAGATTTTGGGAAGAGAACTCAGGGGAGCCTGACTAAAGGTTGGTCAAGGGCAGAGTCTTTGTTATGATATAAGAATCATTAAAACAAGTCAGAGGAGTAATGGGTTGATGTTTCCTAACACACTTGTTTTCCAGCTATCTATTTCTGTCTTGTTGCAAGCAGGCACAGCAGGTTGCTGGGCTAGGTGGAGGTAGATAGAATTTACTGTGAGGAATAAGCTTAGGAATTTCCTGAGCTTGCACCCTGAACTTGCAACAAGGCATAAAGAAATAGAAAGCCACTGGATGAAAACATCCAAGACTAGGTAAATTAGGTCAGGTAAACGGGGCAAAGGTCCCAGTATAGGACAAAGAAATAGGAATAGGGACTCTCAGGATGAAAACATCCAAGATGAGTTCAACAAGATTAGGTATTCAGGGCAGAAATGCCCCCCAACTTAGTACAATAGCAGAAAGCTGCTTACATAGGAAGGAAGGACCAAATTAGGTAAACAGGTAAATAGGGCTATAGACCCCAATGGGGATGAAGGTACCCAGAGCAGGGCTAATTAGTAAAAGAAGGATGCCTTGTTGACCCTGAGGTAGCATGCTCTGTCTTTCTTGTCCCCTCGACCAGTTTAGGTAAGCAGAGGTGGGGCCCTATGTCTGCTGTAAACAACCATCTGCCCAGCACCAGGATTTTGTTTTGTATTGACCCAAACCACTAACACAGCATATCTTCGAAACCTCCTTTCCCTCACACCCATGAGTTAATGATCAAGATTTCATTGTCTCTTTGTGCATGTCCATCATGCTTGTAAGCCTTCTGATCCTAATAAAACCTGAGCAAGGACCCTTATTCAGGGCTCTTGTCTCCTCCCGGACATTAGCCTCTCTCGCATTTTTAATCCTGCATCCCGCTCTCTTGCTGGACAAGAGACAACTCCAGACCCATAGTCCACAACAATTGACAAACATACTAAAATATCCTTCATGTAGTAGTGAATACTCCTTCAGGGGAAAGGGCTGATGTTTATTCCAGCAACCTCATGGCATCTCTATGTTGTCTTGGCACCTTACCTATGTTGTTGCATTTGAAAATCTTTAAGGACTGGCATTAATCATTGTTAGGGAGGATTGTCTTTAGTATAGGAAAAATGGGTAGGCAAAAAATGAGCCAGTCTAACTCCTCTTCTTGCCTTCATAATTTTTCTCCTTGAATTAAAGTTCCATAATGCCAAAAGTTTGATCTAGTTAGTAGTTCAGTTAGTGGATCTTATTGTTTTGTTCAACAAAGTAGAACTCTTTGTTGAAATCTCATTTACTAGTTTATAAATCCCTTAAAGAAGTGACTGATGAGCTGGTCCTGCCTCTTTCATGAGTCTCAGTTTTCACAAGTCACCCTAGACTCCAAGGAGCTATTAATAATCTCCTCAAATACCCTGGCTCTCACATTCACACCTTTTCATCTCAGCTATCTCTGTCTTACTGGCAGAATTATATTATCTGTGGCAAATAATAATGGTAAAAACAACAATAACAACCCTAAAATCCCAAGGGCTAACCAACACAACTTCATTTCTGGTGAACATTCACTGCATTTGGGACAGGCATGTGCTCATCACACACAGGGACCCAATAGGCAGAGTAGCCACCACATGGAGCATTGCCAGTCACAGTGCCAGACAGAAAAGGAAGAAGCTCCATGTCCTGGCTGATCTAGTGGAAGAAAGGAGAAAGTTCCCCAGAGGAGGAAGAACCAAAACTCTGGCTAACAACACTAATGACTACCATACACTGGTCTTCAGGTGAACTCACACAATTCTTTCAAATTTAAGCTCAAATGTTTCTACCTTTTGTGATCACCACCCATAAACCTGCCACTCTTAGAATACTTAACATATCATACTGAAATTATTAATTTACATGCTAGTTCCCCAACTAAATTATTAGTTTGTTAAATATAGGCAGTGTATCTAATTCTTGCATTTTTCTCTCTGAGGCCATTGTGTGCTTTATTGTGGGGATATTGTTGAATTAGTGAGACATAAATAAAATCTATCTGGCTAACCAGTTCTTCATTGCTGTGTGACATTTGCCATTAGACATGCAGGCTTTTGGTATAAGGCTGTACATTCCCTAAAGAGGTCCAACTGTGCCCTGAAAAATTATTTCTGCATCATTATAAATGAACCTGCTAGATTTGTCATTTAACAAGCATTTATATAACCCTAAATACATACCATGAATTTTAACTCATTTAATATGCATATAAACCCATTTTACAGACAAGAAAAGTGAGAACAGAGAATTTAAGGAACTTGGCACAGCTAGAGAAAGGCAATGCACAAATGAAATTTCAGGTCATTTAGCTTCAGACTCCTTGCTCTTGACCACTAGACTGTACTGACATTTTTGAGCAGCATAGCTTCTTAAAAGGATATTTGAGTACTTTGTTTGGGTAATACTAATTGGAAGGCTTTACATTGATCATATCAGTGATACCTAAACACTTGTCTATTTGTAGATTAGTATTGGGATTACTGTGTAAGAATCTCCCAAGGAATCAGAAATTCCATTTGGTATATCTGAAATTTAGAAATAAACAAAATTCACAGATGATTTTGATGCATAGCCATACTTATAAATCATTGCTTTAAATTATTTTATCAAAATGTGTTCCTGTAAAGCACAGGAGACTGTTCATTAACTCCCATACTAATAATAGCAGAAAAGGAGTTATCACAATGGGTAATAGTCATAGTAGGATGAAGTCTTAGTTCTTTCCAAAGAAATTTGTTCCAAGGGCACCTGAGTGGCTCAGTCAGTAAGCATCTGACTTTGGCTCAGGTCACAATCTCACAGTTCATGAGTCTGAGTCCCACATTGGGATCTGTGCTGACAGCTTGGAGCCTGGAGACTGCTTCGGATTCTGTGTCTCCCTTTCTCTCTGCCCTTCTCCCACTCGTGCTTTGTCTCTGTCTCTCTCAAAAATAAGTAAACATTAAAATTTTTTAAAAAAATAATAAATTTGTTCCAGTCATGTGATGAAGGTTGAAAAGTCCCAGGGATATTAGCTCTCCCTGTTGCTAGCTTATGGAAATGTTAGTGCCATACTTAAGAGCATATAATTCTAAGTAGAATTATCTGTCATAATGATAGTGTAATTATATTAAACCAAACAAAGCTAACCAAACAAAGCTCCTCCCCTCATGAAACCTACAGTGTAGGGAGGGCAGGGATCCCAAAAGTATGGGCCATGAGCTCAATCTTCCTGCTTTTGCAAATGAAGTTTCACTAGAAGTCAGCCATACCCATTCATTGAAAGATCATCTCTGGCTATTTTCACACTACAACAGCAGAATTAAGTAGTTACATCAGAGACTAGATGACCCCCCCAAAGCCTAACATGTTTATTGTCTGGCCTTCCACAGAAAATCTCCTGACTCTTTGATTTTTTCCATCTTCTCCCTCACCTTTTATCACTCAGGCTGGTGTTGGTTCAGGAGTGACTTGAATAAGCTATTTTTGGATTTTTTTTTTAACTTCTGAGAACTTCAAAAAGGCAATGGAATCAGTCAACATATTTGGTATTATTCAGATTTCTCATTTTCAGATTTTAAACAACAGCAAAATTCAATTCATTTAAGACTCAAGAACTGGGGTACCTGGGTGGCTCAGTCAGTTGGGCATCTGGCTTCAGCTCAGGTCATGATCTCACAGCTAGTGGGTTCAAGCCCTGCATCGGGCTCTGTGCTGATAGCTCAGAGCCTGGAGTCTGCTTCAGATTCTGTGTCTCCTTTTCTCTCTGCCCCTCTCCCACTCGTGCTCTGTTTCTGCCTCTCTCAAAAATAAGTAAACATTAAAAAATTAAAAAAAATAAATAAATTTGTTCCAGTCATGTGATGAAGGTTGAAAAGTCCCAGGGATATTAGCTCTCCCTGTTGCTAGCTTATGGAAATGTTAGTACCATATTTAAGAGCATATAATTCTAAGTACAATTATCTGTCATAATGATAATGTAGTTATATTAAAATTCTTGAGATAAAATGAAAAAATCTTATAAATATATATTTTTATTTGCCAACAATTTTTTCTTTATACCAGCTAGTATATAAAATATTTTTAAGGAACCCCAATGTATTAAATGAACTGAATAAGCATTAAACAGGTGCTTCAAAAATCATAGGGCTGTTTTAGCAACGGGATAATTTAGCTCAACTGACAAAATTAATCTCCACATAAAGGCTTCATGCTAGCCTGAACTACCATACTGTTACATATTATTTATATGGGGTATTCAGCTTAAAATGATCATATGGTATTATAACAATAAAGCATACTGACAGCTTAAAAAAGACATAAGCTAGGAAAGTTTACCTAAAGATAGAATAATAAAATAGATGATATCAAATCCTTTTTACATTTCAGTGCTGAAATAGTCCATTGGCAAGATATGTATTTCTTAAAAATGAAAACACACACACGCACACACCTGGTGCCTGCATTTCTGCATATGCATTTCCAAAATGCCACCAATTAGCTCTAAGATGATAAAATGACCAGTCTACAGGGCTGTATAATGGATGGCGTTGCTTTAATTAGTAATAATTGATGTATTTATATGCATTCTAGGTGCAGGATAGTCCTACTAAAGAGTCATCGACTCCATATGACACCCCCCAAATCATATCTCAATGAAAGCTAATGACACTCATTAAAATAGAATAGGATTCATAGAAAGACATTAGGAATTCAAATGATCTTCCATAATATAGGATGTTGTTACTAGACTGCTTTAGCCGTAGTGACGGGAGAGCATATATGAATATTTGGAAGAAGGAAATGTAACATTTGCCTTTGTTGTATTTCACATCTGTCCACAACAAACCTAAACTTATTTCTTGTTTCTGCTATGTCCAAAAGTTTCAAAGCTCTAGAAGGCCACCATCTCCCTTTGGGATGGTTCCAAATCCATGTTACTCTCAATAATCATAAACATGATGCCTTAAACTTCTCCATGCTGTAGTATCATTTTAGATTCTGTCCCCCACATTCAGACAGCCACTCCTGTGTAGTTCGTGCCCCTGTTGCTGATCCCATTCAGGTCTTCATTGTCCCCTACCTGGTAATTGTGGCAATGGACTCCTGACTCTATTATCACTCCTTTACAATCTTTCTTTCACACTGTGGCCCAATTTATCATCCTAAGTCTCCAGTCAGATAATGTCTGTTCCCTTTAAAAACACCGGAGATTCCTTGTTTTCTACAGAATAAAGTCCAAAACACTCCACTTCTCATTAGATTTCCTTTGTGCTTTTAACACTATCCAGTCTTTATGGTTTTATTTCTTCCTATGCCACTCTATCCATGCCACACTCAAGAAAGAACAGACTTTTTTGATATTTCTTCCAATCTAATGTTAGACAACTTTAGCAACAGGAACATTCAAACACTATAATCAGTTATCATTTATAGTTTACCATGTCTATATACTAGTCATTTATTTCTAACAGATATATATATACTAATCATGCTTTCACAAGAGAAATAAACTCTGACTGCCTGTAAGGAGAAATCTTTCATGTTTGGTTGGGAAAGGAAAGGTGAGCTATGATTGCATATTCTGAAATGTGGGTGGTTTCTTTTGACCCGGACCTGAGCAAGTCACAAAGTGATCACGGCAGAGAACACACTTACGACCACAGGTAGATGAAATAAGAGGCAAGAGATGGAGGGATGTGGGGAAAGTGGTGAATACATATACTCTGCCATCTTCCATCTTTTGTCATGTATGAGAAAATTATATTCTTGAGGTAAATGTATTTATATAAAATTATACTATTTTTTTAGTGACCAAAGAGGTTCCATAATGCAAAGAAGACAAGAATTGTGCCAATGACAAGAAGAATTAGAATATATAATGCTTCTTTGAGCACATAAAACTCTCCGGATTTGAGAATTCAATGGTGGCTTCCAGAATCAGAGACAGTAAGAGGTAACAGAGGACTCAATTCCATGAGGTGAACCCAACTCTAAAGGCCACTGAATGAGGAAGATATTTGGTACATTCATTATATTTTTGAACAACTCAACACCATTAATGCTCTAACACTAATTACCTGATAACAACTGGGTGACACTGCAATTTAATTCTGTTCTCACCACTAATTACCCAGAGTCAGTGTAATATCCCACAGGTTTAAGGTCTCAGTCCCACAAGACTGCTCTCCACTTCAGATGCCAACCCAACTTTTAGGAGCCACCTGCACTTATGACAAGCTGGTTATAAATTGGAGGGTTTCCACAAATCTGTCAGGTTCAAGAATTCACTACAATGACTCACAGAACTCATTCAAAGCACAGTTCTTTTTATTGCAGTTTTCTTATAAGCACTACACATAGGACAAGGTCTAGAAGTGTCCCAGACACAGAACTGCCATGCCTGCTCTCTATGAAGTCAGGGAATATCACCCCACGAAGCAACTAGGAAGTTCTACCATGTCTTGGTGTCCAGAGTTTGTAGTGAGCATGTAAGCATGGTTGATTAAATCATTGGCCAGGTGACTGAATTCCATCTGTAGTACCCCCTATACTTCTTAGAGGTCAGGCTGCTCAAAGTTCCAAACCGTTAATCTTTTAGTTGGGATATGTCATTCTGAAATTATCTAGGGGCCCACCTAGTCACCTCATTAGCATTAAGAAAACATTCCTATTACTTAGGAAATTCTAGGACTCTAGAGCTTTGTGCCAGTAACTCCATGGGACAAGCACCAGATATATTCTCCAGTGTAACACCATTGTTTCATCATGGAGCAAATTTTGTCAACAAAATTCTGCATTATTTTAAAATACTTTTCATTTATTAGATTTACACAGTGTGCCAGAAATAAAAATAGTACAAGACACATCTTGTACTATTTTTTATTTAGTTTCATCTTTTATTAACATTTAACCTCACGTGGTTACTTCACCATTCTCTCTTCCTCCTTTCCTCCCTACCTTTCTCCACACACACACACATACACACACACGTACTTTTTCCCTCAACCATTTCAGGATACATTACATGTACCATCTGCACTATTCTTAATGTTATGATAAAAGTTTTCTCTATTAAAAGACTTCTCTTTACCCATGCAAATGTGATTATGTTTATTAAAGTAATTTATTTTTCTATTTTGTATTGCTGGTACTTATTTACATGTCCATCTTTACTCAGTGTGATAAAAGGCCTCTTAAGGGCCCAGAAATCTTTATTTTTAAGAACTACCTCCACATTATCCTGACTCAGGTAATCTTTTTTTAAAAAAAGCTTTGAGTAGAGTGACATTTTTAAATCATCTCTACATCTGACATCATGTCTAACTAGTGCTCAGTAAATGTTATTAAAAGGGAAACATTTTATAAAGGAAATTATTTCATAGAGTTCTCTTAGCCCTTCAGTATGCAAACATTGATGGATTAGATCATATTTACCATATGCATAATTCTCTTTTATAATGAAAAATGGCAAAATGAGATACTAGCCGGTTACTATATATTCTCTAAAGTCAGAAATACTATCACAAGTATTTTTAATTTAGTTCAATCTCTATGTGAGGTTAGATTCCCTAAAAAGAAAAGCTGACAAAGATTCAAGTCCATGTGATTCTTTAAGGCAGTGCCTTCAGGAGTAAGAGCATGACGGAAGCAGGACAGGGAAAGGAAAAGAGGAAAGCCAACATGTATCTCAGCTGGAGTCTAGCTTTAGCCTGATCTCCATGGGAGCTCTGGAACATAAATTGTGCTACACAGAGGAAAAACCCAAAGTCAGGAAGCTGGCAATTTGTATTTTCATGTTGGTCAGTCAGTTGATACAACTAGTTGTGGGGGTGAGGAACAAAAGGCAAGATAGCTCCCATTTGGCTGAGAATAATTCTCTCTAGAGAACAGTGCAATCATGAGCATTAGCAACCAACACTCACAGCAGCTGGGGAACACGTACACCAGGCTGGTGAAGGGGATCTGGGAGAGGCACCAACAGTGTCCACTACAGCCCCAATATCTAAACAATTATTTATTTAATATTTAGCCAGGATCCAGAGTGTTCTGAACACTGTGAGGTCTCTTTAGATGCCCAGATACATTTTAAAAGTTAACATAATGTTTTAGAGGTAGTCCTTGAAATATTCTCACTTTTATGACTCTTAACTAGTAATTAAGCTTTATAACTGAATAGGTAGCTATTAAAAAAGGGATTTCAGGCGTTATGTACAATAACATGGTTCTGCAGAATAGAGATGATTATCTACACTTTCAACGTATACCAGACACTGCCCCTTCCTTCCTTTCACTATCTTTAATGGAAGCTGTTTATTCAAGTATCCCTTCTCCACTTAAATGCAGCCTCTTTGTAGGCAATATTTGCATTTTATTCAAATATACACTAGTGTTGGCATTTCTATTCAGTATGCACTCAATTCATGACTAATGAGTAACTAAACTTATGTATGAATGTATACAACTGTAATGATATGGTGCTTAGATTGAAAATTCTTTTAGTACATCTGAGAAGGAAGACAAACATATGGAATAGTAATTAGTTTAAATAAGACATAATTTACTTCTAAAATTGGTTAGAAGAGCTGTGTCTAGGAAACTAATGAAATGATAAGACAGTCAATCTTGGTGAGATATTTTTCGGGCTGAGAATCAACAGGGATGAATAATCTGGTTGTTGAAACATCTAAATAGAACAATAAGCCCCTGCTTGCAGGGAAAAGATAGCAATGAACTGAAATAGCTCATTCCAAAAAACTGTGTAAGTACATATTTTCAGGTGGTGGATTAAATATGGACGTGGGAGAGGAAACTGTTTTACTTCTAAGCTTGCACATTTGCACATCAATTTTTTCTTCCATTTGTCAGATTCTTGGTACAGATGGTGTACCAGGTGGTTTACAAATGTGTCTAACAACAATGAAAATCCAAAGTCATCACTCCTTCCCTGCAGATGTTGATTTTTGTTCTTAGGGCAGCTACCAAGATCAATAATATCTTTCCCCCTTAAAATAATAACACACATTTGGCTTTTAGTTTATTTATGCTGAAACTTTAATCCAAAATGATTTTAAGTTGCTTATAATGATATTTCAAAATGAACATATTGTTCATTTAGTTGTCCTGAGTGTTTGGCTTTCATTTTCTGAATATTTTTGTAGTTGCCTTAATGATGATGATTGAAGCTGGGCTCTAGTCTTTATCTCTGCACCTAATATGAATCCTCATTTTCTATCTCACACCATTAATGGCCAGATCTTAAGATCCAGGACTCATTACAACAAAAGCTGCAATACACAGATGGCATGTAGTAGAAATGATGTTGGGGCTTTGCCAACACTGATACCTTGGGTAGCAAGGAGGAACGTTGGGACAAGCATGGAGGATGGTGACGAGATAGCCCAGGTAAGCATTAGATTCGACCTCTTCTAGATAAGCTGCTTAGATACTAACCAATATAATTGGAGGATTACAGGAAATCATTTGCAGTGAATTAGTCGACATAGTAGTTAAACTCAATTACTCCTTTTTCTTTAAATTTTACACCTATTTTTATTATCTTTATAGAAAATTATCCCTTACATATTATTCCTAAGTTAACAAATGCTTATTGAACAATAATCATGGACTAAATATCTGAAGTATTAGAAGTGACTTTTTAATTAAGTTGGATATTGCATAAATTCATTTGGGTTGCACCAGTGTATAAACCTTGATATTTAAAAGAGCTTGGAATTCAGAGGCTATGAGGGGAAGGACAGTTTCCTCAACTCTCATTTCAGGGCCTGGGTTGTAGATTCAAGAAGGAATGGATGAATAGTGGTGACCTCTGTGAATATTTGCTAAATATGGAGTATAAATTCCTTAAATTCGCTCTGATTTGTATAGAAAATGCGTAGGGGTATATCATGTTATAAAGAACAAACTAATACCAGGATAAATCCTGCTTTAATAAGCAGAGAGCTCCTTCTGTATGGCAGATACTACATTGGGTACAAGGGACTCAGTGATGAAATAAACATGGTCTCTTGGTTTAACGGGGCTTATAGTCCTGTGGGTCTCAACCAGGAGTGATTAATCTCCTTAGGTGGGGTGTGGAAAAGTGGCAAGAGGTGAATGTGTGTATATGTAGTGGGGGGAGGAGAGAGCTTGGGTGCTACTGACTGACATAATGATTGGGCAGTGCTGTGGATCTTTAGTGGTTAAGTTCTAGGTATGATAAACGTCCTGCACTGCCTTGGAGAGACCCATATAATGAAGAATTGCCTGCCCAAAGTGTTTATAGTGTCTCTCTTAAGAAACACTACAGGAGAGAAAGATAATGCACACCTAAAATATCACATAATTCATATAAATTAAAATATAGCATCACAGCTCATATCAGGGATATTACAATATATAATTAAGATGTATAACCCAACTTTAGAGCTTTAGAGAATTAAGGAATTCCTTTTGCCAGATACCAGCAACTAAAGGATGAACAAATTTAATCGCATGAAATAGGATTAATCAGATGTCCTGTATAAGGAACAAACAGAAATTTGCATAGAGGTGATATGATTGGTAGGTGGGAAGTAGGAAGAGATGAAGCTTGACCAAAGGCTAGGGCCAGGTTATTTAAGGCCTTATAAGTTATGTGACAGATACCTACATGTTACCCTGAGGAAAACAGAAAGTCATTGAAGAATTTTCATTTAGAGAGTGATATGACCATAGACCACAGGTGTAGCATAAGTTCTTTTCACTGATAGTTTGTAGAATAAATGGGATGATCTCTCACTATCTGTTTACCTTTCTAATAGTAGAAAGCACTAAACACTAAGTATAAGCACTAAGAAAGATGAAAAAAGGAGTAGACAAGAGAAGACAAACATTGTAACAGAACATAAACTAGATGCTCAATATGGAAAGAACACTTTTCCTGCCTGAACCTTCACACTGCCTGATAAAGATATAATGCAAGCCACATACATAACCCTAGATTCACAAGTAGCCACATTAAAAAAAATTACAAAGAAATAGGTGAAATTCATTACAATAATATTTTTTAACTTAACTGAATATATTCAAATATCATTTTTAAATGCAACTAATATAAAAATTTAATGATACAGTTTACATTATTTTTAAATTTTTATACCTAATATTGGAAATGCAGCATGCATTTTCTACTTATAGCACATCTCAATTTGGACCAGTCAGATTGTATGTGCTGGCCATATGTGGATAGTGCTTACCATATTGGAGAGCACAGGCATGATATTTATTACTGAAGAAAGAACAACAAAAAATTGATATTTGCTATATAATTGAATAGAACTTAGGTTTTTCAAATCAGGTTTCTTAGGAAACTGAACAAAAGCAAAATCCCTCTTTGTAAACATTGATTAAAAGGGAGAAAGAAGGAACATATCATGATTCATTTTCTGTCTGTGGGTAACTCTATTAGGCAAACTTCATGTAACAAATTAATGATTGTTTTCTTCATAAATCAGGATGTATAGTTTCATTGATTTTTCCAAATGACTACTATAAAACCTAACAATAAGCAAAAATTCCTATTTATTTTAATGCTTTGCTTGTGTGAATGTTCAAATTCTGAGATAGGTGTAAATAGATTTGGAAAAGGAAAAGTATTCATTCAAAACCCAATGTCCTGGAATACAGTTAATTTCATCATCATTTCCATTTAAAATATTACATGCTGTTTAAAGTCATGGTGAAGATTCAAGGAGTTAAATATATGTAATGAACTAGACCTTACCTGTGGCACAGAAGTGCTGAATAAGACATAGGTGTCTCTGTTTTTGAATTAAATTGTTAGAGATAAAAATAGTCAGTGTTCCCCTTTATGCAGGGACATTTCTGCCTTGCTCTTTTCTTATGCAGAGAGTTCTCCTGACTTGACTCTACCTGTATTAAACTTTTAATCTCTTGTCATTCATTTCCCTTCTTAAGGCTTCGATTAAATCAATAAAGTTATCTTTTATACAGGTGTTAATACCTTTAATACAGGTGTTAATCTCTCCTGTAAGCACTTCATAATACATAATTTGTAGATGTTGCTTGAGTGTTTTCTTTTATTAGTATGGGGTCATATGGAGTTTCTGTATTCCATCACTGCAGAGGACCTTCAGTATGTTTTCTCCTTGAACACCAAAGGAACTTTGATCCCCTTTACTGCTTATGTTTGTTAAGGGTGATAAAGCCTCAGATGTACTCAGGAATATATCAGCCAGAGCAAACATAGGAAGAGGTGGGAGTGAGACTCCTTCCTGGGACCACTAGCAACTAATCCTGAAGCAGATACTTTGCTGGCTCACTGGGATGCCACCTATGGGATGATGATCTCTGAGTTTCTTCAGATTAAAGACATTTTCAACACAAACAAATATTAACATCTGGGTATGTTGAGTAAGCCTATGAAATACTACATACAACTGTTAAATATAATTCCTTGTGCTTACTTTTGCTTTTACATTTCAGAATTCCTCTGTATGCATTCTCTATTTGGACATTTGGGCAACCCCTATCCTCCCTTATCCAAATATACACTTTCATACTTAGAGTACAGACCCAGATCAGGCACCCTTTGCCTTTGAACTAACAAACCTTGCCTTGGCTCTGTAATAGCTACATTCAGTCCTTTGTGTGTGCATGTATATTAGGTATTGGATCAGTAAGATTTTAACTCTTTGAGGTAGCACTGCATTTCACAGATTTCTACTCTGGCACCATATTTTATATGTAGTTATGTTTTATAAATTTTTCCTATAAAACTTCTAAGAAACCAGAAACTTTTGTAAATTTTTTAAAACTTAAACTAAAGGAAATGACATGAACTTACAAAGAATACTGCATTTGGAGCAATTCTTTATAACTGCCTCCAGACAGAAGTAAAGCTGTGACAGATTTGGAAACTCTGAAGGGAGATTTCTTAAATGGTTTTTTGAGTGGTGAGGTATTTTAAATGAAAACTTCATAGAAACATTGTCTATTGGCACAGTGTTTTATGTTGCAAGTACTGGCTGCTTGACTTTCCTGTGTTTCTGACAATTTGTAGACAACAGACAAAAATCCCCAAATGGACTTATGCTTCACATAAAAATGTTGAATGTGTTGAGGTTTTCACAAAGAATATATTTACCTGATGTGAGTATATTGAAGCTGGGCTGCCATGTAAAGGAAGAACTCTATGCCACAGACAGGCATTCTGCCTGTCACATTCTGCCTATAACAGCACAATTGTAAACTAGCAACAGTAATAGATATCTTGGGAAGTTAAGAGTCCAAATTTATGCAGTTTTTTCTGGGAAGAAACCCATTTAGTTCCCATTCTTTAATCTCATATTTTGTTTGTTTAAAATTGTATACAAAGAATAAAAATGTACAGGGTTTAAAACTGTCCTTGGGATTCATTGGTTGGTGAACTTGAACAGGTCAGTTGACCTACTGGATCTCAGTGTCCTTATCTGTAAAGTGAGGCTAAGAGTTGTAAAGACAACCTTCAGGTTGTACTCACTCCTCAGCTAGTTGAAAGGCCATGGTCAACCATTATAATCCCTCCCTTGCATGTGTTCTCAGAAGTGATGCTGTGCCCTTCTCTGTTCATCACCAATGCACATGTCAGCTACTCCCAGTTTTGGTGACATTAACTTTAATCACTTGGTTAAGGTGGTGTCCACCAGGGATCTGCACCATAAAGTTAACATTTTATCTTTTTAATTAATTATTACTTTGAGAAAATGTTAATATGCTTATCAGTCACCCACTAATTTATGAATTCCTTGATGATTGTTTAACTGTACCATGCCTTCTGTATCTAAAAGAGATTTTCCTTCTTTCCATTAATTAATTTATTCATTTTTTTATATCCATAAAGATTCATGGATTCTTACTTTATTCATTGCTTTCATTATTTATTTTGATACTCAAATTGCCCCAAGTTTGGCAAGTGGAAGCACCTTCAACCTGGTCTCTGTGTTTTTGATATGTGCCATGAACATTTTCATGCTTTCTCTGGAGTAACAATACAATCTAGGTTCATTCACTGCCTTAGTGTGGGAGTCAGTCTTTCTTTCTAAGGACTCCTGTTTCTTTTAAGGGAGAAAGATATTAAAGATCTGGTATAGTCCCAATAGTTTATTTGTACTTTTGCTTCCCTTGCCTGAGGAGACACATCTAGAAGAATGCTTCTGTGGCTGATGTCAAAGAAATTACTGCCTATATTTTCTTCTAGGATTTTTATAATTTCAGGTCTCACATTTAGGTCTTTAACTCATTTTGAGTTTATTTTTTGTTTTGGTGTAAGAAAATTATCCAATTTCATTCTTTTTTTTTTTTTTTTTTTTTTTAATTTTGAGAGAAACCATGAGCTAGGGAGGGGCAGAGACGGAGGGGGAGAGTGAGAATCCTATGCAGACTCCATGCTGTCAGCACAGAGCTTGATGTGGGGCTGTTTCATGAACTGTGAGATCATGACCTGAGCCAAAACCAAGAGTCAGATTCTTAATGGAATGAGCCACCTAGGTGGTCCAGTTTTATTCTTTTGCATATAACTGTCCAGTTTTCCCACTGCCATTTGTTAAAGAGACTTTTTTCCATTGTATATTCTTGCCCTCTTTTGTCATAGATTACTTGACTATAAAAGTGTGGGTTTACTTCTGGACTCTCTATTCTGTTCCTTTGATACACATGCCCATTTTTGTGCCAGTATCATACTGTTCAGATTACTACAGCTTTGTAGTATACCTTGAAGTCTGGAATTGTGATACTCTAGCATTAATGTTCTTTTTCAAGCTTGTTTTGGATATTCAGGATCTTTTGTAGTTCATTACAAATTTTAGGAGTATTTGTTATGGTTCTGTGAAAAATGTTTTTGGTATTTTGATCGGGATTATGTTAAATCTGTAGATTGCCTTGGGTAGTATGGACATTTTAACAATATTGGTTCTTCCAGTTCATGAGCATGGAATATCTTTCCATTTGTTTGTGTCATCTTCAATTTATTTCATCAATATTCTTAAACAATTTTTTTAATGTTTATTTCTTTTTGAGAGACAGAGAGAGAGAGAGAGAGAGAGAGAGAAAGCAGGAGAGCAACAGAGAGAGAGAGACAGGGAGACACAGAATCTGAAGCAGGATCCAGGTTCCGAGCTGTCAGCACAGAGCCCAACATGGGGCTCAAACCCAGGAACCGTGAGATCATGACCTGAGCTGAAGTCGGATGCTCAACTGACTGAGCCACCCAGGAGTCCTTTTTTCATCAATATTTTTTATACACCAAAATAAAAAGTTTTTGCAAGGCCAAGGGAAAAAACAAAACAAAACAGCAACCTACTGCATGGGAGGAGATATTTGCAAATGATATATCCAATAAGGAGTTAACATCCAAAATATATAAAGAACTTAGAGGGGTGCCTGGGTGGCTCAGTCGGTTAAGCATCTGACTTCAGCTCAGGTCATGATCTTGCGGTTTGTGAGTTGGAACCCCGCAATGGGCTCTGTGCTATCAGCTCAGAACCTGGAGCCTGCTTCAGATACTGTGTCTCCCTCTCTTACTGCCCCTCCCCAGATCATGCTCTGTCTCTTTCTGTCTCTCAAAAAAAAAATAAACATTAAAAAAAATAATTTACTTATACAACTCAACTCAACACCAAAAAGACATATAATCTTTGGGCAGAGAAACTGAGAAGACATTTTTCCAAAGAAGACATACAGATAGCTAGCAGATACATGAAAAGATGCTCAACATCATTAATCATCAGGGAAATGTGAGTTAAAATCACAATTAGATATTACTTTGTACCTAACAGAATGACTAAAATCAAAAACACAATAAATAACAAGTGTTGATGAGGGTGTGGGGGAAAAAAGGAACTTTTATGCAAAGCTGGTATGAATATAAATTGGTGCAGCCTTTGTAGGAAATAGTATGGAAGTTCCTCAAAAAATTAAAAATAGAAATGCCATAGGATCCAATAATTCCAATGCTGGGTATTTACTCAAAGAAAAATGAAAAAAAAAATTTGAAAAGATATATGCATCCCTATTTATTGTAGAATTATTTACCAACAGTGAAGATATGAAAGCAACCCAAATGTCCATCAATAAATGAATGGGTAAAGAAGATGTGGTATATATACACAATGGAATATTACTCAACCATAATAAAATCTTGCCATTTGCAAAACATGGATGGACCTAGGGGGTATAATGCAAAGTAAAATAAGTCTGTGAGAGGAAGACAAATACCATATGATTTCACTTATATGTGGAATTTAAGAAACAAAACAAACAAAGAAGAAAAGAGCCAAAAAACATAATTTAAACATAAAGAACAAACTGGTGACTGCCAGAGGAGAGGTAAGAGGGAGAGAGCTAAAATAGACAAAGGGTTTAAAATTATACTTATCTCTGGGTAAGGGGCATCAAAGAATCTACTCCTGAAATCATTGTTGCACTATATGCTAACTAATTTGGATGTAAATTTTAAAAAATTAAAAATAAAATAATAAAATAAAATAAAATAAAATAAAATAAAATATCCATGGGGGGGGGGGGCGGGAACATATCCATCACCTAAAAAAAAAAGTATAATTATCTCAATGAGCACAGAAAAATGTATAGAATTATTGAATCATATTGTATACCTGATAATAACATAATACTGTGAGCTAATTATGCTTGAATAAAAAAAAAAATCTTAAAAAAAAAAGAAATGAAGATCTGAGTGTTAAGTGTTATTCTTGCTACTGATACTTCATTGTTTCTTGGCTTTCTCTGGCTGAGAGTTTCTGTATGATGAATGGATGTTTCTGCTTTGAGGAAAAAAGCAGAATTAATCATAGGACTCACATAGTGTTTTTCCATTTTCTCAAGTATCACAATCCTGCACTTCATATTTTGACAGCAAACATATAATTTACACATTTTGTGCAGTCTTGCTTTGTATTCTATGTAAAGATAAGCGGGTACCAGTTATGGTACGGCCCTAAGTTTTTGGTCTGTTTTACAGTAAGTGAGAGACTATTAAAGGATAAAAATTTTAACAAATGTTTGCCCTAATTCAAGTCTGCTTATGGGAAACAAAGGCAACATTAATAGAACAATTATCATAACATGGAAAATTTATCATGAGCTTAAGTCCTGAGAAATACCACGTGGTCAGAGTTTCCACAGGCGTAAAATTTGGCTCTGAAGGACATCAAGTAAACATGATGCCTTTCCTCAATCAACTCTGTCTTCTTAAAAGTTTTTTAAGAAGGACTTTTTGCAAAGTCCTACTCCTCTTCAAATTCAGTCAGAAAAGTCAAGGAGATGGAGAAGAATGGAGGTTTGTACATTTCACAGCTTTCCATTTGTTCCCTCTTCATAAACACATCAGAATTAGAACAGTTCATCTTTTTTATGGTACCCTTAAGACTGAAGAGAGGTAAGCTAAGGAGGTGTGACATATTTTGACAGGCATATCAAACTTTTCTTCCCAAATAAGTAATTCTACTCAAAGAGTAAACATTTTTAAACTATGTAACTTCTTTCTCAAAGATATTGACAAGTTGCACTATCTTACTCTTTCAGGCGCCTAGTTAATGTTCACTAGTCAAGTGGGTAATAAAACATTTGATGGGGGCACCTGGATGGCTCAGCTGGTTAAGCATCTGACTTCAGCTCAGGTCATGATCTCATGGTTCGTGAGTTTGAGTCCCGTGTCGGGCTCTGCTGACAGCTTGTAGCCTGAAGCCTGTTTCAGATTCTGTGTCTCCTTCTCTCTCTGCCCCTCCCTGTCTTGTGGTCTGTTTCTCTCTCAAAAATAAACATTAAAAAAAATTTTTTTTAAAAGAATAGCTGTAAAAAATACATCATTTGATAAAGGTGGCAGAGACTAATTTCTCTATTATTTCATCAATAAGGTTAACAGCTGAGAGTAAAAAACTACCTATAAATCTTAGCTATGCTATTATTATGATAGTCATTTAAGTCTGATAAAATAAATTACTTATTACTGTAATATAATCAGTGATTCATTTCTAATATTTCATTATGTCTTTATTAGCCTAATAAGAGAACTTGTAGGCAAGGCACAATCCAAGGGAAGAAAATTGTAGAAAAACTAAAATCTTGTATCAATACTTCATGTTACTCTGTGTGTCAACTTTAGTTGTAGTTATTAATTCTATTTTCATTCATTGTTCACTCTTTAGCTTATAGATGAAATTTGCAACAGGGCTGGGGAATACACCAACATACTGTACCACTTTCAAATAAAATTTGGAGCTGAAGTTATATTTATTCAGTAAATAATTATTAATTATATGATGCACAAATCACGGTGTTTAGATATATGGGAAAGTATATAAATATATGAGGGGGTCCCTCTGGACCTTATAATTATATTGAAAAGTCAAGTTATACCTTGGCAAAGTATTGCAAAGTATCTTCAGATATATTATTCTTTCTTCTGATTATTAAGTATTATTTTTATTATCCAATTTTATATTGAAACATTAATGACAGACAATAACAACAACAAATACCCCAACATAAGAACATGAATAGCCTTTCTGAGGCTACATGGCTTATGTGATGAAAGCTGAAGGCTAACTCAAGTCTTCTGATTTAAAAACCTTATGTCTTAAAACTACACTAGCTGGGAAGGTATTATATTAGTCAAATGATTGTTGTTATCTGAGTCTTGTGGGTGGTCTCTGAAAGTTAGCCTTCCAGAGGTCATGAGGGCTGGGCTGGGACCTGAATAATGAATGCAATTTCATAGAGAATGGAGGATGAGGAGACCCTTGGGTGAAGGTGAAAAATGATGGGCAAAAGACTCAAGAGCATGCCAGCTACTATTTTTATGAATATTCCAATGAGAAGAAAAAGAACAAGATTAAAGGCCCAGAAATCCAAGAAGTGTCAGGTCTGCAACATGTGTCAGTCATATAAGAAAAATCAGCCATTCTTAGTTCTGTTTCTAGGGGAAAGAATCCTATACGTGGGGTTATTATGAAGGAGGGGGCTAACTGGAAAGCTTCTTGATGGGACTTCATGGCAAGATTTATATCCAGCAAAACCAACCCTTTCTGACTCTCTTTGGAAGCTTTTGAAATGACACAGTGACTTTTCTCAAGGCTACTCATTTTCAGGGTGTGAGAATCTTGCTCACAGGAAAGCGTATTTTCAACT
Source organism: Panthera onca (assembly GCF_046562875.1). Classification (NCBI taxonomy): domain Eukaryota; kingdom Metazoa; phylum Chordata; class Mammalia; order Carnivora; family Felidae; genus Panthera; species Panthera onca. Next base: position 63,174,475 of record NC_138350.1, read on the forward strand.
CCTTCTGAGACTCCCACAGAGGCTCAGCCTTAATCACAGGGAGAAAATGATTGCCCATGCATTGTGACTTCAGAGGCAGCAGAATGGAAAGAGAATAGAACACAGAAGATCTGAGCATTTAAAACTGGCACTGTGAATAAACTGCTTAAGTTTTCTGAGTCTCGGTTTATGCATTTACTTTAAAACTGGAATTAATGCCTTCCTGACTGACTTCCCCACTTCCTTATATTACTGAAAGGGCCTTCCTTATTCAGTAGTTCCCATCTCCTAATACTTTTATTTTTACGGGTCTTGGTATTCATTTTTAAACCATCTCTCTACAGTAACAACAGGAAATGTATTTAAGCCAGCAGGGTGCATACTGGCCAGAACTGTTGATATCACTACTTATGACTCCAGGCAGCTTCCTCATATGAACCCCATTCTTTTGTAAAGGGAGATTTCAAAATGGAGCAAGCAAGCCTAGCTAAGAGAGTCTCTTTTAAAATAGGATTGGAAAGCCGTAAGAGGAGGAATTTATGCACATCCTCGGCAGAGAAATTATAAACTTTTTGCCAGCTGCAAGCCCTCAGCCTGTATTTAACCCCCTCCTCACCAGGACACTTGAATCTTTCCTATTCTTCACTTTGAAAATAGCCAACAAGATTTGACAAGTCTCAATTTCTCATTTGCATATTAACTCTACTCATTCCTGTTAACCTATTTTCTAATTTTTTTTAATTTAACTTTATTTTTTATTTTTTAAAATTTACATCCAAATTAGTTAGTATATATAGTGAAGCAATGATTTCAGTAGATTCCTTAATGCCCCTTACCCATTTAGCCCATCCCCCCTCCCACAACCCCTCCAGCAACCCTCACTTCGTTCTCCATATTTATGAGTCTCTTTTGTCCCCCTCCCTGGTTTTATATTATTTTTGTTTCCCTTCCCTTATGTTCATCTGTTTTGTCTCTTAAAGTCCTCATATGAGTGAAGTCATATGATTTTTGCCTTTCTCTGACTAATTTCACTTAGCATAATACCCTCCAGTTCCATCCTCTAAATTTTTTTTTAATGTTTATTCATTTTTGGGAGACAGAGAGACAGAGTGGGGGAGGGGCAGAGAGAAGGAGACACAGAATCCCAAGCAGGCTCCAGGCTCTGAGCCTGTCAGCACAGAGCCCCACGCGGGGCTCGAACCCACAAAGTGCGGGATCACGAACTGGGCCGAAGTCTGATGCTCAAGGGACTGCCACCCAGGTACCCCCCTGTTAAACTATTTTCAGTCCTTGTTTTGCATAGAGGACCTAAATGAGAATTGCAGTCATGACCTTTTGTCTTTATAAGTCTGTCCCTCTTTGTCTTCCTAGGAACATGAGTCAGCTTTCTACCTGAATCTGTTTCCCAAATTGCAATTCCAATTGCCCCAATAAATGCCTGTTTGTTTAAATTTTCAGTGAATTATTTCTTGGTTGACATTTCCGTTCTCATTCCCATGGTCTTGGTTCAGGCTCACAACATTTCTGGCCTACATTTTTCCAACAACTCCTCAGCCTGCTTTGTAAGACCAGCCTACCCCTTTTGAATGATTCTTCTCACTCATTGAGAGTACTTGTTCACCGTCCTACTCAAAGCCCTTTAGTCCCACTGACCCTCCTCCCCACTTCCGCATCCCTAAGAAAAAAACCTAAGTTACTTATGCTTGATACAACACATAGGACATGCCATGATCTGTCCTTTTACTGTCTCCCCAAGAACACACAAACGCTAAGGAAGAAAGGTTAAATCTCACACTTAAATCCAGGTTTTCTTACTCCTACACCAGGGGTTAAAAAATTTTTTTTAAGTTTGTTTACTTATTTTTTTCTGAGAGAGACAGAGGATGTGAGCTTGTACAAGTAGGGGAGGGGCAGAGAGAGAAGGAGAGAAAGACCAGGACTTTTTTTGTGTGCATGATGTTGGTAAAAGGTATAATCCATGAAGAAAATGTTATTATACAAGTAACTACATGACATCAATAGTACTGCTGTTACAGAACCTGGTCTGAATCACCCGGTGGAAGAACCAAGTGGCACTAAGAGATCTTAGAAGCAAGAGGTTTATTTCACACCTGGGGCTCAGAGGCGATCACTCTCCAGAGGTCTGAGCCTCCTGAGTGTTAGCAGAGGGAACAATTTATAGTCTGTTACTTCCACATTCCTCATTAGTAGTAATTTGGCACTCCAGCCAAGTGGGGTAGGAAGAACCCGGAAGGGGAGTCTCCCATCAGGAACTGGAATTTCTGTATTAGTTCTGTTGGCCATCATGTAACAGATTTTTCCCTATCATCCCTAACATTTCAACATTTTTACCAAAGAAAAACATGTAAGTAGAAAATAATGTATATTAGCCAAATTCATCAAAATATCATAACTATAATTAATCAATACATACTATTGCCAGGCATGATGAAAAGAATGATGAAGAAAGGAGAAAAATGTTTACCTGTAGCCCAGAAGGCTGACCTATAGCCTGCATACTTCCCATAAGGATCATATATGGGCTAGTTGCTGCATTCTTAAAGGGTCTCATCATGCCTATAAAGATCACAGATATTTAACATCAAACTGAATGATAGGCACCAGAGAAGTCTTGTGGAAGTAGTTTTGTGAGTAAAAATTCAAAGAAAACATTTATGACCTAATACTCCCTGCACATCTCCTCCCCCTTGAGCACTAAGCATACAGCCACCAGCTTCATACAGCAAAGGTGCAGCTTTTTCTGCCCATGGGTCCTGTCCCCATGATACTTAAGTAAGCTTACTAAGCTAGAACATACAATATCTCAAGAATTCTTTAACTGTTCCACTCAATGTTACCCCAATGGAACTTTGCACACAGTATCTAATTTAATTCTCATTGTAAGCAGATAAACAGGTACCACTTTATCTCTATTTTATACATGAAGAAATAGATAATATTGCTTTTTCAAATTCAAACAACTAATGAGTAAGGAATGCATGTATCTGTACTTTTAACCACTAAGATCTGTGGTTCACTAAGGTAGCCACCCGACTCAGGGGATGAGTGTGTGGTACAATAACATTTAACATCTAGTACAATATAAAAGAAACTGCATGTTTCAAATTAGATGTCATCAGTTAAAACAAATCATGGACATATTACTTTTTTAGTTTCCTAAGTGGACACATTCACACTTCTAGTTTTCTAAGTATCCCACATTTTCCCAAAATAAAACTGACAATAATATTGTTTATAATTAATTTTAAATATATAAAGATAATATTTTCCATTTATTGAAGTTATTGGGCATATTTTGTGGTTGTAGTTCTTCTTGAACTATTTATCAAACATCTCTATGGTTTATTTTTTAAAGATATTTAAGAGAATGTACCAAATTATGCCATTCATGAATCTAAGCAGTTCTTGACATAAAACATTTTCCCACCTTAAATTCAATTGGTATGTTCTAAAAAGAGATTTTAAATTAATCTTTGACATGTGGATTAAATTTTCACATTTTAAGAGGAAATGGTGCTGTATAGCCATGCTTCCTCCTGATACCTAATTATCTTCTCTCTCACCTGAGTAAAATTAATTGTCCTGGACACCTACATTCAAATGATGTGTGCACTGTGTAAGAGAAAGGAAGATAATAAATTTCTTTTCACCACTTTCTAATTTATGTCTCTTGTCATTGATCAATCCCCCTAGTATGTGGTAGTTTAAATTTCTATTTTCCATAATACTTGGAGGATTTTTCCCAATCAAAAATAGGTGCTGACACATGCCTTGGGAACTCTGGGTGTGAATCTCTTCCCATTTATTTAAGTAAAAAATACACGTGAAAACCCTCCCTCTCAAGACTGTTGAAGCCAGGGGGCTGTTTGAGGAGTCCTTTTGTGAACCTGATGAAAATACTGCTGAGAATCTTCTTTACAAAGCTAATGTTTTAAAGACATTACAAATCTCACATTGACCTTTGCTTTGTAGAACAAGTGCTTTGCTTTGCTTAAAGTGCATAGGTGGGTTCCACACAGGAAATTCCTCATTGTGGATAGTCTTGCTGAAAGGAACTCATTCTAATGCAATAAATACTCAACATCTCTCTCTGTTAAAAAAAAATGATGTTCTCTGATGACATCCTTTGAAATTCTGCTTCTTTGTATAGAGGAAGGAGAATTCTACTGGGTGAAATATAAAAACGATAATCTAGAATTCAGTTTCTTGGTGGCCTTGGAGAAAATGATTAGAAACAATCAAGAGTGATTGTTTCTTTTATTTATTTGATTTCTCTCTTTCACTCCCCCTTGCCATTTTATTATTTCCTTTTTAAAATTTAATTACAGGGTACCTGGGTGGCTCAGTTGGTTAAGCGTCCAACTCTTGATTTCCGCTCAAGTCATGATGTCACGGTTTGTGGGTCTGAGCCCCACATGGGTCTCTGTGCTGAACAGCGATAGCCCTGAGACTACTTGGGATGCTCTTTCTCTCCTTCTCTCTCTGACCCTTCCCTGCTTACTCTCAATCTTTCTCAAAAATAAGTAAACATTAAAAAAAAAAAAAAAACTACAGAAATGTCCCAAGGCTGATACAAAATATATTTGTGTACTCAGAACTATAAGATGTTACATTTTATATAAAATAATATATTACTTGAGATAGTGCCTGAGATTCTCTTCAAATATGTACATAATGCCAAAAGGGAAGCAAATGGGAGTATAGACGTAACAAATTAATGGGATTTGACATCGTTGAATCTAGGGTGTTGGACACATGACTATTCTGTGTACTTTGGTGTATGTTTCTATTTTTCATGACAAAAACTTTAAAATTTTTTTATGTAAATAGCTTCATGTTTTTGCTCTTCCTAATAAATCTACCACAACACCCTTTTAATAATAGCCCTTTTGGGACATCTGGGTGGCTCAGTCAGTTCAGTGACTGACTCTTGATTTCAGCTCAGGTCATGATGCCAGGGTAGTGGGATCAAGCCCCAATAGGCACTCTGCACCAAGCATGGAGCCTGCTTGGAATTTTCTCTTTCTTTCTTCCTCTGCCCCTCTCCCCACTTTATGCTGTCTCTTTCTAAAATAAATTGTAAAAAAAGAAAATATACAGTAAAAATATCCTTTAAAAAATAGTCCCATTAAATTGAATCCTGTATGATTTGGGGGAAAAATACACAACAAATAATGTTAAAGCCCCCTTATTCTGCCCCTTAATACCATCTTCCTTCCCAGTTACACAAATAGAATTTTGGTTGTATTTCAGTGCATATATTTTTTTAGGTCTGTTATATACATATATGGGGGAAATGAGCCCACTGCCCCAATCAAAGGAGGGATGGACACAGAGATTTGGAGCACAGTGAAGTGAGGGGTTAATCAACTTTCCTGCAAGAGTGGGTGTCTGATGGACAGGTACACTCAGGGCGGTTACAGCAGGCAATTTATCTCCTAGCACGAAGTCCCTCCCCTGGTTCCTCATTGGCTGAGTACTACAGAGGTTACAGCCTTACTTGAACGTTGCCTATGCCCATGCAGAGGCAAAAAGTAGTCTGATTGGAACAAATGTACATCCCTTGAACTGACACAAAGACTTCAGTTCTTTGGCACATGCTTATTGCAAAGCCCACAAAAAATAAGCCTGTGAAATGGAGACTGGAAGAAGAATCAGGAAGTGAAGAGTCTAAGGGTTTGGGACTCCATGGGGGGGTGGCAGTGTTCATACATATTTCCAATAGGTTGTAAAACCTGTTGTTAACTAGACAGCACAGCTTTTATTTGGTATTTCGGAAAATGAATCATCTCACTTACTTCTCACAATATATATCTATAAATAGTATATTACTTTGTGTATTTTAAAGTTTTATATAATGTTATATGTTATCTTATGCAACTTACCTTTTCCTATAAATAATTTACTTTTAGATTATCCATGTCTATGCAAATAAATCTAGTTCTTTTATTTTACCTGACATAGAACAGTCTATGGCTGAACATAGTCAAAATGTTCAGTTTTGCTACCACAAATGATGCTACAATATAAGAGTTATAGAACTACTTATAAATTATTGTAAGAACTCCTTCAGGGTATATACCTAGAAGTAAAAATTTTCAGCTATAGGACATTTTCATCTTTACCATCAGTAGATACAGCTAGATAGCTCTGTGAAGTAACTGGGGGAGCTCAAAGAATGACAGAGCCCCTGTTTTGCAGTATCTTTTGACCAATGTTCAAAATTGATTGGTTCTATTTTTTTTTTCTTTTGCTAATCTGATAGTATGAAGCATATCTCCTTGTCATTTTATTTCTTGTGTTACTTGTGAGACTGAACATCTTTTGAAATGTATATTAGCCTTTCAGATTCTTCTGTGAATTTCATATATATATATATATATATATATATATATATATATATATATATGGAACATTTGATTTTTTCTTACTGATTTGTAAGCATTCTTTATATATCCAGGATACTAAGTGGATAATTATAACATAGAGATGATGCCAATCAATTGAGATATGTTTTATCACCAGTCCAAGGTCACTCAGATAATAACTATACCCATGACACTTAGCTACAAATCCTTTTTCTCCTACACTATGCTGCCTTCCAAATATCAAATAATAAGGCTAAGGAAAAAGACTTCTAACATCTTTTCCACTTTTGACACATCATGGTGTTATCAACTGTCAAGTTCATGAAGAAGGCAATTTTTCTTCCATGTGAAATTTTAGTTGGTTTGTATTGATGAGCGTGTGAGGATGACATTAAGAAGAGCTAGAAAATCCAACACCTCTCTTTTCAAAGATAGACTCCTGGATTTGGAGGCTTCTTAAGAATTTAAAATATAGCAATATCAACAGGCACATGAAAAGATGCCTAACATCACTAATGATCAGGGAAATGCAAATCCAAACCACAATGAGGTACCACCTCACACCTCTCAGGTTGACTACTATCAAAAAGACCAAAAAAAAAAAGTGTTGGCAAAAATGTGGAGAAAAGGTACCCTTATACACTGTTGGTGAGAATGTAAATTGGTTCAGTTACTATGGAAAATAATGTGGAAGTTCCTCAAGAAAATAAAAAAAAAAAAAGAATTACCATACAACCCATCAATTCTACTTCTGTGTATTTATCCAAAGTAAACAAAACACCAGTTTGAAGAGATACATGCACCCCTATGTTCATTGCCGCACTGTTAACAATAGCCAATATGTGAAAGCAACCTAAGTGTCCATCAATAGATGAATGGATAAATAATATGTGATACACGTGCGCTCACATGCACACACACACACACACACACACACACACACACAAATATACATTCACAATGGAATATTACTCCACAATAAAAGACTGAGATTTTCCCATTTGTGATAACACAGATAGATCTAGAGGGTATTATGCTAAGTGAAATAAGTCAGAGAAAGACAAATACCATATGATTTCATTTATATGTGGAATCTAAAAAGAAAATGAACAAACAGACAAAACAAAAACAAGCTCACAGACATAGGAAACCAACTGTGGGCAAAATAGATAAAGGGGATTAAGAGGTACAAAATACTACTTATAATAAATCATGGGGATGTAATGTACAGCATAGAAATTATAGTAAATAATATTGAAATAATTTAGTATGGTGACAGATGGTAACTAGACTTATCATGGAGATTGTTTTGTAATGTATAAAATTATCAAATCACTATGATGTACATTTGAAATTAGCAGGATATTATATGTCAATTATACTTCAATAACAACAAATAAAATAGGAGAACAGAGCAGATCTATAGATTACTTCCCTGCAGTGGATGCAGCTCCAGAAGTGTTACACAAAGGATTTATGTATGGTGAATGTTAATAAAATTTATTAAATTACCTATGGACTTGCTGAATATACAACAGATAAACTCTAACACTGTATTTATTTAAAATAAAATCATGACTGTGTTCCCACTAAAATATCTGTGCTTCTTGACATCACTTGGAAAGTGAACAGGCAGCATTAATGTGAGTTAGCAGAAATTTGGTACAAGATGCTAAGGAGATAGAACTCTTCCTGTTTGTCATCTTCTTGTCATAGAATTTTACTATGTTTGTAAAATAACATGATTCCTGTGTTGCCTTAAAGGCTCTGAAGCATCATCATAAGGATAAATAATATTCTTTGTTCCCTGAGCACCTCATAGAGACACAGAGAACTCAGAAGCATGGCTAGCCTCATCTGGTTTTGCCCTTAGGCAGAAAATGGATGCACGTGGTTGCACCAGCTTGTTTGTTTTGTTGTTGTTTCATTTCTTCAGCATCTCACATGAACTTAAATTTATTGCCCTTATTGATCCTTTAAAGATCTGTGATGTACTAAGCAGCATTCGCATTCCCAGGCTGAGTACAAAAACTAAGTAACAATTTCATTGATTGTCAAGTGTTGAAAAGGAAAGACTAAACAAAGGAAATTTTGAAAGGCAGTAAAGAAGTTTGCCCCTACTAGTCCATCTTCTGTGTGTTTTTCCACACAATCAGTAGCTTAATAATTCCAATTAAAATGAGTGTTTCTTGCAGTTTTTGGCAAATCCATATTAAAGAATATAAAAAAATTAATATATTCTGTAGGTCAGTGAAATAAGCAGGGGTTTCCAGATGGTAAACATTTCATGGAATTCATCCATTTAGTTTACCATGAGTAGCAAAACAGTCACTGCTAATGATGAGTTTCTTTAAGTAACCAAAACTTAGCCAATGTACCCTTACCTCAAACCTGCCACTCTTCCATTTCCTATTTGTGTCAATGACTTCTACCATTATTAATCATTTAGGCTTGAAAGAAAACTTGGAGTTATTAGTAAATCCTTTTAGTCTTAAATTTCCAAAATGGATTAAATGAAACTTTTTCATAGAATAACTAGTAGGATTCTAAATTTAACCATACTGATATTTGGATTTATGAAGAAAAAATAGCTGACTGACCCAGTATTGTTTATTGGAAAAAAATTTCTTTCCTCACTGCTCTGTAGTAGCACTATTGTTGTTGTAAATAAGGTAGTCATATATATATATATATGCTGATCTGCTTCTGAACTATCTATTCAGTTTTATTGGTCAGTTTGTCTATCTTTGTACCCATACTGCATGATCTTATTTAATATTTCTTTACAATAGGTCTTATATTTAATGTTACATGTCCTTAGATTTGTTCTTCAAAATTGCCCAGCATATTCTTGACCTTTTGCTTTTCCAGAAGAATTTTAGAATTAACTAGTTAAATTTGAAAAAAAAGAAAAGAAACATTTCAATTTTAATTATAATAGTTAAACATATAGATTAATTTTGGGCAAATTGACATTAGAATATTAAGTATTATGATATTGAGTATGATACATCCCTCTATTTGTTTAGATTTTCTTTTATTTCTCCTCCCAAGATATTTTTCAGATTTCATTGTAGAGGTCTTCACATTTTCATTAAGTATTCTGATATGATACATTTTAGATTATACAGAATTCACTCAGTGATAAGATAAAGAAGAATTTGGAGACTAACTAAATTCAGACAGGGAGAGAGGTAATAAAAAGCAGGTATTAAGTTGAAGAACTACAGAGAAAATAATTTTGTTTTGGCAACTAAATATGGAGAACAAAGAAATCAAAGGAGTCCATAAGGGCTCAGATATTTTGATGTGAGTTAAACTTTGTAGAAATCTTATGTTTTATGCAACTGTAGAAGGACATCCAGGTGACAGTTTCCAATTAGGGGTTGTGTACAAAAATCTGGTTGTATGAAGAGATCACTTAACTTGTAAACCTCATAAGATGAGTGACATGGTCTTGTTCACAGTGCTATCTCCAGATTCTAGAGTGTGACACATATATAATCCTCAATAAATACTTGATGAATGGAGAAAGACAAGAAAGAAAAAAAGAAAAGAAAAAGAAGAAAGGAAGGAATGAAGGAAGAAGGGAGGGAGGGTAAGGATACAGAGATAGACACATGGTAGAGGGTGACATGGGGAAGGAAATAAAAATAAAAGAGAAAAGAACTCAGAATATCTTGGAAAAGAGACAGGTCCTTTTCCAGTAATATAAGTTATTTCCTCTTAAATAGTTTTAGCTTCCTTCACTACTCTGATCGCACTGTTCATCTCATTTTCATCTGAGATGTTTAATATGATCATAATGTAAAAGGGAAATTTAGATGTCTTTATTGTTATGAAAATCCTAATAAAAGGGAAATGTGATCATTCAATGAATATTTATTTGTTCAGGTTAGTAAGTATAATGATAATAATTTTTACATAGCAATAAAGCGAGGAATAAGAATGGGTTATTGCTTTTATAGCTCAACGTTTATTTCACTTGATTCAGATACTTTCACATTATTGCATTTAAGAAACAATTACTGTACTATCAGGTTGTCATTTTATTAAGGTAAAGCCATCTTACTACTACGACAGTTAGATGCAAATTTCAAGGTAGGAAATCTCAAATTTAAATGAGTCTATATCCTGAAAGTTGTAGGAGTTCAATTGGCTTCTACTAAATGAAAATATTTTTGAGCTTTCTTTGCTGAAGTCGGTGAGGAAAAATAGATTATAAAAGGTTTCACAGGTCAGCCTCTCACCTCCAAGCAGAATTAAGTATATTTTGTTGCAAAAAGGTAAAATCCTATTCTATTCTACTATTCTATTACATTGATTTTCCCTTTCTCTTTATTATAAATCCATCAGCATCAGGCTTTAAGTATCTGGTAGACTTTGTTTTTGTGAGGAGCTGAGTCCAAGAAACTTTGACATGCAACATTCGCCCCAGCCGATGACAGAATAGAGAAGCCATCAGAGCATACCAGGTGAGAGAATAAAGACCTGAGGAAGTCAAGAATCATCTTAATGACAAAGTCAAACATAGCTGTGACTAAAAGTGATTAGAGAAACTCTTACTCTAATTCCAGCTCATTCTAAGTAACGTGGACTGTTTGATAAAGTGATCAATAAAAATAGTTAAAGGAACTTTCTCATCTTAACATGGTAGCCATTTTTTTAGAAAAATCGACTCCAAATATAGAGAATATTTAGCCTGAATTCAATGCCATTATATTTCAAAAGGAAATCTATGAAACATGGAGTAAATTAATGTTCAAAAACATGTTATATGGCGTGCCTGTCTGGCTCAGTTGGTAGAGCATTTAACTCTTTAAAAATTTTTTTTGTTTATTTATTTCTGAGAGAGAGACAAGCAGAGTGAGACTGGAAGAGGGGCAGAGAGAGAGAGAGGTAGACACAGAATCCAAAGCAGGCTTCAGGCTCTGAGCTATTAGCACAGAGCCTGATGTGGGGCTTGAACTCACAAACCATAATATCATGACCTGAGCCAAAGTTTGATGCTTAATCACCTGAGCCATTCTGGTACTCTCATTTAACTTTTGATCTTGGGGTTGTAAGTTCAAGCCCCATGTTGGGTGTAGATATTATTTTAAAAAATCTTTAAAACAATGTTATATACCACATGTGTAGACATACAGACATACATTTAAATGACTGGAAAATATCAGTAATATATGTGTATTCAGAGCTTTCTGCTATTTTTATCCTGAATGCAAAGTAGTATTCTGTCTTTGCCTTTCACTTTAGTCTTGACCTTATCCTATAGGAAAAATTTTGTTGACCATCTTAGTTCTAGGTGTCTCATTTTTTTAAATTAAAATTTTTGATAAGATAATTGTAGATTTACATGCAGTTGTAAGAAATAATACAGAGATACCTTGTATAATTTGACCAGTTTCCCTGAACAGTAACATTCTTCAAAACTGTAATAACTCAATATTGTTAAGATGCCAGTTATTCCCAATTTACTCTATAGATTCAATATAGTCCTAATTGAAATCCCAGCAAATTATTCTGTGGATACTAACAAATTCATTCTAAAGGCTATATGAGGAGGTAAAAGATCCAGAAGAACCAACACACTATTGATGGAGAAGCACAAATTTGGAGGAATGACACCACCCAACTTGAAGACTTTAAGGTTTTAAAGTTACAATAATCAAGACAGTGTGATAAGGATAAACAAATAGATCAAAAGAACAAATAGATCAAAAGAATAAACAAATAGATCAAAAGAACAAATTAGACAGCCCAGAAATAGACCCACATAAATGTAGTTGGGTGATATGGAAGCCAAATGTCTGGCCCATGAAAGAAATAATTCATAAAGAAGACTTAATTAAATTAAAATATCTGTTCCCAGGGGTGCCTGGGTGGCTCAGTCGGTTGAGCATCTGACTCTTGATTTTGGCTCAGGTCATGATCTCACAGTTCATGAAATTGAGCCTATAACATCAGGCTCTGCACTGACAGCTGAGAACCTGCTTGGGATTCTCTCTCTGCCCCTCCCCTGCTCTTTTTCTCTCTCTCTTTATCAAAACAAACAAACAAACAAACAAACAAACAAACAAACAAAAAATGTCTGTCCCTGGGCGCCTGGGTGGCTCAGTCAGTTAAATGTCTAACTTTGGCTCCGGTCATGATCTCATAGTTCATGAGTTTGAGCCTATGTTGGGCTCTGTGTTGACAGCTCAGAACCTGCCTCCTGCTTCAGATTCTGTGTTTTCCTCTCTCTCTGCACCTCCTCTGCTTGTGCTCTCTCTCACTCTCAAAAATAAATAATAAAACATTTTTAAAAAATGTCTGTTCTATGAAAGACACTGTTAAGAAAATGACAAATCAGGCCATAAACTGAAAGAAAACATTTATAAACCACCTATCTGATAAAAAACCATTATCTAACATATACAGATAACTCTTACAGCTTAACAATTAAAAAAAAAAAAAAAACCTAGTGGAAAAAAAATGGGCTAAAGACCTTAACAGACACCTCACCAAAAAACATGCAAATAGAAAATAAGTACATGAAAAGATGCTCCACATGATGTATCATCAAGGAAATGCAAATTAAAACACCAATGAGATACCACTGCACACCTATTAGAGTGTCAAAATCCAGAATACATATAACAGCAAATGCTGAAAAGAATGTGGAGCAACAAAAAATTTCATACACTGCTGGCAGAATGCAAAGTGGTATGGCCACTTTGGAAGACAATTTGGCAGTTTCTTACCAAACTAAACATACATTTACCATACAATCTAGCAATCACACTCCTTACCCAAATGAAGTGAAAACATGTCCACACAAAAACTTGCACACAGATGTTTATAGTAACTTTATTCATAATTGACAAAACTTGGAAGCAACCAAGATGTCCTTAACTAGGTGAACAGATAAATAAACAGTGGTATATCCAGACAATGCAATATTACTCAAGACTGACAAGAAATGAGCTATCAAGTTCATTTAGGAACACTAAATGCATATTACTAAGTGAAAAATGCCAATCTTGAAAAGGCTATACATACTATATGATTCCAACTATATGACATTCTGAAAAAGGCAAAACTATGGAGATAGTAAAAGGTCAGTGGTTGTCCAGGGTTGATGCCACTATGATATTATAGTGAAACTACATATATGACACGTATCATTATAAATTTGCCCAAACTCTTAGAATATACTACAATACCAAGAAAGAAATCTAAAGTAAACTATGGACTCTAGCTGATAATCAAGTGTAGCAAATGTACCTTCTGGTGGGGAATGTTGATAATGCAGGAGGCTATGCCTGTGTGGAGGCAGGGGGTATATGACACATTTGTATACCTTCTACTCAATTTTGCTGTGAATCTAATCTGTTCAAAAACAATAAAGTCTATTTAAAAACCAAAATATTATATAGCCAGGATATTGACATTGATTAAATCCACCAGTCTTATTCAGAATTCTCTAGTTTTACTTAAAAGGTGTCTTTTGATGCAAATTATGAGCAAAAGATGATAAAAGAAACAAAGGAGAACCTATCATAGAGGATTTGCATCAGAAATGCCTGACGTTTCACAAGTTAGAAACATTAAAGGAGAAACAGATAGAAGAGATTGGAAAGAAAGAAACTATTAGTTTGAAATAGTCTTTTAGTTGTAGACAGAAAATGAAGGAGAGTTTTAAGACTATGTGTAGTATCTTGTGAAGAACACTGAGAATAATAGCAATGGACAGTGAGGATTTCAAAGATATTTACAGTGCTCTCTCTTCTGTGTTACATAAAGCGTCTGGGATTAAAAACTGGATTTCACTTCATTATTATTTTTCTGTTAGATTGATATTTCTTCAAATGATCACTGACAAAGTCAGGGCCAGAGAGAGTCTTGCAGAATTAAAACAAAGACCAAACAAAAGAGAACAAACACAGGTTATTTATTCAGAGCCTGAAATAGCAAAGGAGTCTATCACCATCATTTGCATTTGGCAGAGCTTCAAAGGCAGGAAGGGGAGTGGGAATGCTTTACAGTGGAAAAAAGGGAAGACTTCAGATATATTCTTATTAGAGGTTATTTGCTTGGTGAAGCTGGAAGCAAGCTGACTAGACAGAATATCTTATGTGATTAGTTTGGGAAGCACATTTATCTTCCTCTGGCCAGGTATTGGAAGAGGGGACAAAAATTAGGAAATCTGAGAGTCCTTCACCTACTCCTGACTATTCTGAACCAATTGCTGCAGAGATTTGGTTTGGTTCCCTGAGCTGGTTACTGAAGACACCATGGGTCAGAGCTCTTGTCACATATGATTTGGCTCTTGTCATTTACATATTCAATCTCTTAGCCCTGGACTACCCATCCTTTCTTCATTCCTCCCATCTATCCATCCATCTCTTTGGCAGGCTTATCTAGCTGCCTTTTAATTGCCCAGCTAGAGTTCAAAACTTGAATTACCAGGCAAGGTTTACTAACATAGAATTATTGTCAAATTATTTGGTTAAAGTATAATGTGGATTTCTGAGGATGGGGTGATCAGCAGAAGCTGAAAAAATAGAGCAATCTTTAAAGAGGAGGTATGATGATTTTTCCCCCCAAATATACACTGAGCACTTAAAAAATAAAGATAATACCTGGGTGATAATGTAGTCACAATTTTATTTACCAAAAAGTTCACAGTGCAGATAGACAGACAAAACAAAAAATAGCTAGGAACTCATATATAGTTCATATATATATATATATATATATATATATATATATATATATATATAAGCACATTTCTATAAAATACAAAGGAGAAGACTGTAACTGCTGACCAAAGCAGATGGAATGGGCTTCACTGAAAGGGATGTACAAGGCTTTCTAATGATGAGCTGGTGCTTGCTGGGTGGAAAAGAGAGAAAGGGCAGTCCTTATAGAAGGATAATATCTGCAAGGTGCTGGAATATTAAAGATCTGGCAGACTCGAGGGATGGTAAGTACTGTGATATGGAAAAAGATTTTCTGCATTAAAGGCTGGGTCAGGATTTTAGAGGCCACAGTTTCATGCCTGAAAGATGATCTTTGCTCTTTTAGGCACCCAAGATACTTTTTTAAGGCAGAGAATTAATATGATTTGACATTTTAAATTGATAGTTCTAGTAGTAATGTGGGACGTAAACTTAAAGAAAGTGATGTGTTGGCAGTAATGAGAGTTAGAAAAGTGTGCAATACTTTGTAATGCCCAAAGTTCTAAAACCTCCCACAAAAGACCACCAGAGTTGTAAGTCAAAGCCAAGCGGCAAGGGTCGTTTATTGCAGGTTCGAACCTGGTCCTCTGCGCACTCGTCGCCGGTGACGCAAGAGGCCACGATTAGGGTTGGTATAGCATTTTTATAGACAGAGACAAGTAGCACAGGGGAGGTTTTTTTACTTGTGGCGGGAGGAAGAAAGGGGGAAGGGGGTAGGTGAGGAATGTGCTAAGCAAGCAGGTTTACAGAAGCGAGAAATGCCGGTTAGTTTGTATACAATCACTCATTCCATTACATATCAGACTACATTTAGGAAGTTTTACAGCCCATTCTACAGTGGGTTACAATCAGGAAAGGTCTCACAATGCTCGTAGCAAACAGCAAGCAAAACAAACTTCTCAGCAATTGTATTTCTTATCAAAGATCCATAATAAGTAGAAAAGAGAACCTAGCTTTAAACTAAGGCGGGGCTGTCATTTGGATTCAAAGCTGTTCCTTTCATTCCCCCCTTTTCCTTGTGCCTAAAGAGCCAATCTTGGATCTTCAGTTTTTTATTTGTAATGTCTCGAGCGGTTGGTACTGAGTTCGTAAGACCATTAATTGTACAGCATTGAACCTGTCTTGGATAAAATTAATAATTTTGTTTATGATGCAGAGGCCTAACGTGAGAGCGAGAAGTAGAATGGCCAGAGGCCCAAGTAAAGCGGAGAGCAGGATAGTATTATAGACTTCCTGGGTTTCTAAATTAGAAACCTCCCAAGTTAAAGTATAGGGTATGTGGGGGTTGCCTGCAATACTTATGAGTCCGTAGGAGGTGAACAGGAGCACGCTAATGAGTGTTCCTCCGATTATTGTGGGTCCAGAGCTGCTGCAACAGTCTTGGTATGGGACACCCAGGCCTTTGGTCTCAGCTGGTTTTCGGGGTCAGGTTTTCGACGCAGAGTCAATTTTAAAGGATGGGTCTTACTCTGGTCAACTGTCCAGGCGGTGTTGGCTTCCGGCACGAAGTCTTCTCGAACCGCAAAGGGATCAGCTGGTCGGGCGTGGGTGTAATGGATCCAGGTAGCAATCCTATCGACTTTGAGAGCAGTGGGTGTGGTTAGGATCACAATATAGGGTCCCTTCCACCGTGGTTGGAGGGTCTCTTGCTTGTGTTCCCTGCACGTATACCCAATCTCCGGGTCGGTAGTGATGCGGCTCAGGAGGGGGCCCGTTTTCATAAATGGCTCTCAATCTGGGCCAAACTTCCTGGTGGGTGTGCTGAAGTTCCCTCAGGGAAATAAGAAGTTTATGATCATCAAATTCAGTTAACACATTAGACTGTAGGTTGGGAATTATAGGGGGGGGGCACTCCATACATGATTTTAAAGGGGGTTAATCCCAGTTTGTAAGGGGAGTTCTGCACCCTGAACAGAGCGTAGGGGAGTAAGACTACCCAATTAGCGCCAGTCTCCATGGTCAATTTAGTTAAGGTCTCTTTTAGAGTTCTATTCATTCTTTCTACCTGTCCTGAGCTTTGGGGTCTATATGCACAATGTAGTTTCCAATCAGCCCCAATAAACTGCGCTATCCCTTGTATTACCTTTGAAATGAATGCTGGTCCGTTGTCTGATCCTATTAGGGTAGGAAATCCGTACCTGGGTATGATGTCTTCTAACATTTTTTTTTGCTACTACCTGCGCAGTCTCATGCTTGGTGGGGAAGGCCTCTGTCCATCCTGAAAAGGTATCTATAAACACTAACAAATATTTATATCCATATTTTTCAGGCTTTACCTCGGTGAAGTCTACTTCCCAATAGGTTCCCGGCCTGGTTCCGCGGGTTCTGGAGCCAGGGTTTTTCCCGTGGTTGGTGGCGTTAGTTAATTGACAAGCTTTACAGCTAGTAACTATCTGCTCAATTTTTGTCCTGGAGTCTTTAATGGTGATCCTAGCATGTCTTATTAAGTCTTGCATTTTTCTTGTGCCCATATGAGTGGCTCGGTGCATCTTGGATAAGACTTTATTTCCCATTTCTTCTGGGTTGATTATGCTACAGTCTGCTGCTCTCCACCATCCGTTAAGGCACTGAGTTAAAGGTAATTTTTGGATCCAGTTTAGGTCTTCTTTAGTGTAGGCGGGATTTTCTGGTAAGCTAGCTGACCCGGGTCTGGTAGGGTGGTCATTAAAGCACAGTCCACCTGTAAGGCCGCCTCTCGGGCCACCTGGTCAGCCAAATTATTTCCTCTGGCCACCGGTGTGACCGGTTTTTGGTGGCCTGGGCAATGTATGATGGCTAGTCGTTTAGGCAGCCAGAGTGCCTTTAAAAGAGCCAATATTTCTTTTTTGTTTTTGATAGTTTTCCCCTCTGCAGTTAACAGCCCCCTCTCTCTGTATATAGCTCCGTGTATGTGGGCCGTAGCAAAAGCATATCTGCTGTCGGTATACACGTTTAGTTTCTTGTCTTTTCCTAAAGTCAGTGCCTTGGTTAAGGCCACAAGTTCAGCTCGTTGGGCAGAGGTGCCAGCTGGTAAAGGCTCTGCCCAAACAGTCTCAGTTTCAGTTGTGACTGCTGCCCCCGCGTACCTTTGACCCTGATGTACAAAGCTGCTGCCGTCAGTGAACCAGGTAACCTCAGCGTCTGGTAGCGGGTGATCCTGTAAATCTTCCCGAACTCCATGAACCTGTGCCAATATCTCAGCGCAGTCATGGAAGGGGGTATCCAAGTCCGGGTCTGGTAACAGGGAGGCAGGGTTTAGTGTTCGGGGGGGAGCATAAATGATTCTGAGGGGATTTAATAATAGTCCCTGGTAGTGAACCAGTCGGGCGTTACTTATCCATCGGTCAGGAGGTTGTTTGAGGACTCCCTCGATGGCATGAGGGGTTGTAACACGTAACTCTTGTCCCATAGTTAACTTATCAGCATCCTTTACCATTAGAGCTGTAGCAGCGATCATACGGAGGCAAGGGGGCCAGCCAGCCGCTACTGGGTCTAGTCTTTTCGAAAGATAGGCAATGGGCCTGGGCCATGGACCAAGGAGTTGCGTCAGCACTGCTTTGGCTACCCCCTTGTTTTCATCTACGAAGAGATGAAAGGGTTTGGAGACATCGGGGAGCCCTAAGGCTGGCGCCGACAATAGGGCGAGTTTGATTTGCTGGAAAGCCTGCTCAGTTTTCTCTGTCCACTCAAAGGGCGCCTGTTCTCGGGTGACCAGGTAAAGAGGCTTAGCTATCTCGGCGAACCGAGGTATCCACAAGCGGCAGAACCCGGCCGATCCCAGGAATTCTCTTACCTGCCTTCGCGTTGTGGGTCGGGGGATGCGGAGGACGGTTTCCTTCCGTGCATCAGTGAGCCATCGTTGGCCTTCTCTTAACAGATACCCCAAGTAGGTTACCTCGGATCTGCAAATTTGGGCTTTCTTTGCTGAAGCCCGGTACCCCAGGGCACCAAGTGTCCGGAGGAGATTTTTGGTGCCTTGCAAGCAAGCTTCGGCAGTCTCAGCGGCGATTAAAAGATCGTCAACGTACTGCAAGAGAGTCACTTTGGGGTTTTGATTCCGGTACTCACCCAGATTCTCATGAAGTGCCTCATCGAACAAGGTGGGTGAGTTTTTAAATCCTTGGGGGAGCCGGGTCCAGGTGAGTTGCCCATTTATGCCTCTCTCAGGATCAGACCACTCGAAGGCGAAGAGCTCTTGACTTTTGGGGGCCAGAGGCAGGCTGAAAAAAGCATCTTTTAAATCAAGGACAGTATACCATTGTCTTTCTGGGCTGAGGGCATTTAGGAGGGTATAGGGGTTGGGTACTGTTGGGTGTATGTCCATGACTCGGCGGTTAACTTCTCTCAGATCTTGTACCGGACGATAGTCCGCACTGTTAGGTTTTCGTACAGGCAGCAGGGGGGTGTTCCAGGCTGAATGGCAGGGACGCAAGATGCCTAAGTCTAGGAGACGACGGATATGTGGCGTGATGCCATTTCTGGCCTCCATTGACATCGGGTATTGTCGGACCCGAACTGGATCTGCCCCTGGTTTCAGCTCTATGAATAGAGCTGGGCGATGTTTAGCCAACCCCATACCCCCGGTTTCAGCCCATGCCCCTGGAAACTGTTGGAGCCAGGGCTCTATGTTTTGACTTTGTGAGGGTGGCCCCTGGTGGAGTCGGTATTCATCTTCTAATCTTAGAGTAAGTGTGGTAATGGGTTGGTTGTGAGGGCCAGTCACTTGGGGGCCCCCTGGCGTAAAATGAATTTGGGCCTCCATTTTAGTGAGTAAGTCTCTTCCTAATAAGGGGCATGGGCTGTCGGGGATGACTAGGAAGGAATGGGTGACCTTTCCATTTCCTAGGTCCACAGTCCTCTGGGTGGTCCAGGGATATTTTTTTATTCCGGTAGCCCCTTGGACCCAGGAAGATTTTTTAGAAATTTTTCCATGCGGCCTGATCAAGACCGAATGTTGTGCTCCTGTGTCAACTAAAAATTGAACTGGGTTCCCCTCCACTTGTAGCGTTACCCTAGGTTCGGGGAGGGGATCCGAACCCCGTCCCCCCTATTCTGCATCTTGAGTGAAGAGGGCGGGTGTGGTTTTTGGCTGCCACGGTTTTTGATCATGACGTGGCTTTAAGTTGCCTGTCCTCTGGAGTCTCTCTATTATTAAAGACACGCTGGGCAATGTGGACTAAGTCCTGAATCTGTTTTCCCTCCAGGTCCTCTAGTTTCTGGAGTTTCTTTTTAATATCAGTGGCTGCCTGATTTACAAAGGCCATCACAACAGCAGCTTGATTTTCGGGGGCCTCGGGGTTCATGGGGGTATACTGTCTGAAGGTTTCCATTAATCTTTCTAAATAAGCGGCAGGGCTCTCTGTCTTACCTTGTATCACTGAATACACTTTTGCCAAATTAGTGGGCTTGCGTGCAGCAGCCCGGAGACCCGCCATTAGAGTCTGGCGATAAATGCGTAGCCGTCCCCTACCTTCTGCCGTGTTGTAGTCCCAGCCATCCTGTGGGGGTCGGGTCAAGGGAAAAGCTGCATTAATGAGATCAAGGTTAGCAGTGGGTTGGCCGTCATCTCCAGGAACCAGCTTTCTTGCTTCCAATTGAATTCTTTCTCGCTCCTCGGTGGTGAACAGGATTCGGAGGAGCTGCTGACAATCATCCCAGGTGGGTTGGTGGGTAAACATAACGCTGTCTAAGAGACTTATTAAATCTTTGGGGTTGTCAGAAAATCGGGCATTCTGGGTTTTCCAGTTATATAGGTCACTGGTAGAGAAGGGCCAGTATTGAAGTCGGGGGCTCCCCGTCTCATCGGGAGGCCCTATTTCCCGTAAGGGTAAAGCTACGGTGGAGTCAGGAAGGCGGAGTCCTGGCTCATGTGGGGCCCGCCTACGGGTATGTCTGGCGGCCCTTGGACTTTGCCCCCACTAGGCTTGGGCGCGGGTTGAGCCTCCCTATTCTCTAGTTCTCCTATGGGCTGGGCTACGGGAGGCTCTGCCGGCGCAGCAGGGATAGGGGCAGCTTGCGGAATAAGAGGAGGAACCTGGTAAGGGGGAGGGTCAAAGGAAAGTAAATCTTGGTTGTCGGGGAGAACAGGGGGTGCAGATGGAGTTGGCGGCTTGGGAGGGTTGATAGGTTTAGCCGCTAGGATTTGGCATGACTCTGCTATTAAGGAAGTGGCCATCCAAGGAGGTGGGTTTTCTACTAAATCTTGCCACACCAGAATATAGGGAATCTGATCCGAGTGACCTTCTTTCCCTGGTAGGAAAATTTTTTATTTTACTTTAAGGACCACAGGGAGGCAGAAGGTTCCCTCTGTAGGCCAATTGACCCCAAAGGTGGGCCATTCAGAGCGGCAATAGGTGATCAACTTCCTTTTGCGAATGTCTAGGCTTAAGTTGTGTCCTCTAGCTTTTACGTCCCTGAAGTTGGCGAGAAGGAGGGAGAGAGGGGTGCTCTGCGTTTGGCCCATGTTATGATTCTGAGGAAGAGGAGAAGAGAAGGGGGCGGCACGGAGGGGGCCCTGAAGCGGCTGAAATCAGCGATGGAGTTCGCACAGGCGACCTCCGAGGGTGAGACCCCTGGCGGCCTGGCTGGGCCCCGGGCGGAGGGGCGGGAGGGAAAGCCGCAGGCAGCTGAGGAAGGAGGAAAGAGGAACAAAGGATGGAATAATTAATTCTGATCAGCCGAAAAAACACTTAATTCCAATAAAACATCCGACGCACGAAAGAAAAACAAGAGCCAACAAGAATCTCTGACAGTGGTTTCAACTTTCTGGGGCCGTCTCGGCCAGCCCAACAGAAAGGGTTATGGCTAGGACGGCGGTTATTACAAGGGCCCAGGGGTGACAATACATTTAGACTGACATAGAAGCACTCGCGTACTCGCCCGTCCGCGTCCCTCGCGGGAACTTAGGTGCCTCTTAGCATGGGCGGGCAGGTATAAACCCCCTGCTTGGATCAAAATAAATTTTGACCGCCTTAAGCCGTATGAGGATCACCGCGGAAATCGGGTTAGAGCCCACTCGAATCCCGTAGCTTATGCCGTGGGACTACACATAGGGTAAGTCAGGTGCGTGCCCCTGACTCCCAACAATCATTCCAGTCGATTTAACAGACAGACACACAGACACACATCACATCAAAATACGGGTAACAATTGGCATGCCTAGATGGTTTTTTTTTTTTTTTTTTAGACGCCTAGAGATATTTCTTAGCACTCTGGAAGTTCATAGAGAAAATGAAAGTATTTAGTTCGCAGGCGCGTTGGGCATAAGCAGCCCACAGAAAAGAATCCTGATGGGCCAAAAAGGCCCCCCGATGGACCAGGAAGGTCCCTTGATGGACCAAGAAGGTCCCCAGATGGGCCAAGAAGGCCCCCAGATGGACCAAGAAGGTCCCCAGATGGGCCAAGAAAGCCCCCAGATGGACCAAGAAGGTCCCCAGATGGGCCAAGAAGGCCCCCAGATGTCAGTGGACATCTCCAACTGACCCCGGCCGGGTGCCCTATAGCGCGTCCGCCAGGGTCACACCAGCTTCCAGACAGAACCGGTTCTCCAGAGAAGAAACACAGATCAGAGAGAAAAGGAAGAACGTTAGAGCCGGCTTACTTACCGATCGGAATCAAATACGACCCGTTGACCAGAAGTCTGGTGGGCTCGGGGGAGGTCTCGGTGGAACCTCCAAATGTAATGCCCAAAGTTCTAAAACCTCCCACAAAAGACCACCAGAGTTGTAAGTCAAAGCCAAGCGGCAAGGGTCGTTTATTGCAGGTTCGAACCTGGTCCTCTGCGCACTCGTCGCCGGTGACGCAAGAGGCCACGATTAGGGTTGGTATAGCATTTTTATAGACAGAGACAAGTAGCACAGGGGAGGTTTTTTTACTTGTGGCGGGAGGAAGAAAGGGGGAAGGGGGTAGGTGAGGAATGTGCTAAGCAAGCAGGTTTACAGAAGCGAGAAATGCCGGTTAGTTTGTATACAATCACTCATTCCATTACATATCAGACTACATTTAGGAAGTTTTACAGCCCATTCTACAGTGGGTTACAATCAGGAAAGGTCTCACAATGCTCGTAGCAAACAGCAAGCAAAACAAACTTCTCAGCAATTGTATTTCTTATCAAAGATCCATAATAAGTAGAAAAGAGAACCTAGCTTTAAACTAAGGCGGGGCTGTCATTTGGATTCAAAGCTGTTCCTTTCAACTTCAGAAGAGGAATCAGGTAAGACTGAACTGAGACAGTCTAAAGGAGATGGGGAGGTGAGTCATACAGCAAGAGATACTTTCAAGGAAGAATTTGTGAGATCGGGTAATCAAGTAGATGTGCAGACAGAAAGAGGGATTAAATGGTACTAGTTTATGAGTTCTGATGAATGATGACTAATAATTAAAACAGGAAGTACAAACAGAGTAAACAGATTGTGTGTTGAAGGTGGGCATTGGGCGAATGAATAATGTGTTTACTAATTTTGTTTGGATAATGTTTGTGGGGACTTGGGGCATCATTTTGGAAATGCAGATATGATATCTGGAAAATACACAGGAACTAGATAATAGATACTTGGATTTTGTGTCATATATGTTGGAGTCAGAAATGTCAAATAAAGTTTTTGGATTTATAAGATCATTGATGACATTATCCAGTGTTCCCAGTAGGAACTGGCTGTGAGATCAGCGTTAGCAAAAGTACAACAGTGGGATTAGAAAGTATTTTATCATGAGACACATAATTACTTAAACAACCCCATGCCCTAATTTTCTAAAATCAAAACGAAAAAATTATTGCCATTCATATTTCCATTATCTCTTCAATTAGAATCAGAAATTTTTTTGAGAGAGAGAGAGAGAGAGACAGGGAGAGGGAGAGAGGGAGAGCAAGCTCACGTGAGCAGGGGAGAAGGAGACAGAGAAAGAGCAAGAGCGAGACACAGAGAGAGAGAGAGAGAGAGAGAGAGAGAGAGAATCAAGCAGGCATCATGCCCAGTATGGAGCCCATCACGAGGGTCAATCATGACTTGGGCTTAAATCAAGAGTCAGACAGACTGAGCTGCACAGGCAACCGTGGAATCAGAAACTTTCAATCCTCTCAGACTGTATGTATACCTGCAAATTAAGTGAGGACTGAGCTACATTTTATTTTTGGCAATTCTCCTCATTTTCCCTCAAATATTAAAAAAATGCAGAATACTCTTGTATATATTCTATTAATTCCTCAATTCATAAATTACCCTTTTGTATACATTCTTCCCATTAGTTCCTCAATTCATCAATTATCTTTTGTTTTTAGTGCTTAGCTTATAAAAGTTCTCTAGTAAAAATAACATTCTTATAATTCCAAAAGAATTATCCTACAGGTATTCTTAAAAAGTGAGACTTTGAAAATAATTGGCAAGAAACTTGGCAGTAGGCTCTTTGAGACTGCCTCAGGTAAATGCATAATAATTGAATAATAACTTGTCTGCTTCTTGCAAATGAAAGAAAGATACATGCAATCATTTTTAATACCTTCCATGTGCCTGATAAGAATCTGTGGCTATTTTATTTTCTAAGCACTCTAATTATCAGCAGGGGGAAAAAGCCAAGAGAAGCAAGAGCATCAATATGCTCTTTTTTTTTTCTCCTCAGAAATAAAAGTAAATTCAGTGTGTGATAACAACAGCTAGTATTGCCCTTCTCACTTTTATATTAATGACTAGCCATGTAAACGCCTGAGGCATCGCCTTCAGGTTTTGATAGTTGTGAAACCCAGTGCTAAGATTTAACAATAGAAGAAATGGCTTCTCCTGCTCTGTAAAGATTAGTGATATTCTTTATGATAATGCCTCAGGTACACAGCCAATAGCTTTCTCCAATCTGGGTGGATTTTGAAAGAGCCTTTCTCTTAGGACTCATCAATAAAACATTCCATTCAGCTTCATCTTAGAACAATCTTTTAAAAGAGATAGGTTTAATACAGAGTAAAGATAATAATAGGAAAGCCAGCAGAAGTACATTTTGCAAATGAAAATGAACAGAATGGGGCGGCACAGGGAAGGAATGTTTCAAGTGATAAATTAAACTTAAGAAATTATAGCTTTAATTTAGCAGATGCATTTTTTTCCAAGGGAGATATCAAAATATTTAGATGAAAACACATTTTTTGAAGTCAAACTTTTGAAATAAATTGCTTTGTTTAAAGCAAATAGATCTAGCTACACACTTAAAACCACAGATCATAAACACAGACATTAATTGGGTCTAGCTGGATCTAGAAAAAGATAAATACTGATTTACTGAATGACTAAATGAGTAAATTGGGGTTAGGTGGGGAGTGAATTATGTATCTAGGTTTTGTCCTAAAATGTTGAGCCCTTTGACTGAATCGGTACAAGTATCTATGTACACACACACACACACACACACACACACTTAAATTTAAAACTTTTCTTCTAGGAAGAGTAATTAAACTTTCTCTCTTCTTGCAAGAAATGTTAAATAACTTGGCTTCATAATAGGAGCTTGCATTATGTGGGACAAACCTATGTGTCCAGAGATCTAAATGTAGGTTTGTACTCAGAATATTTGGAAGCATGGTTTGTTCAGTAGCCAGAAAACAAGCAAGCAAATAACAACAATAACAACAAAACAATTTTAGGCCAAGAGAATAATCTGTGGAGAAATGATGTTGTTTCTTGGGACAGGTGATAAAATTCCAAATGGGCACTATTAACGAGTAGAGTGAGTCTGGAGTGCCATTAAGATGGTTTTAGGCAAGGGAACAATAAATGCCAAATACTGCCTTGGTGCTCATTAAATGTAAGACTGTTCTATTATTAATCAGGTTTTTGCCATTCAGGAAGCTCATAAGTTGTGCTGGACCAATGGGGCACTGCTTTTGCCAGCACTGCAGATCTAAGTGGCTTTGTTTCTCTCAATCTTCAAACTGAAGTTTGAAATTTTTACCTTCAGTGAGATGCAAAACTAATGCTTTCCCATGTCAATATAATAACTTTGAAACCAGCTATCAAACTAAAGAACATAAGAAGCCTTGAAGAGAGACAGGAGACTGGACTATTTCAGACTCTGATCATTCTAATCACATGGAATTCATCATTATTCCATTCAAAAAAATTAAGAGCCTATGTGCCAAGTACTAACTATTCTAGGCACTGGGATTATAGTGGTGAAAATCTAAAATAACAACACAAAAGTACCTTGTCTTATGGACCTCACATGCTAGTTCATTGAAAAAGGAAAAGATGCAAAGAGATCACTTCAGGAGGTTAAAACAGCAATAAAGCACAAATAAGCATGTTACAGTGCCAGAGAGAACTGGATGAGGG
This sequence comes from Panthera onca, assembly GCF_046562875.1. Taxonomy (NCBI): domain Eukaryota; kingdom Metazoa; phylum Chordata; class Mammalia; order Carnivora; family Felidae; genus Panthera; species Panthera onca. The sequence continues at coordinate 63,200,857 of NC_138350.1, forward strand.
CTTCCATTTCCGGCTACATGGCAGATTTGGAATGATGATCAATATCTCAATTGTGTTGGTAAAAATATTTTCAAACCATATTGTAAAATATTCCAATGCACTAGAAAAAAGAGAAGAATTTCACAAAGCAAAAATTAAGGAGAGAGGAAACATAAAGACAAAAGAACACAGAATTTGGCTTCTGTCTTGAGAATATTTGTCAAACCCAGTGAATATGAAGTTCTGTTTATCATTGCCTAAGTGGGCACACGAAAGAGAAAAACAAGTCAGGTTTGTGAAACATGGAGGGGATAAGAGGCGATCTCTCCACATAAAGCTGAGACCCTAAAGGGCTAACTTAGTGAGGAGGTACAACAAATAAAACTTCCATCCCTTAGTATAGTCCAAAGAGAATCTTCAGTGATGAACCTGGCTGCTGAATTAAAAGGGAAAAAAAAATCTATTCTGAGAATTTATAAACATAACCATACTCCCGTATGGCTCCAAAGCCCAAATTCATGCTACCTGAATGGTAAAGGAAAAAAAAATCAAGCCAATAATTTGTGGTTCAGTGATCCCTGCTATGTAGTCCCCCAGGAAATAGGCAGAAGCAAATCTTCTCATAAACGGCTCACCTTGAATTAAGTCTTAAAGATTTTTCATACTTATAGTGCTAAGAATTGTGATCCTACAGTAAATAAAAACCAAAAACCAAAACCCCCAAAATGAAGGAAGTGATGCTTTATGGACAAAGTTAAAAAAAGACAGGCACGCAAACAAACACACACACACACACACACACACACACACACACACACACACACACAATACCAGCCCTGCAAATTACTTGGATGTTAACATTGCAGACTCAAAAAACAAAATAATTTTTTAATATACATTTTAAAAAGAAGGAATTGCAAATAAAATATGATTAAAGGTAAGAAACTATACAAAATGGCTGGATATGACTTTTTAAAATTAAAAGGAACTTATAAAAAACTTACACAACTTATGAAAATAAAAAAGTATATAATAATAAAAATTTAAGACATAGTAAATTGACAATAACAGTTTAAACCCATTTAATAAATGAATTAATAATCAGAAATATAAAACTAAGAAGTCACCCAGAATGCAACATAGAGTATAAGATAAGTGAAAAATATGAACAAGTAAGATGCATACAAGGAGAAAATGTATTGTATATCTAGAAGGAGAATGATACAGGAGAATAACTGAATATTTAATGGCTGAGTTTCCAGACACCATGAATAAAAACAATTAGTAGATTCATAAAGTCCAAATAATCTCAAGCACAATTAAAAAAACATATTTGCAAAAACCTCTTTGACCTTGGCCGCAGCAACTTCTTACTCAACATGTCTCCAGAGGCAAGGGAAATTAAGCAAAAATGAACTATTAGGACCTCATCAAAATAAAAAGCTCTGCATAGTGAAGGAAACAATCAGCAAAACTAAAAGTCAACCGACAGAATGGGAGAAGATATTTGCAAACAACATATAAGATAAAAGGTTAGTATCCAAAATCCATAAAGAACTTATCAAACTCAACACCCAAAAAACAAATAATCCAGTGAAGAATGGGCAAAAGACATGAATAGACACTTCTCTGAAGAAGACATCCAGATGGCCAACTGACACATGAAAAAATGTTCAACATCACTCATCATCCGGGAAATACAAATCAAAACCACTGTGAGATACCACCTCACACCTGTCAGAATGGCTAACATTAACAACTCAGGCAACAATAGATGTGGTGAGGAGGTGGAGAAAGAGGATCTCTTATGCACCACTGGTGGGAATGCAAACTGGTGCAGCCATCTGGAAAACAGTATGGAGGTTCCTCAAAAAATTAAAAATAGAAGAACTACCCTATGACCCAGCAATTGCAGTACTAGGTATGTATCCAAGGGATATGAGTATGGTGTTTCAAAGGGGCACACGCACCCCAATGTTTATAGCAGCACTATCAACAATAGCCAAAGTATGGAAGTATGAAAAGAGCCCAAATGTCCATCGGCAGATGAATGGCTAAAGAAGATGTGGTGTATATATATATACACACACACATACATGCACACACACACATACATGCACACACACACACACACACACACAATGGAGTACTACTCGGCAATCAAAAAGAATGAAATCTTGCCATTTGTAATTATGTGGATGGAACTGGAGGGTATTATGCTAAGTGAAATTAGTCAGAGAAAGACAAATATCATTCAACTTCACTGATATGAGGACTTTAAGAGACAAAACAGATGAACGTAAGGGAAGGGAAGCAAAAATTAAAAAAAAAGGAAGGGGGAGAAAACATAAGAGACTTAAATATGGAGAACAAACAGGGTTACTGGAGGGGTTGTGGGAGGAGGAATAGGTTAAATGGGTAAGGGGCATTAAGGAATCTGCTCTTGAAATCCTTGTTGCTCTATATGCTAATTAAAATAAATAAAAAATAAATTTAAATAAATAAATAAATAAACATAAAAAAACAAACCATTACTTTTGAATATCAAAAAAAAAAAAAAGATATTTTACAAACTGGCTACACATTTGGCCAAATACTATAAAGAAAATACCAATAAATCTCAAAGGATTGATAGCACATAGATCATATGGTCTTCTCACCATACAATTTAGTTAGCAAAGAGATGACCAATTAAAGACTATGTATTTTCAAATTAAGCAATAATCTTCTTATAAACTTCTGTGTAAAAGAAAATAATCACAACATGGATTAGACTAGATTGCCTTTAATCAACATACTAGTAATAAGAAAGGTTGGATATAACGAGTTAAGCAGTCAATCTAAGAAATTAGGGGGAAAAGAAACTAAACAGGATAAATCGACAAAAAAGGCAAAAAATAATGAACACCTTCATTAAGTTCCTCTAGCTGAATATCTAGTCTCTCAAAATGTGTCAGTGACAATGATATTCTCACAGTCAGCTACTTCTTCTCTAACTCCCTTTATATTCTTTTTGAATTCTGCAAAATATTTGCAGCGTATGATAAAAACCTTTTGCCATACAGTGTAAATATTACTCATTGATCATTCCTGCCATGAAGGTTAAGTGTTTTCAGTTGCATGCTTTTGTCATATTTCTTCCAAAATTCAGGAAAACAATCGCATGATCTCTAGTTTTTTTTTTTAATTACGGTTTTCTATCAGTGTGGCAGGTGACTTTAATTCTTTAGTCTGAATGGCATCCCTGATTGGGATTTTTGTTTATTACAGCCTCTGTCCAAAGCAAAAGGAAATGCTCTATTTCAATCACGAACAGCTTTCTATTCTTAGTAAAATGTTTAAGTGACTTTATTTTGTTTTTAAAATTCAACAAACTTTTTCAGGGCAGGCCCAGATTTGGTCCTATCTTTGCTTTTGTCACTTTCAAACCTTCTAACTAATTCCAATATCACTTGTAGTGATTTGTTTGTTTTTTTTACTGCACTTTCATCTCTGTTGGTCAATCCTTTGGATTATCTGTATCTGAAAATGTCATGCTTACCATGGAGGCAAGGAGGCAACACAACCACACACTTTGCTGCCTGTTCATTAACTAACAGATGCTGAGTGACCAATCATTAGTGGATTGACAAAAAAAAAAGCAGCACAATTATGAAATTACTCCCGGCTAATATACTGTGATAACTGAAACTTTAACTGTGTTGTTGGGTACTTGTTTCTTAACTAAACTATTGAAATTTTTGTATACCAAAATAGTTCAAAGCAAGACTGCTTGAATACCAATAGTGAAAACTGAAAAATCCAAAAGCTGGTCCTCTTAAAAGACTAATAACATAGATGAAACTCCAATGATATTAGCAAAGTAGGAAAGAAGGCACACACACACACACACATACACGGAATGATGATGATATTATATGACATAGGTAATAAAAGATACTAAAAGGACATTATGAAATCATTTTAGGCATATATTATAATAAGTTGCTACAAAATTATGAAATTCCTGGAAGCTTAACTTCTCAAAATGAAACCAAAAAGAAATACAAAACCTAAGAGGTCACATAATCTTTTAAAAGTTGAAAGAGAAACTTAAAATTTCCTAAAATTCCTAAAATACTAGACACAGAGAGTTATTCTGCTAAATTACACTGAATACGCAGGGAACAAATTATAAATCTTCTACCAACAGGCCTGGATTAAAAAAGTAGAGGGAACACTTCCCCATCTCAATTTTCATGAGGTTACTCTAACAGGGATATCAAAATCTGACAAAGAAATTTAAGAAAGGAAAACCACAGTCCTAATCTCACTCAATAAATTACTATGAATTTTTTTCACCAAAATGTTGACACATCAAATCCCACCAAATATGAGCATTGGTTGTAACAAGACCACATTAACAGATTAAAGCAGAAAAACATTATAATTTTTTCAATCAACAGAGGTTAAAATGGATTTAACAAATGTTTTCCGTAAAAAATTTTTAAATAAAAAATGCGAAAAACATATTTTAAAAGTACCTTATAGCAAATAGCCCACTACATCATGAAGTATTGACATATCCTTATTAGATGATAAAGACAGGGTGGCCCCTCCCATCACTATCATTCAATTCAACACTGTACTGAAAGTCCTAGTGAACACAGTAAGGCAAGAAAAGAAAACATATAAGGTTTGAAACAAAGAAAGAGAAGTTTAATATACTTGTCTGTATGAAACATGCACAAACAAAACCTATAGACAAATCATTAGAATGAATGAGCTTAGAATGTTGTTGGATACAAAATATTTATCTATTTACCAATTGTATATGTATATGTATATATAAAATAGTCTCTGTATATCCACTATACACACATACATGACAATAGAATAAATCACATTTCAAAAATACAATGTATACAATTAAATTATAAACTAGTTAAGAATTAATCTAAAATAATGCATAATTCTTTTTTTAAAATGTATTTATTTATTTTGAGATAGAGAGTGTGCACATGTGAGTGGGGATGGGTGGAGAGAGGGAGAGAGAGAGAATCACAAGAAGGCTCCAAGCTCAGTGCAGAGCCTAAAATGGGGCTCAATCCCACAACCCTAGGATAATGACCTGAGACAAAATCACGAGTTGGACACTTAACCGACTGAGCGACCCAAGTGCCCTTAATGCATAATTCTTAAAAGAGAAAACTAAAATCTTGTTTAAAGTTATTTGCCAATACTTAAATATACTTAAGAAATCACTATGTCTATACATTGGGAATGTCAATTCTCACACATTCATATTTAGATGCAATGCAGTTCCAATAAGAAAATTCATGTCTTACATATTTATTGGAACTTTATAAACTAATTCTGTAATTTATATGGAAGAGAAGAAAATTCTGTGAAGAGCCAAGCCTATCCTTGGAAAAAATAGGGGTGGGGAGAATGCCTGATAAGCAATCATGACAGGGTGATGTTGGTACACAGGTGGGCAATATAATAAATTCAGCATGCATTTTTTGGACACTGAATTTATGATAAATCTGTTGTTATAGATGGGTAAGAAAATGGTAGATCAGTTCTTTAACAAATGGTCATGAGATAATTGACTATTGATCGTTATATGAAGAGCAATGAAACTGTACCCTATCTAAAACCATATATAAAAACCATGTCCAGGTGCTTTAAAGAGAGAAAAATAAAAGGCAACTCTTTTGGGAGATGATATAGGAGAAGATTATTACAATTTTGATTGAGGAATGATTCCTGAAACGAGCCACAACACGCACAAGCCATAAAGGAAAGAGATATTAAACTCATATAAATTGAAATTAAAAACTCCTGCTCATCAAAAGGCAGACACCAAAGACTGGCATAATATTGGGTACTGGAGAAATAACTAAATAATTTTCAAAGCCAAATGGGAATTGCACCAACACAGAGCCTAAGTAAGGTTGGAGGGATAGATGAAAGTTTGGAAGAGAAATCCAGGCTTATTACACTATCTTCAGGGTTAGATAAACTTGAATTTGAATTTCTGCTCTTAGTTCTGTGCCTGGGACAGCCAACACAACATTTCTTAACTCTTTAAACCACAGTTGTCAATCTGCCAAAAAGAAAGGATATCCCTTATTTCACAGGCTTTCTGTGAAGCTAACAGAGGTAATTACAAGCTAACACCCATAAAATGTTTTTTTCTCTGTGTCAGGAACTGTACCTGGACTAATGAATTTAGTCTCCATAACAATGCTATGAAATAAGTACTAATATTATTCATGCTTTTCAAAGGTGGAAACTGGCTTGACTGGGGTCACATAGCCAGTAAGTAATAGAGACAAGACTCAAACCCAGGTGATTTGATAGCAGAGTCTGAGCTCCTACCACAACCTAATCTGCCTTCCCATCTCTGTAAATATTTTTTTTGTAATGCACATGGATTCTGAAACAGCAGACACAATAAATGACAGTTATTATTATTTTCCAAACAACTCTTCAAAATGCATACTATTATTCATCTTTACAGCCAAGAAACATAGTTTTAAATTATATAGTTGGGAAGAAAAATTTCTTACCTGATGTAATTAAGGAAACACTATATATTTTGTTCACATCTTTCCTTGAGGACTGATGACATTGCAATAACTTCTTTATGTGTCAATTTTTCCGACTATATACTGTGGGCTTCTCAAGGTCAGGGGCTGTGCCTTGAATTCACTTTTTCATTCTACATGAGAACTGAATGCCAACATATAACAGATACTTGGTATATGTGTGATGAATAAATAAATGATCATGGATTATAGAATGAGCTACCCAGTACTGGTTTGGGAATAACATCTGATTTTTGTGTCAGTCTTGTCTTCTCAGGTTATTCTTGTCTCTCAGGTTATTAAACCATGCATGCTAATAAACACGGAGAAAGAATGGAATGTGGACTGAATTGGAACTCATATGGTTTTACCTGACTGATATATGTGTGCATATCTTGGACAGACAGAAGTCATCTGCAATTTCTTATTGGATTTGCAGAATACACAATTGTTTACCTGAAACTAATGCCCAAAAGTATGTGGTCAAATAAAATACTGGAGATAGTGAGATTTCCAATTTCTTGGATCCCTTTAAAATGATTTTACCTATCATGGCATGGATGTCTGAGTTGAAAAAATACTTTTAAATCAAAGTGAAGAGGCTGCTTAGGGGTTCTGTAAAGAGGTATTTCTCACATCCTATAAAAATCAAATGTTCAAAATGTTGCCAGAAGCCTTATAGTGCAGGATGCATTATTTTATTTCTCTTAAAAACACTGACGTGTATATAGGAAAATTTCTACAACTTACATGAATAGTGAATGATTTAGAGGAAAGAGGGAGATGCTAGGTCCTAAATTCTCTGATTTCACAAAGTTCTTGCATTTGCTAGTGGGATTTACCCTTTTGTTTTTCCTTCCCTTTATTTTATTTTTTTCCCTTTTACTTCACTTCTTAGCCAGACATACCAGAACAGCAGCTACAACTTGAAATAATTATTTTAATTGTTTGCATGCAATAAAGCTGTTAAAAGCAATTTTAATTTTTAGCAGTAAATAGGTTTTATTGCAAAGTTATACCGTTGCTCATAGCTATCCATTGTAATGGGTACTTAGGAGAGTATTTTAGTCTGGACTGTTATATCTCCTTTATCCACTGTATGCCTAGCCAAGTGTTACAATTTTGCCTACAGGATAACAAAAGAAATGCAAATAGGAGCAATTAAAAGATATGAATAAAACTGACACCTCTTTATTAATCTTCCAGGTACCATTGGAACTACCCGAGACATTAAATGGTAATGATGCAGTTACAGCTATTTGCCAATCAAAGTGATTCCTGAGGAGGCACAGAGACACTTATTTCCAGGCTTTGAAGGCTACTGACTTCATTATTAGATTTGGAAAATAAAGCAGCCGTCAATAGAATTGTCTACATGGTAACTGATGATGCCAGGCTCCTCCAAGGAATCCGTGCACATGGGCTAACTTTATATGCCAGATTATAGAAATTAAGTGTTTCCTGTGCTCTTTCATAATGTCAACTTCTTTTGTTTTCTTTTTGTTCCTTTATTCCTCCTCTCTTCTTCCTGTCTTTTTATTAATTCTGTGATATTCTGTGCCTCACTCTGCTCTTCTTGCTTCCTTTCTCTTTCTGTAGTTGAACAAAACTCCATTACAGAGTTTTCCTAGCCCAAAAAGGTGGTTCTGCCACAGGGCATCTGACCCCACCACGTGCTTGTACATGTTTCAGTTATGAAACATAGCTTTCTTTATAGAATTGGTTTCTTTCTCATTTATCCTCATTATTCTTTTTTTTTAAGTTTAGTTTTTTATTTTCAGAGAGAGTGTGAGTGTGTGGGAGGGGCAGGGCAGAGAGAGAGGGAGACAGAATCCCAAGCATGCTCTGCACTGTCAGTGAAGAGCCCAACAGGGGGCTTGTTCTCATGAACCAAGAGATTAAGACTTGAGCTGAAATCAACAGTCAGATGCTTAACCGACTGCATCCCTCTCCTCATTATTCTTATGTCTAAATTTAAGTATGATTTCCTGAATCCTTTTGCTCTTCCTAATTTACTATTATCTTCTTTTAATCCCCTCTATATTGATCATGTTTTCCAAAGTCCAATTCACTTGGAACCTTCCTTGGAAATCCCAAAGGTAAGATACTGCATTTGCTTCTTAACCTTCCATCCTATCCATTTATCTTATTCCAAACATTTGTATTTCCATCCCTGGAGTTTTCCAATTAAAACAAATGGATGGGTAAGTGGTTTTTTTTTTTTTTTTTTTAATTTTGTTTCTCAATTCCACCTAAAAACAAACAATTCAATATATTAATGTCTAGGATCCTCTGTTGTGTTCTGTCCACTTTTGCTTTTGTTCTTTCTGCCCTTTCTCTCTCTGGGTGGAAATCGTCTCTCCCTCTGAGATCTCAAGAATGGGCCCTTTTCCAACATCTCCCTTCCAGCTTATAGTCATGTATCTACAAATTTTGGTTCTTCATATTTGCAGTCTGTGACTGTTTAGATGCTTAAGACATGTATTTTTTAAATTTTCTGAAATAAATGACTAAAGAAAATGTTTATCCTTCTATATAGACACTAGCCTCCTTGTCAGCTGTGTTTATGTCTCAAAGTTCTTTTGTCTCTCACACATATCCTGAACACAAACAAATACATGGTTATATAAGTAGTTTATGGCTAATTATAAATCTCTTCTGCCCACATTCATAATGACCAGTATTAAAAATGAAACAAAAAAATAGATAACACCAGAGTTACATTCAGTTGTCCTGAATTCCAGACACAGCTTTCTCACTTACTAGTTTACTCCTCAGAGTATCAGCTTAATTAGCTGTAAATAACTTTTCTCCTAATTGATCTTAGAGTTTCCTTATTCTAGCTATAATATCCATCATTTTCTATTCATGGCAATATCAGTAGACTTGTATTTATTTTCATGACAAAGTCACAACACAGGGCCTGAATTGGTATTTTTCAAAGACATCCAGATGGCCAACAGACACAGGAAAAGATGCCCAACATCACTAACCACCAGACAAATGCAAATAAAAACCACATTGAGATACTACCTTACACTTTTAAGAATGGCTAAAAAAAAAAAAAAAAAAAAGATAAGAAATAACGTGTTGGCAAGAATGTGGAGAAAAAGGAACCTTTGTGCTTTATCAGTAGAAATGCAAATTGGTACAGCCACTGTGGAAAACAGTATAGAGGTTCCTCAAAAAACTAAAAATAGAATTACCATATGATCCATTAATTCCAATACTAGGAGTTTACCCAATAAAAACAAAAACATTCATTTGAAAAAAATATAGGCACTCTTATATTTACTGCAGCATTAGTTATAACGGCCAAGATACGGAAGCAACTGAAATGTCCATCAATGGATGAATGGATAAAGAAGATATGGTGCGGGGAGGAGCCAAGATGGCAGAACAGCATGGAAGCTTTTTGTGTGTCTCATGCCTGTGAAATACAGCCGGACCAACAGTAAACCATCCTACACACCTAGAAAACCGGTTGTAAGATTAACACAACAATCTGCACAACCTGAACCACAGAATTCAGCAGGTATGCCACACAAAGAGCTGAACCTGGGGAGCAAGAAGCCCCAAAAGGTAGGGAACCACTTTTGCGGGCGAGAGAGGATGGAGACTGGGGAGGGGGAGCATAAGGGGAAAGCACCCCTCCCCAAAAGCAGCTGGAGAGAAAGTGGAAAATTGGAAACAGCCGCAGGGACTAAACTAAAAAGGGAGAAACGAGAAAGGAGAGGGTTTAAATTCCATTAATACTGTAAACAAGGGGAGCGCAAAGGCTGCAACTCTGCAGCTCCATACCTGGCGGTGCTCTGGTGGGAAAGGTGAATCCCCAGGAACAGAGTGGGGTCCGGGAGGTTCTCGGGGCACATGGGGAAAAGCAGTTCCACTGCTGGAAGGACATTTGGTAGAGACTGTTGAAGCCACCTGGTCCCAGCACACCCTGGAAGGCAGCCACATTCGCTGGTGCTGGGGCAAGGTTGTTGAGGTTGAAGCCTAGTGTCAGACGTGTGTTGCGATTTTCCATGGTCCCTGAAACGCTGAGGCTACACTGTCTCACGATTTTTTTGGGGGGTGGGTTGGCACATGGCTGCAGTCTCGGGGCACCAGCAACAGCAGGATCCAGCGGGCATTCCTGGGTGCAGCCAAAATTCAGCCAACGCTCGGTGAGACCCTCCCACAGAGGGGCGGAGAGAGTCAAAGCCGCAGTCCTTCGGAAGTAAGGGACCGGGAAAAAAAGCTGTATCTGAGACAAAACGTGAGAGAGAGGTACTGCCTGGGGCCTGGTCACGGAGAGTGGAAAAGCAGGGAGTGGACGAGAGCTGAAGACGGAGGACCGGTTTATGACTGCTGATCCAGGAGAACAACTAGGTGGCTGGGTTGCGCCATTTTTCACCCCTCCGGCGCATGTGCACGCACCCACGAGCACTGCAACAATCCACCCCAGTAGGCTAGAAGCGCCATCTAGGGGAGAGCAGAGCTGTTACACTGAGCCCTGCCCAACTGGGCCAACTTCGCTCTTCAAGAACATAAACCTCACTGCCGGCTTAATCGATGGGATTATAAAGAGCTACATGGACTGACCTCTAGGGGAAAACAAAGCAATTTCAGTGTTACTTCAATCTGTTAGCAGGTTCATCTATTCAATTTTTTTCTCTCTTTCTCCTTTTTCTCATTTACAATTCTTTTGTTTTTCTTGAATACAGAAAGAAAAAACTCATTTTTATTTTCAATTTTTATTAAAAATATCTCTTTAATTTTTATTACTATATTTTTTACTTTTGTGTAAATTTTTTCAAATTCTACGTTACTTCCATCATTTGATTTTAGTCTACTTCAGTGTACTCACCTTATCAAATTTTTAATTTCCTTTTTTTCTTTTTCTTTTTATCTCTTTTTCATTTATTTTCTTTTTCTTGAATGCAGAAAGAGAAAAACTTCATTTCTGCTTTCAATTTCTTTCAAAGATATTTTTACTTATTTTTTTTTACTATACTTTTTGCTTTTACATAATTTTTTTCAAATTCTATCTTACTCCCATCATTTTATTTCAGTCTACTACAGTGTATTCACTTTTTCAAATTTTCAAATGATATTTTGTCTTTTCCTTTTTTCTTTTTTATCTTGTTTCTTTTTTTCATTTCTTTTCTTTTTTCTTAAATACAGAAAATGAAAAAAATCATATTTCTTTTTAATTTTATTAAAATATTTTTCTATAACTTTTTCTACTATATTCTCTACTTTTGTGTATTTTAGTCTACTCTATTCATTTTTTCAAATTCTCAAACGATTTCCTTTTTTTTTCTCTCCCCCCCTTTTTTTTCTTTTTTGATTGTTTCTCTAATCTGTCAAACCACTTTCTACACCCAGACCAAAACACACCTAGGATCTAGAATCATCTATTCGGTTTTTGTGTGGGTGTATTTTTAATTTTAATATTTTTTTAATTGTAATTTTTTAATTTCAATTTTTCTACCTCATTAATTCCTTTTCTCCCTTCAAAATGACAAAACGGAGGAATTCACCCCAAAAGAAAGAGCACGAAGAAATGACAGCCAGGGATTTAACCAACACAGACACAAGCAAGATGTCTGAAGCCGAATTTAGAATCACAATAAGAAGAATACTAGCTGGAGTCGAAAATAGATTAGAATCCCTTTCTGCAGAGATAAAAGAAGTAAAAAATAGCCAGAATGAAATTAAAAATGCTATAACAGAATAACAAAGCAGAGAAAAAGAGGGAGATTAAGGCAAAAGAGCACGATTTAAGAATTAGAGAAATCATGGGGCGCCTGGGTGGCGCAGTCGGTTAAGCGTCCGACTTCAGCCAGGTCACGATCTCACGGTCCGTGAGTTCGAGCCCCGCGTCAGGCTCTGGGCTGATGGCTCGGAGCCTGGAGCCTGCTTCCGATTCTGTGTCTCCCTCTCTCTCTCTGCCCCTCCCCCGTTCATGCTCTGTCTCTCTCCCAAAAATAAATAAAAAACGTTGAAAAAAAAAATTAAAAAAAAAAAAAAAAAAAAGAATTAGAGAAATCAGTGACTCACTAAAAAGGATCAACATCAGAATCATAGGGGTCCCAGAGGAGGACAAGAGAGAAATAGGGGTAGAAGGGTTATGTGAGCAAATCATAGCAGAAAACCTTCTTAACCTGGAGAAAGACACAAACATCAAAATCCAGGAAGCACAGAGGACTCCCATTAGATTGAACAAAAATCAACCATCAACAAGGCATATCATAGTCAAATTCACAAAATACTCAGGCAAGGAGAGAATCATGAAAGCAGCAAGGGAAAAAAAGTCCCTAACCTACAAGGGAAGACAGATCAGGTTTGCAGCATACCTATCCACAGAAACCTGCCAGGTCAGAAAGCAGTGGCAGGATATATTCAGTGTGCTGAATCAGAAAAATATGCAGCCAAGAATTCTTTATCCAGCAAGGCTACCATTCAAAATAGAAGGAGAGATAAAAAGTTTCCCAGACAAACAAAAATTAAAGAAGTTTGTGACCACTAAACCAGCCCTGCAAGAAATATTAAGGGGGACTCTCTGAGGGGACAAAAGATGAAAAAAAATATTTATATATATATATAAATATAAATATTTATATATTTATATAAATATATATTTATATAAATATATAAATAAAAAAACAACAAAAGATTAGAAAGGACCAGAGAACACCACCAGAAACTCCAAATATACAAGCAACATAATGGCAATAAATTCTTATCTTTTAGTACTCACTTGAAATGTCAATGGGCTCAATGCTCCAATCAAAAGACATACGGTAACAGAATGGATAAGAAAACAAGATCTATCTACATGCTATTTACAAGAGACCCACTTTAGACCTAAAGACACCTTCAGATCGAAAGTAAGGAGATGGAGAAACATCTATCATGCTAATGGTCAACAAAAGAACCTGGAGTAGCCATATCAGACAATCCAGACTTTAAAATAAAGACTATTAAGAAATGAAGAAGGTCATCATTTCATAATTAAGGGGTCTATCCACCAATAAGACCTAACAATTGTAAACATTTATGCACCAAATGTGAAAGCACCCAAATGTATAAATCATTTAATCACAAACATAAAGAAACTCATTGATAGTAATACCATAATAGTAGGAGACTTCAACATCCCACTCACAGCAATGAACAGATCATCTAATCAAAAAATCAACAAGGAAATAATGGCTTTGAATGACACACTGGGCCAGATGGACTTAACAGATATATTCAGAACATTTCATCCTAAAGCAGCAAAATATACATCCTTCTTCAGTGCACATGGAATGTTCTCCAGAATAGACTACATACTTGGACATAAATCAGCCCTCAGCAAGTACAAAAAGATTGAGATCATACCGTGCATATTTTCAGACCACAATGCTATGAAACTCGAAATCAACCACAAGAAAAAATTTGGAAAAGGAACAAATACTTGGAGACTGAAGAACATCCTACTAAAGAATGAATGGGCTAACCAAGAAGTTAAAGAGGAAATTAAAAAGTATATGGAAGCCAATGAAAATGATAGCACCACAACCCACAACCTCTGGGACACAGCAAAGGCGGTCATAAGAGGAAAGTATATAGTAATCCAGGCCTCCCTAAAAAGGGAAGAAAGATCCCAGATACACAACCTAACCTTACGCCTTAAGGAGCTGAAAAAAGAACAGCAAATAAAACCCCGAACCAGCAGAAGACAGGAAATAATAAAGATTAGAGCAGAAATTAATGCTACCAAAACCAAAAAAACAGTAGAATAGATCAATGAAACCAGAAGCTGGTTTTTTGAAAGAATTAACAAAATTGATAAACCACTAGCCAGTTTGATCAAGAAGAAAAAGGAAAGGACCCAAATAAGTAAAATCAAGAATGAAAGAGGAGAAATCACAACCAACACAACAGAAATAAAAACAGTAAGAGAATATTATGAGCAATTATATGCCAATAAAATGGGCAATCTGGAAGAAATGGACAAATTCCTAGAAACATATACACTACCAAAACTGAAACAGGAAGAAATAGAAAATTTGAACAGACCCATAACCAGTAAGGAAATCAAATTAGTAATCAAAAATCTTCCAAAAAACAATAGTCCAGGGCCAGATGCCTTTCCAGGGGAATTCTACCTAACATTTGAGGAAGAGTTAACACCTATTCTCTTGAAACCGTTCCAAAAAATAGAAATGGAAGGAAAACTTCCAAACTCTATGAAGCCAGGATTACCCTGATTCCAAAACCAGACAGAGACCCCACTAAAAAGGAGAGCTATAGACCAATTTCCCTGATGAACATGGATGCAAAAACCCTCAACAAGATATTAGCCAGCCGGATCCAACAATACATTAAAAAAATTATTCACCACGACCAAGTGGGATTTATACCTGGGATACAGGGCTGCTTCAATATCCGCAAAACAACGTGATTCATCACGTCAATAAAAGAAAGGACAAGAACCATATGATCCTCTCAATACATGCAGAGAACGTATTTGACAAAATACAGCATCCTTTCTTGATAAAAACCCTTAAGAAAGTAGGGATAGAAGGATCATACCTCGAGATGATAAAAGCCATATTTGAGCGACCTAACGCTAATATCATCCTCGATGGGGAAAAACTGAGAGCTTTCCCCCTAAGGTCAGGAACAAGACAGGGATATCCACTCTCGCCACTGATATTCAACATAGTATTGGAAGTCTTAGCTTCTGCAATCAGACAACACAAAGAAATAAAAGGCATCCAAATCGGCCAGGAGGAGGTCAAACTTTCACTCTTCGCAGACAACATGATACTCTATATGGAAAACCCAAAAGATTCCACCAAAAAACTGCTAGAACTTATTCATGAATTCAGCAAAGTTGTAGGATATAAAATCAATGCACAGAAATCGGTTGCATTCCTATACACCAACAATGAAGCGACTGAAAGAGAAATCAAGGAATCGATCCCATTTACAGTTGCACCAAAAACCATAATATACCTAGGAATAAATCTAACCAAAGAGGTGAAAAATCTATACACTGAAAACTATAGAAAGCTAATGAAAGAAACTGAAGAAGACACAAAGAAATGGAAAAAGGTTCCATGCTCCTGGATAGGAAGAACAAATATTGTTAAAATGTCGATACTACCCAAAGCAATCTACATATTCAACGCGATCCCTATCAAGGTAATACCAGCATTCTTCACAGAGCTAGAACAAATAATCCTAAAATTTGTATGTAACCAGAAAAGACCCCAAATAGCCAAAGCAATCTTGAAAAAGAAAACCAAAGCAGGAGGCATCACAATCCCAGACTTCAAGCTATACTAAAAAGTTGTAAACATCAAGACAGAACGGTACTGGCAGAAGAACAGACACTCAGATCAATGGAATAGAATAGAGAACCCAGAAATGGACCCACAAACGTATGGGCAACTAATCTTTGACAAAGCAGGAAAGAATATCCAATGGAATAAAGACAGTCTCTTCAGCAAGTGGTGCTGGGAAAACTGGACAGCGACATGCAGAAGAATGAACCTGGACCACTTTCTTACACCATACACAAAAATAAACTCAAAGTGGATGAAAGACCTCAATGCAAGACAGGAAGCCATCAAAATCCTCGAGGATTTGGTCTTGGCCGCAGCTTCTTACTCAACACGTCTCTGGAGGCAAGGAAAACAAAAACAAAAATGAACTACTGGGACCTCATCAAAATCAAAACCTTCTGCACAGCGAAGGAAACAATCAGCAAAACTAAAAGGCAACCGACAGAACGGGAGAAGATGTTTGCAAATGATGTATCAGATAAAGGGTTAGTATCCAAACTCTATAAAGAACTTATTAAACTCAACACCCCCAAAACAAATAATCCAGTGAAGAAATGGGCAAAAGACATGAATATGCTCAACATCACTCATCATCAGGGAAATACAAATCAAAACCACAATGAGATACCACCTTACACCTGTCAGAATGGCTAACATTAACAACTCAGGCAACAACAGATGTTGGCGAGGATGCGGAGAAAGAGGATCTCCTTTGCATTGTTGGTGGGAATGCATGCTGGTGCAGCCACTTTGGAAAACAGTATGGAGGTTTCTCAAAAAACTAAAAATAGAACTACCCTGCAACCCAGCAATTGCACTACTAGGCATTTATCCAAGGGATACAGGTGTGCTGTTTCGAAGGACACATGCACCCCCATGTTTATAGCAGCACTATCAACAATAGCCAAAGTATGGAAAGAGCCCAAATGCCCATCGATGGATGAATGGATAAATAAAATGTGGTATACACACACACACACACACACACACACACACACACACACACACAATGTATTATTACTCAGCAATCAAAAAGAATGAAATCTTGCCATTTGCAACTACGTGGATGGAACTGGAGGATATTATGCTAAGTAAAATTAGAGAACAACAAAAATCATATGACTTCATTCATATGAGGACTTTAAGAGATAAAACAGATGAACATAAGGGAAGGGAAACAAAAATATAAAAACAGGGAGGGGAACAAAACAAAAGAGACTCATAAATATGGAGAACAAACAGGGTTGCTGGAGGGGTTGTGGGGGGGGGATGGGCTAAATGGGTAAGGGGCATTAAGGAATCTACTGAAATCATTCTTTCACTATATACTAACTAATTTGGATGTAAATTTTAAAAAATAAAAAATAAAGTTAAAAAAAAGTGTGTGTGTATACATATATATGTATATATATGTATATATGTATATATATGTATAAATACATATGTATATATATGTATAAATACATATGTATATATATGTATAAATACATATGTATATATATGTATAAATACATATGTATATATGTATATATTTATGTGTATGCTTGTATATGCATATATATATACAGCCACATAAAAGTATTTACACAGCCACATAAAAGAATGAGATCTTGCCATCTTGCAACAACATGGCTGGACATGAGGTTATAATGTTAAGTGAAATAGGTCAGGGGAAGACAAATGCCATATGATTTCACTCATATGTGGAATTTTTTTTTTTTTTTTAAATTTTTTTTTCAACGTTTTTTATTTATTTTTGGGACAGAGAGAGACACAGCATGAACGGGGGAGGGGCAGAGAGAGAGGGAGACACAGAATCGGAAACAGGCTCCAGGCTCCGGGCCATCAGCCCAGAGCCTGACGCGGGGCTCGAACTCACGGACCGCGAGATCGTGACCTGGCTGAAGTCGGACGCTTAACCGACTGCGCCACCCAGGCGCCCCTCATATGTGGAATTTAAGAAACAAAACAAACAGAAAAACAAGAGACAGACAAAAACACACTCTTGATTATGGAGAACAAACGTGATTGCCAGAGGGGAGATAGGACGGGGACGAGTGAAGTAAAATAAAATTCACAGCAGTCAGGAAACACATTGTTGTTGTATATCATTTATGTACCTAACACTGTTCTATAGACTGAAAACATTGCAGTGAACAAGACAGATAAAATGCCTGCCTTTGAGAAAGTGATATTTTAAATAGGGGAGAATGATAATAAACACTTTAGTTCTAAACAATAATATTTATTTAATTCAGATATTGTTAACTGTTAGAAAGAAAATAAGATGGGGTAATAAGGTGCAGAGTGGCAAGATAGGTCAAGGGAATTGCTGAGCTGAGCTGGGTGATGAGAAGTTGAGTCCCTGAAACTGACCTGAGTGATGAGAAATAGGCAGTTGCATAAAAATCTGGGGAAGAGGATTCCACAAGAAGGGATGGCAAATGTCCTGTCCCTGGTGATGGGAATTAAGTATGATGGAAGTTGCTGGAAGTTTCTAAACAGTGACGCAGGAGTTTAAAAAACACTCTCGCTGCTATTTGGAGAATGCACTTTGGGATGGGGCAGAACAAGAGGGATGCCAAGGAGACTAGAGGAGAGGTTTTGATACAGAAATAAAGCAAACAAATTATTTAATTGGTTATAGCTTAAGTTGTACTTTATTTGGCAAAGTCTAATTGGCTGTTTGTAATTCGTTGTTCTTAACTGTCATTTCCTTAGAATGAAGTACATTGACCCTGGCTCAGGTTTTGGTTTGCTTACATAGGTTACAAAGACATTAGAGCCACCCCAGTCTATTGGGTTCCAAGTTAAATTACCTTGACACTTGGTACAGTCTGTCTGTGCAGAATCAGTGAATGCCCTCTTTGCTGAGCTGCATATACAGTGCAACCTGTAGGAAATGTTCGCAGAACTGATCAGCACAGGAACACCCACAGACTATTATGGTAACACAGATCAAAGCTATTTGTGGAGGTTTTGCATTATTTTGAATCATCCCTCTCTATTTTGGAATCCTCTTTCTCACATACCCCAAGGATTCCCTTCTCACCTCTTCAACACTTAATTGTCCATTTTCTCACAGATTTCCCTTTTCAAATAAAGTTATATAGATCATTAACCACTCTGTGTGCTTAGGTGACAACCTAGAGAAATAAACAAATCAGCTATTTCTAATCAGATAGCCAAAAGTGTTTTCTAAAGGACTCTGGTTCGCATCCGGGCAACAAATACAAAGACACTACCTTAAATCATATGTATGATTGTCCAAAGTCCACACAAAGCTACGGGGGGAGGCCCATTAGCACAGGGCAACAATTTTCCTTGTGGCTGCTACACAAATGTCTTCAAATGTTTCTGAATTTTCTATGACAATATTTTAAGATTTGGTCTCTATTTTGATAATAATATATGCTTACAAAATTAACACAAGCATATTATGCATTACCTGGGTGAGCACTACATCTGGGATTTGTGCCTACTTTTGATTTGTGATTATAATGGCGATCATGCCAAGTATACTACTTGAGTTGACCTGACTTAGGAGAAATGAACAAATGATAGTTGTTGAGCTTTGTCTGGAAGAAAGTCCAAAAGTGCACCAGTATGAAGGTAAGTAATTGGAAGACAGAAACAAAATAGGAGAAACAGGAAAACTGAGTTATCACAGACTATAACAGTAAGGCAGTCAGACTGAAAAGACCCCACAGGACAGCAATCAGCCTATATGCACAGAGTAGGTAAAGTTTTAGTGTCAGCTAAATACCATCTATTTCATTAAATTAATGCCCTTTAAATGAAATTCATTGATTTTGTGGGATTTGTGGGGTTTTTTTTTGCAATTGATTTGTAAATTTGATTTTGGCTATTATAAGTTCAGATAAAAGAATACTGCAATTCATTCTAGTGCATATTTAGTTTTATAATAAAAAGTAATGTAGGGGCACCTAAGTAACTCAGTTGGTTAAGTGTCTGACTCTTGTCATGATCCAAGGTCATGGGATCGAGCTCCACATAGGTCTCTGCACTGAGCATGGAACCTGATTAAGATATTCTCTCTCTCTCTCTCTCTGCCCCTCTCCCCAACTCATGCACTTGCTCTCTCTTTAAAATAAAAAAAAAAGTAACTTAAATAAACTATGGGTTTATGATAATTATTTTTCTTAAAAATAATTTAATACCCTAATAAATTTTGGAAAACACTGACTTTGGAGAAGACCAGTGTGGATTTTATCTTGGTGCTACTTTTTACCAGATGTGAGAACTTGACAGTTCTTTAACAACTCTGAATCTCTGAGTTTTTATCTACAAGTTAGGAATAATGTTTATCTCATTAGAGAGTTGTGGGGTTTATAGAAAGAATCATTTATGTATTGATGTACCCAGATTTTCATGTCTCATCCAGAACCTTTCCTGAGTTCAGTAGCCATCATATAATCTTCACTGTAATGGCTATATCCACTTAGGTTTCTCAAAGGCACATCCAACTTGATTTATTAAAAACTCATCTCATTTTCCCAAAACTCCTCCTAGTGTTTTTTAACTTAGTAAATGACACCATCAACAGAAGTCATCAATTAAAACTTCATTAAGTGACTTTTATTTTTCCTGTTGTTCACTTAAAACATTCCCAGGTCTTTCTATTTTATGTAATAACTTGTGAATCAGGACCACTCTATATTCAATTGTGACAACTTTAGTTCAGGTCTCAATCACCTGTCTTGGATTATTGGTGGAGCTTTGATATCAAGCAACTAGTCTTTCTTCTCTCCAATCCAGTATCCATGATAAAGGAAGATTGCTTTTTAAAAAGATAAATTTGATCCCACCTGCTCATCAACCAGAGGCTACTTTCTTCAGAATATAGCTCAATTTGTTGCTATGGCTTATAAATTTTTCATGTTCTAGTGTCTGCTTACATCTCCTAGTTTATCAGCCCTATGTCTTGCCATTTTTTCAGCTATCTGAAAATGGCTGAAATTTATATTTATATAACTTTTTTATATATAGTGGTAATTTATAGTAGTGGTAATTTATAAACTGGTAATTTTTCAAGTATGTTATTCTTTCTTTGTCCTTTGCATATAATATTCTTCTGATTCTTGGAATATTCATGCTCACTCCCTATTCTCCTTGATGTTTGTTTGTCTATTGTGTTTCAACCTTCCCTGGCTTGCAAAGACCAAAGGTGTCCTCCCACCTGACACCCCAAACACTCTGTCTTTTGTATGATATACCAATTACCCCATCATGTTTATTTTTATTTTTTTAAAGTTTATTTATTTTGAGAGAGAGAGAGAGAGAGAGAGAGACAAGGAAAGGGAAAGAGACAGCATGAGCTGGGGAGGGGCAGAGAGAGAGGGAGAGAGAATACTAAGCAGGCCCCACACTGACAGCACCTTGGGGCTTGAACCCACAAACTGTGAGATCGTGACTTGAGCTGAAATCAAGAGTCAGACACTTAACCGACTGAGCAACCCAGACATCTGTCATCATGTTTAATTCACTGCTTAATATTATTTTAAAGAAATATTACTATTAATATTAATGTATTATTAATATTACCTTTTAAGAAATTTTACTATGATCTACTTGCAAGAGATTCTTTCTCATTCACAGTCATATTTTCAGTGCCTTTTACAATTTTTGTTGAATGAATACTTAGTACAAATTAAGTGCTAACTGAATATTTGATGATGTTTTTATAGGATGTTTATTCTATCTAACTGCACACATTTAGCATTTTTTCTGTGTTCTTCTCTTTTTTTCCTCATGTATATTTTATCTTTGTGGAAAGAAGTTACCTATTATATTTCTTGAATACCCCATGACTTCTGGGATAGTTTGAAACTCACAGTAGGTGCTTAAAATACTTACTATTAAACTGGGCAATCAAGTTAATTAAAATACCAGTGAATTTATACGTATATCCATCAAATGATTACTTGAAGCTGTTCAGACAAAGGCACTGGTTGAGTGACTAAATACTTAATCATTTGATTAACTATTTTTATACCATTTACTTCTTGTGATATGAGAGAGATGGATTCTTTTAGCAGGAAGACCCTGACTCTGGAAATAATGTTTAATCAGTCACCAGACTGTTGTTCAATTAGCCAAACACCATTTCAGATACTTCTGGCTAACAACGTCCAGGAAAAAACAAAACAAAACAAAAAAATAACCCACATGTCTTGAATATTACTTTTCCCTCCAGTTTTTGCTTGTCTACTTTATTAAAAGATTGTAAAAGGGAAGTCATAATCAACTCTCTTTTAGTGATAGTTCTACTCAGAGGATTACAAATATAATAACAATAACTTTAAAGGTTTCCATATATTAATAACTGGAGTTTTGCTCTTGTCATGACTCGTGACCTTGTTTTAGATATATCTGAGAAGGGAAATGGAGAACAGGGAAACCAGTTGATTCTTTTGACAGATAAACCGAAGTGATGATAGCTAATTATGATTAACATCTGGGAATAACACTGTATTAAAAAGCCAAAGGGAGAATGATCAACATCTCAATTTGGTTTTCACTGTCATTCTCTGTATCTAAGACAATTTTGAAAGGAAACCTAAAAGAATAATTCTCAGAGGATTCTGTATTGTTTAGAATAATAAATGCAAAGACATATGAACCTATAATGCTTTATCATATGGTTATAAACTACCTAAATTATTCATTTCTTTTGTGCTATATATATATGTTAAGTGTGCATCTATTTGGAAATATTATAATTTATGGCTCAAAAGTATATTAGTAGAAATTTAAAAGTTCTTAGAACCAAACGATAATAAAAATAATAATTTCAAAACTTGTGAGATACAGCAAGTGCAGCACCTAAAGGAAATCTATCACATTCAATATTTATAAAAGAAAATAGGTAAAGCTTAAAATTAACACATAAAACACACAACTTAAGACACTGAACAACAAAAACTGATCAAAGTCCCTCCAAAAATAGAAGAAAAAAAAACAAGTAAGTATGAAAGCTAAAACAAAAAATAGTATAGAGACAATTAATAAATTCAAAAGTTGGCTTTGGAACGGCTAATAAAATAGATTAAAATTCTGAGGAGGTTGATCAAAGAAAAAAAAATAAACAGGTTTGAAAAATAGGACGTGACTATAGATATAGCAGAGATTAAGGAAATAGAAACTTTTGAATAATTTTTATGGCAAAGAAATTGAAAAATCATACATAATGGATAAAACCCCCCAAAAAGTATAGCTTACAAAAAATTACCCAAGACAAAGTAGATAGTATAATTAGATATATAATCATTAAAAAAATTGAGGAGGAAAATAAAATTGAGGAGGTAGTTAAAAATCTCTCTCCCTTCAATAAATAATAAAGAATAGTTTTCAGATTGTTTAAACTCCTAAGGAACACATCATGCAAAGCACTGAAAATATTCCAGGCAAACAAATAAAAAGGAAGAATTTCCAATTTATTCTACAACTCTGGAGTAAACATCTGACAATAAGAATATGAAAATGAAGACTTGAATTCCAATCAATCTACAGTTGTCAAAGAGTCCCCAACATTTCCCCAATTTAAGGCATATGAGTCGAAATAATATGACATGATTCTTGTATGTCTTGATTTCTGAAAACTCTTCTCAAACAGTACTATCCTTAGAAGAAGGCTTTGAGTTTTTCATTTATGAAGGATTTTAGTCATTAAGTGCAGAAGCTGTCTTAATTTGTTTTTAATTTACAGAGTTCAGTTAAAACATTAATAAATAATAATTTATAAACAAAAAAGGAAACTGAAGAAAATATATATAACATTCAGGAAAAGACAAAAAAAGAGACAAAAAGCAGATCAGTGGTGTCCAGGGGATGGATATAGTGGGAGTGAAGGAAGCAGAGAGAATTTTGCTAAAAAGTGACCCAGGTGAACTTTTTGGGGAATAGAACTATTCTGTCTTAATTTTGATATGTTTATATGACCAAATACATTTATCATAACTTTCAAAACAGTACACTAAAAAGGGTAAACTTTACTTATGCTAATTTATTTTAATAAAAAAATGAAAAATAAAACATTTTGTAGACTCTTCTCCTAAGACTAAATGACCATTTGTTTACTTAGCCCCTCCTGTTAGAGAATACTTGTTTCCAAAAAAACATACTAAAGAATCAATCAATCAAGAAGGAGGGAAGAGTAGACAAAACAAAAGACTTAGGAAGAGGAACTAATAGCCACATTCTCAAAAGTATACAAGTCACAGCATACTGTGTTGTCCATTCCTTCTTTTTTCTTTCCCTTTGTCTCCCATGAGGAAAAGGAAAATGAGGACTCTGCCACAATATCCAAGTCTTTCAGAAATCTAATCAATTCAATATTTTTCCAAACACAAAATTTAATTGGAAAAGTAAATTATTTTGTATTATAAAGAAGATTATTTTGAAAACCATTTATATACTAATTAGAACTCTAATTAGTTTTCTATAATGAGAAATATGTGATGAAAATTTTATTTCTCCAGAGATTGTCTGGGAATACTAGTAAGAAGTTAGTTTGGAAGGAACAACCAGTTAAGATTCTTACTTTGGACAGAAAAATAAATGTAAAAAGCATTTTACCTAGCTAGCTCTTTAGAAGTAAAACTAAAGACAGATCATTATGAAATAATTAGAAATGAGAATACTGCAATAATCTTCATTTGGTTGTGATCTAGCACAAATAAATGAGGATGATGTATTTTTTCTACCAGATCAGATCCATTTCCCTTATATATTTATCCGGAAACACCACCTCCAATACAAACACACTTTTTTTTTTTTTTTTTTTACATACTAATTGCCTCCCTAGGTTCTCATCTACCTCTGATCTATTTGTAGCCTACAGTTAAATTTGTATTCCTAAAGCACACCTTCTATCATGTACACTCCCCCCTAACTACTTCAAGATATGCTGCATCTTCCTTTACCTCTCAGAGAGAGACCACACATCATAGCTGGGCTTTGACAACAGTGTTGCTTACCCACCTTTTGAACTTCATCTCCATAATATTAAAAAATATCCATTCTCTCCTTTAACCACACTTCTGTTTACTTTTCAACTTAGGTAACAGTGTTTTTTCCCCCCATCTCTGACAAAACAGAAAAAAAGAAGAAAAAAAAGGGAAAAATGAACAGAGACTCAGAGAAAGCTGGGTCATCATTAATCACACCAACATATGTTATGATGGAAATACCAGATGAGAGAAGAGAAAGAAGGGAGTAGAAAAAAATATGAATAATGTCTGAGCATCTCCCAAATTTGATGAAAACATTAATCTACATGGTGAAGAAGCTCAACAAACTCTAAGTAAGATATACCCATACAAATATTACTTACAATGTTGAAAGTCAAAAATAAAGAGAAAATCTTGAACGCATTGAGAGAAAAATGATTCGTTACATACCGGGGAACCCCATTAAGATTAACAGTTGACATCTCATTAGACAATGGAGGCCAGAAGGCAGTGGGGCAATATATTCAGAGTGCTTAAAAAACTCTCAACCAAGAATCTTAAAACCAGCAAAACTATCTTTCAAAAATAAGTAGAAATAAATATATTCCTAAATTACAAAACAAACACACACAAAAAAATAAAATTCATTGCTAGCAGACTTGTCTTACAAGAAATGCAAAAGAAAATTCTTCCGTCTGAAAGAAAGTGATACCAGACAGTAATTCAAAGCCACACAAGAAAACAGAGGGCCATTAAAGTAAATATGTAGGTGATTACAAAAGACAATATAATTGCACATTCCTTCTTACTTCTCCCGATTTCAAAAAAAAGTTGCATGAAACGATATGTATATAACTGCATTAATGATCCTATATTTGACAATAACAACACAAGTGAAGTGGTTGGGAAAAAGGTGTATGGGAAGAAGGAAATCACAACAGATGGTAGCATATATCCATAAGATAAATGAAGAGAACCAGAAAGGGTACCTTTATTTACTCTCTGAGCATCATTAAAAGATACATGATTATTATCTTAGTCAGTTGGGGCTGCTATAACAATGACCTTAGACTGAGTGGCTTAAATGACAAATATTTATTACTCACAGTTCTGTAGACTAAGAAGTTCAAGATCAAGGTGCTGGCAGAGCTGGTGTTTGGTGAGATCCTACTTCCTGGTTTGCATATGGCCATTTTCTTACTGTGTACTCATATGGCAGGAAACAGAAAGGAAGCAAGCTCTTGTGTCTCCTTATGACACTAATCCTATCATGAGTACTCTACCCTCATGACTAATTACTGAAGGCCTCATTTCCAAATACCATCACATTGGGGATTAAGATTTCAACATATGAGTTCTGGGGAGACATTAACATTTAGTCCATGGCAAGTATAGAAAGTAGTAATTATAACAATGTGTCACTGGGTTTAATTTATACATTTATGTACATACATATACACATTATATATATATATATATATATATATATATATATAATTTAATAATATATAAAATATATTTTGATATCTATTTAATACAATATAGTACTAAATAGTACCAAAAGGGAGAAGAGGGAATGGGCTATATGAAATTAAAATTCCTATATTTTTTGGGAACTAATTCAGGATAAATCTGAAGTGGACTTTGATTAGGTAAGATATACCACAAACCTCAACAATCATCAAAGAAAATGAAAACTTACGAAAATAACTTCTATCTTTATTTTTTTAAGGTTTATTTATTTTTGAGAAAGAAAGAGAGTGTGAGCAGTGGAGGGGGTGGCAGAAAGAGAGGGAGAAACAGAATCTGAAGCAGGCTCAAGTCTCTGGGCTGTCAGCACAGAGCCTGATGCAGGGCTCGAACTCATGAACTGTGAGATCATGACCTGAGCCAAAGTCAGATGCTCAACCAACTGAGCCACCCAGGTGCCCCAAGAAAATAATTTTTAAAAAATCATTGCAAGAATCAAAATGTTACACTAGAAAATATCCACTCAATAAAAAAGAAGGCAATAGTAGAGAAACATTGTCATGAGGCATGTGGAAAACAAATGAACAAAAGTTATTAGGTATATATCCAACCCTATCAATAATATTAAATATTAATAAATTAAACAATCTAATTAGAAGGCAGAGATAGATTGTATAAATGCCCACATTAAAAAAAAGGATTCAACCATATGCTGTCTATAAGAGACACAGTTTATATTAAAAATTCAAATAGGTGGTAGGCAAAAGCATGGCAAAAGGTACACTATGCAAATGGCAACCATTAAAGAGCTGAATTGGCTATGCTAATATTAGAAAAAATCGATTTTAAAACAAAAATGTTACTAAAGATGAATAGACATATCTCTCAATGATAAAAGAGTCAATGTATCAGGAAGATACAACAATAATAAGCATATATACACTGAAAAAAAGCTTCAAAATACATGAAGAAAACCTTTATATAACTGAAGGGTGAAATAGACAATTCAACAATGATAGAGACTTTAACACTTCTCTTTCAATAATGGAAAGAACAATTAGGCAGAAGATCAACAAGAAAATACTACACTTGAGTAATACTATAAAACAACTAGACCTAGCAGACACCTATAAAACACTCCATCTAGCAGAGGCAGCATATATATTCTTCTCAAGCACACATAGACCTTCTCCAGGATAGACTATATCCTAGGCCATAAAACAATCAACAACAAATTTTGAAGAACTGAAGTATGGAAAGATGGCAGAGTAGGAGGACCCTAAGCTCACCTCTAACCATGAATACAACTAGATAACACACACATCAGCATGAATAAAACAACTAAAGGTAGAGAAGAGGCAACATCCAAGAAGGTAGAGAAGATGTGGTCTGGGAGCAAAACATACCATAGCCATCGGCAATGGAGAGAGAACTGGTGGGTCAAGGAAAGGTGAAAAACAGACTTTCACACCAGGCAGCCCATGAACAGGGAGGATGAATCTCTAATATTTACCTCTGAAAGTGAAAGGGGTAGGATTTCATGAGCTCTTAAAATCAGCAGGACTTAAAGCCTGGAATTTTAAACATCAGCGGGCTCAGCTCTGGGTGAACCTAGAAAGCATTAAGAAGCAGAAACCCTGACCCTAAAGAGACAGCATGACAAACAGTAGGGGACTTTAACACCCCACTTGACCAATGAACAGAGCATCCAAACAGAAAATCAACAAGGAAACAGTGGCTTTGAAAGGCACACTGGACCAGATGGATTTAACAGACATATTTAGAACATTCTATCCTAAAACAGCAGAATACACATTCTTTTCAAATGTACGCAGAACATTATCCAGAATAAATTACATATGAGACCACAAAAAAAGCCTCAACAAATTCAAAAACGTTGAAGTGATACCATGCATCTTTTCTGAGCATAACACTATGAAACAAGAAATCAACCACAAGATAAAATCTGGAAAGAGCACAAATACATGGAGATTAAATAACATGCTATTAAACAATGAATGGGTCAACCAAGAAATCAAAGAAGAAATACAAAATTACATGGAGACAGGTGAAAATGAAAACACAGTGGTCCAAAATCTTTGGAATGCATCAAAAGTGCATCAAAAGTTTAGCAAAAGACCTAAAAGGGAAGTTTATAGCAACACAGGTCCACCTCAAGAAGCAAGAAAAATCTCAAATAAACAACCTAACCTTACCCCTAAAGAAGCTAGAAAAAGAAGAAGAAATAAAACTCAAACCCAGCAAAAGGAAGGAAATTATAATGATTAGAGCAAAAATAAATGATATAGAAACTAAAAATACAATAGAACAGATCAATGAAACCAGGAGCTGCTTCTTTGAAAAGATCAACAAAATTGTAAACCTCTAGCAAGACTCATTAAAAAAGAGTAGAACCAAATAAAATTACTAATAAATGAGGACAAATAACCAACACTGCCAAAAATCCAAACAATTGTAACAGAATATTATGAAAACCCATATGACAACAAATTGGGCAATTCAGAAGAAATGGATCAATTCCTAGAAACATATAACCTATCAAAACTGTAGTAGGAAGAAATAGAAAATTTAAACAGACTGATTACTAGCAAGAAAATGGAATCAGTAATCAAAAGTCCAGGACCAGAGAGCTTTACAGGTGAATTCTACCAAACATTTAAAGAAGAGTCAATACCCATTCTTAAACTATTCCAAGAGGAAGGAAAACTTCCAAACTTATTATATGACATCAAAATCACCCTGATACCAAAATCAGAAAAAGGCACCCCCCCAAAAAAAAGAAAAGAAAGAGAGAATTATAAGCCAATATTTCTCATGAACATAGATGCAAAAAATGCTCAACAATTGTGGGATTTAGTAAACCAAATCCCACAATATGTTTTAAAAATTCATAAAGCACTATCAAATGGGATTTATTCTTGTGATGCAAAGGTAATTCAATATCAATCAATGCGATATGTCACATCAATAATAGAAAGGATAAAAAAAACATATAAATAGAAGGGGAATACTTCCCAACTTATTCTCTGGGGTCAGAATTACTGCTATCAAAACCAGATAAAGAGGGGCAGCCGGGTGGCTCAGTCGGTTAACTGTCTGACTTCGGCTCAGGTCATGATCTCATGGTTCATGAGTCCAGCCCCACAGGCCTGGAGCCTGCTTCAGATTCTGTGTCTCCCTCTCTCTTTGCCCCTCCTCTGCTTGTGCTATCTCTCTCTCTCTCTCTCTCAAAAATAAATATACATTAAAAAAATTAAAACAAAACAAAACAAAGATATCAAAAGAAAACTGGAGTCCAACAGTTCCTATGAGTCATGCAAAATTCCTCAACAAAATACTAGCAAACTAATATAAGAACATATAAAAAGGACTCTACACTATGGTTAACTGGGATTTGGCAGACACACTTCTCAATTTCAAAACTTACCACAAAGCTACAATAATCAAGACAGTGTTGTACTGGCATGAACAGATCTCATACAGATCTCAATAGAATTGAGAGTCCATACTTAAACTCTTACATTTACAGTTTATTAATTTTAATAAAAATCTCAAGACAGTTTATTTGGGGAAAGAACAATTTTTTCAACAACAGTGCTGAGACTGGGTGTATACATGCAAAAGAATAACATTTGACTTCTACATCACACCATGCACAAAAATTAACTCAAAATGGACCATAAACTTGCATTAAGAGATAAGACTGTAAAACTCTCACAAGAAAACATGGGCATAAATCTTTATTACCTTGGGTTAGTTGTGATATCTTAGACATAACACCAAAAATACAAGTGACAAAAGAAAATTAGTTAAGTTATACTGCATCAAGGCTTAAAACTTTTTTGTGTGTGCTATAAATGATATCATAAATAAACTGAGAAGACATCGCATAGAATGGGAGAAGATATCTGAATATCATTTATCTGATAACAGACTTGTGTTCAGAAGATTTAAGGAATGCATACGACACCTAAACAAAAAGACAAATAACCCAATTTAAAAATGGACAAAATATTTGAATAGATATTCCTCCAAAGAAGATATACAAATGGCCAAGAAGCACATGAAAAACTGTTCAACATCATTAGTCATAGGAAAATTCAGTCAAAACCACAATGCGATATCACTTCACAACCGCTAGGGTGGCTACAATAAAAGATTATCAAGTGTTGGAAAAGATTTGGAGAAATTATAACCTTCATATGCTGCTCAGGGGAATGTAAAATGGTGTAGCCACTTGGGAAAACAGTTTAGCCGTTCTTCAAAATGTTGAACATTACATTACCATGTGATCCTGCCATCCCACTCCTAGTTACATATCATAAATATATACATACACTCAAATATTTGTACACAAATGTTCATAGGAGCATTTTTCTTAGTAGCCAAAAAATTAGAAACAAACCAAATGCCCATCAACTTATGAATGGATTAAAAATATGTGACATATCTACACAAATGAATAGTATTCAGCAATCAAAGGAATAATACTGATACAGGCAATAACCTGGACTATCTATGCTAAGTGAAAGAAACAAATCCACAGAAGCAGAATGGCTGGGAAAGAGAGGTAGAGAGGGGGACAATGAGGAGTGGCTGTACATACACACAGGTTTTCTTTTGGGTAAAACAAAAATGCTCTAAAATTATATTGTGGTAATGGTTCAAAAGCAATGAACTGTACATTATTAAGTGGATGAATTGTGGGCTGAATTATTTACCTCAATAACACTTTTAAAAAACATAATTCACAACATGCGAAATTTCTGCTTAAAAATTTGCAATAACTTCTCATTTTACTTGAAGTAAAATCACAATGGTTATATTCATCAATAGGGCCTTCCGTAATATGATCTCCATGTTAACCTCTCTTATGATCTGCTAGTATTCTCTTTGCTGGTTCAGCTACATGCAGTGCTTTGCAGGTCCTGAAACATGGGAGCCAACTCTTGTTTCAGGGACAGTATGTTTCGTATTTTTCTTACCTGGGATATTTTTTCCCTAGATACTGTATGAATTATCCCTCATCTTGTGCTTTTGCTCATCAAAGTCTTCATGAGACAACTGTACTTTATATGGAAACCCCTTCCACTAAGGCACTAGTATCCCTTTCCATGTTTTTGTTTTCTTTTTTTTCCATGTCATTTGCCATTGTTTGGCCTCCTTTCTTTGTTTTGTATCCTACCATCTCCTTGCACTAAAATGTAAATTCCAAAAGGCATGACATCATCTGTTATTTCACTGTGGTTTCCCTAGTACCTAGAACTCTAGACTATTAAATGGTAGGCATGAAACAAATATATTTGCTCAATGTATTATTTATACCACGCGGCTAATATCTTTAATTTTCTACCACAGCCAGGAAATGTAATGGCCTTGTAGATCTTAAAGTTCTTGCATACAAATAAAAGCATTTTACTTTTTTGGAATGAAAAATATGTGTTAAAAATCACACAACATTATTTTCTCAGTTGATGTTAAAGCATGAATATCTGATAAGTCATATCAAACACATAGGACAAGATCCAATTAATTGACTTTTGCTGTAAATGCAAATTATAATTTGTTCTCATATCACAGCTCTGACAACATCGGTTAATCTTTGGGTACCATTCCCTGAAATATCTTTGTCTTTACTGCTCCAGGTTGAAGAGATTTAATCAGTTTGGGTCTGACAACAGCAACTTCTGCCAGTGCCTGCAGGGGCTACCAGTCAAAAGAGAGAAGGGGTGAAGAGAACAACTCATTCTTCCATAGTCTCCACGGTAACCAGAGGCATAGTGGCCGGCCTTGTTGACATTTCAGGAAATGATGTTCAGGATTAACTTCTGTTTTCATTATGAAGACGGAGCAGAAAGTGTGACTCAAAAGTCATGAATTGATTATTGCCCAGGTATGACAGTGTTACTGCCTTAAAACAAATAATGAAAGATGAAATCAGAAGGGGTATTGGAAGGTCACTCAGTACATAAAATATGTTCCCCACTGTCCTGACATGACGTGTGTAATTATCAGTAATAGTGGTTCAGTCTTCTGATTTAAGAAGTATTGTTCTTAGCAGTCCTCTGCCAAAGAGACGACTTAGAGATGCTATGCATAAAAACACATAATCTGCCATTAACAGTATTTTAACACAGAATAATATGTCATAATTTGTAATTCTTTTGCCTGCAAATATAAGAAACTGACTTTGGCTGGTTTAAGAAGAAAGCAGTAACATGGGCTAAAAAGAAATAGAATCAGACTACAAACTCCCCAAACCTTTTCTTCATTGTTCATATTTTTCTTGCCTTTATAGACAGGATTTCATTCTATTTCCCTCTCTCCCCAATCGATTTTTTGCCTGCTTCTCTAGGTTATAAGGTAGGTTAAAAGTGCATTCTCGGTAGCTTCCAAATGCACATTTCACACCTCCAGGTAAAGAAAATGAAGATTTTTGTCCCTCTCATTCCCAATTCCAAAATACCTACAGAAAGAATGTGTTTGTCTACAGTTGTGAGGGGTTCATAACCTAATTGGAGCTACGACTTACTAAGAATCAAGGTCACATTATGTCAAATAGCTTCCATAGGGCCCAGGCTGATTAGGGTGGACAACATGTGAGCCTGTGAATTAAACTGGCAAAAAACAGATTAGCAGGATAAAAGATAAATTTAATCACATAGGTTTGAGAGTCCTCAAAAATGTGGCTTAAAAAGGTGGTTAGAATTTTGGGCTTCTATACCATCCTAATAGGGGAATGGGAAGGAGGAGAAAGGGCACTTAAGGAAAAGCAAGTGACTTTTTAGAAAGATAAATGAACCCTTAGGAGTATAGATGAGGGAAATGATAGTTTTGTGACCATGTCTGTTTAGGACAGACTTCTCATCTCTAATGATGAGTCAATCTTCCCTGGTTGCTCCCAGAAAGCAAACTTATGACATCTGAGTTTTAAAAGGAGGCTTTGCTTTAAGGCACGTAAAAGATTTCAGGACCTTAAATGCCTTAGGCTCAAAATAATTTTTATGTCATAATAGCATATTCTGGACCCCTTCAGTATATTAACATGATGTCTCATTAATAGAAATTAAATTACCCAGTAGGATGTTCAGAGGATAAGTGACTCTCTGTTATACAGAAGCCACAAAGCCAGAAAATGTTCTGAACAAAGTCAACTCTTAAGAGTGGAGGGAGGGATCCTAGAGAGAGGGCAGCATGCGGGAGAGCAGGCACCAAGGGAGACAGAACAGGAAAGCTTTATAAAGTACAACAGGTCCTGCCAATGCCAGTCTATGTTATTCCTGAAACAAACTAGTGAGTTGAGCATGATTGCTGTCTTTAGCTCTCCTGGGTGGATAGAGCCTACCAGGCATGTGGTTACTTGGCTCTAATGATTCACAGTGTAAGTTCTGGAAGGAGTAACTGAAAACACAACTTCTAATTTTCAAACGGATCTCACAGTGTTTACCAGCAAGGTCAGCACAATATGGCAGAGGCACCTACTTGATATGGGCATTGAAAAGAGTATACAATTACATAGATGGAAAGCAGTGAGGCAGTGTCTACTGTAAGCACCTCAGTAGGCAGCAACTGTTTTGAGGTCACCCTTTGAAAGGCTGTACAGGTTAGTGGTCAAGAACATGAACTCTAGAACAAAACTTCAGGATGTAGTAGTTGTTTCTTTGCACATTGAGCGTGTTAACCTTTCTTTACCTCATTTTCCTCATTTGTAGAATGGAAGATTTTTTATTTTTTATTTAATTAATTAATTAATTTGCGTATTTATTTATTTATTTATTTATTTTTAGGTTTTAGAAATTTTGTTTTTAATGGTCATTCTTTTTTTTTTTTTTTTGCAATTTATTGTCAAATTGTTTTCCATACAACACCCAGTGCTCATCCCAAAAAGTACCCTCCTCAATACCCATCACCCACCCTCTCCTCCCTCCCACCCCCCATCAACCCTCAGTTTGTTCTCAGTTTTTAACAGTCTCTTATGCTTTGGCTCTCTCCCACTCTAACCTTTTTTTTTTCTTTTTTTTTCAATATATGAAATTTATTATCAAATTGTTTCCATACAACACCCAGTGCTCATCCCAAAAGGTGCCCTCCTCAATACCCATCACCCACCCTCCCCTCCCTCCCATCCCCCATCAACCCTCAGTTTGTTCTCAGTTTTTAACAGTCTCTTATGCTTTGGCTCTCTCCCACTCTAACCTCTTTTTTTTTCCTTCCCCTCCCCCATGGGTTTCTGTTAAGTTTCTCAGGATCCACATAAGAGTGAAACCATATGGTATCTGTCTTTCTCTGTATGGCTTATTTCACTTAGCATAACACTCTCCAGTTCCATCCACGTTGCTACAAAGGGCCATATTTCATTCTTTCTCATTGCCATGTAGTACTTCATTGTGCATATAAACCACAATTTCTTTATCCATTCATCAGTTGATGGACATTTAGGCTCTTCCATAATTTGGCTATTGTTGAGAGTGCCGCTATAAACATTGGGGTACAAGTGCCCCTATGCATCAGCACTCCTGTATCCCTTGGGTAAGTTCCTAGCAGTGCTACTGCTGGGTCATAGGGTAGGTCTATTTTTAATTTTTTGAGGAACCTCCACACTGTTTTCCAGAGTGGCTGCACCAATTTGCATTCCCACCAACAGTGCAAGAGGGTTCCCGTTTCTCCACATCCTCGCCAGCATCTATAGTCTCCTGATTTGTTCATTTTGGCCACTCTGACTGGCGTGAGGTGATACCTGAGTGTGGTTTTGATTTGTATTTCCCTGATGAGGAGTGACGTTGAGCATCTTTTCATGTGCCTGTTGGCCATCCGGATGTCTTCTTTAGAGAAGTGTCTATTCATGTTTTCTGCACATTTCTTCACTGGGTTATTTGTTTTTCAGGTGTGGAGTTTGGTGAACTCTTTATAGATTTTGGATACTAGCCCTTTGTCCGATATGTCATTTGCAAATATCTTTTCCCATTCCGTTGGTTGCCTTTTAGTTTTGTTGGTTGTTTCCTTTGCTGTGCAGAAGCTTTTTATCTTCATGAGGTCCCAGTAGTTTATTTTTGCTTTTAATTCCCTTGCCTTTGGAGGTTCCTCAAAAAAATGAAAATAGATCACCCTGTGACCCAGCAATAGCTGGATATTCCACAATTCACTAAATCATTTTTTTTTTGCAATGTCGGGATTGCATTTAGTGCCACCTGAGTTCTTTGATAGTACAAAGTTCCTAAAAAATTTAAATTATGCTTTCAAAGCATAAATAATTTAAAATTGTTTTTTAGGAATATGAATCAGATAAAACAAGGAATTGGAAAACTAAGATTGAAAGTAGTAAAAACGTACAAGTTAATGAGAGGTAATTTAAAAAACATAAAGCTACAAGCCTGTAAAAAAGAAACAAAAACAGAAAATGTGGTGGCTAAGACTTAGAACAATGAACTTGGCAGTAAAGAAAACAACAGAATTGCACCAATAAGAATAGTGGATTAGTATACAGCAGGGCAGTCAATCAAAATAGTTTAAGAATTTATCCAGGTAATTATTTAAATATAAATTTTATTTCTATAGAAATTTGAAAGAGCCTACAGGTTAATATTTCATGTGAGAGTAAGTCATGAACAACCAACCACCACAGTAGACTATCACTTATAATAACATGCACTGATCTTGCAAACTGTGAAGGAATGGTCAGGTAGTTCTGAAATAACACAAGAAAATTGTAAACAAGGAAGTACAAGGGCCATCTCCAAATCTGTTTGAACAGTACAGCTCACTTAGTATGAGATGAACAATGTATTCCACACTCAGTCTATATGAGACTTCTCCACCTTCACGAGATTCAGTCTAGTTGAGGAGAAAGAATATGGTCTTGGGCAGATAATTTTTTATTAGCTGGCAGCCTAACTGCAGTGTTAGAAGTGCTCTCATTTCATTGTAATGCTTAGTCTGATATTTTTTCTTGTGTATGTTATATCTGAAAAACTTAGGTCTTCTGGTTCATTCAT
Organism: Panthera onca; assembly: GCF_046562875.1. Lineage (NCBI taxonomy): Eukaryota > Metazoa > Chordata > Mammalia > Carnivora > Felidae > Panthera > Panthera onca. The sequence goes on from NC_138350.1 coordinate 63,237,192, forward strand.
GCTTTTTCATGAAAAATGGTATTTTGGGGGGTGGCTCAGTCAGTTGAGCGTCTGACTCTTGGTTTCAGCTCAGGTCATGATCTCATGGTTTGTGAGTTCTAGACCTGCATTGGGCTTTGCGCTGACAGCAAGGAGGAAACTGCTTGGGATTCTCTCTCTCTCTTTCTCTTTGTTCCTTGCCTGCTCATGCTCTCTCTGTCTCTAAATAAATAAATAAATAAATAAATAAATAAATAAGTGTTAAAAAAAACCCAGTATTTTTCTCTTTATTTTATTTTTCCTGAGGAAACAAAGACTTCTCTTTGATCACATCTGTCAAGATTGATGGAAAGCAGAGTCATTTATGCCTAGACCATCAGTATTTCTCTAAATTCTGATAAGTTGAATTACTGATCAAGGGGATTGTTCTAGAACAATCTCATGTTCCTTAGACTTGGTATCAACAGCTCAGGAGAGAAGCTGCAGGAAAGGTAGGTAACTATAGGACAGAAGGGCTATGGGTGGGAGGATGTGAGGACAGGGGAGAAGGGATTGGGAAATATCAGCACTCAGGCTGCAAGGCCTGCACACATGGACAGAAAATGAGCAGTTTCCAGGGACAAGAAAGTCTTGAAGTTTCATTTCTAGTAGCAGACTTGAGATTTAATTAGGGTGCTGCCAGAGAACCCACCTAGCAGAAAAAACGCTTTCAGTTTCCAGGCATAATTCCCTGTGGTATGGGCTATGACCTTTTAGAGATTGCTGTTTTCTTGGATGTCTTGGATTACTCCCAGTATCTGTATCTCAGAAGAGGGCTTTATTGCGAATTAATAAAGACTCAGCAGCCTAGAAAATTTGGTAAAGTGACTTCTCATTCTTAACAAATCCCCACTGTCCATGGAAGATAGGTCATTTGCAGTTCCTCCTGAGTGATTCTAGTTTCCAGTGTGGAGAAAGTGGATTCCACAGAGTCCAGGGTTTTTTTCTGCTTATTTCAGACCAGGACAAATCATTTATTTGTTCCCAACAGTGTACACATTGTTACGCCAGGAGATGATGATGATGATAATAAATAACAATAGTTATTGGTTCTAAAATGCAGACATATGATTCAGGTTCAGATAGTCAGAAGAGAAGAGGTATGAATGGAACATCACTTTTGTTTCTGTGAATTGCCAGAGGGTCAGCCTGGTTCTATACCTAGCACTGTGTTGTGGCTTCTTAAATATGGTATGGTTTGCAGTTCCCTTGCTGAGCCAGTTCTGGACTGTGGAATGGAAACTGTCTTGGCAGCTCAGTCTACAGTCAATTACTTTAGCCTTTTCCAGTGCTTCTGTGGATTATCTATAGAACTTATGAAATCTTTTTCTCTATAATCTAGGAAGAGTAGATTCTCTGTTTAAGAGCTCTCTCTCTCTCTCTCTCTCTCTCACACACACACACACACACACAAACTCATACCCACAAAGGTCCTTTCTAGTTTTTATCTTGTAACACCCTCAGTTAGATACCTCTGTTTTCAAACAGAAGCTTTAAACTGGCTTTTTCCCATTAAGGTATCCCACCTGTCTTAATTGCAAATTTACATTAGTTCAGAAAAATGTATCAAGGCATACTTTATTCTTTAAACTCTGCTGGATCCATCGCTAAAATTACAATATGATTTTTATCTTCAAAAAGGTTTTTTTTTTGTGAATAAAATGCACATAAATTAAGAAATATATTTTTGAAAAAAATGTTTTTTTATTTAGTCATTTACTATATAATTAGCAATGTACAATACTGGAAGAATAGATCTTCTTCCCCTAAACTCATGATGTGTTTGGTTGACTTGTATTTCTACCGAAGTATTTATCATGTATCTTTGTAGTTGTGTGGGAGGGTGTATGTATATATGTGTAGCTTTGTGTTTACAGTTTTATCTTCTCATGTGGAAGCTCCTCTGGTAAAGCTCATATATTATTTCTATTTCCACCACTATCCTTAGTACACAGCTGGTACTCATAAATAGTTACTGAATGAAAGAATGGCCAAAGCAGACAAGCTATATCAGAAAGAATCTCAAAGATCCTATAGAGAAGCAGGCAGAAATACCTCTCCTTTATGATGGAGTTCTTCCCTTAACCAGGCCTCCTACATTTCCAAACATATCTACTAATTAAGAGGTGACTTTGTTGTTTTGTTGCTGCTGTACCGGCATGGAACTAATGACAAGACAGCCATATACCCAGGGAACACATGCAATGAACACTTTCTGCTTATGTCTTATTTCTCTAGCCCTGCCTTAGACTATGCCTGCCTTAATTTATGACAACCAGTGCCTTGTAGGAATAATGAGATTTCTGAAACCAGTGTTCTTATGGACTAGTGTTTTCTGGGGAGCTTTTTAAAAATTTCTGATGTCTAAGCCATATTCCAGACCAATTAAATTAGGAGCTCTTGGGGAGAGCCCTAGGTATCAATGACTTGTAAAACTCCTAAGGAATTACTATGTTAAAGCTGGAAAACACTGCTCTAATGAGTTAATGATTTAATATACTTTAATCAAGTGTATCTCTAAGAAAGTCTTAAGATGAAAAGCTACTCAGCTTTGCTGTTATTGAATCCATCTGAAAAAGTTTGCATTGTGAATAAATGTGTAAATAACACATCTTTAAAATATCCTCAAAGTGGGAGAGCTTAACTCCCAATCATAATATTGTGTGCTAATCATAGGCTTTTAGTATTCTAAATTATTCTAGTGTAATCTAATCTTTGTATTAAATCTAAATTGAGTATATACATTGTCCAATTGAACAGAACTCAATTTCAGAGTTTATGACAATTAAACTTACTAACTAAAATAAATATTTAGTTTATTTCAAATAAGAACATAATCAGTTCCTCAAAAGAAAAAAGAAAAAAGAAAAAGAATATCCAGAACTGTGCAGGAGACTTCTTTGTCTTAAGGTTTTTTTCTTCCACTGAGGAAGCACACATTTTGAATTAAACTAATTAGAAGTATAATAAGTGTAACTCATGGTTAAGTGTTTTTCATGTCTATCTATATGACCAAATTTTTATACAGTTACAAGGTAAAAGAGCTTGGGGAGAACTGTAGATAGGTGTGTGACTTTGGATTCTGGTCTGCCCTCTTAAAGCTTAATATTTTCCCTGTTCCATAGATATTTTCCAGACAATGATACCTCCTATCCTTTTCTCCTTTTCTTCTAGGGAGGAAGACAAACCATAAAATCTAGGAATTAACTTTTCTGCCACCCCACCCTATTTTCCACTACAACTACCTCCCCACCTAGCCCAATCCCTTTCTTGGACTTCTTGGCTCTTTTCCGCACTTCTTTCTATATTGTTTTCTACTTCCTCTGAGTTTGCTGGTTCCATCCATTTCTCGAGCTATGAAACCAAAGCTATGAAACCAAAGGCTGAAACACTGGAAAAGAGGTCTGAGTAGTCTCTCCAAGCTAGATCACAAAAATGACAGTTGACCTCCTCCTCTGCATCTGGAAAGGCTGGCTGGCTCGGTTCTTAAGTTTCCAAATAGCCTATATTTTAATCCAGTCTATTTTCTTCCCAAGCACTGGATGTAAATGTATATGTAAATAAGAACCTGTGCAAATGTTCATCTGGAAATAAAATCTAGGAAGATGGAAAATGCTACTTAGTAGCCACGTGTTCTCGAGCAAGTTAACATTTGGGTACCATAAATTTCCAAATATTTAGTATGGGAATGAAAACAGGTAATTTTCATGTCTATTGGAATATTAAAGACAAGTTATGTAAACTACTAGGAAAGTGCTTGGCACATGCAGTACACCTTCAAAAAATTTTATTTATTATCCTTGTGCTGTTACTATGATTGCTAGGATAACATACATAACTACATGGTCAGGACAAACCTTTAATCTGTAATATGAAATTAAAAATATGTGTCTATAATTTTGCTATGTGAAGTAAATTAAGTGATGCATATAAAATGATTTGCAATTTATAAGTCACATGAATGTTAACTATTATTTAGCTTACCCTATTGTATTTCATACTAGTATAAACTATTTTGATTTTTTAAAAGTCCCTTTACTAATCAAATTCCTGGAAAATATATAAAGACCTTGACTAAATTAAAGCTATAAATTGAGCAGGTACAATTCCCATAAGGAAACTGATTTCTTAAACCTGCCACAGAAATGCCAACTATTTAGGGGAATGAAAGGGAGTTTGGAGGAGATGAACCCAGGTACTAATTCCATAAAATATATTTCCTCTCTGAAAGTCCAATAAAGTCTTGGAAATCCTATAACCAACACAGACTTCGTTTTTTGTTGTTTGTTTTTATTTTCCAATTAAATTCTCTGTTGTTTCCATTTTCACTGCTCAGGTTATCTTATTTCATTCTCTCTGAAAAAAAAAATCCCCTTTGAATTAAATTTCTAGAGCTGACATTTTGATGTCAATCCATGCTAAATTGGCCACCCACTGAATCCTGTCAAGATTGGAGATTAAATGACTGTTAAACTTCAGATGAACTCAATAAGAGCTACAACTGGAATACTAGGAGATTAATTCCTATTTGTATTCTTTGCTGAATATAAAAGATCCCAAATTTGGCTCTAATCAGTCTATGTGATTATAAGTGATTTATCAGCCCAATTAATAGAGTTATTTTTAAGAAAAATCTTTTATTATACATGTAATCAATGTTTATTACAAAACTTAGGGAAATAGAAGAAAATTACCTACAGTCAGCTACCCAGAGAGAACCACCTATAAAATGGTGTTACCACTCTTATGTGTAATATTTTAAACAAAAGTATAATCAGAATATGTATCTTCTTTTTGTAAACTGATTTTTCAAACATAAGTCTTCATGTTTCGATGATGGTAAATATCATTCAATACCATATAATATTTTCACAGCATTCCCCTGTAGCTTCTAAATTATTGGCTAGTTATTTTAAGACTTTTCTTTTAAAATACACTATGATGGTCAGATATGTATATTACTCTCTGTGCATATGCAGTTACATCCTGAAGACTGATTCCTAGAAGTGGGATTGCTTTGCCAAATAAACATAAGTTTAAGGATTTTGATATATGTTACCAGAATTTTTTTTTTTTTTTACCAACTTTTGCCAATAGCAATCTGAGCTCATGTCAAATGCTTTCTTATATGGCAACACTGTGGATTATTATTCCTTTAATCTTTGCCAATCTCATTGGGAAAACATGGCAATATCACTTTTTTTTAAAAAAAAAAAAGTTTATTTATTTATTTTGAGAGTGAGAGACAGTGCTTGCACACACACATGCACGGGTCGGGGAGACAGAGGGAGGAGGAGAGTGAGAATCCCAAGCAGGCTCCACACTGTCAGTGCAGAGCCCAACATGTGGCTTGACCCTATGACCATTGGATCATGACCTGAGCTGAAACCAAGAGTCAGATGCTCAATGGACAAAGCCACAGAGGCACCGAGCAATATTGCTTTTAACTGTGTTTCTTTGAATACTAGTGTAGCTCAGCATTGTTTTATAAGTTGATTGTTTTTGTATTTATACTTATGATAATTACTTATTTCTCATATGATCTTTTATAAATCTTTCTCATATGATAAGATTATGAGAAATCAATCAATCAATCAATCAATCAATCTTTCTCATATGATCATTTTAGGGTGTTGCCCTTATAATATTTAAATAACTTATTATTAGGGGAGTCTGGGTGGCTCAGTCAGTTCAGTGACTGATTCGATTTTGGCTCAGTTCATGATCCCAGGGTTGTGGGTTAAGGCCCTGTGTCAGGTTCTGGGCTGAGAGTGGGTTTGCTTGGGATTCTTTCTCTCTTTCTCCCTCTGCCCCCCCCCCCCCCCCCCCGCTTGTGTGCTCTCTTTCTCTCAAATATTAAAAAAAGTATTTATGATTATGTGTGCTGACCCTTATTCTGGAAAGTATGTTGCAATCATTTCCCCAGTTAACTTACCTTTAACATCACTTAAGGTGTTTTTGACACAGTGACACTTATGTTTCTAAGCAAAAAATACACACACACACACACACACACACACACACACACACACACAATGGAAGTCATGTTAGTGAATTAAGACTCTAAATTTTAAAAGCAGTCATGCCTCAATGTAATTTAGGACCTGCCACATAGTACCCTGTGACTCTGGGGAGATGTCTAAATCTCTCCAGGCCTGCAGAAATGGGGTGATAATAGTAACAACTATTTCAGAGAATTTTAATACAGATAATGTGTGATAATATATATAAATCACTCATTGTATCTGCTGTGTAATAAGTGCTTAATAAATAGTACCTATGTATCATTACCACTATTATTAGTAGCATTATTATCATTGGTTATTATTGAATATCCTCCTTCATTAATTATATGTACTTTAAAATTGAAAGCCAACTTTTTTTTTTGAAAGAGAGAGAGAGAGCGAGAGAGCACATATGTGCACACAGGATGGGCAGAGAGAGATGGAGAGACTTTTAATCAGGGTCCACACTCAGTTCAGCGTGGAGCCCAGTGCAGGGCTCAATCTCACAACTGTGAGAGCATGACCTGAGTTGAAATCAAGAGTTCGACGCTTAATCGAGCAAGCCACCCAGCTACCCTGAAAGCCTGACTTTCAGTGCAGAAGCCCCTTATTTCATTGGCGAGGGGATGACTGCTTATTAACACTCACTCATTCAGTCAGTTAGGTAAATATTTATCGAGTATTATGGAGCTTAACCACTGGGCAAAGTCAGAAGTCTATATCCCATTTCTGGCATCAACTTTTGGCTCTATGCCTATTTGTCCTGATTTCTAGCTCTAAGCCAGCTGTCTCTATGCCCAGTGACATGCACTTTATGGTTTGTTCTGTTTCCAATTTTGGTCTATTTGTTGTGAAGTCCTTCTGGCTTATATGTCAGTTTGCCTTATCACCAAGCCCCAGGGCTATGGCTTTTGATTTACAGTTTACATTAATGAACTGATTTGGAGTTCAAATCAGGTGTGAAACCTCCTGATTCAGTCATCTATGATCCTTTGACATAAATCTTGGCAACTGAGGTCTGTTTATTCTCCTATTGGCTAAGTTTGCTAGAACACTAGCCAAATGAAATTAACTCTATAATTCTACATTCTGTCTAAAAACCAATAATACTTCCCTGGATTTTATCTATTCAAAGAATTTGAAAGATGTCTAATATTTTCACTAACTTCTGTGTAGTAGTGGAATATAATTTACTAGCCTTGATCTTCTTTCCTTCTTTCTTTTCTTCCTTCCCTCCCTCCCTTTCTATCTATCTATCTACCTACCTACCTACCTACCTTGAGAATCCATTTGACATTCCTAAAAACACCTCAGACATAAGCAGCAGAAAAGTTTGAGAGTTTAGGGTTCAGGTGATTTCAGTTCACATGCATGTTCCTCTGTCCCATACATTTTATAGATTGTTCATGAAGGTCAATGCCTACATTCAGATACCAGATTTAACATTTGAACCATTTTAAACATATCATTGGAGTTCATTAGCTGAATAATTTAAGAATCCAGATTTTTTCCTTCTTTCTATCCTTTTGTCTTTCCTTCCTTCCTTTCAAATTGCTCAAATTTGCTATTTGTTTGAAGAAATATCTTATTGTGAAAGATTGCCATGTATTATTATACTATCATTTTAAATAATGACATAAACCCATTATGGAAAAGATAAAAAAAATTAACTACTATCTTTGAAATGTCAAAGTGCACAGAAGTAGTGCATCTACTTATATGGGTAAATCTCTTCATGGCTCTAGTTTCTGTCATTTGTGACATGCTCACAATGCTGGCAGGCATTTTACACCAATTCTGCCATTTTGGCTTACGTATCATGAGGGGCCTTATTTAATTCCTGAATAGAGCTTTCCAAACATAGTCATCTCCTTGTTTCCAGTTCATTCTTAATGGGGCCAAAATCCATAAGCAAAGAACTAAAAGCCACTCTGAAACATGTGGTCCTGTTTGTTCTAGCACATTCTTGAGTGTCAATAGAACCAACTATTAGGTTCTACACGGTGAGGGGGAAGTGCTGTCAACAGGCCAATATCACTCTATTGCTTCCTGACCTCTGCCCCCTGAAGACTACATTACTTAGGCTCACTTACCTGGTATAAGATAAGTGCACACTCAAGTTGCTTCAGTAAATGGGGTAAATAGGGGCAAATACATGAGGATGTAAGGAAACCAAAAAGAGGTAAGAACTAATGTGAATAGACTTAGAAGGAAATAAATAACAATTCAGGTACTTACATGGCTTCATTATTGTGACACAAACTGTCAGGTTTCAACAGCAACTCTATTACTAATCACATCCTCAGAAGCAGACTTTGGTTGATTTCTATCTAACTCTAGAGTCTCTTTTTATCTTTGGTTTTGATAATTCCTTGGAGCAGATCAGACTATCCTGGGCTGTCATCACCCTATAGGTAATACAAGTCTGGCAGAGAGCTCTCAGTATGAACCACGACCCAGACCCTGGCCAGCCCATGGGTGGTATTCTGGTCTGTTCTGGTCAGAAGGGTGGAGTCACGTGGTATAAAGCATGGTGACCGATGAATAACAAACCTTTCTCAAGAAGGGTAGGTGCAGGGCATATTTCCTATGGCTGGTGTTCAAAATTCATCCTAAGCAAAGAAATGGTATCCAGAAAAATAATTTAGAACTTGTAGCATTGTTAACAAAAATGGCTTATGCTCTAGTTTTCCTTCAGGACATCCAAACGGCCCATTAAAAAAACCTGTGATACAGGTATGGGATGGTTCAGGCTCTCTTCCAGCTACTATTAGTCCAATTCTTCTCCAGCCTTCTAAAATATGATGCCAAATTTTACTCCTAGATGATTATCTCTCAGCACACATCAAAAAATTAAGTTTCAATAAATGTTTTAATAACTGTAAAACTAAACAGTTATCAAAGGAACACATTAAAAGCATCTGGTAAGGGCGCCTGGATGGCTCACTTGATTAAGTGTCCAACTTTGGCTAAGGTCATGATCTCACAGTTTGTGGGTTAGAGCCCGTGTGGGGCTCTGTGCTGACAGCTCAGAGCCTGGAGCTTGGAGACTGCTTTGGATTCTGTATGTCCCTCTTTCTCTGCCCCTCCCTTGCTCATGCTCTGTCTCTCTGACTCTCTCTCCCAAAAATAAATAAAACTTAGAAAAAAAAAAAGAAAAACTAAAAGCATCTGGTAGAATTAAAGACTGTATGGCTATTTTTAGAGGCAGGGAGCCCAAGAAAATATGGGATTATAAATTAAGGTTAAAGTGTACCTATGGTGTTGGTTTATCAGTTCCACACACTTCCTTCCTCTTCTGTCATGTCATCCATTGATTTTATTTCTAGATTCCATGGCTTTGAAGTTCTCTTCTCATGATGATGATAACATGGGTTTATCTCATTGGGTTTCTCAATACTCTTGAAGTAAAATCTAGAAGGAACCAAGGACATTTTTTCCCCAGAATACCAGCAGGCAGTTGATTATGCACCTTTGTTCCTGTAAAAAATAGCAAACAAATAGCAAAACATAATTTCCCATCTCTCCATGTAATATATACAAATGGACATGATTTTTGAAAAAAAATATTTTGCCTGTCTAATTAAAACTCTATGGTGGCAGGAATAACTAAGAAATTTTTGTTTAACATAATAAGCTGAAAATATTTAAAAATGTGTATTGTCATGCATTCTGTTGGACTGGACAGAAGATAAGCCTTTGCTAGTGGGTAAGATTACTTCTAGAGATAAATCACCTGACATATGACAATAAAAGGTAGCTTCCAAGCATAACTATCAAGTAACCCCACAGCAATCACATTAGGTGGTTTATAACTAACTTCGTCTTATGATTTTTAAAAGTTCCTTGCTGGGCAAATGGCTTTTATCAGTCAGGGATAGGCAAGAAACTCCTAACATTTTTGAGGGTTGTTTTCCCCTTAATTTCTGCATGATCTGATTCCAAACACAACACAGCTTGAAAACTGCATTGGATGTGAATAGAGGAATCCTCTCATGAATAGAGGAATGTATTCCTCTGGCATATGTACTAGCCAGATCCAGAGCCCTCAACTTCAGGGAATGAATGACTGATAGATGAAGCCAATTGGTTTACACACATTTTTAACAACAGAATTGTGTGCTGGGGTCTATATCTTGAATTTAGCTCTGAGATAACTCCTGGAGCACCTCTCAAAATGTCATCATTTTCCTGTGCTCATTTGTATCTGTTTTTGTTGAACTGCTATTGTCTTTCCTGGACACACTATGAGGTGGATATATCAAGGGCAGAACTTATACTTCAAGGTGGAAACCCAGGTAGATTATGACTTGTGTTCTTAACTCAAGGATTCCTATAAGTGACCACACACACACATGCACACATGCACACACGTGCACACGCACACACATACATATACACAATTTGTTTGTTTGCTGGTTTTCTATCTTTGCCCTTACTGTTTAATTCTTCAGAGAAACAAGGGTATGGGCTTAACTACCATAGATTGTCAGCAATTGATTATTATTATTAGCTTTCAAATGGGATTTCCAGTGGAAATGAACAATTTGTTAATTGTTCTGGAGTACCCAATTTTGTCAATTCTGGAGTACCCAAATTACAATTGCTATTTGGATTTACATAAAGATGTAATAAGTTCACTTAAAATATGCTGATCTTGTGAACTGGCAGGTGTTTTTCACAATGCGAACCAGAATAAAAGGCTGTTATGACTTGCATGTTACTTGATATTACTACATGAAGACTAGAGTACTGGCCAACACAATTAAGTTAACGAAAATAATAATAACAACAACAACAACAACAACAACAACAACAACATCAAATTGATTTGTTCTTGTGTAGATACCAATGCCATCATCAGGGTTATGGCCATATCCTCTTCTTGAGTATTTCTGCTTTCTTTGCAGAAGTATCACAGTAATGGGTATACTGCCTCTTCTAATTTTAGAACTATTGAATCCCAGATTGTCTAGCAAATAACCACTCTTAAGTGGTCCTCATTCCAGGAACAATGCCTTCCATCATTTCTAAAACTTTGAAAAAACATCTCAAGTTAGTAGTGACATTAGAATTTAGTTTCCTGTTATCATTTTATCTAATAATTCTCATTTTTCCTGAGACATTTTTTTTTTCATTTTACTCATTTTCTCCTCACATTTTGTACCCTATCCATGTGCTCTAATCTCCCTTCAGCAAAATCAACTCCTACTCATCCTTCAGTAAGCTAATCTCACCCACTTCAGCCTACCATGGTTTCTCCCTAATTTTTATCATCTGCATTATACAGTCACATGAATCTCCCTACTTTTAAGAGACTTTAATACTGGTAAAATAAGTATATTCTATAGCAACAGGGTGTCTGCATATCAGCTATATAATTACTTAGTAGAATAAATGGAAGTATGTCACATTTAAAATTTTTGAAGCTGAACAAAAGTACAGTATAGGGGAAACTGGCCAAAGTATGGTTAAAAAAGATTAATAAAATTATGTGGATAAATTTGATAAATCAGAGGATTTTACCCATGACTTGAGAAGTAGTAAACTGAAGACAACAAGAAATCATTATTTTTGGCATCAGTATTACTGTCCTCAGAAAACTCACTTGCGTGGAATCTTGAAGAATGAGAGTTCAACAGGGAGAGAAGTACCCTGCCTGTAATGGCCATTAGGATGATGTCATATGACTTCTCCTTAGAAAGTATCAACTGAAAGGAAAATTCTAAGAGAAGAAAAGACCTAGTAGAGATATAATGGGCATCATGAAAATTTGAAATTATAGCCTTGGAGAAGAGGATTGGATAAATAATATGAAACTATGACAGCCATGGAAGTCACAACACAGTCCAATAAACAGAAATGGAGATTGATCTTTTTAAAATAAATTTTTAATGTTTATTTATTTTTGAGAAACAGAGAGAGAGAGAGAGAGAGACAGAGAGCAAGCAGGGGAGAGATAGAGAAAGAGAGAGGGAGACACAGAATCTGAAGCAGTCTCCAGACTTTGAGCTGTCAGCACAGAGCCTGACATAGGGCTTGAATTCATGAACCACGGGATCATGACATGACCTGAACTCAAGTTGGACGTTTAACCGACTGAGCCACCCAGGCACCCCTGGAGATTGATTTAATAGAGAGTACAACTTTGTAAGTATTGAAATGGCCCAAATGGAATATACTGCCCTCATAATTTAAGAATCAGTGAACTCCCTGTTAATGGTTGTGATTAAGAGGAAATTGTGCAACACTATTTTGGAAATATCACAGAAGATATTAATGTTGCAGAAGAGATGAATGCAGTAGTAAGAACAGATTTAACTTAGCATTATTTATTAATTCTAATGCTTTATTTTATTTGTAAATATGTTAACTTTCTCCTTAGCTAAATTGGGAATTCTCTGAAGTCAGTGTCTATGTCTGATAAACTTAAAAATTTTTTTTTTCTCCAAAACTATGTAAAGCAGTGTACTTTTACAGATGCACTTGATAAATACTTGTTGATTGATTTTTCTGTAAATGTGTTAGACAAAAGTTAATAATATTAATGACAATGATCCCCTATGGTTCCTCAGGTTTGTCCATGTGACTCTTAAGATCAAGCTTTGGGAACCTTCTAGACATTCCTTCTGCTTCAGTAACACCTCTTCATTTTTTACCAGGTTTTGTGGTTCCACTTACTGGGCAGTTTGTCCATTAGGAATAAGTTGCCATCGTTCCACATTTTAGTTTAATAGCTGAGCCCTCACTGCAGCTGAACTTTTGAAGTGAGACTGAGATGAAATCCTTCATTATTCAGCTTTGCTCCTTATCCCTTATCCCTCCATTGTTCCCTCCAGTTATGAGAAACTGTGTCCAGAATTAACTCACTTCAATTAATGGCCTGTCAAGTTACTGGGGCCTATGTCAAACAAATTAATTCTGGACATACAATGGATAATTTGAAGCCAAGGGTAAATCCAACATCATAAGAACTGAAATAGAAAACAATTTCTAATAATGAAACCATTATGTGGTGGCAAGATTGATAAGTCAGTTGATAGGCTCTCTTTATCCTCGGATCCTTCATTTTCTCTTTTGAAAATCAGAAAAGGTCATGGGTTTCTTCTTCAGAAGAAGCAGTACAACCAATCCTTTGTTTCTGTTTATTGAGTTTATTTAACTAGTTGTTTACACGGAGATTTCAGAAGAAATAGCCTAGTGAGCTCAATGTTCGGCAGCTATAGTTATGCCATTTGTGTGGTCAGTTCCTTGGTGAGCATTTAGAAGCCTGAACTGATAATAAAATAAATAAAGCTTCTAATAGCTTTTTTATTTTTTAATTAGGTATATCCTAATTTTTTTTTAATTTTTTTTTTATTTATTTTTGGGACAGAGAGAGACAGAGCATGAACGGGGGAGGGGCAGAGAGAGGGAGACACAGAATCGGAAACAGGCTCCAGGCTCCGAGCCATCAGCCCAGAGCCTGACGCGGGGCTCGAACTCACGGACCGCGAGATCGTGACCTGGCTGAAGTCGGACGCTTAACCGACTGCGCCACCCAGGCGCCCCAAGTATATCCTAATTTTTTAATATTGCATCTTTGAGTCACAGGATAGTTACTGTGAACATTAGGGTACACAAATAAAGTATCTGACTAGCCTTTTCTTTTCTAGAGTAAGGTGTAAAAGACAAAGCTCAGAATTTTCAACAGATTACTGAAGAAATAGCTAAAGGATGAAGACAGTCTAATGATGACAATGATGGTGATGCTGACCATGGTAAGTATAGGCCTGAGATAAAAACAGAACCATTTTCTTTTAATTTAGCGATGTACCCCTGTGTCCTGTACTGGTTGTGGCATTTAGAAAATGTAATGTTGAATAAAAAGTAGGATCTGGTTAGATAACAAAATTATGAAAAATAAATAAATCCACTCTGTATTTTCTGTTCAACTATTTTATAGATCTAAAATTTCTCTAAAAAACAAATTTTTTAATGTAAACAATCACAGTAGTATTACGGATTAAAAATTATAATACAGGGGCACCTGGATGGCTCAGTCGGTTAAGCGTCTGACTTCGGCTCAGGTCATGATCTCACAGTTTGTGAGTTCGAGCCCCGCGTTGGGCTCTGTGCTGACAACTCAGAGCCTGGAGCCTACTTCGGATTCTGTGTCTTCCCTTCTCTCTACCCTTTCCCTGCTCACGCTCTGTGTCTCTCTCTCAATAATAAATAAACGTTAAACATTTTTTTAAAAAAATATAATACAAAGATCTTATTACTAGATGCCAATGTACAAAGCTACATAAAATGAATAACAGAATTAAAGAAAGATCCTAAGAAAATCTTGTTTAAATGTCATGTATAAGCAGACTGATGTATATATAGCATATTTTAATAAGGGATATTAACAAATTAACCTGTCAGTTAGCTGGTGTTAATAAAGCTTTCTGCTTCTAAGAACTTTTTAAGCTCATGAACTATATTTGCTCAAACTAAGCCACACAATCTTTTTTAAAAACTTAAAGTGCCTCTCAATCTAAGATAAGAGACACATTATGATGTCCTGGTGTAGATTTTCGAAACACTCCTGTCTAACCTTTAAACTTCGCATCTATCTGCTTTTGTCAAATGTTTCTGCATAGCTGGTAAAGCTCTTGCACAAAATTTGATGTGGAATAAGAGGTAACACAAAGGCTCTTATAATAAATAATCAATTCACTCTATTAAAGTTGAGTCCACTGTTGAAAGATCCTAGAGCAGAAGTGACACACAGCGCAAATGGAGTAGGATGTTCCAGTTTGGATCAGTGTTCACCACTAAGATACAGTTGGGTTCAAACGTGTTTCAGAATTTGGAGGGGCAGAAACCTATCTGCCTCAAGATCTAAGAAGTTTCCAGGGAAAAGAGGTCTAAAAATAATAAACTTGAATTTGTAATAAAGTTGGCTTCCTAGAGAGAAGTCCATTCTTCTGAACACACACAGAAGGTCTGAAACCAGGAATGTTTTCTTGACCTAGTTGGTCCATTGTAATTTACACAGTGGTAGAGAGAGAAGCCATTGTCACAATTAAAAGATCTGCTTTTTAACCAAATCTACTGATGCAAACCTTTTCAGACATTAAGATACATGTGAAATCACATGAGAATCCCATTAAAATGCAGATTCTCACCTGGGTCAGGTGAGGCTGATGAAGCTGTAGGTTCCAAAGAACAACACATGGTCCCTGATATTAGGATCTAAGCAAAGATCTACAAGATTAGTGTCCAGACTGGTAGTATTATGGTGGTCCTTTTATACAGTGTGACAAACAAAACAGTAGTATTTTCCATATTTTGTCACCAGACACTGAATAGGTTTATAATATCACAGGATTCTGCTCCACCAAGGTAACCATGTGAACCAGTAGTGGCATT
This sequence comes from Panthera onca, assembly GCF_046562875.1. Classification (NCBI taxonomy): domain Eukaryota; kingdom Metazoa; phylum Chordata; class Mammalia; order Carnivora; family Felidae; genus Panthera; species Panthera onca. Next base: position 63,252,614 of record NC_138350.1, read on the forward strand.
TAAGCTAGCAGATACTGAGAGGGCTGCCAGGAAATGCAGCAGGCCATCCTATTGTAGCCACAGCAGTATGGGAGAGCCAGACAAAAGGGAAGGCATTGCAAAGTACAAGACACAAGGCTGCTCTAGCAGAAACACCCCTCCCCAGCAGAGGGGAACCAAACAGAAGTGACAAAAGCATGTTGTAGTTATGGACTATTTGATGAGGACTTCAGAGAATTATGCCTTGGAAATGCCCATATATAAATGAGTGGTTGGGGAAAGTGGGATTCCGTTGTAGCCATTAGGATAAGAGATGCAATAAACATGACTAAACCACAACAATTATGTTTATAAAAACTCCAGGAGACAGTTGATTGAATTTTAGAATTTCAAAGGTATTTGTACATATAAAATATCACCATAAAAATTATTTGAGATTAAATGTAAGTTAATGTAGAGGGCAAAGGAAGAAGGTAAAATAGGCTTCTGAAGGAGGGAAGATACTTTTTCCCTTGACAGGCTCTGAATTGGCATTTCTTTCAAACTGAATTGCCCACAGTAAGCCAAGCAAGCATTTTTAGAAAACTTTAAAATGTGATTCTCAATTTAGGAGGCAAGTCAGACTGTCCTGGTGTTTTAGAAACACTCCTTTCTAAATGTGAACTTCTTCCCTCCATACTGAAATATTCTAGCTTATACTAAGGGCATTGTATATCTTAAAATCCCCCAAAGAATTCAATTAACATTATAGTCAAAACTCACATATTTTGTTTCAAAGTGTCATACATCTGGAAGATCAGTGTCTGATTCAATATAGCCATTTCCAGATTGTTAACTCATAAAGAGTGGTTTCTTTATACTAGAATAAAAATGGAGATAATATTGTTTTAATAGTATAATAATTTGATATTCTATAAATAGCATTAACATTAAATATGCATGCATTTAATTTCCCATTAATTATCCAAAATAGACAAGTGCTTTTGCCTATATACGTTGGAATCTAAGTTAGTAATTTACAAGAGATCTGAACATCACTTTATATATCAGTTGACATTGAAATAATTTACCTTTCTGGTTTATGATCTTGTACTTTTTATAAAGGCAACCTAGTATATCGGAAAGAATACTGGCTATAGAATCAACTGACATAGATTTTAACCTTAATTTTGTAATTTACTAGCATTTTGACCATGAACAATTCACATAACCACTTTAAGACTCAATTACTTTTCTATAACATAAGGATAATTAACTTAGTCAACGATTAGTGAGGATTAAAGAGGATAACATGGAATATCAAGTACAGTGGATAATATGAATATAAATTTCTTATTTCCTCTCTGGGCTCTCATCTTCGTATCTGTAAAATGGAGACAGTATTACATTTGATAACTATTTCATAGGGTTGTAGTGAGAATCAAAATTAACTAAAGGATATGAAATGGACATTTGTGATGTGTTTCGTAACTCCCTACTTCCCAAGGAGGAAGACAGAAAACTCTAATTTAGCCTCCCAGATTTTTTTGTTTTTGTTTTGTTTTGTTTTTGCCTAACTAGTTAGCAAGTCTAAGCAAAATAAAAAAAAAAAAAAAGATCTGGGTGCTATTGCTTGCAAATAGAGACTCTGACTAATATAGGATGTGGCCTTTGCTTTGTAAATAGTCTACATTTAATTTCATTTTTGGAAGCTGCGTATTGTGAAAAAATGAATTTTTTTCTGAACCAAACCCTTAGTAAAACTTTAGCAAACTTTAGGGAATCTTCACCAGAGCTTTGGTCAGTTAAATCTGCTCATCAGTTCCTTTCAATGGGAAAGTAACATTATATATTTGAGAGAGATTGAAAGTATCTTAAATAATTTACGAGGGGAACCTGAGTGGCTCAGTTGTTAAGCAACCAACTCTTGGTTTCTGCTCAGGTCATGAACTCATGGTTCATGAGTCCAAGCTCTTCACTGTTAGCACAGAGCCTCTTTGGGATTCTCTCTCTCTTGTTTTCTCTCTGCCCCTCCTCTGCTTGTGTTGTCTCTCTCTCAAAATAAATAAGTAAACATAAAAAATAATTTATGGCAAGTGGGTAATCATATAAAAAAATGGGTTATCTTCTCTTTACCCCAGTGTAAATTCTAGATAGAACCAAGACTTAAACATAAAAATCAAATTAATAAAAATGCCTTAGAAGAATATATTAATTTAAAAAATTCTAGAATAGAGAAGACATTACAATTTGGGAAAACTACCTAAATAAAATAAATTAATGTTTTAAATATTAAAAATCAGAGTGGAAAAAATCACCATAAACAAACTCTAAACAAATGAGAAACTGGGAAAATATTTCAACACATATAAAACAGGTCTAATTTTTGTAATATATAAAAATTCATATAAAGAAAATGAGGAAGTAAAAAACAAAGAGCCTAATAAAATACTGGATATAAACAATTATTTCAACCAATAGAATAATCAAATAGCTTTTAAACACATAGGAAATGACCAAAATATTTGTATAAGGTAAATCTACACAATAGTGATAAGATACCATTTTTTTTATAACCAATAAAATGATTTGATAATACTGTGTTTTGATGGGGCAAAGAGGACTAGCACCCTCAAACATTGCTGATGGGAGTATTACATGATGCAAATTCTATGAAGAGATATTGGCCATAGTCTCTTAAGCTTCAATTTTCAGGAATTCACACTCCAAATATACATAAGACTACTCATTGCAACATTCCTTAATACAGGAAAAAAATTATAAATAACCTAAATAATGTCTACTAATAAGGAATTGGTTGAATAAGTTACAGTAACTCATACAATAAAATAGGGTCGATTTCAGGATTGGGGTATAGTTAATGTGAATGCTAAGATAGAATTGTCAAGACGGCTTAAGCAACAAATAAAGATGGGAACAGTGCTTAGTGAGCCACCATCCTTATATATTTCAATAAATATTATTAGTTTATACATATGCTTTATGCATATAGAAAGCATTTATAGGAATACATAAAAAATGCCTAACCATGATTATCTCTGGGGAAGACAACTGGCTGATAGATTGAGAGTGGTCTGGCATTTTAGCTTGTAAATGTCTGTATTTTGACTTTTGTGTAATGGGTATGAATTATTCATTCAAGAATTGATTAATGATAAATAAATTAGGACAATAAAATAACCGATTTATGATATTGCAGTTATGTGACTTCTCTAAGTTAAGGATGCTAGTGGCAGAGCTAGTGGCAGAGCTGTGTTTGAAAACAAGATTTTCTGACTTCAAGGTAAGAATTATTTTCATGATATTACATTTACTTGAAAAAAAAATAAAAACAGTCAGGGACTATGGAAGTAACTCAAGTAATAGAATTTTTAATTAATGAAAACATTTTTTACATTTTCTATAGATGTGAAAAAACAGAACTTATTATGTTCTTCCTGAGGACAACCAAAAGAATCACAAAACCATGTATGTCCAGAACTTACTGACCAACTGAAACCTAACATCGTGCCCATTGTACATTGATTTTTCAGAAGAACGCCTCAAATGCGTCATCTGCACATTTTTCCCTGCTGAGTCAGCAGACTAGCTATTAAAATCAGCACATAGTTTTGAATAAAGCTCCACTGAAAGCCAACTACATTTAAGTCTGGGTTAGAATTGAATGACCATGACTCTATATTACGTGATGTTAACAAGCATTAACTTGAAGTCATAAACTAGCATTTTACAAGCTGAATGAAAGGCTGCGAATCACAGTTTCAAAGACTGCTCATCTGTAATGCCCTGCGAGAAGTTTACATTCCTCGTGCTAGAACAGTATTGAGGATGTCCTTTCAAGCCATGTTCAAAACCGTGGAGAGATCATAGAGTCTCTAGTCTGATATCAATTCTGTATATATACAGCAGTTTGTAGGATTCACAGGCTCACAGGAAAGGGCACCTGCCAATTTTAGATCAAGAAAAAATTAAAAACAACTAAGAAACTTTGCTCTATTTTTTTTCTATGTTGCTTAAGCCAATTTGTGTCTGCAAGGTATTCTATCAACTTCTTCCAATGGCCATGATAAATTAAATTATTACTTGTGTAGCTACCTCTATTAGATATCCCCCAATAATTTACACTGAATGATACTGTAAGTATAATACAGATAATATTTTTGAGGTATTTAATGAAAAGTATTTTTGTCTTTCATAACCCCAAGGATGTAACTTGTCCCAAGCAGTATCAAGGTGGGTTGTCATCCATCTCAGGGGTCCAGCAAGGATCCACAGGGTTGTGTGAGGGAAACTGAACTTTCCTCAGACAGAGTATTTGAAAAAGAGGGTAAGAAGAACCTCTTGAGAAAGACAAATGGTCTGATATTTACTCAATGGTACATTTTAAACCCAGAAGAAATATTTTAATACCCTAGAGAACCTACCACCAGAGGAATTAAAGACAGATTAAGATCAGCTTAATTACAATCTTTATAGAAAACCACATTTTTTGCACTTCATATTTATAATGTGTGAAGTTTAAATCTACCATATGTGTTTCAAAACATACAGGAAGATAATAAAAAAAAACACATACATTATGACACTGTGTAAGTTTAGATTAATATTTGCCTGCAAGTGATAGAAAACCCAAATAAATGTCTTTTATGTGATAGAAATTAGGTTCACTCTCAGGTAAATGAAATCCTGTAGAAACAGTATAAGAGTGTGATGGCACCATAATTAGGAACTCATACACATTGTATCTTGACATTTGTCCACATGTGGTTTCACTCATGATCTATTCATGGTGTCTACTCATGGGGTGCTCGGGTGGCTCAGTCAGTTAAGCATCCGACTCTTGGCTTCAGGTTAGGACATGATCCTGCAGTTCCTGAGATCGAGCCCTGCCCTGCTTTGCACTAACAACTCAGAGCCTGCTTGGGATTCTCTCTCCCTCTCTCTCTGTGCCTCCTCCATTTGTGCTTGCTCTCTCTCTCTCAAATTAAATAAATAAACTAAAAAAAATTACAAAATAAAATAAAATGGCTACTCATGCTCCAGCCATCATGCCTACATTCCAGCAAAAAAGGAAAATGGGAAGAGACATGTCCAGTCATTAAGGCACTTCCTGGAAATTGCACATGATATTTCTACATTTATCTAGTTGGAAAGAACTTAGTTACATGACTTTTAGATCTGGCTTGAAGAAAGGCCATGTGACTAGATGATGACGGAAGTGTATTCCTAGAAAATAAAGGGAAAATATAGAAATTTCAACTGAAGATTCCCAATTTAGCACTGAAAAAACTACACCAAGAGTGCTGGTTATGCAGCATTTCTTAAAAGCAAGTATCCAATTCCCTCTAAGGTTCTCTCCTGAGCTGCTGAAAACTCTGCAGGTTTCGCTGGCGGTAGTCATTGTTAACAATAGCTATTTGCTTCATGACTATCAAATGCACATCTTATTGCTCTGTTTGCATGCCATTTTGCATAGAGCTTTCAATATTGAATCAGAGTGAACTATTTTTTAAAAGAAATTGAAAAGGCAATCAAATTCACATGTGTAGTATGAAATTGCACATAAATCAACTGAAATGATGACAGATGAACATCTGTGACTGTTTTCACATGCATAAACGGTAACAACTGTATTACAATTGATGCGATGTATTTGTAAGATGCTGCTGATTATAAATTCTCCCTAATTCCCAAGACTTTAAAGTGTAAAAAAAATACATTTTAGAATATCTATGCAGTACAGTTTTTATACTGATTGCATAATTTCAACCGAAGACATATTTATGCTTTAATCATAAATACTAAAATAGTGTCAATTTTTTCCAAAGTAGTCTGTAGAATTACTTAATTTTGATATAAAATTTAGGTTAGATTTGGGAATTTGACTGAATTACATAATATTCCAGTAGTTAAATTAACTGATGAGAATATTGTATCTTTAGTTGATTTATAAAAATATTCAAATTCTCTCAACACTAACTTAATTTCTGTTTTTGACATTTTTAATGTTAATTTTTAATATTCAGTTACCATTTTATTCAAAATCACCTATTTCATTGAGAATTGAAAAATCTTCTAATATAGGACTATGAGATTATTATGAAAATTTTCTTGCAATTTTACATATCTGTATTTTTATTTCACTTTGTTTGTTTATGGTTTATTTTTTATTTGAGAGAGAAAGAGAGAGCATGCATAAGTGGGGAGGGAGGAGCTGAGAGAAAAGGAGAGAGAGAATCCCAAGTGTGGAGTCTGACCTGGGGTTCAAACTCACAAACCATGAGATCATGACCTGAGTTGAAATCAACAGTCAGATGCTTAGCCAACTGAGCCACCCAGGCATCCCACATATATTTTTTCTTGACTTATTTTATAGATGTTAGTATAATTTATTAATTATTTTGAGGGAACAAGCTATTGAACTTATAAATTAGATGTCTCTTAATATTTATTAATTAGTTTCTATCAACTGTTTTTCTTCCCTAGTATATTTGTGGGGTTTTGTATGCTTTCTCTAACATATTTGAATTTTAAGTTTAAGATTTCTTCCCTTTTATGTGATTTTATAAAAATAGTGTGTTATAAAATGATTAATTTTCCTCTGGATGTTTGCTTTACCAAAATCCCATAGATTTTGATATGTGGTACTTTTATTGGTTTTAAGAACAGTTTATTACTCTCTTCTTTCTCACTCCCTTCACAGAATGTTTACTTTAGGGAATGTTTATTTTTAACATCAAAAGGACTGGAGTTCTATTATTGCTGTTTTTATTCAAACATGTTAACAATTTTGTAGTTTATGTGCATTTTGATGTGATAATGTGGGTCCGTTTACTTTTTTTTATACAAGATAGAGGTACTGTTGATTGTGAATGTACCTGCATGTATGTGTGCATATATATATGGGCATCTATGTGTGAGAGTGGGTCTGTATATGCAAATGGACATGTGTATGAATTTGTAGGGGAAAACACATATGTGTCTGTGTATGCATATCAGAGTGTGTAGCTGTGAGAGAGGGTGTGTCTGAGCATAGGAGAGTAAGTCTGGGAGGATGAGTGTGGGATATGTGTCCCTGAGAGTTTCAGTGTGCACGTATTCATTGGGTGTGTGTTTTGTGTGGGATGAGCATATGTGCATGTGGGAGCATCTCTGTATTTCTGTATGCCTGTACATGTGTGTACATATTTATGTGTGTTGATGAGGAGGAGTTGTGAGTTTGTGTGTTGGGGAAGGCTTGTGTCTGTGTGTCTGTATGGTTCTGAGAGTGTAGGTTTGTGTGTTTGTGGGTGGGTGTGGGTAGATGGGTTGGTATATGTGGGTGGTATGGTATGCATGTATGTGTGGGGCATGTGTGTAGGGTGTGTATGGCTTTTCATGTGTGTAAGGTGTGTGTGTGGTTCCATGTGGGGGCGAATTTGCATATTGGGTAGGTATGTGGGTGTGTGTTTGTTGGAGATAGGTATGGTGGTTGTGTACAGGGGGAGAGTTTGTATGTGTGGGTGTGATGGTTATAGGTGGGTGTTGAGAGTGGCAGAGGGACTTGCGGGGGCACAAGAGGACTTCAGAACAAGGGAGGGAAAGGTACACCAGGTACACGGGCATCAAAGTGACTGAGCAGGATGTCCCAGTGGCTCTAAGTCAGCCTGAAGGATGAGCCCAGTTTTCCCCTTTGTCAGTTTGTGGGTTTTTTTAAAAGTAGGTTCCATGCCCAGTGTGGAACCCAACATGGGGCCCAATGCGGAGGTTGAACTCAGCACCCTGAGAATGAGGCCTGAGCTGAGATCTAGTTGGACACTTAACCAGTCGACTAAGCCACCCAAGCACCGCTCCTCTCTGTCAATTTGTATAATCATATGTTGGTTTAGAGAAAATAAAAGGGCACAACTTCCCAGGCTAATGGGGGAAAATAGGTTCTAGAGAAAAGAGATGTGACTGATGGGATCAAGGTCTCAGAGTTGATATAAGAGTATGGTTTCAAGAGCATAAGGAGATAGAGGGGTAGCTGGAAAGATTCCAAAATGATACATATGTAGTTCAGAAACATTTATTAAATGAACACTATTTCCACAGTGAATTAAGGAAAATGTCAAGTGTTGAAATAGAAGACATGTTAACCAACTTGCGTGTTTACAAAAATAATAACATTTGTAAAGAACTGACTTGGCCAACAAGACATTAGATAATTAGGGATGAACAAATCCCTTAAGTCTAAGGGATACATGAAAAAAATATTTTAACTTCTCTGTGTCCTGTGCCTAATTCTGCTTCAGTAAGTCGTAGGTAGGGCTCTGGAATTGGCATTGTTAGGTAGAGCATGGATACACTTTCCAACAGTCTGCACCAGATACTGAGCGACACTGAAGAGATGAAGGGAGTTTACTAAATGTGGGAGGCTGAATAATGTCCCCCAAGATGTCCATACCCTAATCCCTGGAATATGTGACTTTAAATGGTACAAAGGACCTTGCAGGTGTGACTAAGTTAAGGCTCTTAAGATCAGAGGATTATCCTGGATTATCCAGGTGACCACAATATAATCTTGAGGGTCTTTACAAGAGACAGGCAGGATGGTCAGAATCAGCAGTACGAGATGTGACTAGGAAGCAAGAGGGTGGAGGGCTGCAAAGAAGGAGTCAAGAGTGCAGGAATTCAGGCAGCTTCTTAAAGTTGAAGAAGGCAAACAAATGGATTCTCTCCTCAGAACCTCCAGAATGAACCCACCCTGATGACACCTTGACTTTAGCCCAGTGAGACTGATTTGATAAAAAAAAAAAAAAAAAATTACATTTATTTATTTTTGAGAGACAGAGTGAGACAGAGGGTGAGTGGGGGAGGGGCAGAGAGGCAAGGAGACAGAGAGTCCAAAGCAGGCTCCAGGTTCTGAGCAAACGTTTAGTCCAGAGCCCGACACGGCACTCAAACCCACGAACTATGAGATCATGACCTGAGCTGAAGTCAGATGCTCAACCGACTCAATCAGTGAGACTGATTTTAGACCTCTGACCTCTAGAACTATCAGATGATACATTTGTGTTAAGTTTACAAATGAATGTTTTGGACATACATTTTAGCGAAGTCAGTTATCAATTTAAATTTTCATATAAATAAACCAAATAAATTTAGGAGAGATGAGAGATAAAGAAAATGACAATCAGTCTAGCCCCAAGTTGGGAGACGAAAATAAGCAGATGCAGACAGAGATGTGTAGGGTGTCTAGGAGGGTGGACATTGACAGTGAAATTGAAAGAGTAAAGAGAAGAGAAGCTTGGATGGGTTGATGGTCTAGAACCTCTGATGACATGTAGGCTCTGAGTATGGGGCCAGGCATAAAGAGAGGAAGCTGCAGAAGGGAATATGCAGTTTGACACGACCAATTCACTTTAAAAGGAATTCCCCAATAACCCACCACAGACCTAGCTCAATAATTGCTGAAATAGAAATGGAATTCATGAATGGTTTGCTAGCATCCACATCCTTTGCCCATTTACACAAATTTAATGGGTCAGACACAGATTTAGAACCCAAGTGATGTGAATTACATATGGCTTCTGTAGCAGCAGACGGTGGATTTTATAGGACTGGATATTCTAGAGCTGTAAATTTTAACTGTAGGCAATTTTATTCTAGGAAATGAAAGGGCTTTAAATATGGGTCAAATAAGTCCTAAGAAATCTCCCAAAAGGACAGGCAAGACAAAAAACAATAGATTCACAGAATGAGCTGGAAAACTCTTCATAGATGATTTGATCCAGCTCCGTCATTTAATAACGACAAAAAACAGGTCCAGATAAAACAAAATATGTAGCACCTAATTCACTTAGCAAATATGTAGCTGAAATAATAAAACCAGGCTCCCTTATATGGCCAATAACCTTCTCTTTTTTTTCCATACTGCAAACCAATTAGTGACCCCCGCCCTCCCACCACCCACAAGAAACTGCTTGCTTAATTAACTAGAAACAGTGCTGAAAGTTATTCTTACAAAGCTGATGTGGGCGAAATACTCCTCTCTAATCCTAAAATTTACTCAAATAAACAAATATGAATTAAATTACTTCCATGTGCCAGTCACATTGCTGTTAATATAGAAATAAATAGTAAACTCTGCTTTTCTTGAGAAGAAGACAGATACATAAGCATTACATACATGGACATTCCAACTTGATTCTAAGTTGTGTCTGTTGCTGGCATTTAGGCATCCTAGAGCAAAAGACCAGAAGGAGTTATTTGAATAAATAAACAAGGAACAAGAGTTTGGGTGAAAAGCTACAAAATATCTTAAAGGAAGAGGGAATCAGGGAAAACTTTGGCTCAAGAATAATGCAATTCTCTTTTATAGCATCATGTTCATCTTTTCACATGTATTCTAACCAGGTCTAGTGATATAATATTCTTGAGAGTATTATGTCTAAGAAAAATTAATTGATATGTTTCTAGATATTTTGTGTGACATTACAAGACAAGTCAATAATACGTACGGTGTCTGTACAAGAGAAAGAAAACCCCATCTTACCCACTCTTTCATAAACACAGAGTGTCTTTGGCACATGGGGGTTCTCCAGGGAGCACGGAAGGCCCCAGGGCATTAGCACTATCCTGGGCTGGGGTGATGCAGGGGTCTGTTGCTCAGTAGTAGTGCCTGAAGTGGCTTGCCACATGAACTTAGGCTGTGGTGTGCAAAGAGCTTGCAGCTTCTCTGTCAAAGGTGTTCACCCAAAAGGACCAAAACAGGAAAGGAAGAAAATTGCAAAGCTGCACAGTAGCAAAAGTCACCTCTGGAGATCCTTGAAATGCTTGGATACATTTAAAACTGAAGAGAAGCTGCATTATCTAATGGAATGCAATTCAAAGAAATGCTATTTACTGAAGTTAGCATGCTTCTTATTTGTATCCCACAGCTAGTATGATTTAGGGAAGCATGGATTTTTACACATGCAGGTAACTAAAGAGATATAGACAGACAAATAAGAGAGTGTAATACATGCCATAACAGGAGATTATACAAGGTATAGAAAGTTCATTCACATATATATGCATACAAGTGTCCAAGTATGGGTCATAAAGACCTGTGCATTTAATGTTTTAAGCAAATTATTCTGGAATTTTCCAAAAATGCAGATTCCTCAAAGGTATCCCATCCTTTCTACCTGCAGAAAGAATAATAGAAAATTAAAATTTTATAAAAGCATGTGGCCCGTGTCAAGTCATAATGACTTCACCTCTAATAAAGGATCTATTAATATGGATGAGTTAAAAATGATCTAGTTAATCGGTTTGAGACATGATGAAAATCTATCAAAGCAGAAAAAGAACTAAAAATCTGTGCTTTCAAAAGTCAAGAACAATTAAATTCTCACAAGGAAAATGTCCAAGGGAATTTCACAATTGCGGGCAAGTGAAGAGGAGGAGACTCAAAGATATCGCTCAGTTAACTCCCTGCCCTGGTGAGAGAGTTTCTTGTGAAGGGGTTGGTGCTGCAAGTATGCCTTCTTTCCTTGCATGCTTCTTACTAAAGGGACAAAGACCTTTTGTTTCCTATAATCCCAATGGCTCTCAAGGGTATATATATACTATTAATAAAAGGGCAACTGTTTTCCTGAGTACCTTGAGGGATTTGTGTACATAAGTTAGGGTATTATTTTTATATCTGCTTGTTATGACCTATTAGTGGATCTTGAAATCAATTTGGTATTTCCATATGTGTATGAGGAAGCAGACTAGACTAGACTAGAATTAGATGATATAAAGCATTCCTTACCCAAGAAAGGGGTGTTCATGAAGTTCATGAAGTTCCTTTCCGTGCATGCATGCATTTGGACTGAATCACAGTGTTAAATGTGTTTCTTATGGTATATCGCATTGGGAAAAAGTCTGAATGAACTAAATTAAAAGGTGAGGCTCACATTCTCCCCTTGCCCCAGGACAAGAGTTTCTATGAGTTCAATACAATAGAGAGAGTTTGTTAATGTGGAAGTAATTTAATAACATATTTCTCCACAAAATGTTAGCACTTTTGTCATTTTCAATGTTCTGCAAATATCTTCACAAAAGACCTAACTTGAGGGTGCTTCATTCCAAATATTCTTATCTGAACAAAGAATTCCCTAGACTAGCTTCAGTTTGGTACATCTCTGCTTCAAGACAGAAATTCTGGTTTGTATTTCATCTCAGTTTTCTCACATTATTTTCTTCACTGTATCTATGCTTCATGGTTTGGTATCTTCAAGCAACCATGTTCAAATTACTTATGCCATAGGAATATAGTTAATATAGTTTGTTCTATACAAATAGGGTTTGAAAAACATTAAACATTCATTCAAGTACAGCATTCCAGTGCTAAGATGTGTGTTATCTCACATCTTTCACAAGTAAGGGTATAATACTTAATGTGTCATTGTCAGGAAACATGCAATCTATAAGAGGCAAAACATGCAAAAGATCTTTGGGGAATATAAGCCATTATGTGATTAAGGACTAATTTATATGGATGGTACAGACAGGAATTTTTTTAATGTTTATTTATTTTTGAGAGAGCGTGTGAGCATGGAAGGGGCAGAGAGAAAGGGAGATAAAGCGGGATCTGTGCTGACAACAGACAGCCTGAGGCAGAGCTTGGTCTCAAGACCTGGGAGATCATGACCTGAGCTGAAGTCAGACACGTAACCGACTGGACCACCCAGGCACTCCCAGATAAGAATCATAGAGTTCAGGGGCAAATTTGAGCCATGAAGACTAGAGTCATCCAGAAAACATTTTAGGGAGGGTATAAAACTATTCTATGAGGAATGCCCCAAGGTAAGTGAGTTGATGGTTTTCCTTTCCTCTGTGAAGCCTGGGGAAAACAGAACAAAGAGAGTTTTGATGATATGAAGTTTTGATTACATGAAGGATGGAGCATGGGGTACTTTTGGAAGTCAGGCCTGGCTGGGATTCAGCCTGGCAGAGCTGTGGGATTCTGGGGAACACCTGAGGGGCCTCAGGAAGGTACAGGGCAATGGGACACTGAGGTGAGAACGTATTAGAGATAATCCAATGTACTTAAAATTTTTTGCAAACCAGCATATAATTGATGCTAGAGCAAAAAGTGGAAAAAGGTCATAATTAAAAAGAAGTGGGGAAAATAGTTTACTCTCCAAAAAGAGAGCGAACTATACATTACTTCAGAAGATTGACGTTATGTCCTAGAGATACTTCTCTTTTTAAAAGCTAAAAGCTACATATATGTATTTGGAAAGGTTATTCTCCTTTATTAGAAACTGTTTAGTCAAAGGGTGAAAACTACACACACGTAAAAAACTTTCTTCTTTCTCCTTTTTAATTGGCCTTTCACATGTGAAGAGGTCTAACAATTCAATATAATTCAGGTTAGTCTCCTACTATTACCATCTATCAGGAATTGACTTCAGTATTTAAGAGACTGGATATAACAGTAAGTTTAAAAAATCGTGGTCGAAGTCTAGAAGCAGTCAGAACAGGGGGATGTATCAGCTCTATGTTGCTAGAGATGTCCTGGGTTTTGTTTACATTTTTTCTCTACCATCTTTAACATGTGGCTTTATTCTCATATTGCTCCATGGTCACTGCTGGGGCTACAACCATCACGTTAGCTTTACAAGTAGGAAAATGGAGAAAGAGGAGGTGGCTTAGCAAAAAGGGCAAGAGTAAGCGTCAACTGTCTGGAACAGGTAATCTACAAATTTCCTTCCAGCTCTATCAGTCTAAAGGCCTAATATCGCTGAGGTCACAGAAAGAGTGTTCTGGTATTAATACAGAACAATTAAAGCACCCTTCTGCACTCTTAGTACTATGATAAAGACATAAACATTTAGTTAGAAGAAAACCTAGAGAACATATGTACCTAGATGTTAGTGTTTAGAAAAATATAGATTATATATAATTCATAGTATTATAATCAACATTATTATTATAATTAACATTTAAAAAGTGTTTTATCTGACACAAACATTAGACAAAACAGTTTATACTAGTTTTCATTTTATAGATAGCAATTATTTGGGGTATGAGAAGAATGTTGTTATCTTGCCTTAATATGGATGGGGAAACTGAGGTTAAACAATTCAGCCAATATCACACAGCTGGTAAATAAAAAAGATCAGAATTTGAATGAATCTGCTAACAACAAATGTGTTGTATTTAACATGTACTAAAAAATAGAACATACTAAAATTAATTTTTGTTGTTGTTGTTGAGAGAGAGTATGAGCAGGGGAGGGGCAGAGGAAGAGGGAGATAGAGAATCTTAAGCAGGCTTCATGCTCAGCATGGAGCCCAATGCAGGACTTGATCCCACAACTCTGGGATCATGACCTGAGCTGAAATCAAGAGTTGGATGTTTAACCAACTGAGTCACCTAGGTGCCCCTAAAATAAAAATAAATAAATAAATAAAAATGCTTCCTTGCAATTTTCGTAACTGGGGGTGAGATTCGCAGAGAAGGAAGTCTACAGCTAGAATCTCTATGTGTGTCCCTCAGAAACAAGGACCCTTTCTCATTTGGAGTGGATTCAGTGAGACTCTAAAATATGGCTGCTGATTACCAACTCAGTTTAACAAAGAACAAGATGTTTGCTTTAACAAATCCTGTAGCAATCAAACTGGAACTGCAGAAATTCCCTTTAACTAACAACCTTCCCTTTCTTTCCAGAATGCCAAGAGAAGCTCTGAAATATCTCTATTAAAAAATGTCAAGAGGCTCTATAGTGATTGAGGCTTGAGTTTACCAAATAAAAGAAAACAGCTATTTGGTTAATGAGAACTTTTTAAAACATTGATAATGAAAAATGAACATGAAGCTTAAAGCATGAAAAGAGAAATTCATTTATCTTATTAATACAATCTATGATAACTTATTTTTCCATACAATCTTACATGAGGATTAAACTATTCCATTAGCGAATGAGATTAGTGCTTTTATCTTAACCCACAGACATCATTTCCATTAAATTTCATAATTATAGGGCCACATCATCTTTTCATATTGTCCCAAATAAATATTTTCCTCTTCAATCAGATGCTACTGAATAAATGGCAGATCCGAATAAACAGAAAGTGAGCCAGGTAATAGTCATCAAGAGATTATGTAGAAAGCAACCAGGATATGTCAATGGCAAAGAAAACTGAAGTGGGAAAAAAAAAAAGAAAAAGAAAAATGAAGTAGTAAAGAAAAAAAAAGATACAGATAGAGCAGGAAAGTGAGAATGGGTAGGAGAGGGGCAGAGAGAAGAGAAAAAAAGCAAAAGAGAAGAAGGACTGGAGATGAAGAAAGAAAGGAGGGAGGGAGGGGGGAGACTTGGTGATTTTATTTTATTTTATTTTATTTTTTTTTTTTTTTTATGTTTACAGTGGAATTTTATTCAGCCAGAAACCACAAGGAGATCCTACCATTTGTGACAACAGAGAAAGACAAATACTGTATGATCTCATTTATATGTGGAATCTTAAAAAAAATCATAGGAAAAGAGATCAGACTTGTGGTTAGACTTGGTGATTTTAAATCAATCTCCAATACAATCTCCAATCTCCAATACAAAACTTACAAAAGCAGAATTCATGAGAGTTAGGCCTCATGGCCTATCAGTAATTCTCTCCTCTCATTTATATATAATGATTATGCAGGCCAGTCTGCCTTTAGCACCTCTTCATTCCCCTCTGCTGCTCACAAATTCAGCTACTGCATCCTTCCTCCTCCTCCAGGGAGCCCCTTGCTCCCCTCAGTTCCTGCTGTATGTGCGGAACTTCTTATCCCTGGTGGACCCTTTCCTCCACTTTCTCAGGCCCCCTTTACTCTCAGGATCCTGCTATCCACCAGTTGATGAATGACTGATAGCACAAAATCCAGTAATCTCATTACTGTGGGTGTTTCAGCAAGCTTGTAAATTAGCCCATCCCTATTTACAGTTAACATGAATATGAATGGACCCAGACTTGTACTATTCTGGGATTGTTGGGCACTCAAAAAGTCAGAGCACACAACTGAAAATGAAGGTGAAAGTTTCTTCTCAAATGAATCCATTATACAACTGTCAGTCACGTGAGAAAGAATTTAACATTGGACCAGAAAACAAGTATGTCAGGAGGCGGGACTGAAGAAAAAGTTTCTTGTTTCAAAGCAAAGTTGGATTGAATTAGGTGTTGAAACTTTAAGATTATGATGAAAAGTTTTTAAAAAAACACTTAAAATATGTACCTCCTAGGGTTTTTATATTTTAATGTGAATAGTGAATGGATTTGCAACTTACATGAAGGACTTATAGAAAGCCTACTTCAATCCTTCACTTAAAATTATCTTCCAGGTTGGCCACATATAGTCTAAATAACCCTATCCTATCAAATTAAATCCATAGTTTATTATGAGTATTCTTTAAAGTTCTTAGCCAAATTTACTTTGAACCAGAAAAAGCAAAAGGAAGCCTTCCAAACCCAGCTTATTAGGGCAACAGACTGTTCTATTGAACATGTTTTTTTAATGTACCTGAATTATTTTTAATTTAAATTTACATGGCATTCAATGCAATGCATATCTAATTATATTTTTTTTGACTTATGGGAAGTAGGCATAATTTGACATTATTCCTCAGTCGTTATTTATTATCTACAGTTTTACTATAATAATGTTTCAGGAGCCTCTGAAATATATAGGTTATATCTCCCTGAGGAAAATAGCTATATACAGATTTTTTAAATCCCTTTTGCCTATTCATTTAACATCCTGTCTCCTTTCTTGTTAACAGTTATGATTTTGTTTTACTCTATGTTCTTTCTTCTTATAGCCCATTTTGACTCTTCCAGTGTGTTGCATTTTACCTAGTAAAGATTTGCAAATTTAGTGGCAAGTAGCTGTAATTTTGTTCAAATGGTATCATGAATAAATTTTGAGCCACTGAATGAAGAGCATGCTTATTGACACATGCTTTGGGATTTCTATTTTTTGTTCACTCATAAATATTTCAGATTTTATTTATTTCCCAAACTTGTTTGTATGCTGTATGTTCAAAGTTGCTAGATAACTGAATTCCAGCTTTTTTAAGAAGTCTAGAATTCAAAGATGGAAGCTTGCTGTTAGATCATGATTTCATGATAGACTAGATGGATTTTGTCATTATTGCTAATAAGGCAAACTTTCACTTTTCTGTCATTCTCTGCTTGACAAATTGATAACTGCTTCTTTTGCTAAATTCTTCACTATCTACTAACTCTTTCTATCATAGAAATGTTTGATAGCTTTTTACTCCAGCCAGCACTTGATTAAAAGCCACTGGGATATATTCAATGAACAAAACACTGTCTGTGTTTAATTAACTTTAAAAAAGAAAAAAAAAAAACCTATTTTTAAACTTACATAGGGCAAACTATTGTGTCAGTAGAAGAGAATGTGTGTGTACCTGGGAACAGATGGTCTTGGTAGCATAACTTAATTTTGACTTTAATGATAAGTTTTGATTAATTATTTTTGTTTGGGTAATAAATTATTCATCTTAAATTGCAGGTTAAGTTTTGAGTTTGAAACAGCTTGCTGATCATTTGTCTTTTCAACAGTAGAGAGTTGTTAAGATCCAAATTAACTACCATATGCTGGATTTCTTTGTTTCAAAACTGTTAAAAACATATTTCAGAAGATGAATGGCCTGGTCAAAGACTCTGGGGGAAGTTAGTCAATGTTATTTGAAGATGCTCATGCTCTGTCATCTATCTCAGAAAGAAGAATGATCGTGTTACAATAAGGTGACAATCAGGGACATACCAATAAAGAAAGTAGTGTAGATTCTATAAGGAATCTTTTCTCTGGTTATCTGTAGTGTGAACGATGCCTCACTAGAACAATGGTAAATCAGGCACCAAGTTCTTGATAGGGTGGTAAATGATCAATTCCATCTGCTCCTTGGGATGAACTGGTTACCACTGCCACAATTTAGCATCATTTTCTGCTATACATCTTCACACCTGGATCAGATTGTTTGCCGTTTCAACTAATGGCTTGACACCACTGAAGCAACAGTGGGATATTTGCTCCAAACAGAGACAGACTCAGAGAACGGCAAAAGAATTAGGAGTTAGTATATTCTCCAAAGTAAGTCTGTACAGATAGCCTTGCCATGCCTAGGGAATGGAGAAATAAAAATGACAGTGTGGTAAAGAGAATTCAAGCTGACATACATAAAACACATTTCAAGATTGGTGACACAGAACAAAGAGCCTCAGATAACACTAAAGGCCTTTGTTGGGCTGTCAAAGGAAATAGAAGGGCAAGAAAGGTGTCAGTTTAAAGTATTATGTTTCTACAGTCATTTTTTCCCAGCCATTTTCACCCATCAAAAATGTTCACACTGTATTTGTATAAAAGAGCATTTATGATTCTAATGATCACTTTCCTGATCTTGTTTTGACCACAGTTGAAGTGTCCCTAATATAGCCTGTTTTCATGAACAAAGTTTTCAAAAATGCTAATCTGCTTCTGTGGTCAGATCTAAGTGCTAATAGATCACCAAGGAAATCTGAACTTCTCCATGCCTACACCTGAGGTACCTAAGACTGAAAGCAGGACTTCTGGGGCTAACACTTGGCCCACACAGGAATGAAATAATTTTTAGTGTCTACTCAGTGCTCACACTTCTTGGAATACTATTCCAAGCACTTTTTCTGTATTAATTCATTTAATCCCCACAACAACTTTCATGGCTATGTATTATCATCATCTCATATAATACAGTTGAGTAAGCTAATGCACAGAGAGGCTAAGCATTTTTATTAGACAGATTTGATATAAATAACAGATACATAGATACATCAGAGTGATACAGAAGAGATAGGCATATTGACAGTAGAAGAAGTGATGAATAGCTTCATATAAAAACCTAATAATAATAATAATAATAATAATAATAATAATAAACAAAACCAATAATAATTCTCCATTTCCATTGCCCTGACTCTTTCCATCTTCCTTTCTTTTCATGGTGCAGAGTTGTTGAGAGGTACCAGAGGGCTTGCTGAACAGTGATAACAGTTAAAGAGGGGGTGAAGTTCTGAGGCAAAATGACAATGCACCTACCACTGCCCAAGGGTGAGCGGTGCTAGGTAGAGTAGGAGATGCCATACAAAAGTGCTTTCGCTGTAAGGTCACTAGCACCTGAAGACAAAATACTCTATGGTAGGGGAGCTACGTGAAGCATGTTTGTAGCCTAGGCTATCAGCTAGCATGCTGAAGGTGGTGAGTGCAGATGGGGCAAATCGGGGAGATGGAAGAAATGAATGGCACAGTTGTGAGACTGGTTATATTGAGCAAATAGGTAAATACACTGAAGATAATGAATGCAAGGTTCCTCACTAGAAAAAGTATTTCAAAATATTCTAAGAGTAGAGGGCTGAATGACCTCTGATGTTAGAATCCATGATGCATATATCAATATATTATCTGTATATATATATATATATATATATATACACACACACCTATATAAATACATATATATGTATTATATATGTACATATATATAAATATAAATATATTTATATTTATAAATATATTTATAAATAAATCTATAAATATAAATATATTTATAAATAAATCTATAAATATAAATATATTTATAAATAAATATAAATATATTTATAAATAAATATAATATATATAAATATATACAATAAATATATATTATATATTATATAATATATAATATATATTATATAATATATAATATATAATACATATATATAAATATATATAAATAAATATATTTATAATTATAAATATATTTATATTTATAAATAAATATAAATATATTTATATTTATAAATAAATAAATATATAATACATATATTATATAATATATAATATATAATAAATATATAAACATATATATAAATATATTTATAATATATTTATAAATAAATATAAATATATTTATATTTATAAATAAATATAAATATATTTATACATTTAAATATATATTTAAATATTTATTTATATATATATTTATATATATATAAATAAATATAAATATATTTATATTTAATGAATTTAATAAATTTAATAAAAATAAGTATATATAAATATTTATATAAATATAAATATATATACATATAAATACATATTATACACACACACACACACACACACACCTATATAAATACATATATGACATAGCACTGCCTTCTAATTTTTTTTTTTTTTTCAACGTTTTTAATTTATTTTTGGGACAGAGAGAGACAGAGCATGAATGGGGGAGGGGCAGAGAGAGAGGGAGACACAGAATCGGAAACAGGCTCCAGGCTCCGAGCCATCAGCCCAGAGCCTGACGCGGGGCTCGAACTCACGGACCGCAAGATCGTGACCCGGCCCAAGTCGGACGCTTAACCGACTGCGCCACCCAGGCGCCCCAGCACTGCCTTCTAAAAGACCTAAAAGCAATGGCATCCCACTAGAAATGAACATATCCAGGACCCAGATCCTGGTTTCTAGAACCATCAGGGCTCTTTATTGAAATTTAGAAAAAATACAAAATTCTAGGACTATGAGAAGGAAAGGACAAAAAGTCTAGAACATCCTGTTGCGGCAGATACTTAAAGAATGTTGTAAACATGTTAAGAAATCACAAGAGGGGCGCCTGGGTGGCTCTGTTGGTTAGGTGTCCAGCTTCAGCTCAAGTCATGATCTCATTGTTCGTGGGTTTGAGCCCCACATCGGGCTCTGTGCTGACAGCTCAGAGCCTGGAGCCTGCTTCAGATTCTGTGTCTCCCTCTCTTGCTGCCCCTCCCCCACTCGGGCTCTGTCTCTGTCTTTCAAAAACAAATAAATGTTAAATAAAAGAGAATTAAAAAAAAAAGAAATCACAAGATTTCTAGAGCTGATGTGCAAAGGTTTAATGGAAAACAGGATACTGGCATACTCTAGGAAAATACTCATTGATTACAAAGGGGAAAATTGTGAATTTACAGTGGGGCAGACACTAATAGACAGGCATTTATGATTAACATCATTAGTGATGGGGTGGAGATATAATCTATATCTCTGGTATGAAGCATTAGGAAGACTAAGAAGAACAAGCAATCTTTTTTTTTTTTTTTTAATTTTTGCCAAGAAACATGACATGGGTCTGTCTGGTCATGAGGTCATACTGGACAATCCAGTTAAGGGTCATCCTACAGAATGAAGAATCTAAGACATTAAATCTGTGTAAGACATTAAAGACAAAGAAAGGGTGAGAAACTTTTGCAGTTTGAAGAAGACTGTATTAATATAGCAATGAAATTAATGGGTGTTCCTGGATGAGATCTTGGACAAGAACAACAACAACAAAAGACACAGTTGGACATAAACAGGATTGTATTCGTGTTGATTTCCTGATTTGGAAAGTTGTATGGTGATTAGGTAGGACAGTATTTCCTCATCTGGATGAACTGAACACTAGAATATTTAAAGGTGTTGGAAAAATTCTATCTGCAGCTTGCTTTTAAATAGTTCAAAAAGGACTGATGATCACAGGTATATGTGTGTGTGTATGCACATGCATGTTTGTAGGGAGAGAGAGGTTATGGAGTAAATACAATAGAATGGAATTTTAATAGTTGGAGAATCTGGGTAGATATGGGAGATTTCTCTGTACTCTACTTGTTTTTTAAAATTGTTACTGAAGTATACTTGACATACAATGTTATGCTAATTCCAGGTATACAACATAGTGATTCGATAATTCTGTATATTACCCTATGCTCATTACGGTAAGTGTAGTTATTGTGTGTCATTGTAAAACATTATTACTTGCTTTTTTAAGATTGAAATTATTTCAAAATAAACTATTAAAAAAAGAACATAGTATACCACCTCAAAATTCTAAATATATAACCACCACAGATCAAGAGTATAGGTAAATTTTACTCTGTGCCTTACTAACATCAAGGGACATTATTGCATCAACTCATGGTAAAACTGAGTATCATAGGAATGATACTGAGTCTGGAAGTTCAAACATTTGTATTATATTAAAAAAATAATATTCACAAAATAGTTTTAAAAATAAATGAAAATTTCAATTATCTGGAATAATTATAGAGTAGTTCTCCTTCTGCAATATTGATGAATAAATAAAACATCATTGTAAAGGTTGACAGTATAGTTGGTTGTTTATACCAGACTACACATATGATAGAGGTTCTTCTTGAGGTGTGATCCTTGGAGTATACACAGAATTACTTGAAATGCTCATTAAAAATACAGCTTTTGGATCCATCCTCAAATTACTGAATCGGTAAAGATGAGGCTCAGACATCTGCATTTTAACAAACATTGCTTCCTGCCCCAGCCCTGCTATTTCTTAGAGACCAGATTTAAAGAATCCCTGTTATAGTGGCTGTGGGTTACCTAAAACTTGTACTATTAGGAAGGCCATCAGTTTGTGTATCTTAGACACTCCAACTGTGAGAACTAGACTCATTTTAATACCCAGTGTGTTTATTGATGGTTTTATTGTGCTATGGAAGCTAGGTTCTCCAAACCTTGAAGAGTCTTGCATGCTTCAAACCAAACATTCTCACACCTTTCTTGGAGGTTTAATCCATATAATAACTCTACTTGATAGATGCAACAAATACATTCTACTAATTTTCTTAGATAAGAAATCTCAGATGGATAGAAGTTCAGTAAGTTGGGCCATACATCTAGTGTAAGGAACAAATCTAAACATCAGGTCACTTGCCTCTTAGTGAAGCCTTTTACCCATATGAACCACTCCTTTCAATTTTAGGAATAAATAGTATCTATACATACAAAATAGAACGTACATATTATTTTGTACTCTCTCAACCAAAAGATTAGTGGACATTCAGGCGGGGCATCTACCTCATAATGAGTTATGTTGCCCCAACCTCGACTCCACAGCAGAAGAAATTTTCCCAGTTCCTTCCAGCTAGAGCAATTTCTCAACTGACTCCAGTAGGAAAGGGTGGAATGAAATTTAGCTCATTATGTAATCACTCATTTTTTACTTAATGTTTATTTATCCAATGCTAGTTTGTTAGAAAGCTTAAGTAAGCCAGTAGCCAAATCCCTTGAACCTTCTGTTGACTGTATTAAATGTTGGGCTTCCATCTTGTCTTACCCCCTTTTTTTCATATGGCCAAGGCTCTGGTTAATATCCAGCTTAAAGACTCAAGAGCTGAACTCCATGGTGGTATCCTTTTATTAACTGTCACTTGATGTTCAGTAAGTATCAAATGTTCACAGATATTGATACAGTTTATAATCATGAAAACACCATTTGCTTCCATGACTATAATTTTTGTTTTAATTGTGTTTACTCACATCATCTCCTTAAATTTTCAAGAAGTCCCTATGGTGTAAAGGTAAACACTTTTATTTGAAAATTTTGTTTGTTAATGAAATGGAAAGATGGTGTCCATGATTACAGAACATTTTACTATAGACTCAAGATTAGAACCAAGGTCTCTGAATTCCTATCTTCTTATACAGATATAACACAATGATAGGATTCAACTCTCATTCACGTATTAATTACATCTATAAAAATGAATTGATTACTTGTCTTCTGCTAGTTTGTAATAGGACCTGGTTATACATTGATTCTGTTGAGAAGATAGACAAATAACTGGGCAGTATGATAAAGGGCTGCATTAGACAAAATGTGCAGAGTGTTGTGAAGGAAGAAAGTTAAGAGGCTAACTCAGATTCAAGGAAGACCATTCCAAGATGGAGTAAGTTTTATGCAATTTTGAAAACTCTAGTTAAGTCGGGCAAAAGGCATAATTGTTAAGAGAATCCCAGAGGATCATGCCAATTATCTAATAGGCAGGTTAAGCACAGGCTCAGGGCTCCAGAAAAGCAAAACTCCAAAGATATTAGAAACAAGTATTAAGTATTTGGTATTTGAAATATTTTTCTATCACAGAAAAATAATCCCAGTTTCATTGTTCTTTCTTTACACTTACTTAATGGTTTTAATATTATGTTTACTTAGAATTTCATAAAATTCAAAGAACATCATATTTTCCCATAAGTTAGAATTTCTTATAGTCTCAATCCCATCTGGGCTAGAGAAAGGAGAAAATATAGGGTTTAGGGGAATTAGGAGAATTAGTCTGGCTCAAGTACATTCATGGAATCCAAGTAATGGCAAGAGGGGTGAATAGTACCATTCAGCATTCTCCATATTCAATAGCCTTCTTGGTGTGGGTAGAGTTCAAACTTTGTATTAAGAACCCCAGTGAGCAGTGGAGGTGACACAGTGCATGCATTCTGGAGTTTGAATCCTACTTGTCGCTTACTAGCTAGGACTCTGGACAAGCTCCTTCACCTGTCAGTGCCAGTTTCCTCATCAGTACGTTATGAGGATTGAATGAGCTAATGAGTCTAAAGACAACACTTAATTAATGCTAAGTGGGTTTTGGGTTATCATTATTGAAAGAGGTTATTAATAAGATGCATGACATGATAAGATTTGCATCTTAGAATATTTGTCTAGGTTATAGTAAGCAGGATAGGAGATAAGAATGGAGTCAGAAGGATGAATCAGGGCACAGACCCAAGTGTGATGATGTTATCCAGAATGATTTTAGTAAAAGAGTTAAAAAGAAGGAAGTGGATTTCTCTAATAGACAGGCTTGATTGATTAATGGGAAAGTACAGGAGAAAGACATCAATATTAACATGCAGATAGAGGAATGGCCTTATAAGTGGGTGCTTGTTGGAAAGAGAGAGTAGACGGGTTTTAACCTGCCTGGTTGAAGTGTGGGACCGGATCACAGAACTGACTGTAGTGTGGGTTTGGGGCATAGAACAGTCTTGGAATATGAATTACGAAAGCAAGACCTAATGTCAGATTTCTGTTTGTGCTATTTGTGGCCTGCAGCAAATCTGCTAATTTTATGGCTCCTAGATTCCTGTTCTCCCAATCTGAAAAAGAGAGTCTGTTCTAAACTGTTTTTAAGGTTACTTTTACCTTTGGTATTTAGTAATTATGATTATAAAATGTGATAAATGCTTACTAAGTGAAGAACAATGAACAGGGGTTTTACTGAGTTGCTGAAGACCTAAGAGGAGACTGTGAGTGGAGCCATTTAAACACAGAAGATCATCTGGTGTTTGTTTGTCCATTAGCCTGGCAACTCTTTGGAGTTTACTCAGGAAGCTTCTAAGCAACCTTTAATCTAACCAATCTTTGAAGTCAAATTAGGTTTTTTTCTATATATTTACTATTTTGAGCCAGAGGAACATTAATTTTACCTAGAACTCTCATACTTTTAATATTCATTGTAGAATAAAATTATAAAAGCTCTTCAAAAGTAATACTTATGATTACATTTATGAGAAGTTAAAAAAAAGGTCCACAAAATTTTGAGTTCTGAAAAAGCTTGCATTCGTAACATTGAGATATATGAGTAGTTCGTACATCATTTTTTAAAAATAAAGTTTATTTACTTTTGAGAGAGAGAGTGTGTGAGTTGGGGAGGGGCAGAGAGAGAGAGGGAGAGAGAAAATCCCAAGCAGACTCTGCAGTGTCAGCACAGAGCCTGATGTAGGGCTTGAACTCACAAAACCATGAGATCACGACCTGAGCTGAAACCAAGAGTCAAGATGCTTAACGGACTGAGCCACCCAGGCGCCCCATATGAGTAGTTGGTACACGATTTAAGGACAACAGTGTCAGCCCTGCTTGCCATAAAGCATTATTGTCAAGATCAAATGAGCAAATGTATTTGAAATAAAGTGTTGTTTTTTTTTTTGTTTTTTGTTTTTATTTATTTATTTATTTATTTATTTATTTATTTATTTATTTTTATTAGAAGAGCTTCAAAGTGTCTGTTGAGGGCTTTCATTACTTCTGATGATAGCACAGATTGTTCCTAGGAGCTTCAGCACTGAGCTCACATATTTGAAATCCTAGAAAACTCAGTATTAAATAGGCAAGAGCCCAAGCCATTGTCCTGTGTTAAAATGTATATTTCTACTGCTTTCTAATAACTGGCATTTCCTTCACATTAACAAAATGTGAACGTCCTATGGGAAATTTATGTTCTCTCAAGCCTTTCTCTGAATTACTTTAATTAGGTAACCAAATCAATTTCATGTGCCAGATAGTAGTAATGAATGCGTAAGATTATCACTGAAATTGAGAAAAGGAAAATTTTAGAAAAATTTTTGTTAAGAACGGGGTAGTTTAAAAAAAATTGGTATCTTGAAGACCAGGAAAATGAGGCAGAGGATAATCTGAAAGGGTCTCAGAGTAAGACTTGGGAAAATAATGGGGACAAACTGAGTATACAAACTTGACCTAGATTTGTGATGGCTTCTGGTGGATACTATACCCTTTTGAGTTTCTTTTAACTGAGTTAAAGACTACTTTGAAAACCTGTGAGTCCTAGCTTTGCCACCCTATTTTCTTTACCTTATAATAAGATAAAGAAAGCAAAACAGAGGAAGGGAGAATTATCTGGATTTGTCTGAAATTCTTTAGTTTCCTTTTGAGTTTAAATAACTTGATAGTAATGCTAACTCCCATTCACCAGTAGGTGGAGTGGTAATCTTCAAATAACTAGTAGATGAATCTTTCTGGACAAAAATAAAGACAAAAAATTATATGGAATTACTGTTCACCAGGCACAGGTCCAAAGGTTTTGCATGTATTGCATCAATACACTCATAACCCTTATAAAAAAGCAGTGTTATTATACCCATTTTATAGATGAGCAAACCAAGGTTCAGTGCTGTTGAGTAACTTCCCCAAGGTCACACAGCTTATAAGCTCAGAACAGAGAGTCAGCCTCTTGAATCACATTCCTAATAACAAAATACAATGCTTCTTTGTATTCTTCTCCATCTTTACTAAAGGAATTCCTCTTTCTTCCTGCTTTACTTTACCTTGCATTTCATATACAGTAAAGAATTAAATCTCTAAGTTCCTTGCCATGTGTTAATCTTCAGATAGAATAGAAATAATCATTGCTTTCTGTTTCCCTTTAATTGGCCCTCAGACAACTATTTTTTCAATAAGCCATGTCCTTTCATTGTTCTCTTTTCTCAAGCAGTTCCCTCTATCCATAAGCCATGCATCGGTCTCCCTTGTTAATAAGGTGCTTGTCCTTCAAGTTCAGCTCTGTACATCCCACATCCTATAAAGCCAATCTCTTCTCACTCCATTCTAGGTCCATGTTCTCTTATTAGTTTTCTTAGATGTCTTCTTTTCTTTTAATGTTTATTTTTTTGAGAGACCCAGAGAGAATGTGAGTTGGGGAGGGGCAGAAAGCAAGGGAGACAGAGGATCTGAAGCCGGCTCTGCGTCAACAACAAAGAGCCCAATGCAGGGCTCAAACTTACAAACCGCAATATCATGACCTGAGCCAAAGTTGGATACTTAACCAACTGAGCCACCTAGGCACCCTAGTTTTCTTATACAGTAAAACCTTGGATTGCAAGTAACTTGTTCTGCGAATGTTCTGCAAGACAAGCAAACATTTGTAATACATTTTAACTTGATAAATGAGTGATGTCTTGTAATATGAGTAGTAAATGTTGCCAAATATCACAGGATCACAACTAAGCCAATGGTTCTTAAAATTCACTTTGACAAACAAGTGCTTTGGATTACAAGCATGTTCCTGGAATGAATTATGCTCACAAACCAAGGTTTTATTATTTCTGTTACACCAATTATCATTTCCAACTTGTAATATACATAATTGTATGCCTGGTCCCACACAATATGTATTGCTAGAGGTAGAGGATATCACATATCCCACATCGTAATTTACATTCCCAGTGCCAATAACAAATAGTAGGTGCTCAATGTATGCTTAAAAAAATTTTTTTTTGGAAAGAATGAGTTGTTGTTACAAGATCTGTAGAAACGTAAGAAAAAAAGGTCAGTGTCTCCTGCTGTTGAAATTGCTGAGTTCTGAAAGGGGCACATGTAGCACATGTTTTGAAATGTATACTCTTGTCTTTCCCCAAAAGTATACTCTTGAAATGTATACTCTTTGAAATGTATACTCTTTGCTTTCCCCAAATAGAAGCAGCTGTCCGTTAAATTTAAGACAGAAGCTTGGTCTAAAAAGCAGCACTTGCTCTGCTCCTGCAGATGTCTCCAAGAACAGAATATGTGGGTGCAGTTGCACCTGACAGTGAATATTAAAGGTTTGGCCTGCTTCATTTCTCATTTTCACAAAGATTCACATTGAAATAAATCCCATTTCACCAAACAATGATCTCATCTCAACTTTGCTAAATATTACATTTTCTTAACAGACTACTTTCAGGGAATTGTTGACTGAGAAAGTGACTTTGGAGAAGGGGTCACAGAGTTCTTCTTCTTTTCCCCAGATTACTAGCCACCACCTATGTCTTAACTGAGAATGTAACTAAGCAGCCCAAACCCAATTCTTAAGCTCCCATTTGCTTAGAAGGTGCCATTAAAACAGATCTGGCTAGGGGCGCCTGGGTGGCGCAGTCGGTTAAGCGTCCGACTTCAGCCAGGTCACGATCTCGCGGTCCGTGAGTTCGAGCCCCGCGTCAGGCTCTGGGCTGATGGCTCGGAGCCTGGAGCCTGTTTCCGATTCTGTGTCTCCCTCTCTCTCTGCCCCTCCCCGGTTCATGCTCTGTCTCTCTCTGTCCCAAAAATAAATAAAAAAAAAAAAAAAAAAAAAGTTGAAAAAAAAAAACAAAAAAAAAAACAAAAACAGATCTGGCTAAGTGTTCCTTAGAATCAGTAAACACAGACTAACTCCTTTTGTCCAAATGCTGATGTAGACCTGCTTTATAGGTAATTCCAACTTTAGCTGCAAGGCCCCTATATTTTTAGCTGCAAATGCTGTGACTGTTTAATTAGAATAAAGTTTTTGCCAGGTGAATGTTAGAGGCAATGATGATGTTATTATCAGGTTGCTCTCTGCATTTGGAAGTAGCTTCTGTTCAGATCCTATTTCCAGACAACTATCACTTCAAAACAGGAAAAAAAAAAAAGTCACATTTCAAATGTACCTCAAGGAGTAGGTTTCATCAGGGCTCACAATGATTCACTTTGCCTGTGTTCATCTTTTGGTTAAAAAGCAAAACAGAATGGGGTGCATGAATACTAAGATTCTGGGCTTATTTTAAAGATTCTACTTTAATTTGTTTTTTTGTGATATTCATTGTCGCAACTTGTACTATATAGTAAACAATGAGCCACATAAAACGGAATCAAATGGACATTAATCAGTCTAAAGCTTGATTGACCTCTCAATAACAGTTAATACTGTTAAGCACTCCTTCCACCTTGAAATATTCTCTCCTCAGTGATCTCTGTGATACCCCATTTTCTTTCTATTTCTATGCACTGAGATGGAGCCTTAAAGGGATTTCAACATTTAAAAGTCTGATAGAGGAGAATGAGACCACAGGGATTTCAGAAGGATTCTCTTCCCTTCCCAGGCTAATTCTTCATGCCCATGGCTTTTCAACTGCTCTTGATATGCCAATTACTTTTGAATATATATACACATAATGCTATCAGTCCTCTGAGGTCCAGATTCTGTCTTCTCAACTCCCCCAATGTATTTCTCCAGATACCTCAGGTTCCACCTGACAAAAAGTGACTTTAGATTCTCCAGCATCTCTCAAGTCTATTCTCTAGTCTTCCTGTCTTGAGAAACAAAAGCACTACTTCTTGTACAAACCAGAAAGGTAAGGATCACTTTAAGCACCTCTTGGTTCTTATCTACCCATATCTAATCAATGACAAAATTTTAACTTATTTCAGGACCACCCTTTGAATCTAATTACTTTGATTTACACCCTGATAAATGCCAATCCTTTCCCATTTGAATTACTATCACAGCCTCCTAATAAAACTCCCAACATCATATACATTCTTCCATTAACCATTTTATACAAGGTAATCAGAATATTTTAAAAAATACATATACAATCATGTGGTACTTCTAATTAAACTCCTCAATGAAATCCTGTTACTTTAAGAATAAAGACCTAAATCTTTGAAACATCCTGCCAGGCTTTCCTCAACCTGGCCCCTGCTTTCTCCCTTCTTGCTTTGTACTTCTTTTCCATAAGCTCTCAGTGGTTCAACCACACTGGCCTTTCTTCAGATTCTGAAACATGCTTAGCTCCCTTCTGCCAAAGGGTTTCACTAGTGTTATTCCTTCTGGATGCAAAGCTTTTACTGATTTCTCTTCACCTGGTTTAACTCTTACACCAAAGTTAGCTCAAATGCCATGTCCTGAAGGATGTATTTTGCTGAACCTATCTATAATGTCATACCTGTAGTTATAATCTTACATAGAAAATTTCAAAGCAATTTAAAAAATAATTCTGTTTAATTGATTATGTTGTATTTCCATATTGCAGTAGAATGTAAGGTCTGTGAGGAAAGGGGCCATTTTTTGTATGTTTATTATAGCATCACCCATAGCTAATGTCAAAGACAAACAGAGCTGATATTAGTTAAAGCTATAAAAACAGATTTTATTCAGTAACTTCTGACAGTAGGAAAAACAGCTGGGCTCTGTTCTGATTTGTGCAGAGATGATAGGGTGTTTTTTTTTTTTTTTTTTAATTATTTATTTAAGTTCAAGCTAGTTAACATACAATGTAGTATTGGTTTCAGGAGTAGAACCCAGTGATCTATCACTTACATATAACACCCAGTGCTCATCCCAACAAATGCCCTCCTTAATGCCCATCATACATTTAGACCATCTCCCCACCCCCTTCCCTCCTGCAACCCTCCGTCTGTTCTGTATATTTAAGAGTCTCTTATGGTTTGCCTCCATCTCTGTTTTTATGTTATTTTTTCTTACCTTCTCCTATGTTCATCTGTTTGATTGGGTGTTTTAAAGGGAGAATGAGGGAATGGGTGGGTGGGGGGGATTCAGTTAAGTCAGAGAAATTATAATTACGAAGGGATGGTTAGTGTGCATGTAAATAGGTCAGCTGCATCTGCAGGCTGGCAGTTCCTGAAGTTAAGATTCTATTTTCCCACAGAGACTGGGAGACATAGGCCCCATCTTTGCTGACGGTTTACATTCTAAAGGAATGGCTCTCAGGTGCTTAAGAGAGGCATTCTAAGTTATAAGAGATACATATTCACAATCATAAAAACTTTTTTAGTAAATCTCTAAGAAAGAAATATCAGGGGACCATGGTCATGTGCTGGCTAGCTCATTTCCTGGTAGTGTTTTCCTGGTAGTGTTCAGCTTTCTCAGGAAGGCATTTTAATAGGGGGCTGGGTTATCCTAGGGAGCATGGCCTTATGTTACCAGAAACCACACTACACTTTGGTCAAGTCTCTTAGTGCAGGGGTTTGGAAGGAGTTTTTACACACCGAGAGTTCTGCATTTCTCACTAACATACCACCTGCTAGGAGTATGCACTCGGTAAACATTTGCTGAATGACAGCATGAATTGTGGATACCTCAGTAAGCTTGCTCAGAGTACTTACTATTAAGGAAAGGAAGCTTGGTGTGATATAGCACACCCAGTTCTCAAACAGCTTACTCCTTTACCATCAGCATTTCCAGATCATTCAATTATTATTACATTTATTAAGGAAGAATAGTGACATACTTAACATGATATGTTAAAGTGAGTTTCAGGTTCACTTCCAATTACTTTGTCATTTTAATGTACTCTACCCAACAGATGGGTGATCTGAAAGTCAGGACACGTCTAGTTGGGGGTACAAAAATCTGATTCAAATCTGACCCAATCTGACTTAATCTGATCTCTCTCAATAAAAGGAAAATTTATTGCCTCAGATAACTGAGATATCTAGCATCGCCATACTGGGTAATTAGATGATGTTTTCAAGGCTCAATTTATTTATTCTCTCTGTCTTTGCCTTCTGCTGTGCTGGCTTTAGTCTCAGGTCCTACCTGGTAGCCACATAATGGGAACTGGTCCATACAAGTTCATATTCAGCAGGAGAGAGTAAATCCACTACTCTGAAGGCTCAAACAAAGGTATTTGCATTGAGGCTCTGGAGTTCTTATTGACCTGGTAGAAGTATGTACCTATCCCCAAACCATCCAGTGTTGGGGGACAGAATGAGCTGATTGGTTCATAAGCATTGCTCACATGTTCCACTAATAAGTTTGGGATAGGGTCAGCTTCCTAGTAACTACACATCCTGAGAATAAGGGAAAGGGGTGAGAACCCTAACAGACATGGGAACTCTTTCCCAAAGTATGCAATAGGATGTCGTGTAGCTCAAAATACACTGATTATGCATTGCGTTGACTTCTTACTGCATTCACCAGGTATACTGGTTCTCTCTCTATACATATTGAGGGAAGGAACTGAATAAACTCAAAAATCAATAAAAGTTTATTGCTTCTAGAATTGCAAATTTATACACAAATCTGTGTAGCCATTTTTAAGAAGGGAACTCAATCTTTGCATAAGACCCTAAATAAAACACATTTTTAGGCTGTGAATAAAAGATTCAGAACTCTAAAGACCAATACCTGTTATAAAAAATGATACTTTAACAAAGTAATTTTTATTGACTAGTAATATATTCATAAGCATTAGATATCATATAAGTTTCTTTGCATCCTGTTGTAGATGATTTTTATTTAACTTTAAAATATAAAAATTGTCATGAGGTCCCATCCATCACCTCCATCTTAGGAATAGTGAAAAAGAGAGGCTGTCATTGATTAAGCTCATTAGGAATGGCATGGTCATTGTGTAGCATCCTCTGCTAATGAATGACCTTTCTTCCCCTGGTGTCATCTGTATTTCTCTCTGTGAAAGAGCTTGAGAAAACACTTGGGTTTACCTGTCAAGATTTCTACCTGCAGCGATCGTGGGTGTTCAGTGTGAATTTAGGCTTCAGTAGAGGGAGAGAATAAGCATTCATTCTTCTATGCCACGGCACAGAGATCCATTTTGTGCAATAAATGGTATTTCAGATCCTAACCATACCTGCTAAAATAGCACATTTATAATAAGGCAGTAGTTCACTCATCTACCAGAGCCACTTTCCATATATAATTAGATTTCTGCTGCCTAAACTCTATTCTCTAATGTCAGAATTATTTCTGCCCTCATATTGCAAACACTATTCTATTTAGTATACACAGCTTTCTTGAATGCTTTGTTCTGGGAACTATTTACCATTAATTTGTGTCCAGGTGAATTTATCATGTTAGCCCAGCACAGTAATTAAATGGCTGAAGTCATTCTGTATATGAATACACTGTATTCATTATTACCATTCTACTTAATTCAGCATCATCTGTAGACTTCTAAATATTGCTTCTACATCATCATTTGATACATGCTCAATAAGACCCTTGCAATTTAAATGTCTTTCATTTCCAGCTGTGATTTTTTGCTCTAAAGTTTTATCAATTGTAGATCACAATATAGACTTGTATAGTAGTGAGCTTACAGCTCTGAGAAAGACTTACATAGTTCATGTGGTTTGTCTCCTACCTTTGGACTGAATCTCACTCTAAAAGATTGGATTATATTTTATTTTCACATATTACTGAGAAAAATCCTCAGTGTTACCCCAGCTCCTGTTGGGCCTTATACTGCAGATATGAAAATGTTCTGCTCAGTTCTCATGTTTCAGGGAATATAACTGACTGACAGCTCCAGCCGCCATCCCTCTGGATCCCACCATTTTCGTCACACTTCCTGTTACTGCTCCCATGCAATGACTGAGCATTGCAGGGGCTAAAAGCAAGCCTATTCCAGTGAGACATATTACTCCTCTAACAGGTCACGTGGGTTTGGAGCTTCCTGTTAGCCTTGCCAAACCTTTGTTGGAACCATGCTGCAGTCTGAGACTCTCCCTTCCCCAAACTGTTTTCTTCCCTCTTTCCTACAGTAAGCACTACACCTGCATCACATTCTGAAGGCTTTCTCCTTCTTCCCTGTTTTGTCTCCTGACACACCTCTGTCATTTCTAATCCCATCCTGATGTCTTCTTCTTGAAGGATACAAACTAATGCAATTTACTATTAGAAAAACCTTCCTTAGATTCAATTGTAATTCTCTATACTAGGAAAAAAAAAGGTTTACCTCCTCCAGTTTTTGTTTGTTGAAGGTGGAGAAAAACCATAGAAGGATAAAATATTCATATAACTGAAGAGGTGTGTACTAAGGGATTTGAAAGCATTTTTTCTTCTCATTAGTGTAAAATCTCTAACTTAATATGCTCTTACTAATCCATTTACTTTATTGTATCTTTTGTTTCTACCATATGTCCTAGATTCTAAGGCAAATGTTTTTCACATTTTAACATTTCTGACGTTGGGATGTATTTTACAAGTATGAGTGTGTCACAATTTAAGTGGCGCTTTTTCTCCTTAGTGGTATATAAATTAATGGAGTACCTTATAATCATTGGCATATAAATTCTATCAAGTTCTGTATCTTTTCCATTTAGATTCTCTGTATTGTGTGTGTGTGTGCATGCAGTGTGTGTATTTAGAGCCCTGAGCCAATTTATATTGGCATTTTATATTTTCTCTATCTCCATTTCATCTGTGATTTGTTTGTTTAATGGAAGGAAATATTTGAATTCATCCATATTTTAGCTCCATTTAGCCATTCTAACACAATACTTCTATCCTATATAACTGAAACAAAATTTGTTCAGAACTTTGAAATGCTTGGACTCCGTGAGATTTTTTTCTCTACTATGTATTAAGTTGGTTTGGTAACTATATTGAAGACTATGATAAGAATACTTGTTTGGAACCGAGATTATTTCTTTTCCTCAAATGAAATTCTGATTTGCATTCATTTTTGGTGCATTTGATTCCAGAAGGAACAAAGATCATGTCTGAAAAAAAAAAAAGTGTTGCCACCATAGATAAAAATTGTCATGTAATCTATTGATAAGCAAGTTATAGGTTCAGTATCAAGAGAGGAAAACATTTTTTTACTCATTGATAATGTAATGGACCCCATTGGGCTCTGCCCTTCAGGGAGCTTACAAAGCCAGAAGAAGGAGGAAGGGGCTCTTTCCTTTCTGTCTGTTTGCTTCCCTGTTGGTGTCTCCATAGCAACACTTCTTCACTCCAGCAGCAGCAATTCCTTCCTGTGGAAGCAGCCAAGTCCAATTTGTGGTTGTTCCAGTGTTTGCAGGACCAGCTTTATTGCACCCTCTTAGAGACACCAGCATCAATAAACTGTTACTGGTGTCTACCCTTCTGATATCTGGGGCCTAGTCCCATAGAGTCCCTCTTAGAAGATCAAAAACTCCAGCACTAGTGAAGCAGGACCACCTCCTCAGAGATAAGAGTTTCAACTCCTTAAAGACCTCTTCTAATCCTCTAGGCATTCATAATTCCAACAATTTTTATGGAATTTCATAATTTCACTATTCCTTTGTTTTCTCAGTTCAAAGTGTTGTAACTTCTTCCTGCAGTTGCTGCCTTGGTGATACCTTAATTTCTGTGGTGTGCTGGAGATCCTTGTAGCAGCTAACATAAGCTGATTATGTTCTTCTCTCCCCAGCTTTGTGTTCAGTGATGTCAAATTGGTAGCTTGGCATTAGCCAGGGCAGGAGTAGTACACCACTAATATTGGAAAACACTAAAAAGCAGGGCCATTCCCTAACTCACAACAGAGAGCCAGCTTACTAGCCCACCATACCTTAGACTTCTCTTTTTAACTTTTCAGTTACCTAGTTAATAACTTAATATTCAGTTGAAAGATCTTCAACTTAAAATCTCTTTGTTTAAATAACTAGTGCAAATTCTGACTTCTAAGTGGACCCTAAATGATCCAGTATCATTTTTCTCAACTATAAAATATGAAAAATTGTAATAGTTACATTATAAGTTACATGTGAGGGTAAAATGAGACAACAGAGTTAAGACACTTAGCCTAGTCTCTTTGAAGAATCTTATAAATGACTTTGGGGCCAATTTATTAAATTTGAACCTACCTTTTTTAGCCTGTATTTTCTCCTTTTGCCATTAGATTAGAAACTTCTCAAAGGGGATACATTAGCCTTCAAGAGAACATTTGTTAATGTCTGGAGACCTTTTTGGCTGTCATAATTTGCAAGAGAGGGAGCTATGGACATCTAACGGGTAGAGCCCAAAGATACTTGCCAAACATACAGTACACAGGAAGGAATTATGCAGCCTAAAATGTCAACATTGCTGAGGTGGAGAAGCTCTGAATTAGGTTATGAGTATTTTCTTTCTCCAGCAGTTTTGGCTAAGCTGAAAACAGAAATGTTTCAAAGTCATTGGGTTCTTCCTCATCTTGTAAAACCCTGTGCTCACTGAAGAACTGATATTAAGATAGAGACAGACAGAGACAGAGGATAGAGAGAGACTGAGAAACAGAGAAACAGAGAGAGAATGGAATTCCACAAGAAGATTATAATAGGGTAGAGAAAGGGACAGGGATTTTTCCAAAAGGTCAGATAGTAGGTTTTCAGCAAAGACCAGAGCTGTTATATTCCTGGCAACAATGTACTGAGCATTTGCAAAACTTCAGAGGCTCATAACTGTGTCAAGGGAGGCTAGATGCTGCATCCAAGTTTCTCAGCATGGAAAACTGTTCCTGTGCCCCAGTGACTCCTAGAGGCTTGAGACCCTAGCAGCAGTCACGAGATCCCCCAGGGTTTGCACGTTTGCACATTCCTGGGAGGAGGGAGGCCCCCAAATAATTCATTGAATGCCCTGCCAGCATGGCAGATTGGAACTTAGACCTTGATTTAGAGAAAATGGAAATAAAAGTGATTTTACTTTTTAAACAACTGACTTTGCAGCCTGAGTCACAGTCACTTATTTTAGTATAATATACTGAATATGGTGGATGTAATCTTAATTGTAGCTGTGTTCCTGGAGACAACAACAGCCTCAGCAGCTATAGTAGCAGCAGCTGTTTTTATCCACTCTGAGTAATAGAGATGTAGGTTTCTTCAAATAAATTAATGCTTCTATTTTCAATGACTCCTTTGGTACAAATATGCATGCTAAAGTACATAGAAAAAGAAGTAGGGGGGCAAAAAAAAAGTAGTTGTAATAGGTGAGAGGCATTTTTCAATTTATGGACATATAAAAACCAGAAAGATGTGTCCATATAATAACTCTTATTTTTAAAAATATTATAATTAATTCAAAGTATTGTTTCTATGTGTGAATTTTTACTATAATATACAGATGTATTTATCTGTACCATCAGTGTTATATACACATATAAACATGTATGATTTTACTAATCAATCATATATAACATGGGTATATAGCTTGATCAAGGGTTTTGAAGTTTTCTTTTCTTTTTAAAAAGTTTTGATGTTTATTTATTTTGAAAGAGAGAGACAGAGCACAAGCAGGGGAGGGGCAGAGAGAGAAGGAGACACAAACCAAAGCAGGCTCCAGGCTCCCAGCTGTCAGCACAGAGCCCGATGTGGGGCTCGAACCCACGAGATGTGAGATCATGACCTGAGCCGACGTCTGACGCTCAACTGACTGAGCTGCCCAGGCACCCCTGAATTTTTCTCTTCATCACAATGTTTCCACTGTCACAAAACAAAAATATCTCATTATCTACCAACATCTTTGCCAATGAAATCAAGATAAAATGTTGCACTGACCTGATTTCCTACAACAAAAAATGAAAAGTGTAAGGGGACTGGTGTACTGGTGAAAGCACCCTCAGTGAGGATTGAATACAATTCATAAAATGTCTCACCCACAGGCTTGGTGTACATATGTTTGGAGGTGTCTATGGTAAAGAAGGCTCGCACATTCACAGTGGAATGAATCTGAACAGTAAATGGAGTTCTACCCCCGCCTTCAGGGAGGTTATGCTCTATTGGCTACATTGAAAGATGAAGTCACTGAGGCTCTGGAGATTAAGAAACTTGCCCAAAGATCCACACCCACGACTAGTAGTATATTTATGACCTTAAGAATGCTGTACATATGGAACCTGGTTGTAACACAAGGTGTTACATATACTTTAGGTTACATTTGCTATGAGTAATGCAACCTCTCTTCCCACCAAACAGACAAAGTGGCTTAAACAAGGCAGTTTCTTTCTTTCTCTTATATGCAGTCTGGCTGAAGTCAGTCCAGATCTGGCATGATACTTCATGGTATGAGGAAGACAGATTCCCTCTATTCTGTGGTTTCACTGTGTGTATCTTTTATACTCAAGGTCACTTCATTGTCTAGGATGTTGCAGGATCTCCAGGTAGTATGTCTTCATTCTAATATGTACAAAAGAGGACCAGCTGAAAGGGTGAGAAGGGCAAGCCTCCTCATTTTAAAGATAAGTTTTGGAATTTGCATGTATCACTTCTCCTTATAAACCATTAGCCAGAACTTAGCTTCAAGTAGACCAAGAAAATAGATCCTCTTCTAGGTAGGTGATCATGTCCCCAGCTAACAATCTGGTATCCTACTACTTTAGAGCAAGGGTCAGTAAGTTTTTCCTATAAAGAGCAACATAGTAAATATTTTAGGCTTGGTGGACCACATGGTCTCTGTTGCAGTTATTCAAATACTTGTGTTGTTATAGTGCAAAAGCAGCCGTAGACAACATGTAAATGAGTGATCATGGCTATGTTCTAATATAACTTTATTTATAGGAACAAATGGCAGGCTGGACATAACCCAGGGGCCATAGTTTACTAAACCCTCCTCTAAAAGATGAGGCAAAGAGATACTGAGACACAGCTAGTGGTCTCTGACACTGTGCTATTTCCAAGCACAGTATGGAAGTAGAACTAAGAATTGCTTTTTTGCCAGGCCAATTACTATCGACTTGAAAAGTACTCTTCTGGTAGCCTGCCCTTAGGTTGACTAAGAATAGGATTTTTCCAGAACAGACCAATTTATTCCTGCTTTTCTGTTATCCTATCCTGCCTCCTTTCACTTTGGAGTGCCCCCAAATCTAGCCATGCTCTTAGCACATATTTATTTAAAAATAAGAATGCTACAGTCTATATGTAAAGACTCATGAATAAATGTTCACAGCAGCTTTCATATGTAACAGATAAAAACTGGAAGCCACACAAAGAACATAAACAGGAGAATGGATAAAGCATAGTGCATCCATAAAATGGAATACTGCTCAGTAATAAAAATAGCAGAGTATTGATACATAGGACAATGTGGACAACTCTCAGGATAATTATGCTAAATCAAACAAATCAGACAAAAAAGAATATATACTTTGTTATTCCATTCATTTAAAACTCTAGAAAATGCAAACTAATGTGTAGTGACAGAAACAGATTAGTGGATGCCTGGGGAAATTGGAGGGGTGGGGCAGGGCAGGAGCTAAGGATTATAAAGGTGCATGAAAAAAGCTTTGTGGGTAATATGTTCACTGTCTTGATCATGGTGCTGGTCTCATGGGTATACACCTATGTCATAATGTATCAAATTTTACCATTTAAATATGTGCAGTTTATTCATATGTGCATTAAAGTTTAATAAGGCTATTTTGAAAAGTGTCTCAGTTTGAATCATGAGCTC
The DNA here is from genome assembly GCF_046562875.1 of Panthera onca. Lineage (NCBI taxonomy): Eukaryota > Metazoa > Chordata > Mammalia > Carnivora > Felidae > Panthera > Panthera onca. The sequence goes on from NC_138350.1 coordinate 63,292,084, forward strand.
TATCTAGCCCTATCATGTCACACACATATACACACACAACCCTAGCATATGCCAAAGGCATTTTTGTTGAAATTAAATGCTGTCCTTTTTTCAACAGCACCAAAAATAATGGAAGATTAGATGGATAGCAGAAGGGGGAGCAAGAATTTAGAAAAGAGAAAATCTCTGCAATAGAAATATTCAAGCTATCAAGTTAAAACCATGCTTATCTTAACCATTAAATTCACCTTTAGTATAAAATCATAGAAGGATGTCTAAGATTACTCATGGTTGAAATGGCTAGTTCTGCTACCAAATCAACTTCATTTAATTTATTGACTTAAAAATGGATATGACTGACTGCTTAGAAGTAATTTATTTTCCTCTAATTGGTCTCTCAAGGCGTCAATAAAAACAAATTGACCTTTACAGTGATGAAACTTGGGTGTGTGTGTATAGATGTAGATAGACCTCTATTCTTACGCTGTTATACCTGCTCAAGCACTTAACATTACAGTGGGCTTTCTTTTCTCTGTCTGGATGGAGTTAGAGGAATTTGCCTCTAAAACTTTTTCCAAATCTGAGACTCTGTGATTCCTTACACAAATCTAACTGTACCATTTCTTCTCTGGTAAGACTTCTATTTGCTGTGAGTGTGTATCTCCCTTCTGTCTCTCTCCCATTAATATATATATTTCCAAGCTTCCCTTTCTTCTCTCTCCTCCAATCTAATGCCTTTTCTGTTTTTGTATATTAATGACCCACATTTAGCAGGTTTTTCATTATAAGTATTCTGTACCACATAGTGTACCCATTTTCACTGCTAATTGAACTGAAAATTGGCTACATAGTTCTTAAAACAAAGCCCTGTTACTTAAGTCTAAAAGGGGTGGGCTGCAGCATGTTTTTGCCACAGTATAGGCTTGTCTGTATTTTAAGAAATCAAATCCTTATGCCACCTGGTGTCTATCAAGGAAAATACAGTCAGGAATATTAAAAGTGTATCTTCAACAAAATCAGAGGCACATTCCACTTCACTGAGATTATGTATGATTTATTCTATTCATATGACACATATCTCCATGATGGCATGTTGTTCCTCATTTGAACCTCACCACTGAGCAACCCTAGCATCAGCCTAGACAGGGATTTGTTATTTCTCATTCATACTCACTAATTCTCTATTTCCTAGAAAAAAAAATCTCCCATTTCCTCACTTCTCTGTTCATTGACATAAGATCAGAGAATTCTAGAGTTGGAAAACACCTCAAAAATAACCTGATGTGAACTCACAAAATTCAACTAAGAAGTCAGTAGCAGATTCATCAGAACATAGCTTTCTTACTTCCAATAGAAATAAAACTTCTGATATTATATTCACCGTACCTTATTTCAGAATTTATGATCACTTAAGGAGATAAGACATAGCCAAGAGAAATAACTAAGAAGCATAAGCAAGAGAAAGAAAATACTATGAAAGTTCTGAATAAATTTATTTTTAAATTTAAAATGAAGACTGTTGGTATAAATGTCATTTATAATTATTTAAGATCATTTAAAATTTAAAACATCATGTAAAATGAAGATTGTTGGTATAATTACATGTTTATTTACTTAGTTGATAAAAATAAAAATAGGGCAGAGGTTGTTTGCCATATCTTTGTGAAACTTGAGAAGAGCAACGGCATCAATAGGGAAAGAATCAATAGAGGAAGAACTGAGGCTGAAGAAATACATTGGATTGCAGAGAGTGGCAGAGGTCCACTCATCAGGGTTCAAAGACTTCATGAATTAGTATACTACAAAATATCCAAAGAGCTCCAATTTTCTGGTAAGAGTAATACATCTTAAGTGCAGATGATGAATAATGATTATAATCAGGTAAGGCACCTACATCAGGTTCTGCCTGGGGGCTTAAATGGCACAGCTGCCTCTTTTTCTGGGAGAGGGAGTACTGGGAAGAATGAGGGCAGCATTATGCTAGGCTCTAAATTTTGTTACTGCAAAAGAAGACTTGAATCACAGATGTTAATTGTGCTGTAGACAAAAATATGAAAGCAGTGGTTCAATATTCAGGGTAAGACAACACAGCAATGGTAGAAACAGTCTGAGTCACTTTGAGCACACAAAAGCCAGTGAACTTGTGCTATCATTCCAAATACGGAGCCTGTGCTAATAAGATTGACTCTAATAGTCTATCCTCACCCCAAACAGCCAAAGCAATCTTGAAAAAGGAAACCAAAGCAGGAGGCATCACAATCCCAGACTTCAAGCTGTATTACAAAGCTGTAATTATCAAGACAGTATGGAACTGGCACAAAAACAGACACTCAGATCAATGGAACAGAATAGAAAACCCAGAAATGGACCCACAAATGTCTGGCCAACTAATCTTTGACAAGGCAGGAAAGAATATCCAATGGAATAAAGACAGTCTCTTCAGCAAGTGGTGCTGGGAAATCTGGACAGCGACATGCAGAAAAATGAACCTGGACCACTTTCTTACACCACACACACACAAAAACTCAAAATGGATGAAAGACCTGAATGTAAGACAGGAAACCATCAAAATCCTCGAGAAAAAAGCAGGCAAAAGCCTCTTTGATCTTGGTCGCAGCAACTTCTTACTCAGCACGTCTCCAGAGGCAAGGGAAACAAAAGCAAAAATGAACTACTGGGACTTCATCAAAATCAAAAGCTTCTGCACGGCGGAGGAAACAATCAGCAAAACTAAAAGGCACCCGACAGAATGGGAGAAGATATTTGCAAATGACATACCAGATAAAGTGTTAGTGTCCAAAATCTATAAAGAACTTATCAAACTCAACACCCAAAAAAACAATCCAATAAAGAAATGGGCAAAAGACATGAATAGACACTTCTCCGAAGAAGACATCCAGATGGCCAACCAACACATGAAAAAATGCTCAACACCACTTATCATCAGGGAAATACAAATCAAGACCACAATGAGATACCACCTCACACCTGTCAGAATGGCTAACACTAACAATTCAGGCAACAACAGATGTTGGCGAGGATGCGGAGAAAGAGGATCTCTTTTGCATTGCTGGTGGGAACGCAAACTGGTGCAGCCACTCTGGAAAACAGTATGGAGGTTCCTCAAAAAATTAAAAATAGAACTACCCTACGACTCAGTAATTGCACTACTAGGTATTTATCCAAGGGATACAGGTATGTTGTTTCAAAGGGGCACATGCACCCCAATGTTTATAGCAGCACTATCAACAATAGCCAAAGTATGGAAAGAGCCCAAATGTCCATCGATAGATGAATGGATAAAGATGTGGTATACACACACACACACACACACACACACACACACACACACAATGGGGTATTACTTGGCAATCAAAAAGAATGAAATCTTGCCATTTGCAACTACGTGGATGGAACTAGAGGGTATTACGCTACGTGAAATTAGTCAGAGAAAGACAAATATCATATGACTTCACTCATATGAGGACTTTAAGACACAGAACAGATAAACACAAGGGAAAGGAAGCAAAAATAATATAAAAACAGGGAGGGGGGCAAAACATAAGAAACTCTTAAATATGGAGAACAAACAGAGGGTTACTGGAGGGGTTGTGGGAGAGGGGATGGGCTAAATGGGTAAGGGGCATTAAGGAATCTACTCCTGGAATCATTGTTGCACTATATGCTAACTTGGATGTAAATTTAAAAAAAAGATTAAATTAAAAAAAAGAAATAATATCCTCAAATCCAATACCTTTACCATAATATGTTAAACTAAAGTAGCTTTGGCCAATTGTAAACACTATGTTAATGAGTAAGCCAAAAACATCACTTTTAGTGACACAGCAGGTAAAGAGCAAAGAGATTTCACTGAACAAATAAAACTGCTAAGAAAGGCAGAGATGCAGGTAAACTTGGAGCACCACAGGATAGTACATTTACTCACAGCCTGGGAAGAAATGGATGCTCCTGAAGTCCTACTTTTCTCTGAATATATTAACGCCTTACTCAAAGGATATCGACTGGCTCCCAGCCAGCATACCATAAAGATTTATGGAGTGAATGGATAAATGAATGAATGTCAGTGATATTTATCATGACCTACACTTCAATCTCCTTGGTTTGTGGTGACAAGTTGGGTAGGCAGCCAACCTAATTCTTTATCAACTTTCAATAGCAGTATGTATCCTAAGTATACCCTCTTAGCTATCCCTTCTGTTTTACTTGTTGGCAATTAAAAGCTTTGGAAAATAAAAAAAAAAGTGTATTTTCACTGAAAAAAAAAAAAAAAAGCTTGAGAACTGCAGACTGGAGAGTTAATCAAGACTTTAAGTTCTATGGAGTCTGATGAGGCAGCTTTCAGTACACACCGGCTCGTCTTATTGACAATGCAGCAGACTGAACTGTTCAGAATGACTGACAGCTACATTTGCCAGGCAGCCACCGTGAGTGGCAGTTTCACTAGCACAATGTCCATTTTGAGTGGCATCTCAACACCAAGAACACCTAGTTTGATTGACAGCTTCATATACAAAGAAGTGAAGCCAGGATATCTCTGAGAAGCTAAGGAAAGGATGTGGGAGAGTTATGTTCTTTGGGCCTTGGGTCTTTCCTACCCTTGTTTCCATGAACATTTTATCATCATTGCTAAAGGAGTATAAATACACATGTGTAAAGAAGACAGTATATGATTTCTCACAGCTGCGGTTTAAATCAACACTGATTTGTGTCATGCCACATGAAAATGTTTGCATTCCTCTACATGATATAGAACAAAATCATATTCTTATTACTGAAATTTTGGGCATGTCTACTTCATGGGCTTATTAACTGGCAAAGGAAACTGATAAAACCCAATACTTTCTGTTTTTCATGAGTATAATTCTCATACTGTTTTGGTGAACATTTTTGACTTTATATTTGCGTTCAATGCAAAACACAAAACACAACGGGGGGCAACAACAAAGAATGGCTGCCTGAAATGTTCACCTAAGCCATGTGAACAACTAAAATGGTTTATTGAGGACCTACTATGCAAATAACACAGTTCTGGGAACTGATAATTTGAAAATATAATGAGTAGAAGACTTTTCAAATGTGTTCAGCAATAGTCCTGAATTAATAGCTGAATTACTGCGTTAACTTCCAGGCACTACTTAATTGGGGAGAATGGGGAGGTAGTGTACATTCAGAGAATACCAACGTGGGCAGTGAAAAGATAGCAATCATAATGGGTGTGGTTTGATGCAATGAGCTTGTGATATTTTAGCCAAGAGCTATAGCCTTAAAAGAAACACAAAAGCTGAAACCAAATAACTAAAGGACTATCAATTTGGAAGAGAGAAGATATTTAATTTTCTCTTAATAAAATCAAAAGGCAGAAATGAGGGCCTATGGTTGGAAATTGGAAAAAGACAAAATTGAGCTGAATGTTAAAAAATGGATTTTCTAACAAATAAAGCAAGTAACAATGTAATGGTTTAGCTCTTAAACACCATTAGGATTTAACCTGTTAGGAATGTTGTTGTTATTACTAGCAATTACAATTATACCTATCACCAATATTGTGATGTTCTGGGCGCTTTTAAAAATATATATTCTCAAATTTTCTCCAACCACTTGCAATACAGATTGTCTCAGTCCATTCAGACACAATACCAAAGACTGGGTGACTAATAAAAAACAGAAATTTATTTCTCACAATTCTGGAGTCTGGGAAGTTTAAGATCAAGAAGCTGGCAGATTTGTTGTCTGATGAGGAACTCCTTTCTGGTCCATAAATGGTCTTCTTTTCTCTGTGTCATTATATGACAGAAAGGAGGCAAGGTTTATCTCTAGGGTTTCTTTTATAAACTCACTAATCCCATTCATGAAGGCTCCACTCTTGTGACTTAATCATATTCCAAAGGCCCCCACCTCCAAATATCATCAAAATAGGGATTAGATTTCAATATATAACTTTGGGAGGACACAGATATTCAGTCCATAGCATAGATTCACACACACACACACACACACACACACACACACACACACACTCACAATTAAGTAATTTGCCCAAGACCATACGCAAGATATCTAATTAAAAAACTTCTGGAGTGTGATGGATGGTTGAATTAAATGATCTCTTACTTTTTGCTAAGTGCATATTAGATTCTGTAAGATTGATCAGATATAAAAAAGAAACTGAAAATAATGCACTCTATTTAGTGTTGGAGACCAGAAAAGAGGTGTTAGCATATTATTATTATTATTATTATTATTATTATTATTATTATTTAGAATAATGCCATACATTTGTTTAACAACTTTTAAGTGAAGAGATTAGACTCTATGAACTTTATGGTCTCTTGCAACACTAAGGATATGCAGATTCTTTATCTAGTGCTCTATAATTTTAAAGCATTTTCTCAAGCAGTTTTCTTATTTGACCTCAACAAACATCCTGTGAAAGAAGGTTGACCAGTATTAACTTTTATGTTACAGACAATGAAGCAGCAGCCCTACAAGGTCAAGGACCTTTTTAAAAGTCACTTAATCAAACTCAACACCCAATAACAAACAACTCAGTTAAGAAATGAGCAGAAGACATGAATAGACACTTTTCCAAAGAAGATATCCAGATGGCTAACAGACACATGAAAAGATGCTTATCACTCTTCACTAGGGAAATACAAATCAAAACCACAATGAGATACCACCTCACATCTGTCAGAATGGCTAAAATTAACAAAACAAGAAATAATAGGTGTTGGCAAGGATGCAGAATATGGGGAGCCCTCTTGCACTACTGGTGGGAATGCAAACTGATTCAGACACTCTGGAGAATGGTATGGAGGTTCCTCAAAAAACTAAAAATAGAACTGCCCTAGTTATTTAGCCAAAGGATAAGAGAAGACAGACTTGAAGGGGTACATGTATCCAAATGTTTATAGCAGCATTATCAAAAATAGCCAAATGTCCAAATGTCCATTGACTGATGAATGGATAAAGAAAATGTAAGACAGATATACATATCTTGCCATTTGCAACAATGTGGATGGAGCTAGAATGTACTGTGCTAAGCAAAATAAATTCATCAGAGACAAATACCATATGATTTCACTGGGAGCTGAAAGTCCAAATCAAGGTGTGGCTAGATTGGCTTCTCTCCTTGGCTTGCAGCTGGCTACCTTCTCACTTTGTCCCCACATGGTCTTTCCTCTGTATATATATACATCCTGGTGTCTTTTTGTGTGTCCAAATTTTCTCTTCTTTCAGGGACACCGATCAGAATGAGTGGGAGCACACCCTAAAGGCTTCATTTAGCTTAATCACCTCTTTAAAGGCCAGTTCCCCAAATCTAGTTATATTCGGAGGTACTGGGGATTAGGACTTCAACATGTAAATTATAGGGGGACACACAATTCAGCCTGTAACAGCCCCTAGCCAGACCTTACACTTTAGCAAAAAATGCAGAATTTTCATTCCCTAAATAAAACCTATATTTTCTCACCACCTCATCTTTGAACTGAATATCTTTGAGATGCAACATAGGGATTACATATGTCTAGTCAACTAATCAATACAGAAGAAACCTGTGGCTTTCTGAAAATAAAAATTAATTGACCTACCCAAGGACTCAGTGGTCAATCAGTGGCATTGTTAGAATCAGATTATACCTTGCAACTAAGGCAGGGGTTTGCAGTAATGGTGATGTTTCCTCTCATCTATTCCTTCTGGTTGAAATGAGGCTCCCAGTCATTTTTACCAATTGGAAACTTATCTGTACTAAAAAGATTCCTTAAATGGAATCTTTCAGATAAAGACCTTGATTGCTCTAGCTAAGAATTAACCTTCTCTCTTCAGAACATTTAAGGTTTCATGGATAGTGTTTCCCATGTTATAGTTATGTATTTGTTTCAATTCCCCTGATGTTTTTTTTTTAAGCAGTGAATGAGTGAAAGAAAAAAATGAGTTATTTGCTGTCCATGGTAGCACTTAATATCTTGGTTTGAAATTATACACACCAGATATCCAATGAATATTTTCTGCTGTAGATTCCTTTTTAGCATCAACCCTCTTATTATAAAACTGCCCCCCACCCCGTGTTTAAAAAAATGCAGTACTAGGGAGAGGCAGAAGCACTTAATAGGTACTTCAGGTGCTCCTCAAGTCAGGAACTCTCAGAGCTTCTTTCCATCACAGTCCTTATCATTTTGAATTTAATTACAGCATATTACAACCCCCCACCCACACCCCAAGAGGTTAGGAGAACCTGCAAGACAACTGTGTCTTGTTAATCTTTGTATCCCTAATATTCAAGCTGCATAGAGTATTGTTCTGGAAATCCTGAATGAATAAATACATGAATGCAGAGACTCTTCTAATCACTGGAATCCAGCATTCTGGTGAGCAACTTCAAATTGGAAATGCTTTGTATTTAAAGATATCAAGTAGGCATAGACCGCCATCTAGTGTAAAATGTACAACAATGCTATCAGAAAATGGAACTCTCTTAGGACATTCCATTGAATTTTTACTGACCTGCATTCATCCTTACAAACATTTAAGAAGATGAAGAGAGAATATAACTGTCATTGCCAAACACTACAATAATTCATAAGTTATACATTATTTGCCATATATTTAAAAACATTTCTTTGATAAAAAATATTACTGAAAAATTCTCTGGACTTGGTGAAATCAGTATGCACTTTTCACTATGCTCAAAAACACAAATGTGTATCTGTGCTTTCAAATAGTGGCCTTCTTATTAATCTTATTCTTCTGCTCTATGTTGTGTGTCAGTTTTCTTCCAGTAAACACACATTCAGCTACAGGTAACTTTTACCTCGGCAAGCACATTATCTCTCATTATCTTACATATTCTAAATTTTTAAAAAGTTTTAGGATGCCAATGACTCTTTTAGTTGAAATGGCTTGAAACTGCAGTCTGCGTTTATCTGTTTGTATACTCTGCTCACTGTCTCTGAAGTTAAAAATAGGACAGGAAGGTCTCAAAAGCACATATACTGATAAGGTGTATGATCTGAATGATCTTGCAAGCCACATTTCCATCCCTGGTCATCTGTTCCACATTTATGTAAAAAATTCAAAACATCATATTATTAATAGCTATTTCTTTCATGTTATTCTACCGAAAAATTATACTTAACTTATATAAAAATTTAATACATGGCCCCAGATTCCAGTAAGCTTTTAATCTATTAAAGGAACTCATGTTTTTATTAAAAAATCTATGTTAGAAATACTTCCAGTTCTGGCCATGATGGAGATATAGGTATTGAACTTACCACACACACACACACACACACACACACACACACAAATCAGATAAAACAAATACATAAAACAATTTTTTTTCAGGTATTAGGCAATAAGTGTCAAAGTATGGTGATCCTTAAGAAAAATATGGTTCTACAACCATACTGACCTTCTGCCTGGAACAATTTCCAAACTGGTATAGCAAAAGAAACTATTGAAAATAAGACATAGAAAGTAAAAAGTCAAAAAAAAAAAAAAAAAAAGGAAGAAAAAAAGAAAAAAGAAATGACCACATCAGTGAGTTTGGGGAAAACTCTAAGCATTTTAATATAAAAGAGAGGAAAGGAAAAATATTTGAAAAATTAATGGCCAAAAGTTTTTCAAATTTGGTGAAAATTCTAAATCCATATAACTGGAAAACCCAATGAATCCCAAACAAAAGAAAACATGAAGAAAACCACACCAAGTCACACTGTAGTAAAATTGCTCAAAGTTAATGATAAAGAGAAAATCTAGATTCAGCATGAGATAAACATACATATAGGTAAAGATTATAGCAGATTTCTCATGGAAAACAATGCAAACAAGAAAATAATGAAGTACTAAAGGGAAAAAAAAAAGCTCAGTACTTAGAATTCTATATCTGGCAAAAGTATCTTTCATAAATGATGCTACAGAGTAAATGTTTGTATCGTCCTCAGTCAGGTTCATATTTTGAAATCCTAATTCTTCAATGTGATGCAATTAGGAGGTGGGGCTTTTGAGAGGTGATTAGGTCCTGAGAGTAGAACCCTCATGAATAATTTCCATGTCCTTGTAAAAGAGACCCCAGAAAGATCTGTTACTTTTTCCATCACATGAGTACACAGCAAAAAGATGGCTATTAACCAAAAAGTGGGCTCTTACCAGACACTGAATCTCTTGGAGCCTTGATCTTGAACCTCCCAGCCTGCAGAACTGTTTTTTATAAGCCACCCAGTCTATGATACTCTGCAATAGCAGCCTGAATGGTCTAAGAAATGGAAGTGCTACTGTAACAAATAACTAAAAATATGGAAATGGCTTTGGAACTGGGTAATAGGTAGAGTCTAGAAGAGTTCTGAGGTGCACACTAGAAAAAGTTTACATTGCCATGAATGGACAACTAAGGGCAATTCTGGTGAGAAGTCAGGAAGAAAAACTGAGAGCCTTAGAGATGCCTCAATCTTCTTAGTGAGTATCTAAATAATCATGAACAGATTATTGGTAGAAATATGGATGGTACAGGCTATTCTGATGAGGTTTGAGGTAGACAGGAGGAACATATTATTGGAGACTGGAGGAAAGGCAATCCTTACTATAAAGTAATGAAGAACTTGGCTGAACTGTGTTCATGTCCTAGTGTTTTGTGGAATGTAGAAATTGTGAGCAATGAAATTGGATATTTAGCCAAAGTCACTTCTAAGCAAAGTATTGAAGGTGTGGCTTGGCTCTTCCTGACTGCTTATCGTAAAATATAAAAGAAAAGAAATGCCTTAAACACAGAACTGTGAAGGAAAAAGGAACTAGAACTAAAGATTTGGAAAATTCTGTTTATCTACATTGCAAAAAACAAGAAAGTTTGTTCAGAACAGAACAGGAGGGTGATGTCACCACGGAACTCTTTTATAAGGAGATTAGTAGAAGTGTGAATCATGGGCCTAACAAGCACCTCACTAGGGAAAAATGACCTTGAAGATGATTCAAAGATCATCAGGGCTGCCTCTTTGACTTCTAAAGGAGGAACCATTGCCTCACTTGCAAAAGGACAAACGGCCTCCTCTCAAACTATGGGAGCCCAACCCCTGTCTAGTAAAGCTGTGGGGTAAGACAACCATCTCAAATGTAAAAGGTCGGACTGCAACCCATACTTGGAGGGCAGAGCATTGAGTCAAAGGGGAATATTTTTGAGCCTTAATATCTCCTAGAGTTTGCCTTGTAATTTGGATTTCCTAGGGACCCATTTCTCTTTTATTCTTTCCTATTTCTTCATTTTGGAATGAAAATGTCTATCTTATACCTATCCCACCATTGTATTTTGGAAGTACATCACTTGTTTCATTCCATACGTTCATAGCTGGAAAAACATTTGCCTCAGAATGAATTGCACCTGCAGTCTCACTCATATCTGATCTAGATGATGCATGAAACTTTGGATTTCAGCCTTTAGAGTTGACACTGTAACAAGTTCAGACTTTTGAGGCTGTTGTGATGGAATGAATGTATTTTGCATTATGAGAACATGAATTTTGGGGGCTCCAGGAGTAGAATGTTACAGACTGAATATTCGTGTCCCCCTATTTAGATACTGAAGGATAACCCCATGTGGTGGTATTAGGAGGTGAGATCTTTGGCAGGTAATTAGATTATGAGGGTTAAACCCTCATGAATGGATTAGTGCTTTTTTGAAAGAGACCCCAGAGAGCTCCCTTGTCCCTTCTTCCATGTGAGCACACAGTGAGAAGATGTTCCTTTATGAACCAGGAAGCTAATTTTCACCAGACATCAAATCTACCATTACCTCGTTCTTGGACTTCCAGCATACAAAACTATGAGGAATAAATTTCTGTTGTTTATAAGTCTCCTGGTCTATTTGTTTCTGTGATAGCAGCCTGAACAGAGTAAGAAATGACATTTAATAAAATAAATACATTTATTTAATAAATACATTTATTTAATAAATAAAATAAAGACATTTCCAAAATACCAAAGCTGAAAGAAATGATCACCAGAGGACCCACACTACAAAATATATTGACAGAAGGAAAATGATACAGTATATGAATCTGAATGTACACAGAGGAAGGATGAGTACCAGAAATAGTAGCTGTGCAGGTAAATATATAAAGCTTTAAAATTATTACTTAAATTTATTTAAAAGATAATTGCTTAAAAAATAACAACAGTGGATTGTGGGATTTATAGTACATAAAGAATTAAAATGTTTGACATCAATACCACAAAGGCTGGGAGTGGAAAAACTGGAATTGCAATATTGTTGTAAGATGTTTTTATTATAAAGGAAAGGGTAAAAATACCATTTGAAGGTAGATTGTGGCAAGTTAAAGATATATGCTATAAACCCGAAACATCCACTGAAATAACAAAATGAAGAGTTATGGTTCATAAACTGACAGGAAGCCAAAAGGGAGTCATAAAAATTGCACAATTATTCCAAAAGAGTGAGAAAAGAAGGAAAAGGGAAGCAAAGAATAGTAGAAATAAACAGAAAACAAACTGAAATATGGTAAATTAAAACTAATAAATAATCACGTTAAATATAAATAATCTAACCACCCATTTGAAGGTAGAGATTGTTAGACTGGATAAAAGACCATGACCCAAATGTATATTGCCTATAAGAAATTTACTGTTAAGTTTCTCAGGATCCACATAAGAGTGAAACCATATGGTATCTGTCTTTCTCTGTATGGCTTATTTCACTTAGCATAACACTCTCCAGTTCCATCCATGTTGCTACAAAGGGCCATGTTTCATTCTTTCTCATTGCCACGTAGTACTCCAGATACCATATGGTTTCACTCTTATGTGGATCCTGAGAAACTTAAGAGAAACCCATGGGGGAGGGGAAGGAAAAAAAAAGAGGTTAGAGTGGAAGAGAGCCAAAGCATAAGAGACTCTTAAAAATTGAGAACAAACTGAGGGTTGATGGGGGGTGGGAGGGAGGTGAGGGTGGGTGATGGGTATTGAGGAGGGCACCTTTTGGGATGAGCACTGGGTGTTGTATGGAAACCAATTTGACAATAAACTTCATATATTGGAAAAAAAAGAAATTTACTGTAAATTTAAAGATAAAATAGATTATAAGTAAAAGGATGAAAAATCATATACTATGCTAACACTAAGAAAAGAAGCCTTGAATGACTGTATGAATATCAGTCACAGTATATTTCAGAGCTAAGAACATTACCAGTGATAAAGATGTTCATTTCATAATGATCAAGAGGTCAATTCAGCAAGAAAACATAACCAAGCACTGAAATATTTATGTACCTAAAAACAGAACTTGAAAATATATGAAGCAAAACTTACATAACTGCAGAGAGAAACTGCCAAACAAACATGCTGGGGATTTACATACTCCCTCTCAATAACTGGTAGAAGAGTAGACAGGAAATCTGTATGGACATAAAAGACATTAACAACACTATCAGCCAACTTGTCCTAACTGATATTTATAGACTTTTCTAACCAACAACAATAGAATACACATGTGCCAAACCAGACCATATTCTGGGCTATAAAACAAGTCTTAATAAATTTAAAATGATTTGTTATAACAAGTATATTCTTAGGCCCCAAAGTCTAGGGTACCAAACAAAAGAAAGATGATACAATTTCTAATTCACTAGAGAGGAAGACAGAATAACAAACAATAATTAACCCAAAAGAAGGCAAGAAGGAAAAAAAAGAAGGTAATAAATGGTAAGGCGATATATGCCCAAAATATCAATAATTACATTAAGCATGAATGAACTATAAGCTCCAATGAAAGCAAAAACCAAAAGGGATAGGAAACATTGCTACAGAGCTTACAGACATTAAAATAGAGGGGTTTATGGGGCATCTGGGTGGCTCAGTCAGTTAAGCGTCCAACTCTTGATTTCAGCTCAGGTCATGATCTCACAGTTCGTGGGTTTGAGCCCTGCGTTGGGCTCTATGCTGACAGCTTGGAGCCTGGAGCCCGCTTCCAGTTCTGTCTCTCTCTCTCTCTTTCTCTCTGCACCTCTCCTGATCATGCTCTGCCTCTTTCTCTCAAAAATAAATAAACGGAAAAAAATTTTTTTTAAAGTGACATGATAGGGAAAAAATGATATACAGAATTAAGTTAAAGAAAACCTATTTATCCTAGGACACTTGAAAGAATAAGAATGCAAGCCACAGAATGTGAGAAAATATTTGAAATCCATGTATATGATAAAGGACCTGTCCCTGGAGTACATATAAGGAACTACAAACCAGTAAGAAAAAAGGTAGAAAATCTAATACAAATCTGGTCAAAAGACTTACATGAGATACTTCACCAGAGAAAATATGTATTTAACCAAACAACATATGAAAGGTTCCCAAGTTAATTGGCTATTAGGGAAATGCTAATTAAAACTACAGTTCAATTCCACTATACAAACAATGTAATGGCAAAAATTAAAAGAACAAAAATATCCAATGTCACTGAAGGTATACAGCAACTGAAACTTTCAAAAACTGCTGGTATAACTGTTTCAAGAAACTTTCTCACAATATCTAATAAAGTTGATTATACACATAGATTGAAACCCAACAATATGACTCCTAAGTATATACCTAATAGATTTTTATACATACTTTTATCAAAATGTATGGATAAAAATGTCTACAAAAACAACCCTAAAAGCCCTAAGTTGAAAACAATAAATAACCAATACAATGGATAAACATAGTATATGGATCCACCATAGGATTGATAAATAAATGTGGTATATTCATGCAAAAATGTTATACAACAAAGAGAATGAACTATCTACAATTATCTGTAACAATATGAGTGAATCTCATAAAAATAAATTAAGCAAAAGACACAAAATGGAAATGAGTGCATACCATATAATTCCAATAATATAAAGTTCTTAAGCAAGCAAAACTAATTTATGGTGCTAGAAAGTTAGGATTGTGGTTAGCCTAGGCAGGCAGTAGGCAGGCTAGGAAAGAAAACAGAAGTTTTTGGTAATGTTTTCTTCCTTGAACAAGGTGATGGTTACACAGGTGTGTTTATCTGTGAATATTCATCAAGCTGGATACTTATGTGCATTTTTCTTTAGATATGTAATACTCCAGTAAAATTTCCACTGAAAATGTAGATCAGATTAAATGCCCTCTTCTTAGAACATCCCAGTGACTTATACTATAATTAAAATGACATTTAAAATTATGAAATCATAATTGTCATAATTTTATGACAAAATACTAAAAAATAAATGTTTTCTGAAAAAATATATTATTCATATTAATTCCAGAAAAACTGGAGAATCTAAAGAGTCCAATAATTACAGAGGAGACTAAAAATATTATAAAAGATTTACACCAGAAAAATTCAGTGTCTGAGAGTATGATGGAAAAATTATACCAATTGTCTAAGGAACAGATAATGTACATGTTAAATATTGCTGCAAATCATGAAGAAAAAGAAAATTTTGCAACCCACTCTGTAAGTTTGTAACAGCTTAGACAGCAAAACCAAAAAAGATATTATAATGGCACAAGGATCTGAAAATGCAGAATAATATACACTCATACAAACACACAGAGAAAAGAAAAATTAGGCCAATCTCATCTATAATCATAGAAACACAAGTTTGAAATAAAATACTGTAAAGGTATTCTAGGCAAATAATAACAGAATAACACCACAACCTGGGGTATATTATGCCAGATATGCAAGAATGGTTTAGTATCGTAACATATTTTGAAAAGTAACCGTTATCTGTTCATTACATGCTGGAAAAAAAATCACTTGATAAAATTCCTCAACATTTCTTTATAATTTTCTCTTAGCTTGACAGAGCTCGTGTATCAGAAACCTATAGCATACTAATATGATAAATAAGCATAAAATATTTAAAGCTTTCTTGGAAGAAGGATGCCCACATTCAAAGAGAAAAAAATGACAAGCTGTTATAAATAAATATTAAGCGCAACCAGGAATGAAGAAAATTTATCAATATACAAAAATCTCTAACTTCCGATATATCAATTATAATTAACTAGATAATGATATTAATAAACTTAATGAGAGGTAAGTTACTATTGCTATTTATTTTTTATGGCCAGAGAGATTTTTTTAATGTAAGAACACTGGTATTAGGATGAGCAAACAGGAAGTCCTAAAAGGAAGGCGTAGAACAAAATGCATTCCTACGATACACAGAGCCAGCTTTGGACAACGTTATGAAATGCAAATGTTGACTTAGGCCTGTTGTCTAATCCCTCCTAAATTCCATTCCAGCTGTGGATGGATGGTGTCTGATGCTGCTCCACAGATGTTGTTCTCCCAGGCACTGCAGAGACCCATGAAGTACTGCCCTTCCTGGGCTGTGTTTCTGATCCCTTCACAGCTCCCTCCTGCAAACACAGATTTCCCCATAATCCTCAGGTCTCAGAGCCCTGGTCTTGCTTTTCCAAGGCACAGAACTGCTTGTTTAGAAACTGCTGCACAATAAGCATTAATGACTTATAACTATTATGTTTCCACTTCCATGAATAACAGCTTGTTTTGGCAAAGCAGAAACTTTATTTCAAAGGATTGAGTCTTTAATGGGGTGACATTTTAGAAATACTGAAAGAAGTAGGCTGACAAAATAAACTCTGGTTTCCTCTCACCTCATTCTATTTACACACATTTGGACAAGTAACAGTAACATTTCTATATTTACTAAAAGGATAAATCAGTGAATGAACCTAGCAAAAAAAACAAAAACAAAATGTACAAAAACCAATGTGATGCTTAAAAATTGTACTTTTCCACCCAAGGTGGGGGCTTAGAAGTGAGGAGTGGTCTGGTGGTGGTGACAGCTCAGGGAAAAATAAAAGGTCTGCACAGCTGAGTCAAGAATGGTTCTATGACAATACTTCCATTTAAAAAGCAGGAGACTCGGGGCACCTGGGTGGCTCAGTCCATTAAGCGTCAGGCTCTTGACTTTGGCTCAGGTCATGATCTCCTGGTTCCTGGGTTTGAGCTCCATATTGGGCTCTGTGCTGGCGATGTGGGGCCTGCTCAGAATTCTCTCTCTCTTCTCCTCTCTGTCCCTCCCCCACTGGTTCTCTCTCTCTTTCTCCCTCTCTCTCTCTCTATTTATATCTTAAAATAAATAAGAAAACTTTAAAAAATAATAAAATTAAAAAAAAAAACAAGCAGGAGACTTAGCCTCTGCTTAGCATAGAGCCTTCTATATACCAAGTATGGATATATGAATCAAGTTTTATGCCAAGTATTCTCTCCTCTTGGTCAGGTGTTGAAAATACAGGACCACAGGCTCCACACAGACACATTTGGTGGTTTTCTGGGTGGGACCCAGGAGTTAGCACTTTCCATAAACAGGTGACCTAGGGTCACATTTTAGAAAATAATAGAAATGTGATTACTTCTTTGAACAACAGATGGCAGTAAAGTCAAAAGAAAGATGGAATTTTTCCTTGCCTGAGAATTGTCCGGAAGCATCTTTGACCCCTGACCTCCGCATGGACACACTTGACTCTACAGAGCTTCTTTGAAAAACTGTTGGCTCAAAACATAATTCCTATTACACAGAATAATATCTTATTCTTTTACCTGATAATTTATGTTTGTTTAGTAATTTAAAATTTTAAAAACTCCTTTTCAAAATACATATTATTGAATTGTTCTCCTCTTCCATAAAGACTTTATTTACTCTACCTACTGACCTCTTCAAAACTGATATTTGGTCTGAGCAAGTGTGTTAAAGAATGATTTGTGCGTGTGTGTGCTTCATTATTTTATCTATTCAACCAATAGCTCTTAAGCTCATGTAATGTGTTCCCAGACAGTGAGAAAACAACACTCACATAATTCTGAGGGATATAAATGAGTACAGAGATAGATAAGGAGAGTCATCTGATAAATTAGGTAATGGAAATAACAACATTATATCACTCTTTCTTTGGAGAATTAAAGATGTTTTGTTGTATGAGGTGACCTGAGGGTTGAGGCCTAATTTCCAAAAAGAGACAAACAAAGGAGTTGGAGAGAGATAGGATGGAGGAGTGTTCTCTGCAGAGAGGGAACCCCATTATGCAAAAACCTCCAAACCAACAGATAGTGCACTGACTTTGGACAACCTAAGTTAATTTACTATGGTTGGAACAAAGATTTAATGTGGATATAAAAGAAATTTAGTTCAAATGATAACAGACCAAACCACGAAGGGTCATAAAATGCCCAGCTCAGGAATTTGAAAGTATTGCAAAGAAACTTATTATAGGGGACTAAGGAGGCACAAAACAAAACAAAACAAAACAAAAAACATCTCAGTCACATCAATTATATTCTTTGGTCCTCATAAAAAATATAAGGTGGTCACAAAAGAATTCTCATAATAAATTTTGAAACAAGGGAGAAAAAAACGATCAGAAACATTAAGCGATTGCCTGCAAGATCATGCGGCTCTGTTACACACAGACCTAGAAAGAGCCAAGGGTTCTGAGTTATGCCCAGTGCCCTCTCTAAGGCAAGGAATAGCCTTGCAACCTAACTGTGTTTGAACCCAAAGCCATAAACACTTCCATGATCCACTGAGCACCCGCTTTGTGTCAGTCAAAGACTAAGCATTTTACACGAAGTATCCCTAATCCATACCCAAAATCCAACACAGCTATTAAATCTGTCAAACAGATAAGGATATTGAGGCTCTGAAAGTCTGAAAAATGGAATTAGAGAATGGAAGGCTTGAGAGAATGCAAATGTTATTGGCCTTAAGTTTAGATATATTTCCTATTTAGCTGAGTCAAGAGAAATAAAACAATCTTTGTTTTGTCTTGGTGTTTGGGTGCTTTGTGGTTGAGAAAGCATTGTGTTTAGACAGACTATATATAAATGACAGAGAATTAAATGTTCCTGTGGATTTAAAGCTTTAAGTCCCATACCCTGAGTTGACCTTATATTCAGACTGAAACATTCTCATTTCATACTCCCAAACAGCTCATTATTAATATTCATACTTTACAGATGAGAAAATTGAGATCCAGAGAGGTTAAGTGACTTGTACCTACATAGCTAATAAATGTCAGTCAGACAAAGCAAATTGCAAGACAGAAAGAATAAAATGTTATTAAGTCTATTTGTATAGATAGCATATAAAAATAACAAAAGTAGATTCTTTATCTTTGTAATGATATTTTATTTTTTGGTTATAAACGTAATATATATCCATTATTGAAATTTGAAAAGAAGATGGATTTTTACAGTCAAAACAACTAAATACTGAAACTATCATATAAAAGGAAAACATTTAGAGAGAATATGATGGGCACTTAACCATTATCTATTCTCTCAAACTTTCTAAAAAAACCTATCCCCATTAACAGAGGGAAATAGTAGCAGGTCAACAATATAAATCATCACCCTAAAACTACAGAATATATTGTTTTTAAAAATCCAAGAAAATATCATAAGCATTAAAAAATTTCTAAGAGCTATGTTGTTGAAGTTGCAATGAAATGTCAAACTAATATTTAAATAAAACAAGAGTAATCATCATTTGAGGTAGAGAATAATGAAAAAGAGGATAATAAACCAAACCTGCACTGGTAGGGAAATTCATTGCTTCAAATGTTCTTTTAAAATTATTATTATAAAAATAGAAAATGTAGGGAACATTCATTTTGAATTAGTGATTTTCTACATATCACACATCTGGAAAATATCAGAGGACAACATTTTGAAAGTGACAGAATTATCATAAATATCTCAATCAGGGGCACCTGGGTGGCTCAGTCAGTTAAGCATCTGACTTTGGCTCAGGTCATGATCTCAGGGTTCTTGAGTTCGACCTCCCTCTCTGTTGTCAGCGCAGAGTCTGCTTCCGATCCTCTGCCTCCCTCTCTCTCTGCCCCTCCCCTGCTCACACACTCTCTCTTTCAAACACAGATAAACATTAAAAAAATATTTTTTTAAATCTCAATCACATGTGAGTGATATATTAGAATTTATTTGGTAGCAAGTAACAATAACTCAGCTCAAAGCAGATTAAACGTGAGGAATATTTTTCAATGAATCTTGAGAAGATAACAGACCTGAGGAGAAATATAGGAATCAGGGATATTGGGGACCATGAGGACAGAAGGCATGTACTTGATGCTTCCAGCTGACTCCCTCTCTTTCCTGTCACTTTTATATCTTCTTAGAGTCATTTCTTCATGTGGCTGCAGCAGAACGGCACAGAAAACTGTAGATTTTTACATTTATAGATTTGTGACCTAAAAAGTAGTGAGTTTTTCTCACAAAGTAGAGTTAGAACAAGCCCATGAAAGAATTTTGAAATCTTACTTGAGTTATTTACCTTGTCCTTCAGACAAGAGTTAAGTTTTTAAAAAAAATAGTGGGGAGATCATTCTAGAAAGCCCAAACCAAAAGATGACACAAAGTTCCCAGAAAATGAAGCCACATGATAGAAAATGTAAGATTCTAGAAGTAGAAGCCGAGTTCCAATCCTTAGGTTGAACTGGAAGGGATATTATGTTGAGACAAAGAAAAAGTACCAAAACCTTTCATGAAAATAGGAGGACATAAAAATATGATATAAAAATATATGTAAATATAAAATAAAAATATAGAATGCATTCCAAATGTGCTTTTATATGCATACTTATATACACACATGTACATATACACAAAGACAGGAAACTACGAGTTTAATAAATAATGAAATAAGTGGTCCCTTGTAGTAGCTATTTAGTAAATTAATTATGATGAGAAAACACACTCAGTATCTGAAAGAAGTAAATACGTCTAGAGGCAGAGATCAAAAAATAATTATTTCTCGAAAATTTAGGAAACTTAGAGATGGATAACTCTCAATGTGATACCATATACATGCAGAGTTGCTTTAGGCTTCATTTAAAGATCTGAGGCTTCAAATAAAAGCCCAGATTTCACTGTCTCCTTTCATCTGCCTCTCCCCTCCTCTTGAACTTATTATAAATGATTCCGCTTCAATTCAACTGAGAAGCCCCCAGGGATGTCTCATGTGCCTTTCTATTCAACCACAAGTCTAGTAAACTGTCCAGTTAGTTACTCCATGGCATTAGCTATTTCTTTTCTTTTCTAATCTGTTGTTGAGAACCGAGAGCTCCATTGAATTTTACTCTGTCTATCAGGGACTGGAGTTTCTCTCTGGACATCTTCCAGATGCTCCCGTGTCATCTAGGAATTACCTTCTTCTGCCAGAGCCCCCAGGAGCTAGGAATCCAGGAGATAAAAAGCTGTATGCTTTCTTTTTCAAAAGGAACAGTCTTATAAAGGATACCAAAGTAGTGAGGTTCATATCCTAATGTCTTACCGACTTTACGAAATAAAACAGCTCTTTCAATTCTTAACTTGTAGTCTCCCTATTCATCATAATACTCACACATAAATCCAGATGGGATCTGGACAGTGAAATAAATCTGAAGGACAGATAATGTGCTTTCCTCAAAGGTGACTCTCCTCTTTGTCAACCAACAGAAGATATCTGTTTATTTCAATGGAGGTGAGTTCACTGTTATTTGCTCCTATTTCCTTTGGAATGACTGTTCTCTCAGATGCATGCTAAGTGCAAGTTTTCTGCATAGCAGTAACCTGGACTTCAATTTAGGTGTTCCGATATTTCACTTATTTCTCTATGTACTGCTGGCAGTCATGGATAATCTATTTTAAAAGGATAAACAAATAAAAGACCAACAAAACTATATTCAATTAGAGAAAACTGGATCATCATGAATTGGACTAGCTCTGTTTCTGACCCTTCTCCATTTTAGGGAGACTTTCCATCTCATGGAAACTTTCCTTGTTTTAATATTCTCCCAAGCCTCCAAATGAAGCTATCACATACAGTCTAGAACAACACAACACAGCACTAATTTAATTCTATTTTGTCTCATTTTGCTCTCCAGTTGGTTCCTGTATATCGATCATCTCTCTAACTAGACAATGAACACTGAACAGGCAGGAAATGTGTCTTACACTATTGCGACGTCAAAGTGTCTCATATGGAGCTGCATATGGAGCAGGGGGTTAGTAAATGCTTATTTCCATTCATATCTAACTTACATGTTGAGTCAGTCTTCCTCCTTTGCCAGGATTGGATGCTGAAATCATTAATGTAAAAATCAATTTATATTAGAAATTTCTCAAATCATATTCCTATTTTATTACCATGTAATTTTCTGAATACGGTAGAAAAATCTCTGCCTGTTAATGAATTCTGTTTCAAATGCTCTCATTATAAAACTTTCAAATCTCATTAACTAAACCAGGCATTAAAAAATACAAGGATAATAGAATGAAATGGGAACTGTTGATATGATTAGATTTGGGTAACTTTTTTTTTTTTTTACTGTGGGGAAAAAATACATACTGCCTGAGTAAATGATAATTCAAGCATAGGAAACATACTTTATAAAGTGTAAGGAACACACTTCTCAACATGTTCTAGAACTATCAACAATTTTCTCAGCCAACCACTTCCTAACTAGAATTATGGATAGAAGTATCAAAGTGTGGTGTATCTTAACAAGGGCATGCTGCTATTAGCATTTTTATGATATGCATTTTCAATAGTGATATAGAATGAAAATATGCACCTCATAAAGACACCCTTTACCAATTCCAGTCTTCATGTACAGTCACCCAAGACTTTATTCAATTTACTTACTGGAAATTTAAACTCAAGTTTATTGACTGCTATTTACTCTATACACCTTACACGCTTTTCTGGACCTGCAGGCAAGAAATAACACTTAAGCAAGTAATGTAGATTTCTAAAAGTGTTGGCCTTTCCCTAAGCATTTTTCTTCTCTTCCAGTCAGATACTATATTTTCTGGAGGCAGAAAGGAAACAAAACAAAGCAAAATAGATGAATAATAACCCATCCAGTTCTGGCATATTTAAATCCATTAGACAATCTAAAATATCAGAACTAGAAGCAATCATCAGATCATTCTAAACCTATCTACTATTATAACTGAGAGTAAAGACAGTATAGAGGTAGGATTCTTTACTCAAATCTGCTGTTAAAATTGAAGGCAGAACAGTCAGTCATTGGCACACATGGTAATACACTTTCTAACATTCTTCAGAAGCTGAATGATCAATAAAACAATTAATCCAACCCTTAATCTGCACTCTTTTTTTTCCTATTTTCTGAAATCACATCCCAATAGGGACTGTATCTGTTCAGCCCCTAAATTAACTTCTATTTGTGCTTTTTTTTTTCCTGACACTTCCTGGTGCTCCTATGGTTAAGAACTTAGGTTAGAGAAGTAGCCTGAGGAGATCCAACACCTATACATTCATCCTGCCCCAAAGATATATATGAAATCTTGACCAAATCACTGTACCATTTTGGGTCTCACTTTCTTCACCACAAAAAAACAAAAACAAAAACAAAAAAACATCCAGGGAAGGTATGTAGGTTTAATTTGCACTATTCTAATAGTGGCCTTTCGACTAGCAGCATTGGCGATACCTTGGAGCTTGTCAGAAATGCAGAACCTCAGGCTCTGCCCCAAACTACTGAATTGGGATCTGCATTTGAACAAAATGTTCAGGTGATACATGTGCACACTAAAGTTTGAAAAGTGCTGTGGGAATTCTAAAAATGTTTTTCTTTCTATTACATACCATTTATGCTTTTTAGTAGAGGGGTAATTCTACCACATCATTTTTTGCCCTTGTGAAAAGACATACTATTGGGATACACAGAGGCGGGGAGGTTTTTCCAGAGCCCTTCAAGCCTTACCATCAGGTTCTCATCTCTTCCTCCATGTTGTCATGGCTTTGAAGCAGACCTTTCTCCCATTTCAGTTTCAGTTTCTGTCCACATAATACAGTACCACTTTCTATAAGCTTTGTCTGCATGATCTCATCCAGCTGGGGGATCCTCCTGCCAGGCCAGCAAAGGACCAATCACATTATCCCTTTTGAGGACAGCACCCTGGGATGGTAAGTGACTGGGCAAAGGTTACCTGGCAAATGGTAGGTGGAAATTAAAACCGAGGGAGATGGCTTACCACCTGGCGAGGTTCTGAAACCATTAGAGCACTTTGGGCATAATGCTGCTCTCATCTGTATTATATTTCATGCACATTTCCTGCCCTGCAGCCATTGTTGCCATTGTAATTACAGACTCATATTCAGCTGCCTTGAGAATGCTGATGGTTGTAAAAGAGAACACTCTCCACAGTGGGTGGGAAGGGCTGGGCAAATTGCAAATCTCCTATTGTGTAAGTCTGGAAATCTATGATTTTGGCTGACTCCTCACCACAAAGAAAGACTTCATATGAACACTGTGCCCCCATCAATGCTTTTTTGGTTAATTTTGTCATAAAAAGGTTAAGCAGAAACAAGCAGGCAGAAGATCTGCAGATCCAAATGAAAAGCAAGTAGAAAACTATTCGTTTCTGGATTAAGAATAACAGACTACATTGGTCAAGACTAATACCTAAAATTAGAAAAATGTTGCCTTACATGATTTAATGTGAAGCATATTTTTAAGGAGGCTGTCTACCCTCAACACCACTATCACTCTACCTGAAACTGGACCACAAGGCACTCATTCCTGTGAATCAAAGAATCACTTATTATATAAAGATTCTTTTAAACAGTGGCTTTTGTTTGGTGTGTCTTTTTCTTCTATGAGGAAACATATTAATCCCCAGTAAAGGAAAAAAAAATGTCCTAAAGGATAAGGCACCCTGTCTCACTGGACCAGAAGAACTCTCACCAATCAATCAGTGTCCTTATTCCCACTGAGTCTGAACAAAGATGCAGAATCTTTCTTAACACAGGAAAGCAGGCAGCAAGAGCTACTGGCAGATTAGAGGTAATGTAATAAGACTTAGAACTCATTCTTGATTTGAAGAAATATTAATTTTTCAAAAATTAAAGTTTCTGAATGGGGTAATGGCATTTTTATTTATGTAGTGTTTCTCCAATTTCCCTTGCTGCACTGCCACACCTATACTCCCAAATCTTTATTAACTTAATAACATATTTTAAAAAAAGGAAAATAAATACAGATTTTCTTTGTCCCTACATTAATGCCTTGGAGGAAAGAGTTTTGTTGCTGTTGTTGTTTTCTTGTTTGTTTTTAAGATAAAATTCAAGTAATGTAAAATGGTTCAGTCACTTTGGAAAAGACTTTAGCAGTTTCTTAATAAGTTAAACAAAAATTTACCACACAACCCAGCAATTCCACTTCTAGGTATCTACCTAAATGAAATCACATGTTCAAATAAAAAATTTCATGTTAATGTTTATAGTACCATTATTCATAATAGCCAATAAGTGGAAACAACCCAAATATCCATCATCTGGAGAGTGATTTGGAGAAGTGTGGTACATCATCCACACAATAGATGCTACTCAGCAATAAAAAGAAATGAACCATTGATGAGTGCTACCACAAGGATGAACCTCAAAAGCATTATGCTAAGTGAAAGAAACCAGGCACAGAGACCACAGTTTCATTCATCTGAAATGTACAGAAAAGGCAAATCTATAGAGACAAAAAGTAGATTAGATTAGTGGTTGTCTGGGGCTGGGGATGGGAATGGGGATTAACTGTAAAAAAGCATGGGGATCCTATTGGGATGAGGAAAATATTCTAAAACTGATTATGGTGGTGGTTGCACAACTTGGTAAGTTTACTAAAATTCAAATGGGTGGCTTTATGAAATGCAAATTATATCTCAATAGAGTGCTAAAAACATTTCAGATGATAAGGATAGGGAAGTAATATAGCATTAAGTGAGAAGGGAGAAGTTAAAGACTGGGAGGAGTTGGAAATGTGTATTGATAGCCATCACTAGCAGCAGAACAAATCTATCTTCTTCCTGAGAGATCTACTACAGTCAAGAGTACTTGCCTTATTTTAGAAGGAAGGATGTGCATGTGACAGTGCTAACAAAGACTGAGGTGGGAGAGTGCCACAACAAGGAATGTCCTTTGTTGGTCTCTCAGACCTGCCAGTCATGCAGCTCCTTTTCTTAAGGATCACTCCCAGGCCCTATGTCATATTAGTCTTTCTCACTGATTCTCAAACATAAAATAAGATTTCTTAAAAATAAAAAAAAAAAATTTTCCTCTGTAATGCTCTCTCTCATCTTTTCTATCAATCGATCCCATTAAGACCATAGAATTCTTACCCAGCTGAAGGAAACTTTTCTTAGAAACAGTCAAAAGTACATACACAGATTGGGGAGACACTTGTTCAGAGTCTGAGCTCAGGAGAATAAGTCCAGATCTTACCCTGTTAACCACTGATCTATATTCCCTTGTTAAATTAGAATACACATTTGGGATTTGGGTTTTAATTGAGAAGCAATGGGTTTTGAGAATTCAGTATGAAAATAGCATGAGTGTTTTGTAGCTATGTGAAGAATGAATGGGAGAGGGTAAACGCCGTCTTGACTTGAATGAGGAATTCTGTCATTTGTTCTGTTTCAGTGGAATGGAGAAAAAAGTGTAGGCATTAAAGTTGTATTGGGGATTTTAAAATAAATATGGTTTAAATTCAGGGGATATCAGAGAAACTTGTGCAATTGGTTAGAATGAGGGTACTATTAGGGCGCCTGGGTGGCTCAGTTGGTTAAGCGTGGGATTTCAGCTCAGGTCATGATCTCACAGTTTGTGGGTTTGAGCCCTGCATCAGGCTCTGTGCTGATAGCTCAGAGCCTGGAGCCTGCCTTGGATTCTGTGTCTCCCTCTCTCTCTGTCCCTACCCCATTTACACTCTGTCTTGCTCTGTCTCTCAAAAATAAATAAATGTTAAAAAAATTTTTTTAAAAAGAATGAGGGTACTATTAATTGAGATAGAAAAACATGCAGGGTGACCAGCTGTTATGGAAAAGATTATGAGGTCACATTTTCACAGGCTGATGTCGAGACAACAATCCAGTAGAAATTCTTGAAAGGAAGTTTGCTAAATATGTCTAGAATTACAAGGACAGTTACTGGTCTGGAGATTTAAATTTGAGAGTTAACAATATGTAAAAGGACAGTTGAAGGTATGTGATGGCCAGAATATATAAACCAGGAGAGAAAATATTAAGAGAAGATATTAGTTATGTCTGGACTTTGTGTCAGTCTAAGGAAAAAAAAAATAAGAGAAAGTGACCAAAGAAGTAGGAGGATTATAGGGGGGCATGGTGATATGGAGAGCAAAGGATGAGAGTATGTTAAAGAAGGAGTGGCTTGCATTGTTGATAACAAGAGAAAGGTTGGAAACTGGGCAATGAATTGAAGACAAGAAGGTTAATGGAGACAGTGGAGCCATCTTTGTCAGAGTACTGGGAGAATACAAATTGGAGAGGTGGAAGAACTGCCTGATGAGTGTGCAAGTAGAGAAACATGGTTAAAGAACACTGGACAAAATTGACCACAAAGGGAAATTCAGAAATAATGGCAAGGCTGGAGGAAAAACATTGTGTCCAGTTAAGACTTTATTCTATACAGAAGTGATTGGCATACTCTTAACAGTTAGTGGGCAGATCTAGGGGAGAGGAGTAGATGTAATTTACAGTGTGAGGTAAGATGTGATAGGTTCTGTAATGTAAATGAAAATACTCTATTTAGATAAGAGAATGGTCACCTCCATTTTTTATATGAATGACAGCAGGGAAAGTTAGGTTTGGAAATCTGATCTGCAGACAACCATTGGAGTTCCTGTCTGATGGGGTCTGCTTTCTCTGTAAAGGAGGATGGTAAGGTTTGAAATAGGCGCTGGGTAGGAAGAGAGTATGAACTGGAAAAAGAACTACCATGTGTTTTGTGGCACTGTTGACAGCCCAAGTTGAGGTTGGCAGTCATGATTTATTGGCAGTAGATCTATCTCATTGTGTGATTTTCCCTAGCATCACTGAATTGCACTGGTACGAATCAGAGAAAGTTGCCTGTGGAGATGCCAGATGCCTGTGGAGTTGGGATTCTGATGTAAGATCATTTGGTTCTGAAAGTTTGGAAAGATCATCTGGTTCTGAAAGTTCCCTGAAACATTGATAATCTTTCAGAACAAGTTTTGGGTTAAGAGTAACTCCTCTCTTGTTGTTTAATAGCAAGAGTTTATGGGTGCAAGCACTTTGAAATTCATGCGTGCCTCTGTACTTCCTGGTTGTCCATTTCTGTGTCTCATTCACATTTCTTCCTGATCCAGGTGTTCTAACATGGCCTCTTCTGTTGGCCCTGCTTTCTGCAAAGAATAGGTTATGTACATTAATTTAAACTAAGGTTTCAAAGCCTAAGAATTACTTTTTATGTAACTTGTGTTTGAATGGGACAGGATTCCTTTTATGGAAAAGGGTCAGTGATGGTGAACACAGATACCAGACTGGGAACTTCCCTATATATTAGGGACTACCACACAGACCATCTTGGGGATCTTCAAGAACATATCAGCACTGCATATGGCACCTGTCAGGCTGTCTGTGAGTCATTTTATAGTTGCCTCATAATATGACACAAAAGAGAGTTTCTAAAATATTTAGAATGATTAGCTTTTGTTGCAAAATCACACACTCACTGTATGAAGAGAAGAAACAGTGATTTAGTAATAGCTAGCTATATTACACTTTATTCTCACTTTCAGCCTGAAATCTCTTCAAATTGGTATTTTGCATAGAACTAAGAAGGGGAAATAGTGTGGCAAAACAATGTATCAAAGTGGCAACTGATGTTAGATTTCACTGCACCCAATCTTTCTCCTAATACAAGTATCAAGCATCTTTAACAGAAAGTCTTGTAAAAGCTACTTCAACACTTCTCTTAATTCTTAAGACAGTAAGGAAAAATTTAAGACTGAAATAAGTGAAAGAGACTACTGAATGTTCTTTCACCGGATTGATGGAGCCCCTCTGGAATGACTGACTTTATACAATGAGTGTCTTTGTCTTTGAGAAGGTTATATTTTACAACCACGTTGAAATAAAAGGTAATGTACAGAAAACTGGGACAAGTAAATACATTTTGTCTGATTCATATGGACAAATCGGTTCTCCTATCCCGTGTGAAAAAAGCAAGTTTTGTTTGCATTAATTCACAAATACATTTCAAAATTCCTGGTCTATAAATGTGTCTATTCTTTGGATTTTCCTTCAATTGGTTGTAACGTGTGTGTGTGTGTGTTTGTGTTTGTGTGTGTGTGTGTGTGTGTGTCCCTCCCTTAACTAAGGAGTTAAATAAAAACTTGGATATGTGTCATTTTACATGTGTCTGAAAGTCATAACTTTACCTTTTTTGAAAACTGTTTTAACAAAAGCAGAACATTCCATTTTGGAACATCTCAATAACTATTAAAATCAAAAGGAAATAGAAATTTTCCCTCTAAAATCCTGGGTTTACTAGTTTGATTCCCCCCCCCTCCCCGCCCCCCAAGTGTATCATTCATCTCCCAGTCACCCAGGCTTTAGCCTTTTCCCTTTCTTTTTTTTTTTCTTCCTTTTTCTTCCTTCCTTCCTTCCTTCCTTCCTTTCTTTTCTTTCTCTTTCTTTCTTTCTTTCTTTCTTTCTTTCTTTCTTTCTTTCTCTTCCTTCCTTCATTTCCTTTTCTTCCTTCCTTTCCTTTTCTTTCTTTCTTTCTTTCTTTCAATTCTTTCTTTCCTTCCTTTCCTTTTTATTCTCTCTCTCTTTCTTTTTTTTGAAACTCTATCATCTTATTCTCATTTCAATTCTAACTACTAAATTTAAGTGACTGTATCTCTAACATAATCATAATCCCTTTGAACTGATACTTTGCATACATCTAAGAAGAGCAAATAGTATCAAATATGCTAATAGTATGAAAGTAGAAAGATATCCATCTCCCATAGTACAGCTTTTAGGATATCCATGAATTATAATAGTCCATAAATTGGTTATAAGCAATTAATGGATAATTTAATTTAAAAGAGAATTTAGTAAATCAAGATAAAGGATAACCACAAAATGAACAGTTTTCAGGAGACTGAGCTTTGAAAATCAGATAAAACTAATTAGGACCCAGGGTCCAACTATCAGGTTTCGGTACCATTGGGGTTGTTTGCACTCTGCTTAAGATTCAAAGGTCTTAGAAATGGAACCAACTTAGAAATTTAGCCAACTTAGATTAGCCATGTCTTGGCTAGGAAAGAATAATGACCCCTGATATGTATTACATCACAATTTATGTACACTGGGTAGGTAATTCTCTGAAGGAAATCAGAATGTGGCGGGAACAGGTTAAGATATACTGAGTGACCAAAAAGAGACAACAAAGACCATTAGAATTACCATACCCTATCTAGACTTCCTTCTTATCCTTCACTATGCTTTCAATAACTCTAAACTGCATCCAATTTGTCTCTGATACATGATCACTGTTTTTTGATCTATATATTTTTGCTCACAATACGCACTTTATTTGTAATGCCTTTTCCCTGGTGATTTTATACCTAAATTCTATCTATTCTTTAACATTTACACTAAGTTCCCTCTCTTTAATGAGTGTTTCCTCATCTGAGATGCCCTTCTAAGAATCATATTGTAAATATTTGTATACATGTACTATCCCCTTTTTTTGTGTGTACTCTCCAGCTGTACAGGTCTTATTCATTTCTCTTTCCCCTGCAAAGTTTAAGAAGGAGATGGCCACATATTAGATATGTAACAAATGTCAAACATACGAATATAGCAATAAGCAAGCACATGTAATTCTACTAATTAGGAAAATAACTAAAGGGAGCATCATATTTTTTCTGTATATTTAAAAGGATGTTATGTTCTTGTTTAATCCATTCTGTCCTCCCTTTTAGTGCAAGACATTATGTCCAGCAATTAGGCAGTGAGAGACAATGAGTGAGATGTTTTTCTGTGCCATGCAGAAGCAATTGCCAACAATAAGAATTAGCATTTTCCTTCCACCAGAGCCCTCAGCAGCTGCAAAGAGTGACTCACTGATTGGCATGTGACAGTGATTACATTATCTGGTGATAAGGGGGTCACAATTAAATAAAGCCCTTTGCCAATGTGTGTGTTGCAACTCCAATCCAGATGAGCAATTCTCCCCTTTCCCGCTGAGCTAATGCAGATCGTGGAATAATGGAAGACAGAGACTTCTGCCACCCTCTATCATTCCAGCAAGGTTCTGCTCTGTAATAGGTAGTAGTAATTCAGTTGTAATTAAGCAAAGCCTGATATATTATTTCCTAATGAACCCAAGTGAAGTCATCTCCCACTTCTTTCCATGCCTCTAATTAGGCAATAAGGACTATATCACAAGCAATAAAGATCACTTTGCTGGGCTAGTGATGAGGGATCAGAGAGCACACAGGGAGGCTCCAATGGCCCAGAGTGAAAGGCAGGTAGGCAGCAGTTCTAATGCAACATCCTCCATTCCTCTTGCCATCTGCTCCCAAATTACCTAGGTGGTAAGCACTGATGAGGAACAAATTAAACTGAAGCTAGAACAAGAAGCTTGAAGCCATCAGTCACAGACCCAGCAATTTAAATTTCTAGGTGTGTTGGTTTGTTGTATAATTATTCTGATACTATATTTATTTCCAATATTTTTATATCTGCTATTTTGTTCAATCCTCAGGAAACTCAAGGTGATTAGAAACAGGGGTTTTTATTTTTCCTGTCTTATGCACGAAGAGATTGAGATTCCAAACCTTGAAGTGGCATACTCAGTATGGGGAGGTTACAGCATTCACAGCTGTCCACAAATGAACCTTTCCATCAAGTCCATCCCAAAGCTCTCTAGATTGCATTTGATTTCCTATGATATCAACCAAGAGGGATTCTCTCCTTGCTTTCTTGTAGATTCCTAAGTGGGAAAATAGCAGTTATCTTTCTTTACTTCCCTTCAGTTCATCAAATGCAGTGGTAGACAAAAAAAGGCCTCAAGTCCTTCCCCTGTTTTTATCATATATGTGAAAAACAGGCACTGTCTATAGTACATTGTTCTGATTCTGGATTCTAGGGGACCTGTTTTGCAACTTTAGGTTATTCGTAACTGAGAGCAAAGCAAAAGTAATTTGTATTTATAGACACATAAATAAGTATTGTCCAGTGGCAGGGACAACTCTATTTCCCTCCTGTGGAAAGGCCAGTTTTCCTTCAATTTATACATTCATGGCAATATTTTGATCTACAAATGTGTCTACTCGTTGACTTCTTTGAATTGGTTGTAATATCTAGTATACTCATGTGAGTTTAAAAAATATTTAACCCATATTTATTTTGTATCTATATAAGGGTTGTTATTATACTCATTTTGTATTATTATCTCTAATAAAGGTTTACATATTACTTTTATACTACAAATACAAAATACAAATACAAAAATACTATACAGAGTTGATCATTCGCAATAAAGAATGTATGTCCCATAAGCAAAATATTTTTACTGCCTGACCCTTATATAAAAAGTTGTAGATTCTCTTAAAAATTTTTCTTTAACATTTTATTTTGAGAGACAGAGAGACAGAGTGCAAGCAGGGGAGGGACAGAGAGAGAGCGAGACACAGAATCCAAAGCAGGTTCCAGGCTCTGAGCTGTCAGCACAGAGCCCGACACAGGGCTCGACACTATGGATGTGAGATAATGACCTGAGCCTTAGTTGGACACTCAGCAGATTCTCTTTTAAAACAGATATTCAGCTAAGCCCCATGCATCTGAAGAAGCCACTTTTAGTTTTGTTTTTTTGTTTTTTTTTCCTGTATGGTCAGGCACCGGGAGGGTGGCATAAAAGATAACCAGTATAATACTTCCTCACTTTTTTTTTTTTTAGTAATTTAACTAAAAGAGCTATTTTGGAATATGAGATCTGGTTTTGGATTGGATGTTAAAAGACTTGCTATGATTAGCTGTGAGACATTTAGCAAATTTTCGTATATCTGGGCTTGAGCTTTTTCATATGTAAAATGGATGTATAATTTTTAGTCTCATTTTAATATTCTTTTTATGTTTATCCTTTAAAGATTAACCAAGACTGTTTTTTTTTCCTTGTTGAAACTACTTTTTGGAGGCAAATCAGAATAAATCAGATCGGATCATTCTGTCCTGAAACAGATGGAACTTGTGTTTAGAGCCTTTTATAAAATGATCACATTGGGTTACAAAATCATGTACTTCCAACTTGTTCCCACTTCAGAATGACTGAGCTGATAGACATCAAGCAGAAAGGCATCAACGTTACTGTTGAAAACGGTGTAGCAATGGGGTCTGAGTTGGACTTCAGACATCTTGGCAAGAAAATTAAAATCTAAGTTTTATTTGTAAAACATGGCTAAGAAAATATTGCAATTCATCATTTCAGCTTATGCATGTATGGTAAGCAGTGTATATACTGTTACTTTATCAGCTCAAACTCAGGTTTTGGGGCCCTTCTACTGTCACCTCGACTTCCCCTTCCTCAGCTGGGACCTCCTTCTCAAGTCTCAGTACCAAGTCCTCTTATACTATATTCTGAGCGGCAACCATAACTATCCTCCCCTGAAGTTCTTTTATTTAGTCCTGCTATGAATTGTCAGTGTCTCAATTACAAAATCAAATAACTCTTACCTGACATATACAAACTTCATTCATTCATTCATTTATTCAACAATTACTTACTGTGGTAGTACATTCAGGTTGCTATAAAAAAATACCATAAACTGAGTGACTTATAAACAACAAACACTTTTCACAGTTTGGGAGGCTTGGAACCCTAAGACCATGCTGCCAATAGACTGATTGTCGGGTGAAGACCTGCTTCCCCATTAATGACCATCTTTCTCACTGTAACCTCACAAAGTGGAAGAAGAGAGGGATCTCTCCAGGGCTTGTTTGACAAAGGCACTAATTGCATTCATGAAGGTTCTGCCCAAATAACTGATTTACTTCCCAGAGGCCCCACCTCCAAACACTGGAGATTAGGTTTCAACATACGAATTCTGGGGGGAACACAAACATTCAGTCCATATTGCATACACATCAGTAAGCATCTGGGATACACTGATGTGCAGTAACAAATGTACCTGTCTTCATAGAACTTATGTTCTAATGAGGGATATAGCTATTATGCAAATAAGTAAAAATAAAGGTAAAGTTGCAACTGTGAAAAATTACGTATAGAAGAAACATAAGGATCTATGAAAACCAGAAGGTAGAAATTTCGCTAGAAAGGTCAGCAAAGGCCTCCCTGAGGAAGAGACTCTTGAGCTGCTGGGCTCTGAAAGGTCAGTAGGACATTGTTATGTAATAAAGGAGAGAATTTTTTGGGAAGAACAAAGTGCTTGTATAAGCAGCACTGAAGAACTGAAGAAAGGCAGAGAGGCTGAGATGGTATGAATGAAGGACTATGTTTAAGATGAGTCAAAGATGTAGACTGGTTTTGACCATGATAATATGGAGGTTTAGAAGCCATTTGAAGGGATTTCTGCCTTGT
This sequence comes from Panthera onca, assembly GCF_046562875.1. Taxonomy (NCBI): domain Eukaryota; kingdom Metazoa; phylum Chordata; class Mammalia; order Carnivora; family Felidae; genus Panthera; species Panthera onca. The sequence goes on from NC_138350.1 coordinate 63,326,499, forward strand.
TCTGAAGGATGATGTTACCTAGAGAGAAGGTTTTCTTGGCCGTGGTATGGAGAAGAAACTGAGGAAAGTCAGAGTGGAGCTGAACTGATGAGCTACTCATTCATCACAGCTGGGCAGGCAAGAGAAATAGCAAACACTATACAGTGCTTGTTATGTGTCAGACATTATTCTAAGAGATTTACTTGTCCTCATTCATATTCCACCATTTTACAGATGAACACACTAATGCTGGAAGCTATTTTTCCAGAACACACTGTTAATGAGTGGCAGAGGGGAGAGTCACACACTGCTGGCAGTCATATTCCAAAGTCCATGCTCTTAACAGCTATGCTTTGCTTCCTGAGAAATTTGGCAGAACAGCTATGAAAGTTGATTTCAGCAATCTCAGCAATACATACACATAAGAAATGTAAGAATGTGTATACCTAAATACATACACACATATGTTCATACACACTGATGTATCACACTCAAATGTCCCATCAGACAGTCTGAAGTTACAGATAGAACCTTATGGGGCAGGCAAATATGAAAATCAGAGAATGGTTTAAAAATATATACTGAAGAGAATAGGTCAATACTGAAACATCTTTACTGCACAGAGGAGGTCCTTGGGGGTATATTTCTGATTGTCTCAATGTGAAACCTCAGCAAGCACTAAAGGGCATTGGGCATGTAGCACTTAGGAAAATCAATGCTTGTTGCCTTCCACCTGGATTGGTGTTTACAGTTAATCCACCCCAAGTCTCCCTTATGGGACAATGAGACCCAGGACTTATTAGCTATGAACTTGAAAAAGTTGCTTAACCTCACTAAACTTGACCTTTCTTATCTCTAAAATTAGTCAATATGGTTTAGCCCAAAAAGCTGTTGTGAAGCTTCAAAGAAAGGGCACATCTGCAAATGTTTTAGTTCCTTCCTCATTGCCTATTTCTAAAATTGTCTTCCATACTGATTTCCTCCCTCTCTTTCTCTCCTTAACCCTCCCTCTCCCTGCTTCCTTCTATCGTGCATTCATTTCCTCTTTCAGCTTTTTCTAAGAACTTTTTAAGTAAGTTAATAAAGAGGATACAGGTGTGGATTCCTTAAGTGATTTGTTATTCTTTTCATCCAACTATCTATGTCCAAAATTATTTCCTTTTATCTATCTATTGAGAGACTGAAAAATAAAATACAATATATAAATTCTTATGTTGGTACTTTGAACCAAATTGACTTATTTTAAAATTAATTATAAGGACCTTAAAGGCAGATTGAGAGACATACAATACCATGTCCCTTTTTTTCTTTCTCCTTAAAAAGGAGAATAAAAGGTACCTAAAAGGCTTCTGTCTCTTCATTTTTATGAACACACTTCTTTCAATCATACTTTGGTGTTTCACTCAAATTATAATACTTTTCAAAAGACACTCTTTTTTCAAACAGGGCATACTTACTACTGAATTTCTGCTTTACAACTATGATATTCCAAATATGACCTTCTAAAAGAGAATGATTATTTTACAAGCACACTGGTACTAAGTAGATAGTGTTGCTTTGCTAAGGATTTGTATTTTATTTACATGAGCTCTGGCATTTCATCCTCTCCTTACTGATATCAGCGTTGGCTAGGAATTGCTGCTGGGAAACCCCTTATCTTCCTGGAGCTGCACCCTTTTACCATGCATTATGAATAATTGAATTAATTATTCAAGACTGGATTTATGTCTTCACCAAGGCAAACATGCTGACCCCTTCACTAATCATCAGGCCATCTTTAAAAAAGCTTCAGCTGCTGACCCAGCCAAATGACGACCCTTGAGGTCTGAGTTTATTTTAGGGACAAGCCAAGATCCACAGGGTCTATTCTGTCAGCTGAGCTGACCTTGAGCCCTGACCCTACTGCCTTGCTTTTGAAATATGCAGAGACTCTCCATAGTGTGACATGAGCTCAAGCATTTGCCCAATTAAAATAAAATATTTTAAAATAAAGTAAGCCAAGAGAATTTTTTTCCTGCAAAATGTTAGTTAGTTTGTACAATTCTTTTAACATGCTTGCAACAGGATACTAAATTCTGTCCAAACCCTAAAATGATATATTTAGTAAAAATTCCTTGACACATTACACTTGAATTTGGAACATGGGAGGAGATCTGCTACTTCCTACGTACAGCCTCACAAGTCACATCACAAGTCAATTCTTAGAAAATACATTTTCAAATCACATATTTTATGAAGTATTTTTACCTAGAATATACAAAGAACTCTTGCCATTCAGAATATAAAGTCAAATAACCCAACTAAAAATGGGTAAAAGATGTGAACTCACATTTCTGCAAAGGAGGCAAATACCAATAAGCATATAAAAAGATGCTTAACATCATTAGTCATAAGGGAAATGCAAATCAAAACCATAATGAAATACCACTTCTCACTCACTAGAAGGACTCTAGTAAAAAAGACAGATTATAACAAGTGTCAGTGAAGAAGTAGAAAAATTGGAACTCTTATGCCTGATGGTGGGAACATAAAATGGTGAGATCACTTTGGAAAACAGTGTGGCAGTTCTTTGAATGGTTAAACACAGAATTACCATATTAACCAGCAATTCTACTCCTAGGTATATGCCCAAGAAAATTAAAAATGTATGCCCACATTAAAACTTACACATAAAGGCTCGTAGAAGAATTATTTACAACAGGAAAAAATGTAGAAACAACCCAAATATCCAAAAATGATTAAAGGATAAGCAGAATTTGATATGTCCACACAATGCAATATTATTTAGCAATAAAAAGGAATGAAGTACTGATACATGATGTTACATAAATAAACTTTTAAAACATTATACTAAGTTAAAGAAATCAAAGACTACATATTGTATGATCCTATTTATATAAAATGTCCAAAATAAGCAAGTTTATTGAGACACGAAATAGATTAACGGTTGTCTAAGGCTGGGTGGTTTGGGAGAAAATAGGCAATGACTACCATTGTGTATGGGTTTATTTCTGGGGTGCTGATATTTTTAAAATGATCACAGGGAGGTTTGCACAGCTCTGAATACACGAAAAATCACTGAATGTATATTTCAAATGGGTGAATTGTTATGAAATGTGAATTTTATCTCAATTTTATCTCTATTTCTTTGGCACAAGAGATTTTACGCAACACTTTCAATGTGTTCTTAGATTCTTCTGATTCTTACTTTGCTGGTGAGGCTTCCCTGGGCTCCCTACCTAAATATACTACCTGCCTCATTCTTTTCCTTATCTTGCTCTATTTTATTTTTCTTCAAATACTTGTCATAGTTCATTGAATCCAAGAGACATTATTCATTATAATGCTTTTTTTATTTTTTAATTAATATTTATTTATTTTTGAGAGACAGAGAGAGATACAGCATGGGCAGGGGAGGGGCAGAGAGAGAGAGGGAGACACAGAATCTGAAGCAGGCTCCAGGTGCTGAGCTGTCAGCACAGAGTCCGACACGGGCTCGAACTCACAAGCCCTGAGATCATGACCTGAGCTGAAGTCGGCTGCTTAACTGACTGAGCCACCCAGGCACCCCAAGACATTATTCATAATAAAACACATTCTGGTATTAGAAAGCTTAGACATGTGTGATTAGATTTGCCAAAATATGGTGTGTGCTTCTATGTGCACATATGTGTATAAATTGGATTATATATATTAATTGGATATTCACTGGAGATATAGTTATTAAAGTAACTTATTTTTGTCTGTCTCCTCCAGCTTCACCAGGAACATTGCTAAGTTCATCAGTCTAACCTCTTGGCTAAGAACAGTGCCAATGTGTATGTGTGGCATGTAATAGGTTCTCAGTGAGGATCTGTTGATTAATTAGGTGAATGGATGGCCCTAGGTGAGGATAGTTTACCATTCTTTTTTTTTTAATGTTTGTTTATTTTTGAGAGAGAGACAGAGCATGAGCAGGGGAGGGGCAGAGACAGAGGGAGACATAGAATCTGAAGCAGGCTCCAGGCTCTGAGCTGTCAACACAGAGCCAGACATGGGGCTCAAACTCATGAACTAAGAGACCATGACCTGAGCTGAAGTCAGATACTCAACCTACTGAGCCACCCAGGTGCCCCGGCAGTTTACCATTCTTAATGTACTATACTTACTGCCTTATAGGAGCAACTGAGAATAGATTGGAAGTGGAAGGCAATGATTTGGCAATATTTATGCTTGAATTCTCTGATAAATTATCTCCCAGTTAGCATAGCTACTGGTTAAAGAAGTCTGAACACAAACAGAGAACCTGTTATAAAAAGGTATATGAACTTTCCTTTATACCACAGACAGTACAGTGAGCAAATCCTCAGCAAAACTGAATTATTAACTTTGAAGTTCAAGATCTCCCAAGTTAGTGCACTTTGGCCTCCAGGGATCTTATTCTTATTCACTCAGGATACTTTAGACATGTGAAAGGGGAACAGAGCATGCACACGTGTGTGTGTGTGTGTGTGTGTGTGTGTGTGTGTGTGTGATGGTGAGTAAGTCCAGCTTTATGATAGATAACTTGCCTTTGTAGGCACCTCTCCAATGAAACTCATTACTATTATGATGTTAGAAATACTGTAGCTGATGCTTTTAGTCTCATCTCATTCCTTTCTTCTCTAAATAGGTCCCATGTTAAAAGTGAAATTAAAAAGGGCAAGATTTTAAATTAAAACATTTAGTGTCAGTGTAGGAAGGATATTTATGAGATTTCAGTGATATTTCTGGCTTTCCTGAAATAACACCATATAGGCAAAAACTAGTGCAGAATATCAAAGTTAAGATTGTTTTGATACGCAAACTTGACTGTTGGCTTTCTCCTGTTTCTTTGCTTCATTCCAAGAATGGAATCCAAGTAATCTCTTCCAGTTCTTTTGAGGGTTAGAAGACCTAGTCCTCTCTGTCCTTGAGCTATTTGTTTGCTAATTATTCAGACTCTGGATTCAGTGGGTTCAATGAAACCCAGTGAAGAAGTACACAAGGAAATTAGTTTTTCAGGAAAGAATAAAAGGAAACAAAGAGTTTCAGGAGAAGTAGAATGAAAAGGCAATCCTGAAGGAGATGCATTGAAAAAGAAATTGAGCCTTTCCTTTGTTAAGAACCTTGAGATTTATCTGCTGACTGCTGAACAGGTATGCGTGTTTCATGCTATAAGTCTTTTCTTAAACCTTTCTAGTTTTCGCATGGAGACAATGGTATATACTCTATTATAGACACTCACCTAGGACACTTGCAAATTCAAGAAAAGGGGCTGTGGCCCTGGATACCTAGAAGAGCATGGAAGGAGAAGAGGGGAAGAACCTTCTGCACCTATGTTTGGCAGTGCTGAACTAAAAAAAAAAAAACAAAACAAAATTTGAAATTCAGTGAAATTTGGAGTTAAATAGTGACATATTCCTCATAAAACCCATATTTCTTTGGCTCAAGGTTGTCCTTGAAGCAGAGAACAAAGTGGAACAAATTTTTTATCAGCATTTGACATTTCAACAAAGTTATCTGAATTTCAAAAAACCAGGTGTCATAGTTTATTAGGGATGCCATAACAAAATACCATACACTGGGTGGCATAAATAATGGAAATTTAGTTTTTCAATAGTTTGGGAGGGAGAATCAAGGTGTTTGCAGGTTTGTGTTCTTCTGAGGCCTCTCTCCTTGGCTTGCAGATGGCTGCCTTCTTCCTATGTCCTCACATAGTCTTTCTCTATACATGCATCAGTGGTGTCTCTTTGTGCCTCTGAATTTCCTCTTTTTACAATGACACCAGTCAGGTTATATTAGGGCCCATTCTAACAGCTGCATTTTAACTTAATTACCTCTTTAAAGGCTCTATCTCCTACTCACCTTCTGAGGTGTTGGGACTTCAACATATGAATTTTGGAGGGACACAATTTAGCCCATAACAGCAGTACTCACTGTTACTGATTCATGACATATTCCAACTATGCAGTTGGATTCATTTTAATTTTTTCTCAAAAATTTTCCAAAATCTCAAATATTCTATAATTCTATCTTCTTGAATCAAATCTACTATAAGTCTGAATGTAATTTATCAATTTTAATCAATTCGTATTATATATCATCTAGTTTAACTTTCTCACCTTTTATATATAGGTGAAACCCAGTTACATACATATATAATGAATTCCATTATCTAAGGTTAAAAAATTAAAAGCTATGAAATAATGCCAGAAATTTCAGACTCATTAATCTAGACTCTTTTAAGTCTGTTAGTTTTTTCAACTGTTCTTTTTCTATTTATTTTTTTTTCATTTTTCAAATTTTAATTTAAATTCTAGTTAGTTAACATACAGTGCAATACTGGTTTCAGGAGTAGAACTCAGTGATTTATCACTTACATACACTGGGCAGTGCTCATCATAACAAGTGCCCTCCTTAATACCCATCATCCACCTTGCCCTTCCCCCAACCACTTGCCTTCATCAATTGTTTTCATCATTTCATCATGTTGAAAGTTATGCTATCCAAGTTTCAATGAACCTGTAGCAGAAAACAACTCATGATTCAAAAAGACAAATCTCTGATACTCCTTTTACTCCTCAAGAATGGGGCTACTAACATCTACCCAGTAAACTTTATCTTCTTGAATTGCGCTCCTATGTTTCAAATATTCAGAATCCTATACGTTTTGAGAATATGAGCACACATTTTGGAAAAATTCTAAATATATTTGAACATTTTTTACACTATCCTTTAAAAGGAAGAAGGTAAAACCACTTTTATTTTTTGTATCTTACAAAGACTTCAAAACAGTATATGGTATAGCAGCATGTTGGCAGTTGTTAAAAGTAAGAACCAGGCACCACTGTGTTCGTTACACTGTTTTTCTCTATTTTTGTTTGAATGTACTCATAATACAAAATTTCTTTAAAAGATCTGAATATTGGGCTCCTGGGTGGCTCAGTCAGTTAAGTGTCCAATCTTGGCTCAGTTCACGATCTCACAATTCATGAGTTCGAGCCCCACATTGGATTCTGTACTGACAGCTCAGAGCCTAAAGCCTGCTTCAGATTCTGTGTCTCCCTCTCTCTCTGTCCCTCCCCCACTCATGCTCTGTCTCTCTCTCTCAAAAATAAACAAATATTAAAAAAATTAAGAAAAAATTCTGAATATCACTATTTAATTACATAATAATATGAAAGCCTATTTGTCTAGTTTTACCATAAAATTGTATTCTAATTAATGAAGCCAAGGCATTCTCTATGTGTTCTTTAACATTTTCTATAACCTTATCTTTGTAACAGAGACCTATAACTCAATAAATTAAAATGTATGATTTTCTGTCTTCTCTGTATGATTTAAGTGACCTGTCTCTTTCTTCAAGAACTGATAAGCACATACTAAAATGATGGCCTTTACTCTGTGTTGATGACTAATCTAGCTCAACATTGTTCCTTACTTTTGAAGTATCTGTATTCCATTTAAAGTAGACTGAAAAAGAGATCACTGAATTTCTCAAGACAATTGCTATGAGAAGTGTCTACTTTTGAAAAGTGTTTCTTCCCTTTGGGTGAGAAAGAATTTTATTCTATAACTATGTCCCTCATTTCCTAAAGCAGCAAGTTAGGGGAATAAAAATGTAGTGCTTTATACATATGAATATGTGTATATATGTGTGAATATATATGCAGATGAGAGAAACCTTGGAGTAAGTTCTGCTCTCCATCTATTCATTTATTTGTTCATTCACTTAACACCTTTATGCTTATAAGCACTGTCCTAGGCAGTGGGAATTGAACAGTAAACAAAACACTAAATTCTCTGTCCAAGTATAACATACTGGGAGGTAAGGAAGAAGAGAAAATGATTAGAAAATAAACAAGTAAAATAAATGGCATGTCAGATGGTAATAGCACTATGGAGAAAAATAAAGCAGAGAAGGGAAAATGTGAGGAGACAGAAACTCTACTTTAAGTATAATAGTGAGGAAAGTGTCACCAGTGAGGTGACATCTAAGCAGATACCTGAAAGATGTGAGGTTATTAATCATGTGCACATAGCCACAGGTAGGTGTCTGTTCCAGGCAAGACAAGCATGTATGAGTTTCCTGTAGGGAAGTGGCCTGATCAAGAAACAGAGAGGAGGTGATCATGACCAGACCAGGGAGAGATGTGGAAAAAGAGGTAGCAGGATTTGGGTTTCTTCTCCAAATCATAGGAAAGCCTCTGGCCGCTTTTGAGCTGAGGGATGTCTTATTTAACTTTAGTGACTGAGTACGTTCCAAGTAGAAGGAAGAAGTAGACACATTATGAACACATGCCTAGAAAGATTTCACTGAGGCATTCGAGGTGACTGCGTTGATCGAACAATTGGGGTGATTTGTATGTAGGAGTGGCCAAAAGTATGTTGGGGTCTGCTGTGTGGCAGGCATTACTTTGAGTTAAAGGTCCAACAATGTAGACTCTTTTCAGTTAATTTACAAAAGGAGGGAAGCATCCAAAATTTCGGGTTCTGGATGACTCATTCTTACCCTTTAGATGTCATCATAGAAACTCCTCCTACTCAGGTCTTCTCTACTTCAAGGACATATATTCCCCAGGTATACTCTCCCGATACATCTTACAGTTTTTCCTTTATGTAACCTACTACAATTTTTAATTATTTATAAGGGGACTAATATTTTTATGATTTCCTCTTTTGTATGAGTACCAGGACTCATTTGTGGTGCCCATTTGCAGGAGATTTAATATTTTTAACAAACAAAATGTAAAAGTAAGTATCAAGGTAATATTCAGCTTCTCACATAAAAAAAAAACAAAAACTAGTAAACCAGTTGAGTGTCAATTGAGAGAACTGTCCAGGAGTCCTTAATATTCCATATTTATCATATAAAGGGCTAGGTCTGGGGCTCATTGCACAATGGAGAGAAGAGCCCACTCCAGGGGAGGATTTTGTAGCTCTATGCATCTGGAGAGTATCTCAGGTGAAATGAAAGAAACATTTGCTCTTTTCCAACTCTGGAGAGTGAGGAAAGGCCAGCCAAGAGTCAAGAATGTGCTGAGGGCTTGCCCTGTTACCTGAGGCTGTCACATATAGACCTGGAGAGATGCCATATCCAAGTGAATCTGACAACCTATAATAACCAAGCAGAGAGAGGGCTTGGTGTTTATTTCCACAGCTTTTTTTATTTCCTCTGTGGCATGGATGTAGAATTGAAATATGGCTAGCCTCTCATGGGGCCTGGTATGCTGGGGCAAAGTGCCGACTCAGTGGAGGCCAGAGAACCAAATGAAGGAAAGATGGAAAGGCATGAATATAGTCAGTGAGAATCAAGGAAAGGTATAATTAGCAAGGAAGAAGATGGTAAATAATTTTCTGGGGCACTGAGATGGGCATAGGAATGGGCCACAGGTTCACTAGTCATAGACTTCAGCATCAGAACCCAGCAGGATACAGAGCTACTAGCTAGACCAGAGGCCAGAGCATACCAAGAGCCAGCACATGACCTGGGCCTCCTTTCATCCCAACCCAGGGACACAAGTCTGCGTGAATCACACATTCTTTTCCTTATTCTTATAGATTCCATCTTGGAGAGGGCATCGAGGGGATATTATCTGAGAGATGGAAAATGTTATTCAACAGAGGATACTATTGAGTTGGGTATCATAATAAGCTTCAAATTATATTGGGCATTTAATTTTTCTACCAAGACAGTGGGTGAGAAATGCAGGTGAAAAATCAGAAATATTATAGACAAAATTTAAAAAAATTACATTGTCTTCACATATTCACATTTTAGATGAGAGAATTTCACTGTTCCATTCCATACGTTTATCTGTGCGATTATCTATTTAATATGTGTCTTCCCAGATAAGTTCCATGTGAGGAATATTACATTTACTGTGATACTCCAATGCATAAAACACTCTTAGGAGGCACTGAATTATTTGATGAATGATAAATAAATAAATGAATGAATAATTGAAGAATTAATAAATTAATGAAGGCACGTGAAAGGAACTTTACATTATATTTCTGACACATACGTCTAAAATGTTATTGGACAACAATGGTGGCTAGGAACATGGGGAAGATTATGACAACACTGTCTGCTTTATCAGAGTGTAAAGGAAATGACTTAGGTCTCAGTCATGGGAGAGAAGCCACTCTGTACTCAAAACCCACATACCCTCATGGGGCACCTTCTCAGACTGAGTGACACAGCTTAGACCCTGCAGGGAAAAATGCCATAGGAGCTTCTATGTTTAGCAGCTTTTGTTTCTCCACATCATTATTTTTTTTTTATCCTTTACTAAGAGAGAATTAATAACAAAATAATGTATGACATTTCTTTTGTCAGAACAATGAATAAAGGGGTTGGATGGGAATCCTCACAATTTATCTGAAAGTATTATTTCAGGGGGATTTTTTTTTAGTACCAATTCTCCAAAGAAATAGTCTCAGCAATTAATTCATGCTTTATAAATTTAAAGCATACTAATTAGATATCCATTGGGGGGAGAGAGGAAAACCTTCTAAGAAACTAGTGACTTCAAATACAGTGTACATAAATTAACTCCCCACAAAAATCTCTTTTAGAAATACATCATCCCATCATGTATATACTGAGTGACACATATATTTTTGAATTCCATCACCTATTTGCCTGAATGTGTATAGAACATGTGTTAGTTCTAAATATGGATTTTCTTTTTTTAATGTTTACTTGTTTTTGAGAGGAAGAGAGACAGAGACAGAGACAGAGGGTGTGAGCAAGGTAGGGGCAGAAAGAGGGGGGAGACACAGAACTCGAAGCAGGGTCCAGGCTCTGAGCTGTCAGCACAGAGCCCAAGGAGGGGCTTGACTGTGAGATCATGTCCTGAGCCAAAGTCAGACACTTAACCAACTGAGTCACCCAGGAACCCCCAAAATATGGATTTTCTTGTTACACATGTGCTTATATCAATTAGCAAGTATTTATATAGACATTATTCCAGATCTGCCCCATGCCACACATTATGAAAGATACAGTAGGACAAAAAGATGTTGTCTCTATTATCAAAGGATTATATCCTTCTATAAGAAATGGGCCCACATGCGTTCTATAAACTAGAACATAATCAAATGTTAAAAATCAAGATATTTCTACAGAAGTGGGAGAATCACTGGGAGCTTAGTTACTAGAGTAACTTCATGGAGGCACTCAAAGTGAGCCTTGAAGGGTAGACTGCTTTAGACAAGGAGAGCGAAGAAAGACAGACAACTCTGAGTATAAACAACTGAAATTTATTTCAAAATTTGTTGTTTGTTTATTTTAAGGACAGACATTATAGCATGTTATACTGTAAGAGCAGAACATTGGTATCAAGAGAACCATGCATGATAGTGATTTGGTAGCCACCATTCCCTAGGTAGCATCACAAGACCTCTTCAGAAATTCAACAAGAAAAAATTGACCATGGAAACATGTTCCAGTTTACACAATCTGAGTTGATTCTAAAATCACCATGTCATGTTCTCAGGTGCTTAACAAGAACTACATCTGCAATTCTAGGTTTCAGAATGGATACTCTTCCCCTTTACTGATAGCAAAACAAATACCAACTCCAATGTAGAGGTGTTTAATGCATGTGGAGAAATCAAGGACTAATCATATGACAATTCCAATGCACAGAAAGCCATTAAACTCCCTATAGACCACTGGACTTTAAAGAATTCAAGTGAAATAAGATGGTGCCTAAGGCAAGATTTAGTGATACCTCTGAAGTCTGAGTGTACTTTGTTAATTTCAGAACCTTGAGTTACTAATAATATCTCACATGTGTATAGCAAGTCAAACTTCTCATAATAATCATTTGACTCAACATTATTCTTCTGTGCAAATCATTATTTCCATTTGACAGGCAAAAACACTTAGAAGTTTAGGCAGGGAATCTATAATAGCAGCACCCACCTATACCCTACATCTACTCATACTATACTCTTGCTATATGTAAGAGTATTTTTTTTATCATGATGGCTATGGTCCTTCTAGAGTTGCTTCCAGTGTTTTTCCTGCTCTTTACGTGGCTGCCTTTGCAGATGTTTTTAAGTAGTGTCTATCCCTATAGTAAATCCAATGGTGTTCTGCTAAATGCTTAATAACTGACAATGTGGGGAAAAAATTTGAGTACTGATTTATAGCATTTACCAATTTCTATGGTGCCATATTTTCCATTATGGCTAATATAAAGCTACCAAATATAATGTCACTGAAATCATAGTTGTAAAGAGAGATAATGTCAGCTGGCTGCAGTATGACACTGGTTGGAATATTCCTTACTTCTTGAGCCTTGTTATTTCAGTTCTAGATAAGCTGTTATGATTCACCAGGACTGAAAAAACCTGATTATCTTCTCAAGGTTTCATTTTGCCCAAGCCTCCGTCCATAGAATTTAGTAATGTTTAATTTATTATAATACTGCATACTTTGTTTCAATCATACTAACTCCTCTTTCTATTTTCCCTGATTAAAAAAGAAAACCAAGATTCCACTTACAGCTCTCCTCCAGCCTCACTTTGATAGCCAACCCATTAGCAAATCCTAATTTCATGATCCAATTTTTTTCCTTGAATTTATGTTCAATTAGCATTTTGCTATTTCTAATTTTTTATCATGATTTCTTAACCAGTTCAGGCTGTTATAACAAAATACCATGGACCAAGTGGTTTAAAAAGCAGACCTATATTGCTCACAGTTCTGGAGTTTGGGGAGTCCAAGACCAAGATGCTGACAGATTTGATTCCTGGTAGGAGCTCCCTTTCTGACTTGCAGCTTTCTCATTATATCCTCCCAAGAGACAGAGAGAAAGCTCTGGTCTTTCTTCTTCTTATAAAGAAGTCACTAATCCCATCATGGAGGCTCCACCCTCATGATCTCATCTAAACCTAATTATCTCCCAAGGGCCCTACCTCTAAATACTATCACATTGGGGATTAGAGTTTCAACATATGAATTTGGTACATAAACATTCAGTCAATAAACACAGTATACAGGGTCATTCTTTGCTCTTTTTCTGCTCTCCAGAAGCACTGTTTACTACTCATGTCTCATACTTTACATTGTGATACCAGACTGGCTGTAAAGACCCAACATATATTCACCCTGTGGCACTCCGTGAGGCTAATACTGCCTAGAACACACTCTGTACAGTCTTATCTCCTTTGCCTGTAGAATGACTCCTTCATCCTTTAATATCTACCTCTGGTGTCCACTCCTCTAGAAAATATTCCCTGAATGCCGTCCTCTCGTTGCTGGCTTAAATATTGCTCTGTATACTCATGCACAATTTGCAGATTCCTGACCTTAGAATATTTCAAAGAAGGATGTTTATAGGTCTCCTTTCCTTAATATTTCTTAAACTCTTAAAGACAGACCATGTATACATATACAGTATGCGCTTTTATACTTCCAAGACTAAGCACAGAATTTGGCATATGATAGTTAAATAATGTCATTAAAGGATAAAGAAGTATCTCAACATATGCATTAAAGTCAGAACAGTTGTATTACAGAGCTATGAGATGGAAGCAACAACCCAAGAATTGGCAATTCCAACTTGATTGGATCACAACTGCAGTTTATTTTGCCTGTGGATCCTAAAATATACCAGCCCATTTTCAGTATTTGTAAATTAATTTTGAATGTGGATGAAGGAGAGGCAGCATTAAGAACTAGGAATGAATTGCTTTGATCCAGTATTTGAATTCCTAGCTCATGTTCTTGCAAAAAGTCTGATGATGGTATGGTACTACAACTTGAAGTTATAGTTATATTCCAGACTTTTAGGAAGGAGGGTCACTTGACGTCCTCTCAGGTTCTTAAGTGTCCCAGACAAAGAACCAGAGAAACCTTCCTACTCTTAAGAAGTGGTCTCACATAATGGTTAAAATGGAGAATTGGAGTTAGAAAGATCAAGGCTAAAATTCCTTGACTGCCATCTGTATAAAAATATAATTTTAAATTAAGTCTCTTGAACTCTCCAAGACTCAGTTTTCTCATCTGTAAATTGTAGATATGTTCCCCCCAAGCTTATTTTAACAATCAGTTTAGATAAAGCATGAATATTGGTCTAGGTTTTTGACTTCAAGCCTCAGAAAATGACTCTAGTTAAGTGGTAAAAGAAACAAGTTGAAAAAAATAAAAGAAACAATTAATACTACTAGAAGCAGAGTTGGAAGGCCTAGTCCAAGGCATACCTTGGAAGGGTAAGAAGCAGCAAGTACAAAGCCACCAGGAACTATCTGACCAGAATGCCATCACTATGGATAATACACCTAGCACTCTTCTACTTCTGCATTTACTCATTATGAATTCTAACCTTCTCTTAGGATTTGTGTTATCAACCCCAGATTCAAAGTCTTGGGTAGAAACATACAGCTTCCCATGACCCAATCATGTTTTCACATCATTTTGCCAAGAGTGGAAGAGAGATGGTTACTTTTTTACAGCTTCTCCAGTAGTTGGTTGAACTCTATTTCTCACCAATACCAAACATAATTGAGGATTCTTCCCAAATAGGAAGAAAGGATTAAATTCTACTCAATAAAAATTTTGGCAAATGGCTACTATGATCGATCTATGTGCCTGTCCATCATCTACATGTACTTTTCTTTCCCTTCATATACAAGATTACTCCTTCCTTCTGTCCCTCTTAAAATCAAAATACATACTCAACGCTTCCTCAAGGCAAATAACTCAGATGCACAAGTTACCCTATCCAACTCTTAAATCCATGATTTGGGAGTAAAGCATCCTTACCCATTTTAATCTTCTCCTGATATTTTGCAAAATATTGATTAAAGGATCAATGCAATTAACACTTTATAAAAATATAGTGACTAAAAGTAATAGAAAAACAAAATCAAATTACTATGAATGAATAAATAAATGTGAGAAAACAACAACAAAAAAAGGGCAGGGGGCTTTAAGAGACACTACAGTTTCTGTGTCTGCAACTAGTCACAATGGAACTAGTACTATTTATGACTCTTGTCTTCCACTCCCATTTAATGACTTTCTTTTTTTACGTAGCACCTCAGCTGATCAGGAGGATTTAATCAATGGTTGACAAAAACTTTTATTTCTGAGGAATACAGTCTTGCCTGTAATAGGTTGAAGAGTCTTTGAATGACTTAAATAAAACCTTTTACAAGAGTATAATGCAGAGAAAAATGCATATAAATGAGTACTTCAGTAGCTTTTCACAAACTAATCCCAATTATGAACCCAAATTGAGATTGAAAGATAGACTCATAAGCTCACCAGAAGTATAAAGTTTCTTTCCAGTCATTACTACCCCCAAATATTCCCATACACCTAACTAGTAATTGTAGATTAGCTTTTCCAGTTGGTCTTCCATTAACCTTTATTACTGGACCCTGTAGTAGAATCCCTAAGTTCCATCCATAACTTCTCCTTGCAACACTGTGTTGCAGAAACCTGTTTTTTTGCTCGACAGTAAAAATCAGTCACTCCAATTGACACAATGCCCTCCTTTTTCTACCTCTTTGCCTATTTGCATGAGGAATACTGGAGCATATTGGTAACAGTGAAATATTATACTTGCCAGGTACAAGTTAACTGCTTCTTCTGTTGTCTATCAGACTAATGATCAAACATTCGTCACTAGATGCTAGGGGCAATGCAATTTTGTTCTAGTAAGAAATCCACTTTTCCTATTGGTGTTTATCATGTAATCCACTGTTATTCTTCAATGTCACAGGTGTCTTTTATATTTGGTCATATGAAGATGCAACAAGAATGTGGGAATTATCTTCCCTACACATCATATAAGTCTTAACAGTTGTATTCACCCCTGGGACTCCCCCAGGCACCTGAGAATTTATGATTTTGGTAGGAATGGAGATCCAGTGGTTTATGTTCAGCCATTTCTATAAAACCTTACTCCATGAAGTAGAAGACTCAGTTTAGTAAGCCTACTACTTGTTGTGCATAGAAACTAGTGTTCTCAGAGTCAAGGTGCAAATTCCTGACATTTTTTAAAATGTTTATTGATTTTAGAGAGAGACAGACAGACACAGAGAGAAAACGCATGCACAAGCAGGGCATGGGAAGAGAAACAGGAAGACAGAGAACAGCAAGCAGGTCCGTGCCATCAGTGCAGAGCCTGACATATGGCTTGAACTTACCAACTATGAGATCATGATCGGAGCTGAAATCAAGAGTCAGATGATTAACCAACTGAGCCACCCAGGGGCCCTTAATGTAAGATAAGAAACCATCAAAATCCTAGAGGAGAAAACAGGCAACAATCTCTGACCTCAGCTGCAACAGCTTCTAACTAGACATGAGTCTGGAGGCAAGGGGGGGTGGAAAAAAAAAATGAACTATTGGTATCTCATCAAGATAAAAGGCTTCTGTGCAGCAAAGGAAACAACAAAATGAAAAAGCAACCAATGGAATGTGAGAAGATATTTGCAAATGACATATCAGGTAAAGGGTTAGTATCCAAAATCTATAAAGAACTTATCAAACTCAACACCTGAATGCTCAAGAACCAGGAGTGCCACTTTTTGAGGGCAGTGGAAGATGGGTGTCTCAGTTCAGATAAAGAGAGTAAATGTGCCCTTCTTCTGCCTTTTGTTCTATTCAGACTCTCAACAGATGGGTTGATACTAAACTGCATTGGTGAGGGCTATCTTTTTCACTCAGTCTACTGATTCAATACCTAATCTCTTCCAGAAACACCCTCACAGATACACATGAAAATAATATTTACGAGTGATCTGTACATCTTTAGCCCAGTCAAGTTAACACATAAAATAAACCATTACAAGTAAAAATTTTATAAAAATTATTTTATGCTACTTCATAGTATTTTATACTACTTAATTAGATAGCTGAGGAATTTGATCTTTTTTCCCCCTTCTAGCTAGTTTCATTCAGAAACAGCAATTATATTCTGCAATAATTGAATTTCTCATGTCCCTTATGCTGTTCAAGGGACCAGCATCCAGAGCCTTGTCCTCAGTGGACTTTTGATTCCATATGAATACAACTGATATTTCTGACCCTCCTTTTCACACTACATATCTCATTTTGAAAAAAAAAAAAATTAATGGAATATTCACTCCATTTTATCCCAGTTAGGCAAGAAGGCAAATCTGAAGCTCTCCACATTTTCTTCACAGGTCTGATGTCTATATGCCTTTTTCAGTACTGATTTCTGTTCTTTTAGGTTTCTAGTTTATAAGTGATAGAACAAATATGGCTCTCTTGAGGGTTTGGAGAAGGATGAATAAAAGAGAAATACATTAAATCATGTGGAAGGATAATAAGGGATCATAGAATTGAACAAAGGTTGAAATCTACACTTGAATAAGGCTCAGAATCTAAGGTGATAGCTCTAGCAGGCCAAGAATAAAAAAGAAAGCAACTTTATTTCAATATAGAGTCTAGTCAAGATGCTTCCATGCTTTCAGCAAACCTTTTTTAGACACAACACACTATCAATACCACTATAACTTTAAATGAACACTAAACATCATTTAACTTTGTATTATTTACTCTATATTCAAAGCCTTTTGTAAGAGCATTGAAGGGATAAGACTGAGTCATGTTTTTATATTCTGCCTGATAAGGGCAATGACAGAAAGGTCCTTTTCTTTTGGCTTTTGTAGAAGGAAATGAGACACTGTGGCCCAAATGAAAACACACAATGGTATATTCCACAACAATAAAAAATAGAGATGTATGATATACAACCAAATATTACAAAGGCTCCCATAAAAAATAGAGAGATAAAGACTGGTGCATAATAGGGCTCATAGTTGCTATTTTTGGACGTTGAGGTATAGAAAATAGGCCACAAAGATTAAAAACGCTCAGAAGAGGAATAACTCATTTTTAAAAATAAGTTGCAGATAACTCTATTTTTCAAGATGTTCTAGAATCATGATATGGTCTATTTTTCACTACAGCACCTGAAAAAAGCTGATACACTGAGACTTGGTTACTAGGGTTTAACTGCATATTCCAGTTTCATCACTATGCATTTAGAATTTACTAATGAGATTAAAAAAGGAAAAGGAGGAGCACTTTATGTGTCATTTCCTTTCCTTTCCTTCTCTCTTAGTCATAACAAAATACCATAGACTGACTGAATGAAACAACAGAAATGAATTTTATCACAGTTCTGAGGGCTGGAAAGTCCAAGATCATGGTGCTGACCAATTCAATTCCTGGCAAAAGCTCTCTATTCCTGGCTTGCAGATGGCTGCCCTCTTGCTATATCCTCACACTGAGGAAGACAAAGAGTGTGCTCTCTGGTGTGTGCTCTGTCTTACCCCAAATACAGTCGCACTGGGAGTTAAGGCTTCAAAATATGAATTCTGTAGGAACAAAATTCAGATCATAGTACCTTCCCTTTACATTCAAGACACAAATGTACTTCTACCTATTCATCCTGCTAAGGATAAAAAGTCTAGAAATTATACATAAAATAAATTAAGAAGACTCTGAAAGGTAGGAAGAAGGCAGACTGGCTAGGACATTAGGATGCAAGGAATGACATAATGGTGAGCTCCCCGAGTCTTCTTATTGCTTCAAACATCCCAGACGTCTGAAACAAAACAAAACAAAAGAAGTCCTAGCAAAGAAATAGAATATATAAAGAACTAAAAGGAAATTTAGAACTAAAAAATACAATAACTAAAAATTTTTTTAAAAATGCACGAAGATAGCTCAATAAGATAATGAAAAGCATAGAAAAATAATCAGTAAACGTGGAGACAGAGCAATAGAAATCTCAAGATAAAATACACTAAATGAAAAAAAAACCCGAACAACTCAGGGAAGTCTTGAGACTATAATAAATGAACTAACATCCATGCTAATAGATTCCCTAAAGAAGAGAAAAAAAAGGAGGGACTTAAATAGTATTTGAAGAAATAATAGCTGAAAGTTTCCTAAATTTGTTAAAAGACATGCCTACAGATTCAAAAAGCTGGATGAACTCTTAATAGGATAAACTCAAAGAAATTCATGTAAACATACATAATGGTCAAAGCTCTGGAAACTAAGGACAAAAAAAGAGAAAAATATTGAAAGCCATAACAGGTAAGTAATAATTTGCATACAGAAAAAATACAATTCAAATCCCAGCTGTTTTCTTATCAGAAATCATTCAGGTTGTCAGTAAGTGATGACATTTTTCAAATGTTGAAAGAAAAGAATTGCCAATCCCAACTTCTGTATCTGGAAAATTATCATTTAGTGATGAAGGGGGAAATAAATTCATTCTTACGTGAAGATAAATGAAAATAATTTGTATCCTTTAGACCTACCCAGAAAGAATCTATAAAAGAAGCTCTTGAACAACAGCAACAACAACAACAACAACAACAACAACAACAACAACAATAAAGTATACAAAAAGCAATCTTGGAGTATTAAGAAGAAAAAAAGAAAATGGAAAAAGCAAAATTACAGGTAAATACAATAGACTCATGTTCTCCTTGAGATTTCTAAACTATATTCAACGTATGAAGTAAAAAGGATAATGTGGTCTCAAATGTGCTGAGAAAAATTTTACTTTTATGACAGTTACATTATAAATGGAAGACCAGTTGACTTGATAAATTATGTAGTGCAATGTAATATCCACAGCAACCACTATAAGCAATCTATACAAAAAAAGTCTATATTTGAAACACTATAGACAAATCAAAATAGAATTTTAAAAAATGTTTAGGTAGACTACAGGAAGGCAAGGAAAATAAAAGAGAGTTCAAATAAAAATATGAAATAATCATAAAGCACAAAGTAAAACGCCATACTTAAGTCTTAACATTATTAATTATATTAAATATAAATGATGTAAATATACCAACAGAAATGGCAGACTGGATTTTTTTAATGGCCTAATTCTAACTTGTCTACAAGAACCCACCCACAACACAATACGCATTTTTTTCAAGTGCCACAAAATGTTTACCAATATAGACCATATCTGGGACCATAAATTAGTCCCAACTAAAATAGCTGAAATTATACATAGTATTTTCATTTACCACAATGGAATCATAATTAGAAACAGAACTAGAAATCAATAACAGAAAGATAAAAGGAAAATCTCATAAACTAAAAAAATAGCAAAGTCTTAATAACCAAAGTATAAAAAAGGAAAAAAAATCAAAGTAATTAGAAAGAAAACAATGAAAGGCAGAAATCAGTGAACTTATAAACAAAAGAAAATCAGTAAAATAAAAGGTGGTTTAAGAAAAGATTAATACAATTGACAAACCACTAGGAAGACTGACAAAGGATAAAATACGAATAACCAACATTAGGAATGAAATAGGGATATTGCTGTAGACACTGTAGACATCAAAAGGATAATAAAGGGAAGTTCAAACAACTGTACACACATACATTTTACCACTTAGATGAAAATGACTAGTTCCTTAAACTGCAACTCACACAATTTGAAATAGATCATTTGAAACGCCTTATAACTATTGAAGAAATTAAATATATATATATATATATATATGTGTGTGTGTGTGTGTATACACACACACACATATACATATACATATATGCATACAAATAGATGTGCTTGCAAGAATGAGGATTAAAAAAAAGATCTATCATACAATGCTAGTGATAATATTAAATGGTACAGACTTTCTGGAAAATAACTTGTCAGTTTCTTAAAATAAAGTACAAAACGAAACAAAATAAAACAAAACAAAACACCAGCAATTAACTTACCTTTCAAACCAGAAATACCACTCTTCTGTAATTATCTCAGAGAAATGAAAACTATGTCCACAGGAAATCTCATATTAACATGTTCACAGCAGCTTTATTTGTAATATCCCAAAACTAGAAATACCCAAAATGTCCTTAAATAGATGAATGTCTGAACAAACTGTGGCACATCCATACCGTGGAATACTACTAGGCAATAAAAAATGAGTAAACTATTGATACATTTAACAGCTTGGTTGGACCTAAAGGCATTACGCAGAGTAAAAATAGTGCCCATCTCAAAAATTCATATTTTAGGGGCACCTGGGTGGCTCAGTTGGCTAAGCGTCCGACTTCGGCTCAGGTCACGATCTCACTGTCCGTGGGTTCGAGCCCCGCATCAGGCTCTGTGCTGATGGCTCAGAGCCTGGAGCCTGTTTCAGATTCTGTGTCTCCCTCTCTCTGGCCCTCCCCCATTCATGCTCTGTCTCTCTCTGTCTCAAAAATAAATAAACGTTAAAAAAAATTAAAAAAAATTCATATTTTATGATTTCATTTATATACTGTTCTCAACATAACAAAATTATGGAAATGAAAGACAAATTAGTAGTTGCCACAGATTAGGAATGACTTGGGAGAAGAGAGTAGTGTGAGTGTGAAGTGCTAGTATGAGAAAAAAAAAACTGTGTGTGTGAGGATGGAGTGGTTCTTTGATTGCAGTGGTGGCATAATCTACATATGTAACAACATGACTTAGAACTTTACATGCATGTTACACCAATGCCAATTTCCTACTTTTGATATTGTACTCTAGTAATGTAAGATGTAATTAATGGGAGAAAGACACTATAAGTTACATGGGAGCTCTCTGTATTGTTTTTGCATGTTCCTGTGAATCCAGAATTTTTCAAAGTAAAAATGTTAGAAAAAGTAAGGAGAGAGTAGATAAGGTTGCGTTGGGTGCATTCTAATGTAGATATCCATATGCACAATACAGCTTGGGATAAACTGTGACTTAAAAGATGAGTACAAGTACAATGAATGATGCAATTGCAGATGAATTGAAAGTACAGGCTGTTAATAGATACCTGTGTTCCATGCATATGTTTGCATAAAAACTGGCAATTTTTTGGCAGTTTTTTATAAAACTAAGATACTTTTTATATAAAACACACACACATTTCCTTCACGTAAAGTAATCATACTCTTAACATAACTCACCAACTGTATCCCAGATGAATTGAAAATGTATACCCATGTATAAACTTACACATGAATTTTTATAGCACCTTTACTCCTAATTGCCAAATCTTGGAAGCAAATAAGATATCTGTTTTAGGTCACACTGTGTTCCCCCAAAATTCATATGTTGAATTTTAGTACCACAGAGTGTGACTATATTTGGAGATAGAACATGTAAAGAGGTGATAAATTTAAAAGAGATCATTAGGGTGGGTCCTAATCCAATCTGAGTGGTGTCCTTATGAAAAGAAAATTTAAGGGCACCTGGGTGGCTCAGTTGGTGAAGCATCTGACTTTGGCTCAGATCATGATCTCACGGTTGGTGAGTTCAAGCCCCGCATCTGGCTCTAGGCTGACAGCTCAGAGCCTGGAGCCTGCTTCAGATTCTGTGTCCCCCTTTCTCTCTCTGCCCCTCACCCACTAGTGCTCTGTCTCTCTGTCTCTCAAAAATAATAAGTAAATGTTAAAAAAATAAAAAAAGAGAAAATTGGGACATACAAAGAGACAACAAGGGATGTGTACGCACAGAGAAAGACCATGTGACAACACAGTGAGAAGATGGTCATCTGCAAGCCCATGAGAGAGGCCACAGAAGAAACCAAACCTTCCAACACCTTAATCTTGGATTTCTAGCCTCCAAAACTGTAAGAAAATAAATTTCTGTTGCTTGAACCATCTAGTCTGTAATATTTTGTTATGAAAACTCTAACAAACTTTTTCAGTAGGTAGATGGATAAAGCATAGTGCATTCATACAGTGAAGTATGAATCAATGTTAAAAAGAAGTGAGCTATCAAGTCATGAAAAGACATGAAGGAACATTAAATAAATATTGCTAAGTGAAAGAAGTCAATCTGAAAATACTACATACTGTATGATTCCACTTATATGACATTCTCAATGAGGCAACACTAGAGAGACAGTAAAAAGATCAGAGGCTATTAGAGGTTCAGAGGGAGGCAGGGTGATATTAATAAATGGAGCACAGGTTTTTTTTAGGCCAATGAAACTATTCCGTATGTTGCTATGATGGTTGATACATGTCATTACATAGGTCAAACTACAGAATGTACAACACAAAGAATGAGCCCTAATGTAAACTATGGACATTAGCTAATAATATCAATATATGCTCATTAATTGTAAGAAATGTAGCACTCTAATGCAAGATGTTAGTAATAGGGGTAATGGTGGAAGACGGGAGGGGAGGGTGTATGTGGGAACTATGTACTTTCCACTCAAACTTACCATAAACTTAAAACCACTCAAAAAAACAAAGTATATTAATTTAAAAGGTGAATTTATATAAGCTATCCTCTGCAAAATGCATTTACTAATACTTACCACATTTATTGTATGTTGAATGAATGAACTTAAAATGTAAAGTTGAATGGTCTTTTCTATGAAGAATAAAAATAAGATTGCATAATGTTCTACTTAAAAGTTCATAGTTTCTTAAACTAATTAATTGAATAAGTTCCTACAATCATTTTGAAGACATCTGTCTTTTCAAAGATATTTATTTTGTTCCTTTCTTTGCTTTCTTTTCTTTTTTGTTTTCTCTTTTCTTCTCTGTTCTTACCCTTCCCTTCCCTCCTATGCCCTCCCCTCCCTTGACCTCCCCTCCCTTTACCCTCCCTTCCCTTTTTCCCTTCCTTTCCTCCCTTCCTTCCTTCCTTCCTTCCTTCCTTCCTTCCTTCCTTCCTTCCTTTTTAAGAACAGAAAAGAACATTTATCTCTCTCCAGGAACTTGCAACCACTTTTAACACAAATTTCCCTACTTGGTCAAGCTGCCAGGTACTGCTTTGATCTTACAGTTTCTTTCAAGCTATTCTCCCCTGAACTTCATGAGACATTCTCCTTTTTTTTAGGAAACTTTTTCCCCCTCTTCTTTCCTTCTTCTCCACTTTCTTTCCCCCTTTCATTTTTTATCCCTCTTCTCATCTCTTTTCATCTTGTTCCCAACAAGAACAATAATATTCCTTTACCAGGATATAATTTTCATTTAATAAACAGGGATAAGAGTGAAAGTAAAAATTACTTGCAGTAACTAATTCTGTGAATGACTGTATCTCTGATGGTTATCAGAATGTGTCCAGACAACAAAGAGAAAAATAAGCCTGTGAAAAAGTCTTAGGAGGGGAACCCTAGAGGTAAAATATGCTGTGTTCTCAATTTTACCCCTCCCATTAAAAATAGAAAACACACACAGAGATCCAAAAACCCACATAATATGAATGAGCAATGTGTAAACACAAAATCACCTTTCAATCTATGAGACTATATTACAGTTTTAACTTCACTATACAAAATTTTTTAACATGTCATATCCCATATGATATTTTAGAAATCTATTTACTATTTAAGTATGTAGGAAGTCTGATATGTGAAGGCATTTTTTCTTGGGTTCTAACAACTGAAATTTAGTAAATCAGTTAATACTGGGGCAAGAATCCTTCTGATCAATCTGGAATTTTCAGCTTCATTTAACTAGCAAGTAAAGACTGTAGAGGTTAATAATTTATGGCCAAAAAATTTGGCAGAAAATATATGTATTAGAAGCAGTCTATGACTAATGTTAATACTGATATGATCAGTGACTCTTCTGCCTTTATTGAATTTTATGATAAATGGGAATCATTTAATTATGTAGGAAGTGTGACCAAATATGGTCATGTAAAATAATTGGTAGAAATTCAGAAGACTATTAAGTATAATCTATTAATCAAGGATATTCTTGAATAGTGTTTCCAGTAGTGGTCATAGGTTGTCCAAATCCAATTTATTTTTCAACACTGCTCACACTTGCCAAATAGGAGGACAAAGCCATAGAAGAGACGATGCTAATTCCCTAGATATGGGAATTAATAAATATATGATCATTATTAGTACTGAGATGCCTCCTAAAGCACTGAAGGGTTTAACAAGTCAACTGCAGTGCCTAATTCACATGTGAGGATACATTAGGATCATCTGGAATTTAAAGTCACCTAAAATCAAAGTGGCACTGGTATGTGTATTGGTTGGGGGTGGGAAAAAGAGGGAATAAGAGATATCTGTGCCATACTGAACTCTAAAATAAAAATCCAGGGAGAATCATTCTAAACAAAAAAAAAAGAAAGAATGTTCAGAAAAGTGAAAACATCCAAGTCTAGCATCAGAATCTGGGGAGGAAGTTATGGAAGAATGGCAGAATATCTGGCCAACTAAAGGAGAATAAGAACTCTAGGTCAAAACACAAAAAGCCTGATGGATCTTTGCATAATTCCTAAAGGAAGGCAGGTCTGACTCATTTTATCAGCACTGTTGATGTCTTTTCCCTCAAAATAATTTGCTTGTGCATTAACTACTCTGCTTTATCCTGCTTACTGTGATCCTTTTTCTGTGAACTAAATCTTAAGCTCTCCAATAGTTCAAGAATGGCTTCCCATGAGTTTTTCCTTCCTTATATATTTGGTTTGGATACATGATCTTTTGGAATTGACTAAAAAAATATATCACCTTTCATTCCAAAACTGTTTTCCTTCTAATAATTTTAAGCATTAGGTAAACTATAAAATCTGCATATCAACTAGTTCTATAGCTCCCTTAATTTATGACCTATGTGATCAAACTGAATTCACTTAACCTATCCTATATCTCTGTTTTAAACTTAGGGGTTTTCTTCCAATCCTTTCAGTAAAAAATGAGTAAATGAATAAATAAATGAATATAAAAATAAATCAATTTAAATTTCAGTTAGATTGAAGTAACATATTTATAACTTAAATTTTCTGGCATCTTTTCTTTCCATAATATTTTGTTGTGAGGGGTGGGAGAGGAACAATTATTCTTCTATATTTCACTAAAGAAAAAAAAATGTAACATTATTTGCTCCATATAACATAATATTTAGAAATTATTACTAAGAAACTGAATTTCTTTTGAAAACTATTTTGATTATGCCTAAAGAAACTTTACTTTAGTTCATTTCTGCTACTGACAAAAACAGTTTATTTAAATCGTAAGTTACCTTTTCTTCTCTCTTCTAATATTAAGGCATTTTTATAGTATACAGAACTCTAATTTGGCAATTATTTTCTTCGGGCACTTTAAGTACAACATTCCATTGTCTTCTGACTTCAATCTCTTTTTTTAAGTCTAATTGTTTTTTTTTTTTCCTAAGGGTGATAAATGATTTTAAATTTTCCTCTCGCTGCTTTTAATAGCTGTTTCTCCTTTAAACAAAAAATTTTAGGAAGCTTTGTTATAAATGTGTTTTTTCTTTTATTTATTATGCTTAGAAACTTTCAACCATTATCTCCTTAAAGTTTGCTTTAGCCTCATTTTTTCTTCATTATTTCTGGAATTCTACACATTTTTAGCACAAAAACAAATACATGTATCAACGGAACAAATCAGAAAACCCAAAAATGGACCCACAAGTGTATGGCCAACTAATATTTGACAAACCAGGAAAGAATATCCAATGGAAAAAATGCAGTCCTTCAGCAAATATCTTGGGAAAACAGGGCAGCGACATGCAGAAGAATGAACCTGCACCACTTTCTTCTACTATACACAAAAATAAACTCAAAATGAATTAAAGACCTAAATGTGAGACCTGAAACCATAAAAACCCTTAAAGAGAGCACAAAAACAGACACAAAAATCAATGGAACAGAATAAAACAGATTAGAAAACCCAGAAATTAACCCACAAATATATGGCCAACTAATCTTTGACAAAGTAGGAAAGAGCACCCATTGGAAAAAAACAAAACAGTCTCTTTAGCAAATGGTGCTGGGAGAAATGGACAGCAAAGTACAGAAGAATGAAACTGGACCAGTCTCTTACACCATACACAAAAATAAATTCACAATGGATGAAAGACCTAAATGTGAGCCAGGAAACCATGAAAATCCTAGAGGAGGAAAGCAGCAACCTCTTTGGCCTCGGCAGCAGCAACTTCTTACTAGACATGACTGGAGGCAAGGGAAACAAAACCAAAAAATGAACTACTGGGACATAATCAAGATAGAAAGTTTCTGCACAGTGAAGGAAACAATCAACAAAACTAAAAGGCAACTGACAGAATGGGAGAGATATTTGCAAATGACATAATGGATAAAGGTTTAGTATCCAAAATTTATAAAGAATTTACCAAACTCAACACACAAAAAACAAATAATCTAGTGAAGAAATGGGCAAAAGACATGAAAAGACACTTTAACAAAGAAGGCATCCAGATAGCTAACAGACACATGAAAAGATGCTCAACATCATGCATCACCAGGGAAATATAAATCAAAACCACAATAAGATACCACCTTACACTTGTCAGAATGGCTAAAATGAACAATTCAGAAAGCAACAGGTGTTGGCGAGGATACAGAGAAAGAGGAACTTTTTTGCACTGCTGGTGGGAATGCATACTGGTACAGCCAGTCTGGAAAACAGTATGGAGGTTCCTCAAAAAATTAAAAATAGAACTACTCTATGACCCAGCAATTGCACTACTAGGTATTTATCCAAAGGATACAAAAATGCTGATTTGAAAGGACACATTCACCCCAATGTTTATAGTAGAACTATTAACATGGCCAAAGTGTGGAAAGAGCCCAAATGTCCATTGATTGATGAATGGATAAAGATGTGGTGTGTACACATGCCTGCGTGCACACACACACACACACACACACACACACACACACACAATGGAATATTACTCAGCGATCAAAAAGAATGAAATCTTGCCATCTGCAACAACGTGGATGGAAATAGAATGTATTATGCTAAGCAAAATAAGTCATTCAGAGAAAGGAACAACATATGAATTCACTCAGACGTGGAACTCAAGAAACAAAACAGATGAATCTGGGGAAGGGAAGGAAAAATAAAAGTAGAAAGGGAGGCAAACTATAAGAGACTCTTTTTTTTAATGTTTATTTATTTTTGACAGAGACAGAGAGAGAGAGACAGAGCATGAGCGTGGGAGGGGCAGAGAGAGAGAGGGAGACCAGAATCTGAAGCAGGCTCCAGGCTCTGAGCTGTCAGCACAGAGCTCGATGCAGGGCTTGAACCCACAGACCGCGAGATAATGACCTGAGCCGAAGTCGGACGTTCAACCGACTGAGCCACCCAGGCGCCCCTATAAGAGACTCTTAAATACAGAGAACAAACTGAGGGATGCTGGAGGGTTATTGGGTGGAGGGATGGGCTAAATGGGTGATGGGCATTGACGAGGGCACTTGTTACGATGAACATTGGACATTATATGTAGATGATGAATCACTAAATTCTACTGCTGAAACCATTATTACACTATATGTTAACTAACTTGGATTTAAATTAAATTAAAAAAATAAACATCCTTTAACTATATCATCTATGTCTTTCCCTTATCATCTGTATTTCTTTCCTTTAGTCTCTTCCTACTTCTTACTATTTTCTTTTTTTTCTAATCTTCCAATTTACTAAGTTTTTCAGTATAATTAGTATGTAACTTCAGTTTTTTAAGTTAGGTAATTGTTATTTAGTTCTTTTTACATTTTCTAATTGTCTACCAATTTTATTCCTGTATCTCAACTAATTAAACACATTAAGACATGCATCTGATAACTATATTTTCTAGATCCCTCAAAGATCTATAAGTCTGTTGCTCTTTATTTTAAATCATGTTTCTTGTTTCTTCATGAATATGGTTATTTTCTTGTATGGTGGATAGTGTATCTAGAAGCAATGCAGAATAAAAATATAGAAATAAAGTATTATGATGTCACTTTACATCAGAAAAGGTGTTTGTTTGTTTTAGGAAAAAAGACAGGGGCACCTTAATACAATTTCAGGGATGGGAAGATGATTCAGAGCTGGTCTTCAGTCCTTGCAATGGCTGTGCACTCTGGTTTACAATTTTTGCTAGGTTGAGTCTTTTAAGGACACAAAATGTGGTGTTTTTATCAAGCCCTGTCCTCCTTGGAAGGTCATGTTTTGTCACCCTAACTCTTAAGATGTTACTAAAAGCTCTGATGAACCTCTTAGCCTCTTACCCAAAATTTCAAGACTTGGTAGGATGCATCTAGTAAAAAAGTAATCCCCAGTGCCAGACTATCTTCTCTGTATCTCCTTCTTCTGCATGTTGAACCCTAGTCATCATTGTATTATCTTCATTTGATATGTTCAATTATATACACTTGGTATTTTAAATAGATTCTCTACTTAATGAGAGTTTTGCATTTAATAACCTCATTTTTTATTACCAGAGGTATGCAATCTGCACATTCTATATTACTTTTCATGATTTATTTTTATGTTTCTAACCAATGCCAAATTGATTTTATTATGATGGGCCTACTAATATCCAGCATAGTAAAACTTCATTGGAACTCCTACTTTTAATGTACATATCTTAGCTACTATTTTGCATTTACTTTTTCATGTAAATCTTAGAGGACAATTTAATCCAATCTTTAAAATCTGTTATTATTCAAATTGTAAGTGTAATATTATTTTTTAAAAATGAAGTAAATGGTACAAATATTGGTATAAATATGTTTTGTATATTTTGTTTTGAGTTTAGAGTTATACATCTTTACAGACTGACAATTTTAAAAATATTAAAATTTCTTAGGCTAATATGATTGGCTATAATATAAATGCATACAAATCAATACTTCATGGTATTCTAGTACAAAACATCAACCTAAAATAAAAATCCCACCCTCCTAAAATCCAATTAGAATTAGCTAGAAAAGCTATAAAAACCATAAAAATATATTAAGAGTGAAATACATAGGACCCAAGTGAAGAAAACATAAGGCTTTACTGAAAGACTAAAACAATCTATAAATATAAAATTAAGAAAAAGTAACATTTTTGAATGAGTTCTGTAAATAGTGAAAATATTAACCCTTCACCCATCATACTGGTTGCAAGTATGTTTAGGTTGTTTGATTCTTTTACTTAATTTACCAGTTTGTATCTTTGTATCATATAGCATTTTTTAAATTCAAAATTTTGATATCATCTACTCAGTGTCATTTGAATTATGGTGCCATTTGTTTATTCGAGCCACATTGATACAACTTTCAGGAACTCTTACAATATTGTTCAGTCAAAGGCCTTTGGCACATGCTATTTCTCTTTCTTAATTTCTGTGCTGTCAGCACAGAGCCTGACGTGGGGCTTGAACTCACAAACTGCAAGATCATGACCTGAGCCGAAGTCGGATGCTCAACCGACTGAGCCACCCAGGCACCCCTCAACCTATATTTCATAGCACTAAAAAGTCTCAGATGTTCTAGGAAGTTTATATAAGAGTGATATAAAATATTAATTTCATTAAGATATATAATAAAGCATCTAAGTAGTTGCAAAAACATTTTATATTAAATGTAGTTATGAAAAAGGAATAAAAGACACTTATAAATACTTGTATCTTCTTATATATATTAACAAATTTAATCCTTCAACACTATTCGGTGGTCACCAATATTATCTCATTTTGTAGCTCAGAAAACTAAGACACAGAGAGATAAAGTAAACTTCCCCTGAGTCACACAGCTAGTATGCAGTAGAGCTAGATTTTATTCTTAGGCAGTCTAGCCTCACAATCTGCTCATTACACCACAATCTTCCTGTCAGCAAGGGGAGACCAAAGCATGTGGAGGTAGAGTTAGCAAACTGCAATCCCTCTCTTACCCCACCATGACCCCTCACTGCCCAACCCAAATCCCAGCTGTGTCTTTGTTCACTTAAAGAGTGTTTATTGAGGGCAGAATAAAGAAATGGTTAATAACACTGGCTCCAGAGTCAGACCTATCATTCCTTCCTCGATTCCTTGCAACTTTTTGAGACCACATGTGATACTTAGCTTTTGCATGCCTCGTTTTCACATCTATATTTCACAAAAATATAAAAACAGTACCTCTATCTCTGGATTTATTTAAAGCATATGTAAAAGAAGAGTCTCTAAGCATACAGTATGTTTTAAAGTTCTCTTACCAGTTAATTTTATGACCTTCTAGATATGAAGTTTACACAACATAAATGTGTAGAATGAAGGCAAATTTTCATGGAGAAGGAATTTACATAGGTCCTTGAATGAGGGAAAGGTCTTAGATTTGTACATAAATTAGCTTTTTTTTTTAAGTTTATTTATTTATTTTTGAGAGAGAGACAGAGAGAATGAGTAGGGGAGGGTCAGAGAGAGAGGGAGAGAGAATCCCAAGTGGGCCATTAGCATGGAGCCTGATGGGGGGCTTGAACTCACTAACTGTGAGATCATGACCTGAGCTGAAACCAAGAGTCCCATGCTTAACCAACTGAGCCACCCAGATGCCCCAGAATTAGCTATTTCTGATTTCACCTATTTTCTGCTGTAAAATGGAAATCATCACTTGGTTTGCACAAGAAGAAAAAAATAAAAGGATCTTTCCTCAAAACAAAACAAAAACAAAAACCCTTCTGAGTTTACAAAGATCCCCTTCTTCAACCCGCATTGCACTTAAATGGCCCAGAAAAATAACTATTATCCCACCAGCACTCACCATGTTATTTGCCTTTTCCCACTTTATTGATTTACCTTTAATGCATAATTATCCAGTGTGTTTAACATTACTAATTCAGGCCCAGTTTAACTTCCCGTTGAATGAAGACTCTTACATTATTCTCTTCTCCCGCAAGCTATTTCTCTCTTCCCTTTTCTGATTTCCTTAGCACTGGTTACGCTAAATTAGAACTTGGGAGACTGTCATTTGTTAATGTAAATGAACTGTTCCTGTTCAAATTTCTCAGGCATCAAGCACCCATTTGTTATTGCGGCCACTCTTCCAAGCACCAGGGTGTTTTATGTGTTAATGACAAAACCATCATTCTCTATTTGCCAACTTAAATGGGACACTGAATGATGCTAGGACTTGATAGATTATAACTGAGAAAGACACCCAGGCATCTGGATAACAATGGTGTGACAGGCTAAAGTGAGATAAAATGACAATAACAACATCATGTCAAAACAAAACACAACACATAAGGACCAGGGATCCAGAAGTATAGGGAAAATGCCCACTGGGTGATGTTCCTTGGGTGGCCTCTGACCACAAAGAATTTACTAGCACAAAGATAATATTAAAAACTTCACTAACCTGAAAGCAGAAAAAAGGTCAAAGAACTCAAATATCTCATCCCAGCCCTCTTTTTTGCCAATTTGGTCACTTCTTCCTATTTAGGGACAACATCAAGCTAGTATATAAGGTATTTGAATCTATCAAGACAATAAGCTTTTTGTCATGGGCTTCAACCCTGATTATGTTTGATTTTTTTCAAAAGGAATTTTCATTTTAATTGGGGTCTAACCAAACCTCTGACAAACTGAAAGGAATGTAATAGTAATAGTGGGAATTTTAGTCTATTGCTCATGTGGCTTCAGGTTATATAACACAAGAAAAAAGGGAGAAAGCGCTGCTTTAGATATGGCAAGGCTGCTGATAATTTCTTACTTCAAAATAAATAAATAGCTGCCCAAAAAATCTTCAAGTTTTTGTTTTTGTTCTTTGTAGAGATGACATATAAGAATTAAAATAAATGTCCTACATGTCCATAATAGAAAGCAGAAATTCTTTGGGAGATGTTTCCATTCTATTTTGAAGATTTTTATAATCTGTGAAACAATGTTATATACATTTACCTAATAATTACTCTTCATGTATAAATTTGAAATTGTTATTTTTAAACATGAACAAGCTGAAAGAAAAGTGAATAACAAGCAAATAACTGCTTCTAATATATATATAGTCTCTGAGGCCAGCTTGAACCACAGGCTTATAAAGTCTTTAACTATGTTCTGTCTGGGATTCCCCTTCTGTCACAATCAAAACTTTTAGACAGCCCAACACAAAACAGAAGCACAAAACAGAGCAAAAGGGATGAAAAGGAATGTCCTGTTTCCACCAAAGATGACAAGCAATGGGAGCCAGTAACAAAACTGGGGTAACAAACTGAGAATAAATGGCAGAGATACTCAAAGCAGTGCTGAGCTCAGGCTTATCGCATTGGCATAGAACCATGAAGCCATGAACAGCAAGGCACAAGGGACCTTTGTGGATATCTCACTTGGTCAAAGGCTAGAGGCTGTGGTGACAGGCAATGCAGACCATGTCTCAGTGGAGCCTCCAAGAAAACTATGGAAATAAAGATGATCCAAATAAGAACAAATGGGCTGTTTATTTAGAGCTTGTTGTAACAAAAATGTCAGTTACCATCACTTGCATTTGGTGGAGCTATTCAAAGGTATGTAAGGGAATGGGAAAACTTGATGGTAAAAACAAGGGAAGGATTCAGGAATGCTCTAATTAGGCACTGATGGTATTGGGAAGGTGGAGATACAGTGTCCTATGTGTTTGTTTGGGGAAATTAAGTGACTTTCTCTGGTTGCCCCTGAGTTGGGAACAGGGACAAATAACAGGAAGACTGGAAGTTGTTGACTGGTAATGTCCTGACCATTCAGGGCCAATTTTTGCAGAGGTGGTGGTGTAGTTTTTCAGCAGGTTGCCAGAGAGGTTGCAGTCAGGGTTTTATTTTCATATGTGTGCTGGCCATTTGAATATTCAGTCTCTCATAATTGTCAAGTAATTCCCATATTGAAGTGATGAACAATATTGAACTTTACCCAAGCCCTGTGAATCTGGAATACAACATCAGTTTAAAAAAAAAAAAAATCCCCTAATTCTTTGTGTTCCAGAAACAGCTTAATGCAAAGAACCATCCTTCCCCATATGACTTAAGATTCATGCATGCTCCCCTTTACCATTGAGAAGGCCAATGACTCTCCAAATTCCCATTCGGTGCCTAATAATGATTAGCTGAATTGTTTGTATTCACTGGACCAATCTGGACAAAATACCTGCTACCTTGACTTGATCACAGCTTAGTTAAGGTTCTCTCCCTCTTCAGTCCCATGAGATTCACTCACCCTGACTCTCACCCGCTATACAGCCAAGCAGAAACTGACTTCAGGAAGAAACACTCCTTCATCAACCATGGTTCACCATTTCATCCTACTTTCCCACAGCCAGTTCTTCATAGACTTACTCACTTCTCCCTGCTCTCTTTCTCTCTGCTCTTTTTCTGACTGACCTTTGAAATCCTTGCTTGTGATCTTATGGTGGAAATATTCTTCTTATTGCAATAGTTCCTTCCCACCATCACCCCTACTTTGCAAGTCCCTTTCTCTCCACTTGCTATAATCAAATTGATTCTGCATGTCATTTTTATGTGACATTTTGCAGTTTACTTTTTTTTTTTTTTTTTTACATTTTGCAGTTTAAAAATCTTCAGAATAACTTGATTTAACTCCATCACAGGGAAATCTGCATTGTTTCCTTACTTTTACAAAACTAAAAGATTTTGATATGACAAGGAGGTGATCTATCCAGCTTATTATCTGACAGCCACTTCCCATCAGCTCAGGCACCCAGCAGCATGGAAATTACAAGTGCTTCTCTGTCACAAGAACTTTCATCCTTCTGATTTTTCCTGAGTGTATGTTCTTATTGCTGACTAGATTATCTTCCAAGTAGGTATCGGGATGCACTTCTTCCCAAAATCTTCACTGGTAGAGGTCTTTTAGAATTTACTATGTAGTCAGAATGTTTTATCCGTCAATAGGAGATGGAAAAGGCAGAAACTGCAGGAGGGATGGTAGAGGCACAAGAGGAATTTTTTGAACTACAAATGGCGGCTATCATAGCTCTGATTTTGAAGTATAACTGAAAATCATTTAGCCTAAGTTGTATTTGCTAGAGGCAAAGATCTTTGACAGAGTAAATCCTGTAAAGTGGCAAAATAAATACAATGAGATCACAGTGCGGTGATAAGAGAAGGGCTCAAAGGAAAATCAAATGACAACATAATCAGCTTAAGTAATGGGGCCAAAGGTCTATTCCTTATCTGAAAATATCATAAATTCTCTGGCCTTCAGTCAAAATTATTGCTTTATCGCTCACCTTTGGTACATTTCTCCATCTTTTGTTCCATTTCTGTTAAACTACTGTCATTAACATGTCACAAATGTATTAGTGCTCTTCTAAAAGTAAACTCTTTATCAACCATTTTATAACCTATGTAGGGAAAACAATAAGGATAAGGCTGTGGAAGAGCTACTTACTAATCTAGTTACAGATGCCATACACATAATAAGAGTGGACATAATTAAGTATTGATTTTTAAATATACTCCGATATTAATCCATGCTATATGTTGTTTTTGTTTTGTTTTGTTGTTTTTACTGTAACTGGATTAACATCAAAAAATAATTCACAGAAGCAGGCTTTGAAGGATGATGTGATGCTAAGAAATGGAAATACAATGTAATTTATTTAGGTAATTCCGTGAGGTGTAGGTGGAAAATTGAGAGGTGCCAGCAGGTCTAGAATAAGATACAGAATGAAAAGTAGATTCCAAAATGGATAGCAGTATCTTATTGCTGGGAGCCCTTTATGTCTCCTGTCCTCAATTGTGATATATCACTCTTTATCTAACATATTATGCTGGATGCTTAAGTCATTTATTTTCTCACATTGGCTATAAAAATCATCAAGGCTAACTTTTCTTCCTAGTACTATTTGAATCTAGACCCATTTGTTATGATATATAGTGCTTTCACTTAAGTGCAGTCTTTTTTTTTTTTTGATCCAAGATGTGTTTAGAAGTATGTTATAAAATTCTCAAGTGTTTCAGAAATTTTTGTCATTATTATTGTTATTTATGCTTACTTTTAGTTAATAAATTAAGTCCAGAGGTTAAACATTATGTTATCATTACTGTTTAAAATTTAATTTTCCTTTGTGGTCTATCTAAATGTGTTTTTGTATTTTTTTTTTCAAAGAACGCAACTGACACTTGAGAAGAACATAAATGTTTTCTTTGTTGGTTAAATAATGCTATTCTTTATGTTGTTTATATCTTTTCTGTTTCTACTACTGTTTGCTTGAATTTTGTTGAATCTGAGAAAAAGATGTTTATCTGCTCCTAGTTTTTTTTTTATCAATGTTTTCTTTATTTTCATGAAGTTAGTTCTTTAAATGTTAGATGCAATAATTTGATATATGAAAGTTCAAGAACACACAATCATTAATTTTGGATTATTTATTTTTATATAAGCAGTTAACCTTTTAAGTTCCAATCTGTCATTTATTTTGAGGATATGTATATATGTACACAGTCCAAATAATTGAAAAAATCTTATTTTAGCAATTATTTGAAATATTTGCTTGTTTTCTACTATATAATCACGTCTTATTTATACTACTAACATTCTGGGCTCTCTTCTACCCTACTGATTTAACTGGCTAATTTATAACAGTGCCCTGCCATTTGGATTAATGTAACTTTAAAATATATTTTAATATTAGGCAAGGCATATCTTCCTTTTTAGTTACCCTTTTTCCATATTTTTTGCCTTTTCTCTCATTTTTATATTTAGTTAAACTTAGAATAACTTTATCAAGTTGCAAAGAAAATTCAGTGGGTTTATGAACTATATTATACTGAGCTGGTATTTTTATCAAGCCACAAACTCTTTCTCAGACTTTGGGTTCATACTGAGTTTGAATTCTGTGTGGAAATAAATGAAAGGCACCCAAAAGAGAACAAAGACTATTATTTAGAGCTTGCTATATAACAAGGCAGTCAGCTATCATCACTTGCATTTGGCAGAGACTCAAAAGCAGGCAGAGGAGTGGGAAAGCTGAATATTATAGAGAAGGCTTTGGTTATGCCTTAATTGGAGGATGTTGGCATGCACTGTTGGTGGGACCGTAAAGTGGTACAGCCATTAGGAAAAACGGTATAGAGGTTTCTTAAAAAATTAAGGTCCAGCAACCCACTTCTGGGTATATATCCGGAAGAATCTAAAGCAGGATCTTGAAGACATATTTGCTCATCCATTTTTACTGCAACATATTCACAATATCCAAGTCGTGGAAGCCACCAAACTATCCATCAACAGGTGAATTGATAAAAAAAAAAAAATGTGGCATACACATACGATGGAAAATTATGCAGCCTTAAAAGGGAAGGAAATCCTGCCATACTACAATGTGGATGAAACTTGAGGACACTATGCTCAGTGAAATAAGCCAGTAACAAAACAGCAAATACTCTATGATTCCACTCACATGAAGCATCTAAAGTAGTCAAGATTACAGAAACGGAAAGCAGAAGGTGATTGACAAGGGCTGGGGGAAAGAGAGAGGGAATTGGTGTTTAGTGGACATAGAGTTTCAAGGTTGCAAAATGAAAAAGTTCTAAAACTCTGTTGTACAGCAATATAAATATACTCAACACTGGTGAATGATACACTTAAAAATAGTTAAGGTATAGGGGCGCCTGGGTGGCTCAGTCAGTTAAGTGTCTGATTCTTGACCTCTGGTTCTGGTCATGATCTCACAGTTTGTGAGATCAAGCCCTGCATCTGTGTTGTCAGTGCAGAGCCTGATTGAGATAATCTCTCCTGTCTCCTCCTCTCCCCTGCCCGTACTCTCTCTCTCTCTCCAAATAAAATAAACTTTAAAAAAAAATTGAGCACCTCCCATCCTTGCCACTATCACCATCCTTGTCTCAGTCACTATTACTCCTGGTTTGGATCATGGTGGTAGCCTTGAAACACATTTTTCTGCTTTTATTCAGATGACTTTTATGCAGAACCAACTTTATCACATTCTAAGTGCCAAAATCTTTCTTTATGGGGAAATTCTGGAAGGACAGCCATCAGTAAGAAAAAATTCTAGGATATGCAATATCATCCCCATTATTGGATATTCTGTGGAGAGTTAAAAAATACAGCAAGATAGAAAATCAATGAGAGGGATAATAATTGGATTAGGAAGTATTGTAGACTATAAATTTGAAAATAAAATGCAATAGATTTTACAAACAATAAGAATGTCATTTCCTAATAAACTTATTAAGTAATATACTATAAATCTTTAATTAGAATGATAATGAAAAAGTTATAAATAACTGACATTTAAAGATCTCCAAGATATATATTTTAAATGGAAAGGTATACAACAGTATAAATATCATATTATCAAGTAAAATTTATCTATACTCTTTCTTTCTTATGTTGGCATTGTCTGGGATTGCCACCATGGTTCTAGCCTCATAGAAATAAATACTCAGGATAAAACATGCCTTGAAATTGTCAATGGATTTTTTTTCAATGCCAATTCAGTTTATTGAAAGACCATGGTCTTTTACTTAAAAGAAAATAATTTTCTTAAGTTTAAAATTTTTCCTGGAAAAAATTCCTTTCATCTCAATTTTCAAATGTGTTTACATAAAATTATACATAGTACTTTTTAGTAATTTTCTAGAAATATCTCTTGTCATTATTTCCCTAATCCCCTTCTTCATTTCTAATATTGTTAGTATGTGCTTTTCTTTTTTTCTGTCAATTTTACTAAATTTCATCTATTTCACAAGGGTTTTGGAAAAACCATGATTATATTCTCTCAATCTTTCAATGTCTACACTTTTTTTTCACAAAAATATAACAGGATTTTTAAAGATTATATAGGTTAATATGGAAAACACTTAGAACAATGACTAGAACATAGTAGTTACTATACAATATTTTAAGGATAAGTATGTAAGCATAAAAATAAAGTTTTTTAATAGAAGTTGGAAAACTGATACTAAAATTCATATGAAAATTTTATGGGCACTGACTTGTAAAAACAGTATCAAAAGAAGAGAGTAAGGGGAATATAAAAGGATTTGCCCTACATGATTCAAGACTTTACAAAATACCAGCAATTAACTGATGGGGTACTTAAATCAGGACATAAAACATAGACCAATGGATCAGAATAGGGACTCCTGACAGTCCCATGCACATATGAGAATATGGTCAATGACACAAATGGTATTACAAATCAGAGAGTAAGAAGGAATTGAACAAAAAATGGCATTGGAATTTTTGGCCATCATATATAAAAATATTAGATTCTTCCTTCAAAAAATACAAAAAAACCCACAAAATTTCTAGAAAAAATAATTGATAAACCTGAAATAGATATTTACATAAAAATTATTTAGATGATATTTTAATGTCATTATGGTAGAGAAATATTTCAAATATAAAAAGAGAAGTCATACAAAAAAACATAAGGGAAAAATGTGCAAGTTTAAAATATGTCACTAATATATTGAAAGATTTGAAATTAATTTTTGTTGTTGTTCAGCTAATAACACACGGAAAAGACAAGCCACAAACTGGGAGGATTATTCAGTGCTTTTAACTAGGAATTGATACAATGAAAAAGACAAATGTCACACTAGGAAAAAATAAATAGGAATAGGAAATTCAGTTATTAGAAAATCAAAATGACCCATTGTAAAATGTGACTTATTTCCATGGCAAGAATGGAAATGCAAATGAGAACTACAATGGTATAGCTATTTCAGATCCCCTCAATTCTTAAGAGTGAAAAACATCTGACACTATCAGTGTTAGAAAACAACAGGACACATGGGTTCTCTCATTCACTACCAGTAGGCACGTGAATCAGTAAACTGTGCAGAGAGGAATTTGGCAATGTCTGGTAAAATATGAAGATTTCTATCCTTCAATGAAGCTTTGTTTTTACTGGCATAAAGACTGGAAAAATTATCATTGGGATTTAGTCAATAAGTTATGGTGTATTGATTTTTTGGAGTGCTTTAAAATGGCTAAAATAAATCACTGTATCTACATATATCTATATAAAAATACTTTTAATGCTGGGTAAAATATCACAGGTACTGTGGTTATGTTTGCATCATTATCTTTTAGACACCATAGCAAAATATTTAGACATGAAATGAATGATGTTGGAAATTCATTTCAAAATAATCCATTTGCAAATGGGAATTGGATGGAAAGGGATGAAACAAAGTGATGAGTACTCTGTGTAGGTATTAGCTGCATTGGCATTTCTTTTCTCAATTTTTATATATGTTAGAAATCTTCCATAAACATAAAGCTACAAAAGTGAACAATGTGTAAAGAATATATCAAATTTACATAAAATTTACAATAAAGAAAACTGACTTTATTCTACAAAGATTCAGAGCATTGAAACTAAATTAAATTAGTTATGTGTAATTAAATATGGATTTCTGAAAATTGTTATCCAGACTATATTACAAGTGAAAATTGCATATATTGTGAAAAATTGCCTATACCTATGAAACAGACACAGATATACCAAGGACAGGAAGACCAGATTTCTTACAATAGTGGTGCCACTCAAGACAGACAAGATATAATTTTTTTCTGTACAGAAATTTTGTTATTTTGTGTTTTTTTCAGCAAATATTATAAATAACATGAGATTCTGCATGCTTACATAATCATCCAAAGATGACAGTCCCAAACATTCTTCAGAAAGAATATGCTGAAATTACTTTTTATGACCAATATTAGTTTATCTTCCTTCACCTAATATCTTTGTAACTGCCATCACAGAGCATGCAGAATCTTTTTAATATTGCTTAAATATTATGACTTAAAGTTGACATATACCTTATCTAATGCATTTTTACTCACTTAAAACCTGGAACCTAATGAGAAAAACAGACACTATTGTTCATCATAGGATGATGATACACCTTATTGGCTTAAGGACTAATAAGGAAGTGAAATTGTTCTCTTCTTGTAATAACACGATTGATGGTGGTTTGTGTATATGAATATGAAGGTAGTGGGGGAAAAGGAGGGAGAGAGAAAATAAGAGAGACATCTTGGTCAATATTATAGACATCTTACTGTTATTCAGGCTAAACATTTTATTGGCTGTGATCATCTAATCTAGCTGTAAATTGTCCAGTGAGAGCATGGTAGGGACTGGCTTGACCCAGAAAAAGTAGTATAAAGACAATATTGCTGGCATGAGCCTCTGAATTATCACTATCTTTAGGGGCATCATTTCTCTTGGCTTGGTTATATGAAAGGAAATTAAGCCCTTGGAGATTTTTTTGTGCCTTTTTTTTTTCTTTTTTAGGCTGAAAGCAACAATGGCAGATGATTGAAGAGCAAAGACCCAAAGACTCTTCAATTTTCCAAATTGCTTTAATTTGATGGAGAAGGAATGCTACATTTTGTTAAATTATATTATGATAAAGAGAAGCTAGTTGCTTCTCAGCATGAATCTGAAAGCAAATTATTTCCACAAAAAAGGACGATGTATTTAACTAGACAAGTAATTACCTTGTGGTGCTACTATCTCCCCTGCCTCAGATTAGAAAAGAATTCAATTATCACATCATTAGATCAAAAAATAATTTTAGTGATATATTCCAAGTGAATTAATTTATTTCTAGGCAGGTTCCAATGATTTTGGATTAACCTTCATGAATTTTGCTGATTGAAATTTTCAGTCAATGCCTTTACTTAAAAATCAAAATGTTATTTATTTTATGTTTGATTAACATTTTCTTCAATATAATTTTTTTCTTAAATTATAGTTACATATATTTAATTTACAGCATAATTGGATTTCTTATGAAGTTTAACCAAATTACTATATTACTCTATTTCTAGATAATTCCATTTTCTGATTTCCATTATTTTGCAATAAGCAATAGATACAAATATATGATGAATGATAAATAAATGATAAATGTGTATTATATATATTTGAAGTATAACTATATGGTGAAGGGAAGAGAGAATAAGAAACATATATCATTAAGAGGGTAAATGGCCATAATTACACTTTTTTGTTGTTTTATATTTTGTCATATTTATTTTCAGATTTTCATTATAGAAGTTACAAGTGCAGTTCACATCTTTTTTTTATATACTTTATTATTCAGGTATAAATGATATATAACAAACTTTATGTGAAAGGCTTTACCTATATATAGGTATATTTTTTATAGGTAAATTTTTTACCTATATATAAACTATACATATGAGCTTTATATATACTGCATATATGTATATCACATTACATATTTTGTATATGATATATAATTGTATACAACATATAATATACATTATATAAACAATCTTGCCAATAAAAATCCCTCTATACCCATTACAGAAATGAGAGAAAACACAATTTATCAGTAAGAATTATACATTTGTATGCATGTAAAGATAGCAAAAAAAGTGTCTATAAAGACTGAACAAAATTTCATGTACATTTATACAAAAAAGTAAAAAGTAAAAGAACAATAAAAACTTCTCTAATCTTCTCTAATCTAAGAGACAAGGGGACTCACTTCGTGACTGTCTCCAATACCCTCTTGAGGGAATTCTAAGTTCATCATAGATACGATGGTCCAAAGATCCAAGGTCTACTGACCTTGAATTGTGATTAAAAGCTCAAATCTTTTATTGGACGTATTATGTTTTTTTTTTTTTTTTCTTTAGGAAACGTACTGAGGAAGAGAGAGTAGGGGGCATGTTCCTCCTTTTCTTCATTCAACTAAGCAAGCGTGGTCATCTTACCCGTATATTATATTCACAAATAAGATAGTCAACATACCTATTCTCCAAAAGTTTCGACATCTCCATTCAGATTCCCTATTACTCTCCCTCCCCTCTCTATCTCCTCTGTTGTCAAGCAACCAAATTTGCTTTCTGTTATTTTAGATTAGCCTACATTTTCTAAAGTTTTACATAAATGGAATCTTCTAGTATATACTTCTTTGTATCTAGTTTGTTTCATTCAGTATATTTATTTTGTGATTTATTCAAGTTGTAGTGTGTATCAACAGTTCATTACATCTTGTGGGGTAGTATCCCATTGTATGGATAAACCATAGTTCATGTATCCATTCCTTGATGGACATTTGGGTTGTTTCTGGTTTTCAGCTGTTACAAATAAAGCTGCAGTGAATATTCATACACATATATGCTGTGTATGAATATATATATCTGTGTGCACATATATGCTTTCTTGTATCTTAGGTAAATATGGCTAGATCATAAGGTAAGTGAATTCTTAATATTTAAGAAATTGAAAAACTATTTTCGAAAGTGGTTGTACCATTTTATGCTCCCAAATGCAGAGAATGGAATCCCAGTAACTCCACATCCTTGCCAATACTTTTTATGTTTAGCTTTTAAAATTTTAGTCTTTCTAATAGGTGTATACTAGCTTATCATGGTAATTTAATTTGCATTTTCACAGTGACTAATAATATTGAGCATTTTTTATGCTCTTATATGTCTCCATCTATCTTTTTTGGTGAAGTAACTTTTCCAATATGAAATCATTAAACAATAGTTTCTTTTATTATTGACTTCTGAGTGTTTATATTTTCTATATGGAAATCTTTTATCATTTTTAATTGGAAAATATTTACTCCAATTTGTAGCTTAACTGTTTTTTGGAAGTGCAAAAGTTTGGTTTGTTTCTATTTTTGTTTTATTTTTAATGAGGTGCAATATATTGTTTTCTTTCATGAATTGTGACCTTGGTATCATATTTTAAAATCCTTGCCTAATCCAAGGTTGCAAAGATTTTCTTCCAGTAGTTTTGTTTTTAGATAGGTTGAGAAATGGTATCACAGTGTAGTTTAATCAACATGTATGTTATTAAAAACCAGACTAAGCAGTTTTTCATAAGATTAAGGGCCATCTGCAATTATTTTTCTATATACTGACTGTTCCTATGTCTTCAGGCATTTGTATAGTAAATAAATTTCACATACTATTCTAACGTTCAATCTGGGATGGTTCCCAAGTAAATTCATACAATAATACAAAGAATAATACAGAGCAATTAGAATATACAACATACGGAATAATGAGAATCCATAATGTTTATGAAAACAATTTTTACCATCACAATCCCAAACATTTTCAGTCATGGTTAGAACTGTAAATGTAAGAAGAATCCACAAGTCATGCTGGTATGTACTGGCAAACATTGAGAGAAAAAGAAACAGACAACAGAAGTGCTTTCCATACTTCCAGTAACAAGAAACAATATTTCTCCTTACAAAAAGTACAAGAGAAAGTTGAAAAACATTTATAGACCAGTTAATATAAAGGCACAATGCAAAATAAGTAAAGATAGAGAGGATTAGGGCAACTTGTGGATGGAGAATAGCAGTAGGAGATGAGGCTAGAAATACGTATCACTGCAAAAAAATGGATTCTGTCCGATACCCAATAAGGATATGTCATAGGCTTTAGATGTGTGTTTGGACATGGTTACATTTTGAATTTTGGTATATTAGTTATTGCTGCTGACTGACTAATGCTTAGCTGAGGTAATTGCTGATGTTCACCGATCTTCACTGTATTCCATGATGTTTCCTGCATTAGTCTACATCCATTTCTGAAGGTACTATCTATGTCATAGGAAGCAGTATCATAGTACCACTGAAAGAGGGCTATATTAAT
Source organism: Panthera onca (assembly GCF_046562875.1). Taxonomy (NCBI): domain Eukaryota; kingdom Metazoa; phylum Chordata; class Mammalia; order Carnivora; family Felidae; genus Panthera; species Panthera onca. Next base: position 63,370,840 of record NC_138350.1, read on the forward strand.
AGCTGGGAAGAAGTACACATTCAAAATTTTTCCCAATGAAAAAACTGTAGGTTTCCTATAATTCATCAGTATGTATGTATGTATGTATGTATGTATGTGTGTGTGTGTGTGTATATATATACACACACACATATATATGTGTGTGTGTGTGTATATATATATTTACACATATATATGTGTGTATATATATACATATACACGTGTGTGTGTACATATGTATATACACGCATATATATGTGTGTGTGTGTATGTATACACACACACACACACACACACACACACACACATACACCCGTAGAACCTTTACTACGTATAAGCCCTGGGTCAAACATTGAGAAGAAAATACTTTCAACAATTTTGTTTTATACATGTGGAAAATTAGGCATGCTTATGTATATATAATACATATATACATATGAATGATAAATACATACATACATACATACGTATATAATGTTAATTAAGATTTCTTTTTCCCATAATGTTGAAGACCAGATAACAAGAAAAAGTCTTGCCTCAATACATATAAGTACATTGAATAAATACAACAAATATGCTTTAAATTCATGCTGCTTTCAGAGGAAAGTAAAGGATTTTTCCAAGCAATTAAAAATGGAGAAGAAATTGAACATGAGCGAGGTGAGCTTGTGCTGATGCTTTTATTGCCCTGATTGAGTAGGGGAAGGAGAGAAAAGAAAGACAGGAGAGGAGAGGTTGTTGGATTTAATAACCAAGAAGCTTGCATTTAAAGGATCTTACACTCAACTGAGGACTGTGCAACTGGTGTCATCCATGAATAAGACACTGAAAATGTTAAAGGTATAAAACACTAACTGATGAATAAATATGAAAAACCAATGCAGAAAGAGATTACAAGAAAGATCACCTATTTCAATTTGGGATCTAAAAAAGGAAAAAAAATCCTCATGCTAAAAATTCATAATAACAGGTTTGCTGTCCCATGGGTTTGAGGCCTTATACTGCTTACATATCTACTTATAAACCAGTAAATGTATGTAAAAATTGCTACTGGAATGGTTATATCCCAGTAAATTCTTTTTTTTTACTTTTTAGAAAATGTTTATTTTTGAGAGAGAGAGAGAGAGAGAGAGAGAGAGAGAGAGAGAGAGAGAGAGAACTGAGTGGGGGAGGGGCAGAAAGAGAGGGAAACAAAGAATCCAAAGCAGGCTCCAGGGTCTGAGCTGTCAGCACAGAGCCCAACACAGGGCTCAAACTCACAGAGTGTGAGATCATGACCTGAGCTGAAGTCAGACACTTAACTGACTAAGCCACCCAGGCACCCCAATCCCAGTAGATTCTAAGCCTAAAATCCTAAATTATAAAAATAGTAGAAAAAAATCTAACATGTGTGAGGATCTATAGTCTAAGTAAATAGCAATATCAGACCCTTAATCATTCTATACAATATAATTATCAGGAATGGACAATAACTTACCTGTACTTAAAATTGTGAAAGAAGGAACTAAAGGCACACAAAAAAACAATATACTAACAATTCCAACTACCAACAAAAACAGCTGAATTTGAATGTATAACAAACAGAACTTCTAGAAATGATCAATGCAGTTTATAAAATGAAAAACTTAGCTGGTGTCTAAGCAGTTAATCAAACGTAGTTAAATGAACAGTTAAGGATTACAGGACTTATTAGAAGAAATCATCCAGAATACAGCACTGAGAATTGGAGGAGAAATTTGAACCCATCATAATAAAACTGTGGAACACCAAAGATACTGAGATCTTAAAAGCAATTAGTGAGCAATGAATGACAATACTGACAATGTACTTTCACAAAAAACTGATAGAAGCCAAAAAGCTGTGGATATGTTTATCCTAGAATGTATATCCTAAGAGCAACTACAGGAAGCAATCTAAGAAAGAATGAAGCCATAGGTGGGCAAACCCTCAATTTGACACAATTTGCCTAGCCTTTCCAGCATGAACTACCAAAGGCAAGGCAATTCCTTCCCACTCATCCTGGCTCAATATCAATTAATCCCCTAGGTTTTCTCAATTTGATTGCCAGCTCTCTGAGGTCATGAAAAATATCATATACATACTTGCAATATTCACAGTACAATATAATACTAAGTAATTACTAATACTATATAAGTTAACAGCTCTGCTCAGAGAGCGAGAAGGCTGGAGAACAATGGGAGGGAGAGTTGCTGAGCCCCGTGACGACAGAGCTCAGTTTGGCGGGGAAAAAATGGGCTCGCCAGCGCCATATCCCTCGCCCATCCCCCAGCCAAAATCCCAAAGGGAACCGGTTCCTGCCAGGGAACTTGCCTGCACCACGCAAACACCCAATGCCGTGCCATATATATATTATAAACCAAACATGATATATGTATATATAGACATTACTTAATAGTGCTTATCCATATACAAATGTATAACTTTATACTTTTTTACTCCATAATATTTATTAAAATATTTACCTATCAATCAGTAACAGTATACTTTCATTTTAAGTGCTTAGTTATTTTATAGGCATGTTATAACTATGAAACTGATGATTTCATGGACTTGAAGTTCCAATTTTCCCCACTCTTATGAAAGTTTTGAGACATTTTTATTTCATAAACATTATCTTTCCAAGTCATAATAAAATTTTCTTAGAATATATTCTAAAATTGAAATTTCCAGGTTAAATTATATGACCATTAGTAAAGCATGAACAAAATTTTGAAGCCATTTTTATTCTTAAGAGCAGGTAGAAATTCTAGAGATGAAGGATTCTACCACTGGCAAATAAAAAATCAAGATTTTTGGGGCACCTGGGTAGCTCAGTCGGTTAAGCAGCCGACTTCAGCTCAGGTCATGAGCTCGCGGTCCGTGAGTTCGAGCCCTGTGTCGGGCTCTGTGCTGACAGCTCAGAGCCTGGAGCCTGTTTCAGATTCTGTGTCTCCCTCTCTCTGACCCTCCCCCGTTCATGCTCTGTCTCTCTCTGTCTCAAAAATGAATAAATGTTAAAAAAAAATTTAAAAAAAACTCAAGATTTTTTTTCTGTATCAAGTTATTCTTAAAATGTATTTCAATTTTGAACTCTACTCCTTTCAAAGAACATCTGCAAATTTTCCACATTTATAATTTCTCATTGACTGAAAAAAATTGGTAATAATTTGTTTTCAAAGCTATATTAGATTATTTTCTAACTATCACGTTCTGTGATTATACACCTGAGAGTCTGGTATGTTTCTCTTTTTTTTTTTCTCTAAGTGAATTCAGATATGGTATAATTTTTAGACCTGCCTCAAGAAAATCAAACAAAAATGTCCTTGGCATTTGTTGACTTAGCATAGACCTTATCATCTCTGAGAATGAATTAAAAATGCTTTATATTGGCTTTTCTTGGTTTAAATAATAACTACTATCCTAATCAAACAGAGCCATTTCACTTAGAAAGAAGCTAAAAGAAATTGCATCCAAAAAGCTGGATTATTTAAAAGAAAAAAAAGGATGAATTTTGTATTTATTCAGTTAACCACTTACTGAAGTATGCTGTTTTATTTTAATCTAATGGTATTTCACCTTCTTTCTCTTTTTGTCCTGAACGAGGCAATTATTACCCCAGATTGCTACATGGCCTGGGAGCACCAGGAAGACTCTGAACACCTTACTTCTCTACCACAAGATCACACTCAACAGCTTATTAAGATTCTAGTATAGCACCAATGACTAATGTGCAGCAAAGGCCTGGAATTTACTTCCAACTCATTTAATTACAGAAATCAATGAACTCCTGGAGCTGTACCAGGTGAGAGAAAATGAACCTGGCCCAAATGACATTTCGTTTGTGCTATCAAGATAGTTCAAGCAACCTTGCTTTAAGAAACTACTACCATCCACAAGACCTCAAATTGGCAAAAATGATGAGAACAAAAAAGTCTGAAATATTTGCTTTTGAATGAAATATATGACCCAGGTTTGCAATTATATTAAGTTAAAATGAAGTAAAACTTTTGTGACCATAATTCATAGTAAGAAATATAGTTTACATTACAATTTATTACACACACACACACACACACACACACACACACAGTAATAATCAGTAAGGGTTTCTGAAGAAGATATAAAAAAAAGTATCAGGTAGCCTGGTGTCTGGCATGTGGCAGATTACCTCAGTAAGTGCTATATACTAAATTATTCTAGAATCAAATCTAGAAATATGCTCGTATGTGTGATTTCACTACAAGGTATAAAGGGGAAATTTTTTTAAGGTAGCTAAAATATCTGAATACCAGACACTTACAAACTGACTGAGAAGGAGCAAAAAAGGGCATGACAGCTGGCAAATAAGTATATAGAAAGCTCACATGTATTTAGAAAAAAAACAAAGACAGTGAGCTAGGGTGGTATCATAAGAAGTAGCATTTGGACTGAGTGGCTAAAGAGAAGGAAAAGAGGAGAGCTTTGAGGATTAGAGAGAGATCAAGAAGTAAAAGGCAGTGTTTTCTAATAGCAGCAGTGAAAACAGGAGAAAGAGAAGCAAAGATTTTATATCCTGTTAATTAGCCTTCATAGTTTTCTTACTGATAAAACAGAATGATGACTCTCACCTCTTAGAGTCTGTGACTCTTAAAATTTTTTAATGCTTTAATATTAAGAAATGAAGCACTTTGCACAGGGTAATTTGTCAATAGTATTAACATTACAGTTATTGTCCTTCTTATCTGTATATACATAACAGTCATATTACTCTATTTTGCTTATCTCTCCATTATTAGGCCCTGAACATGTACTCCACTTCATTGCTGCAATTACAGTGTTTGCCAAAGCAACAGTATTTCTGTAGAAGATTACTCTTATCATTCAACATGAGCTAATTTCCTTGGAGATAAATGGAAATTACCTTCCAATAGATGGAGGATGTCCAATAATTACCCTTCAGAGCCATATTGATTCATATATTAAACCCTTCCTTGTAATTTTTCTCCATATTTCCTCCCTCCCTCTCTCTTTCGTTCTTCCCTTCCTTCTTTCTTTCCTTCCTTCCTTCCTTCCTTCCTTCCTTCCTTCCTTCCTTCCTTTTAGTAGTAGCATTCTTTCCATCACCCACACTACCTATCTTGGATAAATTGTCACTGCAGGGGAACATGGGCATGGCAGGAGTCCTGTGACCTCAAATAAAATAGAAATGATAATCTGAACTACGGACAGTGGCACATATGTGCTATCCCAATACTATAATCACATAAAGTGTTTTACTTTTTGGTTTCCTTCATTAAATGCATCTAAAAATTATTTTGATTTTGGAGTTTTGTCGAAAGATGGCAGCATAGGAGGACGCTGGGCTCACAGCGTCCTACTGATCACTTAAATTCCACCTACACCTGCCTAAATAACCCAGAAAAACACCAGAAGACTAGCAGAACAGAGTCTCCGGAGCCAAGTGCAGACGAGAGGCCCACGGAAGAGGGTAGGAAGGGCGGCGAGGCGGTGCGCGCTACACAGACTGGCCAGAGGGAGCCGGGGTGGAGGGGTGGCCTGCCGGCCAAGGAGAGCCCCTGAGTCTGGCTGGCAAAAGTGGAGGGGCTGGACGGAGTGTGTTCGGACAGCAAACGGGACTTAACATCTGGAAGGTTATAAGTTAACTGCTCTGCTCAGAGAGCGAGAAGGCTGGAGGACAACGGGAGGGAGAGTTGCTGAGCCCTATGACGACAGAGCTCAGTTTGGCGGGGAAGAAATGGGCTCGCCAGCACCATATCCCTCGCCCATCCCCCAGCCAAAATCCCAAAGGGAACCGGTTCCTGCCAGGGAACTTGCTTGCACCACGCAAACACCCAATGCCGTTCTTCTGTGGATCCATCCCTCCGGTGGGTCTGACTCCTTTCGGGTGCCACAGGGCCCCTCCCGAAGCGGATCTCTGAAGGAGAAGTGAGCTGAGCCTGCCCCTCCTGCCCCCCGAGCACCCTGCCTATCTACCCCAGCTAATACGCCAGATCCCAAGCATCACAAGCCTGGCAGTGTGCAAGTAGCCCAGACGGGCCACGCCACCCCACAGTGAATCCCGCCCCTAGGAGAGGGGAAGAGAAGGCACACACCAGTCTGACTGTGGCCCCAGCGGTGGGCTGGGGGCAGACATCAGGTCAGATTGCGGCCCCGCCCACCAACTCCAGTTATACACCACAGCACAGGGGAAGTGCCCTGCAGGTCCTCACCACTCCAGGGACTATCCAAAATGACCAAACGGAAGAATTCCCCTCAGAAGAACCTTCAGGAAATAACAACAGCTAACGAACTGATCAAAAAGGACTTAAACAATATAACAGAAAGTGAATTTAGAATAATAGTCATGAAATTAATCACTGGGCTTGAAAACAGTATAGAAGATAGCAGAGAATCTATTGCTACAGAGATCAAGGTACTAAGGAATAGTCAGGAGGAACTAAAAAATGCTATAAGGAGCTGCAAAATAAAATGGAAATGACAATGGCTCGAATTGAAGAGGCAGAGGAGAGAATAGGTGAACTAGAAGATAAAATTATGGAAAAAGAGGAAGCTGAGAAAAAGAGAGATAAAAAAAACCAGGAGTATGAGGGGAAAATTAAAGAACTAAGTGATGCACTAAAGAGAAATAATCTACGCATAATTGGTATTCCAGAGGAGGAAGAGAGAGGGAAAGGTGCTGAAGGGGTACTTGAAGGAATAATAGCTGAGAACTTCCCGGATCTGGGGAAGGAAAAAGGCATAGAAATCCAAGAGGCACAGAGAACTCCCTTCAGACGTAACTTGAATCGATCTTCTGCACGACACATCATAGTGAAACTAGGCAAAATACAAGGATAAAGAGAAACTTCTGAAAGCAGCAAGGGATAAACATGCTCTAACATATAAAGGGAGACCTATAAGACTCGTGACTGATCTCTCTTCTGAAACTTGGCAGACCAGAAAGGAATGGCAGGAGATCTTCAATGTGATGAAAAGAAAAAAATATGCAGCCGAGAATCCTTTATCCAGCAAGTCTGTCATTTAGAAGAGAAGCAGAGATAAAGGTCTTCCCAAACAAACAAAAACTGAAGGAATTCGTCACCACTAAGCCAGCCCTACAAGAGATCCTAAGTGGGATCTTGTGAGACAAAGTACCAGAGACATCGCTACAAGCATAAAACATACAGATCACAATGACTCTAACCCCGTATCTTTCTATAATAACACTGAATGTAAATGGACTAAATGCACCAAGCAAAAGACATAGGATATCAGAATGGATAAAAAAACAAGACCCATCTATTTGCTGTCTAAAAGAGACTCATTGTAGACCTGAGGACACCTTCAGATTGAGAATGACGGGATGGAGAACTATTTATCATGCTACTGGAAGTCAAAAGAAAGCTGGAGTAGCCATACTTATATCAGACAAACTAGACTTTAAATTAAAGGCTGTAACAAGAGATGAAGAAGGGCATTATATAATAATCACAGGGTCTATCCATCAGGAAGAGCTAACAATTATAAATGTCTATGCGTCGAATACGGGAGCCCCCAAATATATAAAACAATTACTGACAAACATAGGCAACCTTATTTTTAAGAATGTGGTAATTGCAGGGGACTTTAACACTCCACTTACAGAAATGGATAGATCATCTAGACACACGGTCAATAAAGAAACAAGGGCCCTGAATGATACACTGGATCAGATCGACTTGACAGATATATTTAGAATTCTGCATCGCAAAGCAACAGAATATACTTTCTTCTCGAATGCCCATGGAACATTCTCCAAGATAGATCACATACTGGGTCACAAAACAGCCCTTCATAAGTATACAAGAATTGAAATCATACCATGCATACTTTCAGACCACAATGCTATGAAGCTTGAAATCAACCACAGGAAAAAGTCTGGAAAACCTCCAAAAGCATGGAGGTGAAAGAACACCCTACTAAAGAATGAATGGGTCAACCAGGCAATTAGAGAAGAAATTAAAAAATATATGGAAACAAACGAAAATGAAAATACAACAATCCAAACGCTTTGGGACGCAGCGAAGGCAGTCCTGAGAGGAAAATACATTGCAATCCAGGCCTATCTCAAGAAACAAGAAAAATCCCAAATACAAAATCTAACAGCACACCTAAAGGAAACAGAAGCAGAACAGCAAAGGCAGCCTAAACCCAGCAGAAGAAGAGAAATAATAAAGATCAGAGCAGAAATAAACAATATAGAATCTAAAAAAACTGTAGAGCAGATCAACGAAACCAAGAGTTGGTTTTTTGAAAAAATAAACAAAATTGACAAACCTCTAGCCAGGCTTCTCAAAAAGAAAAGGGAGATGACCCAAATAGATAAAATCATGAATGAAAATGGAATTATTACAACCAATCCCTCAGAGATACAAGCAATTATCAGGGAATACTATGAAAAATTATATGCCAACGAATTGGACAACCTGGAAGAAATGGACAAATTCCTAAACACCCACACGCTTCCAAAACTCACTCAGGAGGAAATAGAAAGCTTGAACAGACCCATAACCAGAGAAGAAATTGAATCGGTTATCAAAAATCTCCCAACAAATAAGAGTCCAGGACCAGATGGCTTCCCAGGGGAGTTCTACCAGACGTTTAAAGCAGAGATAATACCTATCCTTCTCAAGCTATCCCAAGAAATAGAAAGGGAAGGAAAACTTCCAGACTCATTCTATGAAGCCAGTATTACTTTGATTCCTAAACCAGACAGAGACCCAGTAAAAAAAAGAGAACTACAGGCCAATATCCCTGATGAATATGGATGCAAAAATTCTCAATAAGATACTAGCAAACCGAATTCAACGGCATATAAAAAGAATTATTCACCATGATCAAGTGGGATTCATTCCTGGGATGCAGGGCTGGTTCAACATTCGCAAATCAATCAACGTGATACATCACATTAACAAAAAAAAAAAGAGAAGAACCATATGATCCTGTCAATCGATGCAGAAAAGGCCTTTGACAAAATCCAGCAACGTTTCTTAATAAAAACCCTCGAGAGTCGGGATAGAAGGAACATACTTAAAGATCATAAAAGCCATTTATGAAAAGCCCACAGCTAACATCATCCTCAACGGGGAAAAACTGAGAGCTTTTTCCCTGAGATCAGGAACACGACAGGGATGTCCACTCTCACCGATGTGGTTTAACATAGTGTTGGAAGTTCCAGCATCAGCAATCAGACAACACAAGGAAATCAAAGGCATCAAAACTGGCAAAGATGAAGTTAAGCTTTCACTTTTTGCAGATGACATGATATTATACATGGAAAATCCGATAGACTCCACCAAAAGTCTGCTAGAACTGATACATGAATTTAGCAAAGTTGCAGGATACAAAATCAATGTACAGAAATCAGTTGCAATCTTATACACTAGTAATGAAGCAACAGAAAGACAAATAAAGAAACTGATCCCATTCACAATTGCACCAAGAAGCATAAAATACCTAGGAATAAATATGACCAAAGATGTAAAAGATCTGTATGCTGAAAACTATAGAAAGCTTATGAAGGTAATTGAAGAAGATTTAAAGAAACGGAAAGACATTCCCTGCTCATGCATTGGAAGAATAAATATTGTCAAAATGTCAATACTACCCAAAGCTATCTACACATTCAATGCAATCCCAATCAAAATTGCACCAGCATTCTTCTTGAAACTAGAACAAGCAATCCTAAAATTCATATGGAACCACAAAAGGCCCCGAATAGCCAAAGTAATTTTGAAGAAGAAGACCAAAGCAGGAGGCATCACAATCCCAGACTTTAGCCTCTATTACAAAGCTATAATCATCAAGACAGCATGGTATTGGCATAAAAACAGACACATAGACCAATGGAATAGAATAGAAACCCCAGAACTAGACCCACAAACGTATGGCCAACTCATCTTTGACAAAGCAGGAAAGAACATCCAATGGAAGAAAGACAGTCTCTTTAACAAATGGTGCTCGGAGAACTGGACAGCAACATGCAGAAGATTGAAACTAGACCATTTTCTCACACCATCCACAAAAATAAACTCAACATGGATAAAGGACCTGAATGTGAGACAGGAAACCATCAAAACCTTAGAGGAGAAAGCAGGAAAAGACCTCTCTGACCTCAGCCGTAGCAATTTCTTACTTGACACATCCCCAAAGGCAAGGGAATTAAAAGCAAAAGTGAACTACTGGGACCTTATGAAGATAAAAAGCTTCTGCACAGCAAAGGAAACAACCAACAAAACTAAAAGGCAACCAACAGAATGGGAAAAGATATTTACAAATGACATATCGGACAAAGGGCTAGTATCCAAAATCTATAAAGAGCTCACCAAACTCTATACCTGAAAAACAAATAACCCAGTGAAGAAATGGGCAGAAGACATGAATAGACACTTCTCTAGAGAAGACATCCGGATGGCCATCAGGCACATGAAAAGATGCTCAACGTCGCTCCTTATCAGGGAAATACAAATCAAAACCACACTCAGATATCACCTTACGCCAGAGTGGCCAAAATGAACAAATTAGGAGACTATAGATGCTGGAGAGGATGTGGAGAAACGGGAACCCTCTTGCACTGTTGGTGGGAATGCAAATTGGTGCAGCCACTCTGGAAAACAGTGTGGAGGTTCCTCAAAAAATTAAAAATAGACCCACCCTATGACCCAGCAATAGCACTGCTAGGAATTTATCCAAGGGATACAGGAGTACTGATGCATAGGGGCACTTGTACCCCAATGTTTATAGCAGCACTCTCAACAATAGCCAAATTATGGAAAGAGCCTAAATGTCCATCAACTGATGAATGGATAAAGAAATTGTGGTTTATATGCACAATGGAGTACTACGTGGCAATGAGAAAGAATGAAATATGGCCCTTTGTAGCAACGTGGATGGAACTGGAGAGTGTGATGCTAAGTGAAATAAGCCATACAGAGAAAGACAGATACCATATGGTTTCACTCTTATGTGGATCCTGAGGAACTTAACAGAAACCCATGGGGGAGGGGAAGGAAAAAAAAAAAAAAGAGGTTAGAGTGGGAGAGAGCCAAAGCATAAGAGACTGTTAAAAACTGAGAACAAACTGAGGGTTGATAGGGGTGGCAGAGAGGGGAGGGTGGGTGATGGGTATTGAGGAGGGCACCTTTTGGGATGAGCACTGGGTGTTGTATGGAAACCAATTTGACAATAAATTTCATATATTGAAAAAAATTATTTTGATTTTATGACAATATTTTAACATGCAATTATTTAGCAGCAATATATCTAGATCTACAATGTTACAAATTGTATACTTAAGGTTTTTGGTACAAAGTTAAAAAAGAAAAAGGGGACAATAGGGTCACCTGGGTGGCTCAGTTGATTAAGCACCCGGATTCTTGATTTCAGCTCAGGTCATGATCTCAGAGTTTGTGAGATCTCACAGTTTGTCTGTGTTGTCAGCACAGAGCCTGCTTGGGAGTCTCACTCTTCCCATCACTCTGCCCCTTCCCTGATCGTTCTCTCTCTCAAAATAAATAAAGGAACTTAAAAAACAAACAAACAAAACCAGAAACCAAGAATACTCTATCCAGCAAAGCCATCATTCAGAATAGAAGCAGAGATAAAGTGTTTCCCAGACAAACTAAAGTTAAAGAAGTTCATGACCACTAAACCTTCCCTAAAAGAAATTTAAACCAGACTATTTGAGTGAAAATAAAAGGCAATAAGTAGGAGTAAGAAAAGTAGAAAGCATAAAAGCAGTAAAATTAAGTATATCTGTAAAAATCAGTCAAAAGAGAGGGAGGGAAGATGGTGGCGTAGGAGGACACTGGGCTCACCGCGCGTCCTGCTGATCACTTAGATTCCACCTACACCTGCCTAAATAACCCAGAAAACCACCAGAGGATTAGCAGAACGGAGTCTCTGGAGCCAAGCGCAGATGAGAGGTCCACGGAAGAGGGTAGGAAGGGCGGCGAGGCAGTGCGCGCTCCACGGACTGGCGGGAGGGAGCCAGGGCGGAGGGGCGGCTCCCTGGCCAAGCAGAGCCCCCGAGTCTGGCTGGCAAAAGCGGAGGGGCCGGACGGACTGTGTTCCCACAGCAAGCGCGACTTAGCGTCTGGGAGGTCATAAGTTAACAGCTCTGCTTAGAAAGTGGGAAGGCTGGAGGACAAAGGGAGGGAGAGCTGCTGAGCCCCCGGACGACAGAGCTCAGCTTGGCGGGGAACAAAGGCGCTCACCAGCGCCATCTCCCCCGCCCATCCCCCAGCCAAAATCCCAAAGGGAACCAGTTCCTGCCAGGGAACTTGCTCGCTCCGCGCAAACACCCAATTCTGTGCGTCTGCGGAGCCAAACCTCCGGCAGCGGATCTGACTCCCTCCCGCTGCCACAGGGCCCCTCTTGAAGTGGATCACCTAAGGAGAAGCGAGCTAAGCCTGGCCCTCCTGCCCCCGTGCACCTTGCCTACCCACCCCAGCTAATACGCCAGATCCCCAGCACCACAAGCCTGGCAGTGTGCAAGTAGCCCAGACGGGCCACGCCACCCCACAGTGAATCCCGCCCCTAGGAGAGGGGAAGAGAAGGCACACACCAGTCTGACTGTGGCCCCAGCGGTGGGCTGGGGGCAGACATCAGGTCAGATTGCGGCCCCGCCCACCAACTCCAGTTATACACCACAGCACAGGGGAAGTGCCCTGCAGGTCCTCACCACTCCAGGGACTATCCAAAATGACCAAACGGAAGAATTCCCCTCAGAAGAATCTCCAGGAAATAATAACAGCTAATGAACTGATCAAAAAGGATTTAAATAATATAACAGAAAGTGAATTTAGAATAATAGTCATAAAATTAATTGCTGGGCTTGAAAACAGTATACAGGACAGCAGAGAATCTCTTGCTACAGAGATCAAGGGACTAAGGAACAGTCACGAGGAGCTGAAAAGCGCTTTAAATGAAATGCAAAACAAAATGGAAACAACGACAGCTCGGATTGAAGAGGCAGAGGAGAGAATAGGTGAACTAGAAGATAAAGTTATGGAAAAAGAGGAAGCTGAGAAAAAGAGAGATAAAAAAAACCAGGAGTATGAGGGGAAAATTAGAGAACTAAGTGATACACTAAAAAGAAATAATATACGCTTAATTGGTATCCCAGAGGAGGAAGAGAGAGGGAAAGGTGCTGAAGGGGTACTTGAAGAAATTATAGCTGAGAACTTCCCTGACCTGGGGAAGGAAAAAGGCATAGAAATCCAAGAGGCACAGAGAACTCCCTTCAGACGTAACTTGAATCGATCTTCTGCACGACATATCATAGTGAAACTGGCAAAATACAAGGATAAAGAGAAACTTCTGAAAGCAGCAAGGGATAAACGTGCCCTCACATATAAAGGGAGACCTATAAGACTCGTGACTGATCTCTCTTTTGAAACTTGGCAGACCAGAATGGCTTGGAACGATATCTTCAGTGTGCTAAACAGAAAAAAATATGCAGCCGAGAATCCTTTATCCAGCAAGTCTGTCATTTAGAAGAGAAGCAGAGATAAAGGTCTTCCCAAACAAACAAAAACTGAAGGAATTTGTCACCACTAAACCAGCCCTACAAGAGATCCTAAGGGGGATCCTGTGAGACAAAGTATCAGAGACATCACTACAAGCATAAAACATACAGACATCACAATGACTCTAAACCCGTATCTTTCTATAATAACACTGAATGTAAATGGATTAAATGCACCAACCAAAAGACATAGGGTATCAGAATGGAGAAAAAAACAAGACCCATCTATTTGCTGTCTACAAGAGACTCATTTTAGATCTGAGGACACCTTTAGATTGAGAGTGAGGGGATGGAGAACTATTTATCATGCTCCTGGAAGCCAAAAGAAAGCTGGAGTAGCCATACTTATATCAGACAAACTAGACTTTAAATTAAAGGCTGTAACAAGAGATGAAGAAAGGCATTATATAATAATCACAGGGTCTATCCATCAGGAAGAGCTAACAATTATAAATGTCTATGCGCCAAATACCGGAGCCCCCAAATATATAAAACAATTACTCATAAACATAAGCAACCTTATTGATAAGAATGTGGTCATTGCAGGGGACTTTAACACCCCACTTACAGAAATGGATAGATCATCTAGACACACAGTCAATAAAGAAACAAGGGCCCCGAATGATACATTGGATCAGATGGACTTGATGGATAGATTTAGAACTCTGCATCCCAAAGCAACAGAATATACTTTCTTCTCGAGTGCACATGGAACATTCTCCAAGACAGATCATATACTGGGTCACAAAACAGCCCTTCATAAGTTTACAAGAATTGAAATTATACCATGCATACTTTCAGACCACAATGCTATAAAGCTTGAAATCAACCACAGGAAAAAGTCTGGAAAACCTGCAAAAGCGTGGAGGTTAAAGAACACCCTACTAACGAATGAGTGGGTCAACCAGGCAATTAGAGAAGAAATTAAAAAATATATGGAAACAAACGAAAATGAAAATACAACAATCCAAACGCTTTGGGACGCAGCGAAGGCAGTCCTGAGAGGAAAATACATTGCAATCCAGGCCTATCTCAAGAAACAAGAAAAATCCCAAATACAAAATCTAACAGCACACCTAAAGGAAACAGAAGCACAGCAAAGGCAGCCTAAACCCAGCAGAAGAAGAGAAATAATAAAGATCAGAGCAGAAATAAACAATATAGAATCTAAAAAAACTGTAGAGCAGATCAACGAAACCAAGAGTTGGTTTTTTGAAAAAATAAACAAAATTGACAAACCTCTAGCCAGGCTTCTCAAAAAGAAAAGGGAGATGACCCAAATAGATAAAATCATGAATGAAAATGGAATTATTACAACCAATCCCTCAGAGATACAAGCAATTATCAGGGAATACTATGAAAAATTATATGCCAACGAATTGGACAACCTGGAAGAAATGGACAAATTCCTAAACACCCACACGCTCCAAAACTCACTCAGGAGGAAATAGAAAGCTTGAACAGACCCATAACCAGAGAAGAAATTGAATCGGTTATCAAAAATCTCCCAACAAATAAGAGTCCAGGACCAGATGGCTTCCCAGGGGAGTTCTACCAGACGTTTAAAGCAGAGATAATACCTATCCTTCTCAAGCTATCCCAAGAAATAGAAAGGGAAGGAAAACTTCCAGACTCATTCTATGAAGCCAGTATTACTTTGATTCCTAAACCAGACAGAGACCCAGTAAAAAAAAGAGAACTACAGGCCAATATCCCTGATGAATATGGATGCAAAAATTCTCAATAAGATACTAGCAAACCGAATTCAACGGCATATAAAAAGAATTATTCACCATGATCAAGTGGGATTCATTCCTGGGATGCAGGGCTGGTTCAACATTCGCAAATCAATCAACGTGATACATCACATTAACAAAAAAAAAAGAGAAGAACCATATGATCCTGTCAATCGATGCAGAAAAGGCCTTTGACAAAATCCAGCACCCTTTCTTAATAAAAACACTTGAGAAAGTCAGGATAGAAGGAACATACTTAAAGATCATAAAAGCCATTTATGAAAAGCCCACAGCTAACATCATCCTCAACGGGGAAAAACTGAGAGCTTTTTCCCTGAGATCAGGAACACGACAGGGATGCCCACTCTCACCGCTGTTGTTTAACATAGTGCTGGAAGTTCTAGCATCAGCAATCAGACAACAAAAGGAAATCAAAGGCATCAAAATTGGCAAAGATGAAGTCAAGCTTTCGCTTTTTGCAGATGACATGATATTATACATGGAAAATCCGAAAGACTCCACCAAAAGTCTGCTAGAACTGATACATGAATTCAGCAAAGTTGCAGGATACAAAATCAATGTACAGAAATCAGTTGCATTCTTATACACTAACAATGAAGCAACAGAAAGACAAATAAAGAAACTGATCCCATTCACAATTGCACCAAGAAGCATAAAATACCTAGGAATAAATCTAACCAAAGATGTAAAAGATCTGTATGCTGAAAACTATAGAAAGCTTATGAAGGCAATTGAAGAAGATTTAAAGAAATGGAAAGACATTCCCTGCTCATGCACTGGAAGAATAAATATTGTCAAAATGTCAATACTACCCAAAGCTATCTACACATTCAATGCAATCCCAATCAAAATTGCACCAGCATTCTTCTTGAAACTAGAACAAGCAATCCTAAAATTCACATGGAACCACAAAAGGCCCCGAATAGCCAAAGTAATTTTGAAGAAGAAGACCAAAGCAGGAGGCATCACAATCCCAGACTTTAGCCTCTACTACAAAGCTGTCATCATCAAGACAGCATGGTATTGGCATAAAAACAGACACATAGACCAATGGAATAGAATAGAAACCCCAGAACTAGACCCACAAACGTATGGCCAACTCATCTTTGACAAAGCAGGAAAGAACATCCAATGGAAAAAAGACAGTCTCTTTCACAAATGGTGCTGGGAGAACTGGACAGCAACATGCAGAAGGTTGAAACTAGACAACTTTCTCACACCATTCACAAAAATAAACTCAACATGGATAAAGGACTTGAATGTGAGACAGGAAACCATCAAAACCTTAGAGGAGAAAGCAGGAAAAGACCTCTCTGACCTCAGCCGTAGCAATCTCTTACTCGGCACATCCCCAGAGGCAAGGGAATTAAAAGCAAAAGTGAACTACTGGGACCTTATGAAGATAAAAAGCTTCTGTACAGCAAAGGAAACAACCAACAAAACTAAAAGGCAACCAACGGAATGGGAAAAGATATTTACAAATGACATATCGGACAAAGGGCTAGTATCCAAAATCTATAAAGAGCTCACCAAACTCCACACCCGAAAAACAAATAACCCAGTGAAGAAATGGGCAGAAGACATGAATAGACACTTCTCTAAAGAAGACATCCGGATGGCCATCAGGCACATGAAAAGATGTTCAACGTCGCTCCTTATCAGGGAAATACAAATCAAAACCACACTCAGATATCACCTCACGCCAGTCAGAGTGGCCAAAATGAACAAATTAGGAGACTATAGATGCTGGAGAGGATGTGGAGAAACGGGAACCCTCTTGCACTGTTGGTGGGAATGCAAATTGGTGCAGCCACTCTGGAAAGCAGTGTGGAGGTTCCTCAGAAAATTAAAAATAGACCTACTCTATGACCCAGCAATAGCACTGCTAGGAATTTATCCAAGGGATACAGGAGTACTGATGCATAGGGGCACTTGTACCCCAATGTTTATAGCAGCACTCTCAACAATAGCCAAATTATGGAAAGAGCCTAAATGTCCATCAACTGATGAATGGATAAAGAAATTGTGGTTTATATGCACAATGGAGTACTACGTGGCAATGAGAAAGAATGAAATATGGCCTTTTGTAGCAACGTGGATGGAACTGGAGAGTGTGATGCTAAGTGAAATAAGCCATACAGAGAAAGACAGATACCATATGGTTTCACTCTTATGTGGATCCTGAGAAACGTAACAGAAATCCATGGGGGAGGGGAAGGAAAAAAAAAAAAAAGAGGTTAGAGTGGGAGAGAGCCAAAGCATAAGAGACTGTTAAAAACTGAGAACAAACTGAGGGTTGATGGGGAGTGGGAGGGAGGGTAGGGTGGGTGATGGGTATTGAGGAGGGCACCTTTTGGGATGAGCACTGGGTGTTGTATGGAAACCAATTTGACAGTAAATTTCATATATTAAAAAAAAAATAAATTAAAAAAAAATCAGTCAAAAGACTCACAAAATAAAAGGATGTAAATATGACACTATATACTTAAAACATGGGGAGGAGTGAAGAATGGGTTCAAATGTAATTGACTATCAACTTAATATAGACTGTTACATGCATAAGATGTCATTTATAAACCTAATGGTAATCACAGATCAAAACCTGGTAATAGATAAGCAAAAAATGAAGAGAAAGGAATCCAAGTATATCAGTAAAGTCAGTAGATCATGAGAGATGAGAGCAAGAGAAAAAAGAAACAAGAAAGAACTACAAAAACAATAAAACAAAGAAAAAAATGGCATTAAGTACATACCTCACAACAATTGCTTTGAATGTAAATGGACTAAATGTAACAAACAAAAGACAAGGGTGACAGAATGAATAATAATCAAGGCTCATCTATATCTAGCCAAGAAGACTCATTTTAGACCTAAAGACATATGCAGATTCAAAGTGAAGGTATGGAAAAGCACTCATCATGCATATGGATGTGAAAAGAAAGCTTAGGTAGCAATACTTAGACAAAATAGACTTAAAACAAAAACTATAACAAGCAGAACATCATAGAATTATAAAGGCAACAATCCAACAAGAAGATATAACAACTGTAAATACTTATGCACCCAAAATGGGAGTATTCAAACACATAATGCAGCTAATAACAAACATAAAGGAAGTAATTGATAGTAATACAATAATAGTAGGGCATTTTAATACCCCACTTATATCAATTAAGTCCTAGCAACAGCAATCAGACAATAGAAAGAAATAAAAGGAATCCAAATTGGGAAAGAAGAATTAAAATTTCACTATTTGCAGGTGACATGAAACTATATGTAGAAAACTCTAAAGACTCCACCAAAAAAACTACTAGACCTGATAAATGAATTCAGTTAGGTTACAGGATACAAAATCATTACACAGAAATCTGATGCATTTCTATATAATAATAATGAAGTAGCATAAAGATTAAGAAAACAATCCATTTACAACTGTACTAAAAATAATAAAATAGCCAGGAATAAAGTTAACCAAGATGGTGAAAGACCTATACTCTGAAAACTATAAAACACTGATGAAAGGAAGTGAAGACGACACAAACAAATACAAATATATTCTATGCTCATAGATTGGAAGGAGAAATATTGTTAAAATGTCCATAATACCCAAAGCAATCTGCAGATTTAATGCAATCCCGATCAAAATAGCAACAACACTTTTCACAGCACTAGAACTAACAAATCCAAAACTTGTATGGAAACAAAAAAGACCCTGAATAGCCAAAGCAGTCTTGACAAAGAACAAAACTGGAGATATCACAGTATCAGATTTCAATATATAGAGCAAATCTGTAGTAATCATAGTATAATACTGGCACAAAAACAGTCACATAGATCAAAAGAAAACAGAATGGAGAGACCAGAAATATACCCATGATTACACGGTCAACTAATCTTCAACAAAAGAGGCAAGGTGGGGCACCTGGTGGCACTAAACATCTGGCTCTTGATTTCTGCTCAGGTCATGATTTCATGGTTTGGTGAGTTTGAGCCCCGTGTCCAGCTCTGCACTGATAGCATGGAGCCTGCTTGAGATTCTCCCTTTCACTCTGTACCAAACCTCACTCTCACTCTCTTGGTCTCTCTCAAAATAAATAAATAAATAAACTTAAAAAAAATGAGGCAAGGATATGTCATATATGAAAAACATAGTCTCTTCAACAAATGGTCTTGGAAACACCAGACTGCTTACATGCAAGAGAATGAAACTGTACCACTTTCTTACATCACACACAAAAAATGCAAAATTGCTTAAATACCTACTGGTGAGATCTGAAATCATAAAAATCCTAGAAGACAGCACAGGTAGTAATTTCTCTGACACTGGCATAGCAACATTTTTCTAGGTGTCTCTTAAGGCAAGGGAAACAAAAGAAAAAATAAATTATTGGGATTACATCAAAACCAAAATCTTCTGTACAGTGAAAGAAAAAACAAAACTAAGACAACCTAATAAAAGGGAGAAGACATTTGCACATGACACACCTGATAAAGGGTTAGTATACAATTCAACACCAAAAAAAAAAAAAAAAAAAGACACATCAACAACAACAAAACTACACAATCCAATTAAAAATGGGCACATGACATGAACAGACATTTCTCCACAGAAGACATCCAGATGGCCAACAGACACACAAAGACATGCTCAACATCACTCACTATCAGGAAAATGCAAATTAAAACCACAATGAGATATCACCTCATACCTGTCAGAAGGGCTAAAATAAAAAATGCAAGAAACAACAAGTGTTAGGATTTGGGGAAAAAGAAACACTTGTGCACTGTTGGTGAGAATGCAAACTGGTGCAGCCACTGTGGAAAAGAGTATGGAAGTTCCTCAAAAAATTAAAAACAGAATTACCCTACAATCCAGTAATTCTACTATTTACACAAAGACTATGAAAACACTAATTCAAAAAGGTGTATGCACCCCTATGTTTAGTTCAGCATTGTTTATACTAGCCATATTACTGAATCAACCCAAGAGTCCATCAATAGATGAACAAAGAAGAGGTGTTATACATATACAATGGAATATTATTCATCCATAAAAAAGAATAAGATCTTGCCATTTGCAATGACATAGATGCATCTAGAGGATATAATACTAAGTGAAATAAGTCAGTCAGGGAAAGACCAATACCATATGATTTCACTAATATGTGTAATTTAAGAAACAAAACAAATGAAGAAATATAATAGGAGATAAACATACAAAAAAACACTCTTAAATATAGAAAACAAACTGATGGTTGGCAGAGAGAAGGTGGATGCAGGGATGGGTGAAAAAGGTGAAAGGGATTAAGAGTATACTTATGATGAGTACTAAATAACATACAGAATTGTTGAATCACTACATTGTATACCTAAAACTAATGTAACACTTGTACTGTTCTGAAATTAAAATTTTAAGATATTAAAAATAGTAAAAAAAATAAAAATAAACTTTAAAAGTAGGTGTAATAAAAACCATAGCAATTTATGGGAGAAATAGGGTTGGAACACAACACTTAAAAATGTTACCAGTAACACATTAAAAAAAGAGAAGGGAACCTAATAAAAATGGCAAAGCAGTTTAGGACATTTTAAATATTTAGCAAATATATAAATACTACAATAAATATTTCATCTTGAGAAAAAACTGAGGTGTTTGTACACGTAGACATTGAAAGGGTTGTAGCTTGTGAGTTACTGTAAAATGTGGAAGGATAATTATCTGAAATAAGATAGAAAGTTGTAACACCAGATGTATATAGATATGGGACATAACACACGGAGAATTCAGATAGCTGGTAGATGTGTGAAATGTGTATTCATATGTCACAATGCCACTTGCTTCTTCTAGGTGTAGTTTCTGTGTTTGCTTGGTGTTTCTCAAGGACAGCATTGCACATAAGCAAGCATGAAATCTGAGCTTAAATTGTTCTCTAGTATATCAGTTGTGTTGGAATAAATGTTTCAAAACAAGTATTATAGCAGAACTGACTGCACATCAACACAACTATTTCAAGCATCCGTAATATGTTGGGCATCTGTCTGAGCAAAGAGGATAGAAAGGAATGTAAAAACATAATCTCTGCCCTCAAAGGGCTCAAAGTCTAGTAAAAACAATAGGCCAGTAAGAAACAGACTATTATACCATATAACATAATGCTTTAAAACTGTTAGTATTCTGGTACTGTTGGAGTTAAGTGTGAATGTGACTGGGGGGAATGTGATTTGAGGAAAAGCTTTGGGGGACATAACTGGGAGAAATCCACTACCTTGATTTGTATTTCAGTGCTTCCACTTTCGTGCTTTGTGATCTTGGGCATGCTGTCACTGCTGTGTGCCTCACTTTCCTCATCCATAACAACAGATGATAATGATATCACCTACTAAAGGACTATTGGGAAGAATAAAGGAATTATTCTATGTAGAATGCTTAAAACAATGCTTGTTAGACACTAATTAAGCATTTAATTGATGCCACTGTAATCACTATCAATATCATCATCATCATTACTAGAATTGGACATCATTATTATTACTAATATGGATGAACTGGAAGGTCACACTAAGAGCTTGACATTCTTCGTGGAAGCAATGGGAAGTCTGCACAGCAATTTAAGCTAGATATCACAACATTATTTTTTATAATAAAGCTTTGATAGTAGTCAGTAATATGGATCAAAGATAGGTAAAATGGGAGGTGAGCATATCTCCTAACAATCCAAGAGAGAGTTTAGAAATGACAGCTACAGAGATGAAGAGGAGAGAACATATTAAAAAGGCATGAGATGAAACCTCTAGGCCTTTATATTTGACTGATTATATGCTGGCCTAGAGGGAAAAGGAATCTACAATGAGTCCCAGATTTTTGTTTAACTCAATAGTTCATGACATCATTCACAAGACTAGGGATACAGCTGGAAAAAATAGATTTGAAAAGGCAAATTGCAAATTTAGTTTTGGACTTACAAAAATTGAAGTGCCTGTTTGACAACACAATGAATAATTAAAAATAAAGATCTTTATTACATGAGAAAGCTCTTGTCTAGAGATCTGGAGACTATGAATTGTATAAGTAGTGTACACATATGTAGTTCTAGCACTATAGTTGTGAGGATGAGTACATTTCACTTTCATATGCCCAGTACATTTTGCTTTGTTTCTTTATTGGAGTCTTTAATTTGTAGATTCTACCCCAAAATAGTGTCAACCTGCTTCCTTCTAACCTATAGACAGAAAAGAAGAAAGAAAAGAAAAAGAAAAAGAAAAAGAAAAAAAAAGAAAAAGAAAAAGAAAAAGAAAAAGAAAAGAAAAGGAAAAGGAAAAGGAAAAGGAAAAGGAAAAAGAAAAAGGAAAAGAAAAAGGAAAAGAAAAAGGAAAAGAAAAGAAAAGGAAAGGAAATACAACCTTTTCTGGCGATAATAAGACTATAAATATTAGATGTAATATATCTATAAAGTATTTTCTCCCACTCTCCCCATGCTTCTTACTGTTACCAGCAAAATTACAATACATGCTATTTTTCCATGTGCCAATTAATGTGTCACTTTCATGAGGATCTTCTGCCATTACCTCTACTTTAACGGTTTATTCTCAACTGGCTAAACCCAGATCAGGTGCTCTCTCTCTCATTCTGAGTGGCTATTTCCCTGATGGTGAGTGATGTTGAGCATCTTTTCATGCGTCTGTTGACCATCTGGACGTCTTCTTTGAAGGAGTGTATTTGTGTCTTCTGCCCATTTCTTCACTGGATTATTTGTTTTTCGGGTATTGAATTTGGTTAAGTTCTTTATAGATTTTGGATACTAACCCTTTAATCCGACATGTCATTTGTAAATGTCTTTTCCCATTCTGTCAGTTGCCTTTTAGTTTTGTTGATTGTTTCCTTTGCAGAGCAGAAGCTTTTTATCTTGATGAGGTCCCAATAGTTCATTTTTGCTTTTATTTCCCTTGCCTTCGGAGACGTGTTGATTAAACAGTTGCTGTAGCTGAGGTCAAAGAGGTTGTTTCCTGTTTTCTCCTCTAGGGTTTTGATTGTTTCCTGTCTCACAGTTAGGTCTTTCATCCATTTTGAGTTTATTTTTGTGTATGGTGGAAGAAAGTGGTCCAGTTTCATTCTTCTGCATGTTGCTGTCCACTTCTCCCAGCACCATTTGCTAAAAACACTGTATTTTTTCCACTGGATATTCTTTCCTGTTTTGTCAAAGATTAGTTGGCCATACATTTTTGGGTCTAATTCTGGTTCTCTATTCTATTGCTCTGTGTGTCTGTTTTTGTGCCAATAGCACATTCTCTTGATGATTACAGCTTTGTAGTAGAGGTTAACATCCAGGATTGTAATGTGTCCCGCTTTGGTTTTCTTTTTCAACATTACTTTGGCTAGTTGGGGGTCTTTTGCAGTTCCACATACAAATTTCATAATTGTTTGTTCTAGCTCTGAGAAGAATGCTGGTGCAATTTTGATTGGTATTGTATTGAATGTGTAGATTTCTTTGGGTAGTATTGACATTTTAACAATATTTGTTCTTCCAATGCATAAGCATGGAATGTTTTTCCATTTCTTTGTGTCTTCTTCAATTTCTTTCAGCATACAGATCTTTTACTTTGGTTAGTTTTATTTTCAGGTATTTTACAGTTCTTGGTGCAATTGTAAATGGGATATATTCCTTGATATCTCTTTCTATTGCTTCATTATTGGTGCATGGAAATGCAACTGATTTCTGGACATTAATTCTGTATCCTGCAACTTTGCTGAATTCATGTTATCAGTTCTAGTGGCTTTTTGGTGGAGTCTTTTAGGTTTTCCATATAAAGTATCATGTCATCTGTGAAAAGTGAAAATTTGACTTCTTCTTTGCCAATGTGAGTGCCTTTTATTTCATTTTGTTTTTTGAGGTGACAATGGACATTCTTTTCACATTTTTGTTCTTGGGGAAAGCCATCAGTTTTTCCCCATTGATGATGATATTAGTGGGTTTTTCATATACAGCTTTCATGATGATAAGGTATGTTCCTTTCATACTGACTTTCTTGAGGGTTTTTATTAAGAAAGGGGTGCCTAGGTGGCTCAGTTGGTTGAGTATCTGACTTTGGCTCAGGTCATGATCTCATGGTCCATGAGTTTGAGCCCCTCATCAGGCTCTGTGCTGACAACTCAGAACCTGGAGCTTGCTTCAGATTCTGTGTCTCCCTCTCTTTCTGTCCCTCTCCCACTCGTGCTGTCTCTCTCAAAAATAAATAAATCTTTTAAAAACTTTAAAAAAAGAAAGTATACTGTATTTTGTCAAATGCTTTTTCTGCATCTATTGACAGGATCACATGGTTCTTACCTTTTCTTCTATTAATGTGATGTATCACATTGATTGATTTGTGAATATTGAACCAGCCCTGCAGCCCAGGAATGAATCCCACTTGATCATGGTGAATAATTCTTTTAATATACTGTTGAATTGATTTGCTAGTATCTTGCTGAGAATTTTTGCATCCATGTTCATCAGGAATATTTGCCTATAATTCTCTTTTTTAGTGGGATCTCTGTCTGGTTTGGGAATCAAGGTAATGCTGGCTTCCCAGGAGTCTGGAAGCTTTCCTTCCATTTCTATTTTTTGGAACAGCTTGAGAAGGATAGGTTAGGTATTAATGATGTTTTAAATGTCTGGTAGAATTCCCCTGGGAAGCCATTGAGCCCAGGACTCTTATTTTGGGGGAATTTTTGATAACTGATTCAATTTCTTTGCTTGTTATGGGTCTTTCCAAATTTTCTATTTCTTCCCATTTAAGTTTTGGTACTGTGTGGGTGCCTAGGAATTTGTCCATTTCTTCCAGGTTATCCAATTGTTGGCATATAATGTTTCACAGTATTCTCTAATAATTGTTTGTATTTCTGTGGTGTTGGTTGTGATCTCTCCTCTTTCAGTCATGATTTTATCTATTTGAGTTCTCTCTCTTTTCTTTTTGAGAAGTCTGGCTAATGGTTGATCAATTTTGTTTATTCTTTGAAAACACCAGCTCTTAGATTCATTGATATGTTTTGGATTCTATATTGTTTATTTCTGCTCTATTCTTTATTATTTCTCTTCTTCTGCTGCTTTAAAGCTGTTCTGCTTCTAGTTCCTTTAGGTGTGCAGTTAGGTTTTATATTTGGGATTTTCCTTGTTTCTTTAGGTAGGCCTGGATTACAATGTAATTTCCTCTTAGAACTGCCTTTGCTGAGTCCCAAGGGGTTTTGATGGTTGTGTTTTCACTTTCATTTGCTTCCATATATTTTAAAAAAATTTTTCTTTAATTGCCTGGTTGACCCATTCATTCTTTAGTAGGATGTTCTTTAACCTCCATGCTTTTGGAGGCTTTCCAAATTTTTCCTTGTGGTTGATTTCAAGTTTTATAGTGTTGTGATCTGAAAGTATTCATGGTATGATTTCCATTCTTTTATATTTATTGATGGCTGTTTTGTGACCCAGTATGTGATCTACCTTGGAGAATGTTCCATGAACACTCAAGAAGAATGTGTATTCGGCTGCTTTTAGATGAAAAGTTCTGAATGTATCTGTCAAGTCCATCTGGTCCAGTGTATCATTCAAGATAATTGTTTCTTTTTTGATTTTTTGCCTACATCATCTGTCCATTGTTGTAAGTGGAGTATTAAAGTCCCTTGCAATTACCGTATTTTTAGCAATAAGACAGCTTATGTTTGTGATTAATTGATTTATATGTTTGGTTTCTCCAAGTGGGGGCATAAACATTTACAATTGTTAGCTCTTCTTGATGGATAGACCCATAAGGCCCTTCTTCATCTTTTGTTATAGCCTTTAGTTTAAAATCTAGTTTTTCTGATATAAGTATGGCTACACAGCTTTCTTTTGACTTCCAGTAGCCGGATAGATGGTTCTCCATCCCCTCACTTTCTTTTTTTTTTTTTTTTTTTTTTTATTTTTTATTTTTATTTTTTTATTTTTTTATTTTTTTATTTTTTCAATTTATTTTTTTTTATTTTTTTTATTTTTTAATATATGAAATTTACTGTCAAATTGGTTTCCATACAACACCCAGTGCTCATCCCAAAAGGTGCCCTCCTCAATACCCATCACCCACCCTGCCCTCCCTCCCACCCCCCATCAACCCTGTTTGTTCTCAGTTTTTAACAGTCTCTTATGCTTTGGCTCACTCCCACTCTAGCCTCTTTTTTTTTTTTTTTTTTTTTTCCTTCCCCTCCCCCATGGGTTTCTGTTATGTTTCTCAGGATCCACCTAAGAGTGAAACCATATGGTATCTGTCTTTCTCTGTATGGCTTATTTCACTTAGCATCACACTCTCCAGTTCCATCCATGTTGCTACAAAAGGCCATATTTCATTTTTTCTCATTGCCACGTAGTATTCCATTGTGTATATAAACCACAATTTCTTTATCCATTCATCAGTTGATGGACATTTAGGCTCTTTCCATAATTTGGCTATTGTTGAGAGTGCCGCTATAAACATTGGGGTACAGGTGCCCCTATGCATCAGTACTCCTGTATCCCTTGGGTAAATTCCTAGCAGTGCTATTGCTGGGTCATAGGGTAGGTCTATTTTTAATTTTCTGAGGAACCTCCACACTGCTTTCCAGAGCGGCTGCACCAATTTGCATTCCCACCAACAGTGCAAGAGGGTTCCTGTTTCTCCACATCCTCTCCAGCATCTGTAGTCTCCTGATTTCTTCATTTTGGCCACTCTGACTGGCGTGAGGTGATATCTGAGTGTGGTTTTGATTTGTATTTCCCTGATAAGGAGCGACGTTGAACATCTTTTCATGTGCCTGTTGGCCATCCAGATGTCTTCTTTAGAGAAGTGTCTATTCATGTTTTCTGCCCATTTCTTCACTGGGTTATTTGTTTTTCGGGTGTGGAGTTTGATGAGCTCTTTATAGATTTTGGATACTAGCCCTTTGTCCGATGTGTCATTTGCAAATATCTTTTCCCATTCCGTTGGTTGCCTTTTAGTTTTGTTGGTTGTTTCCTTTGCTGTGCAGAAGCTTTTTATCTTCATAAGGTCCCAGTAATTCACTTTTGCTTTTAATTCCCTTGCCTTTGGGCCATCCCCTCACTTTCAATCTGCAGGTGTCCTCGGGTCTAAAATGAGTCTCTTGTAGGCAACATATAGATGGATCTTGTTTGTTTTTTTTTTTTTTTTTTAATCCATTTTGATACCCTGTGTGTTTTGATAGGGGTATTTAGTCCATTTACAGAGTTATTATTGAAATTTATTATTGAAAGATAATACAATGGCACATATTGTGTTATCTATAGGTTTTATGCTTGTGGTAATGTCTCTGCTCCTTTGTAGTCTTTGCAGCGTTCCACTCACAGAGTCCTCCTTAGGATCTCCTACAGGGCTGGCTTAGTGGTCATGAATTCCTTCAGTTTTTATCTATATGGGAAAGTCTTTATCTCTCCTTCTATTCTGAATGACAGCCTTGCTGGATAAAGAATTCTTGGCTCCATACTTTTCCTATTCAGCACATTGAGTATTTCCTGCCACTCTCTTCTGGCCTGCCATGTTTCAGTGGACATGTCTGCTACTACCTGTGTCTACCTTTGTAGGTTGAGGCCCGTTTGTACCTAGATGCTTTCAGAATTCTCTCTTTATCTTTGTATTTTGCCAGTCTCACTATGATATGTTGTGAAGACCTATTCTTGTTGAATATGAAGAGAGTTCTCTGTACCTCCTCAATTTGGATGTCTGCTTCCTTCCCCAGATTAGGGAAGTTCTCACCTATAATTTGTTCAAGCAAACCTTCTGTGTCATTCTCTCTTCTTCTTCTGGAACTCCTTTGATATGGCTATTATTATGTTTCCTTGAATCATGTATTTTTCTAATTCTCCCCTCATGCTCTAGTATTTTCTTATTTTTTTTCTCAGCTTCATCATTTTCCATAATTTTATCTTCTATTTCACTTATTTTCCCCTCTGCTTCCTCCATCGTTGCTGTCACTGCATCTAGTTTGTTTTGCACCTCATTTCCAACATTTCTTAATTTGTTGTGACTATTAGTTCCTTGGTCTCTGCAGCAATAGACTCTGCTGTCTTCTATGTTTTTTTCAAGCCCAGCTATTAATCTTATGACTATTATTCTAAATTCTTGATCAGATATATTGTTTATATCTGTTTTGAGCAATTCTCTACCTGTCATTTCTTCCTGGAATTTCTTCTGAGGAGAATTCTTCCATTTCACCATTCTGGCTATTGTTATGTGTCCTGCACCTGAGAGCACTACTGTATTACAAAGGGGTCATACACTGTCTAGGGTCTGGGCCTTCAGGAGGTGTTTTTGGAGTGTGTTGTGTGCTCTCTGTTGTTGTAACTCTAGTTGCTTTATCTCCTTACTCTAGTGGTGGTTTGGATGCTCCACTAGGTGTGTTTTGATTTTTTGTTGAAGTAAAACTGGAAAAAAATTAAAAAGGTGGTGGCAGTGTAAGAAGCCTTATCCCATACAAAGAGAGAAATGACAGGGGTGGGAAAAAAGAAAAGAAAAAAGAATTGACCAGGCAGAGAATCAGAGAAACTATATGGCTTAATCCAGAGAGAGAGAGAGAGAGAGAGAGAGAGAGAGAGAGAGAAATAAAGGAGATACAAAAGAGGTGTAAAAGAATAGATTAAAAATGTCTATGGCCCACCAAGTTGTCCCTGAGGGCCCCTAGACCCTAGAGATGTTTCTGTCACTCTGTAGCCTGTATTCCTGGAATTCCAAGACTTCTGGCTTCAATAATGCTTTGTTAGAGGAACAAAGGAACTTAAGGTCTCCCTACTTCTCGGCCATGTTGACTCCTCCCTAAAGCATTTTTTTTTAATGTTTATTTTTGAGAGAGAGAGAGAGACAGAATATGAATGGGCAAGGGGAAGACAGAGGGAGGCATAGAATCTGAAGGGGGCTCCAGGCTCCCAGCTGTCAGCACAGAGCCCGATGAATGGTTCGAGCCCACGAACCAGGAGATGATAACCTGAGCCAAAGTCAGAGGTAAAGCATTTTCTTTAAAATAACAAATACTAAAAGATGCCTACCAGTATTATATTGATCATATTCAATGAGCAATGTTTTTGCCAATGTAACATAACAAGAAAACAGTTAGAAGTTATACGGATATAAAGAATGAAACCAAATTGCCATCATTTGCAAATGGCCTAGATCATCTAGGAAAGTCATTAAAAATGTAGATTCTTGAATGTCAATTCCCAAGATTCTCAGTCAGCAAGTCTGATTTTCTCAGGTGCCATTTCTACTGATTTAACTGGTTTCCTGTGTATGGCCATATTTTTGTTAAAGAAACATAAATGCACCCTGCATGACTTGTTAGATTTTTGTTGAATAGCTGGACATTTTGACTAATATAATGAGGAAATTTTGAAAATTAGATTCTTTCAGGGCACCTGGGTGGCTCAGTTGGTTAAGTGTCTGACTTTGGCTCAGGTCATGATCTCACAATTTGTGAGTTCAAGTCCCGCGTTGGGCTCTGTGCTGACAGCTCAGAGCCTGGAGCCTGCTTTGGATTCTGTGTCTCCCTCTCTCTCTGCCTCTCCTCCACTTATGCTCTGTCTCTCTCTCTCTCAAAAATAAATAAAATGTAAAAGAAGAAAAAAGAAAATTAGATTCTTTCTCCTAAGATATGTTGTTTGTGCTTACTGTAGTTTGTTTATGGACTCTTCTGAACATATCCAATAAAGTTTATATTTTTTGTTGTCCGCTGAAGTCTCTCTTCTATTTGCTTGGTGGTTAGCTAATGACTGGACAAACATTTCTTTAAATGACTGCAAGCAAACAAATCTTCCAGTCTTTGCCAATGGGCTCTGTTTCTGTGTTTGGGGCACGTGTTCAATAATCAGTAACTCAGTTCACAACTCTGGTTTACCTTTTGCTTCCTGCTTCCTTTAAGCCTCAAGGTTGGCAGAAAATGAGATCTTCTATATTTTCTGAGCATACATACAGCCCTAAACATGGGTGAGGCCTTCTAGATTCCCAGGAATATGTTGAGACTTTTCAAAACCCTTAAGAATTTATCTCATTCCCAGCCTTTCTTCTCAAACTTTCTGGTTAGTCTATTGTTTGTTCCAAATGTTATGTTACATCAGGCAGCAGTAACCTAAGATATTAGCCTATAAATGTCTTCAATATATCGGCACCCCTATATTTATGGTAGCATTATTTACAACAGCCAAGATATATTAACAACCAATGTGTCCATCATTAGATGAATGGATAAAGAGGATGTAGGATATTATTTAGTCATAAAAAAGAAGAAAATCCTGCTGTTTGTGACAGTGTGGACGGATCTTAAGGGCATTATGCTAAGTGAAATAAGTCAGACAGAAAAAGAGAAATACTGTATGATCTTGCTTAAATTTAAAATCTAAAACAAAAACAAAAACTCACAGGAACAGAATATATTGGTGGTTGCTAGACACTGGAGTGGGGGAAAAGGGTCGAAGAAATGGGTGACAGTGGTCAAAAGGTACAAATTTCTAGTAATCATATAAGTAATTTCTGGACATGTAATGTATAGCATGGTGACTATTAAAAAATAAAAGCAATTAAAAAAAGAGTAAGGAAGGAAATGTAACCATATGTTAATGTTATGGGCTTAATTGTGTCTCCCTTAAATACATATGTTGAAGTCCCAATTCCTGGTACCTCAGAATATGACTATATCTGGAGAAAGCATCTTTAAAGAGGTAATTAAGGTAAATTTAGATCACATGGGAGGGCCCTAAATCCAGAAAAGAGATAATTAGAGAGATGACTATGAAATCACAGGGAAAAGGCAGCCATCTATCTACAAGACCAGGAGAGAGGCCTCATGAGACACTAACTTACTGACACCTTAACTGCAGACTTCTAGCCTCTAAAGTTGTGAGCCAATCAATTTCTGTTAAGACACTCAGACTGTTATATGTTGTTATGGTAGCTTTGGAAAACTAATAGTTAATGATTGTAAAACATGGTAAAAAACAAAATGAAAACATGAATTTGTCAAACCACAAAGAAGCTTAAATGCCAGCTCTGCCACTTAGTAAGTCCATAAACATTCTTGGCTTCAGATTCCTAATTTTAAATGAGGATAAAAACCCTATTTTACATGCCAATTGTTTCTTGATGTCCTAGATGCTCTGTGCATCATAAGTGCTCTGATGGCATTAATAGTTCTGGCAGTAGTGGTAGTTTTGGCATAAGAAAGGTATTTATAAAAATTATGTATTTATGTGTTTTCCAACTTTCCTACAATGGTCATGCTTAACCTTTCTAATCAAGAAAAAGAAGTCAATGAATGCTATTTTAAAATATATTAGTTTTAAGAATATTTAGACAAATTCTCTTTAGTTAATCATTTGTGAAAAGTGTTATGTATTGAAACATATCAGTCAATGACCACTGGAAACAGACCTGCACTCAAACAGAGTTAGCAGCAAAGCAAAGTGCACACAAGAAGAGTTTTGAGCAACTTCGTAATAGGCGGTTAGGAGGTGCTTATTATAGGACCGGAAAATGTACAAGGAGATTTTAGGAGGGCTGATGGGAAACAGTGGTCAGTTCTGGATTGGGCGCTGTCAGGAAGCACAGGCAATTTTGTGATTGGTTTTCTTGGCACCCTGAAGTCACAGGTGGGAGGAGGATAAAATTGTTACTGATGAAGAAATACTAGTCACTCACATTAGCTGGAAGAGGGGGGTGTTCAGTTATTTTTTTGTTCTATGGTGTCCTTTCATCTAGTTTCATCACAGAGTCTCCATGCCACTGTCATGTTCCTTCGACTTTGTCTCAGTATTGTTTGTATTCTGTGAAAGTTTGGTTTTGTCTGTGCTCAATTCACAACACCCCGGCCTGGCTCTCAGCTTCTCACTGCTAGGTGCCAGTGACTTTGTTTTTGTTTTGTTGTTTTGTTTTGAATCTATCTTTCTTGTAGTCTGGAGACTGCTGATATGGATGCCCCAGAAGGAGTTATAGCACCATATTCTCAATCCCTTAGTTCCTCTTTGTAGCCAATAATCTGTATTAAATAGGCCTCCTTGCTGAGCAAATAGATTTCTGCATAATTGGTTCTCAGACATAGTTTTTGAGTAAATAGACTATGATATTAAAATTTTCTTTATCAAAAATAAGATTTCCCCTTTGTAATTCTTTAGATTCTCAATTAGGTATTATTTCTTGGACCACATGAGGAGAATGATTTAGCATGTTAGGCAAACCTAAATTATAACCAGTAAATTATTTTTAAATAAAACACAGTAAATGTTTTCTTTGCAGAGGAGAGGTTCTCTCCTTGAAGATCTCTCCAGTGTTCCCCACTTGCTTTATATGCTACATAAGCCAGGGAGAAGTATGGAGAAGAAAGTCAAAGGGAATCTCATGACCTTGTCTAATTGCTTTGGAGTAGAACACTTGGATGCCCTATCGAGATCTCCCAGTGCTTATGTGTTGGGTTGGAGGTCAGAAATTAAAGACAAAAGGACATTTGAAGAGCAGGTGCTTTAACCTACTTTCTCATAGTAAGAGACAAATACTCTCCCATTTTCTGCTTTCTAATGGTGGCCTGGGATCCAGCAAAGCTTCAAAAATTAGAGGACTCTCACAGGCCTTATGGAAAAAAAAGCAGGTAATGAACAGAGGCAATTTTTAAAAGTCACAATCAGAGGGGAGAGATACAGAACTTGCAATTATGTGCTAGAGAATGTTGAACTATGAAGGGCCTGAATTCACAGGAGGGAAGTACCCAGCTAAGGACCTCACTAATGAATTCAAAAAGGCTGTTTTTGCTTCGAAAATGTCAAAGAATAAGAACCAGTTAAATCTTATAAGGGGAAACACAAAAAACCTCAGTGACTAATGATGGCAAGGATTTTTTGAGTCATTTAGATATTGATTTAGAGGGATTTTTATTGGATTAAAAAAACATAAATGCTTGCTTCTAGGGTTAACAGATTTGGGTTAAAAATCCTTATGAAGGTTCTTCAAATCAAATAATTGCTTAATCTCTAAGGTAAAGAATTAAAACCCTTGGATAGACTGAGAAAGACTGAGGAAAAGAGAATGTGAAGTAAGTTATTTGTATAGAGCAGTACAGAAATAAGACAGCAACATTTTTTGCCTTTTGAAAGCATTGGCTTCTTGAAATCCCCAATGTCTAGATTATGCTACCTCAGGTAAGATACAAGCAGAAAGCTCCACAGTTCTTAAGACTTCCAGGGTAATTTTCAGAGAACCAGTTCCATTCTTGAAAATGATTCACTAAGTGAAAATTAATTTCGTTAGTCTTAGGCATTGCCATTGTTCCCAAGAAGGACCAAGATAGAGAAGTTAAACAACATGAAGATACATGGCCATTCTTTCTAAAAGCGTTGAGTTTTATTTTCCAGAGTTCCCAGCTATCCCTTTCTGCTCTATTTATCTCATCTCTGGGGAACCTTCCCCAAATACCTCAGGTATACAGCTACCTGTAAGAAATAGTCCCTCTCCACTATTAAATTCTGCTTTGGGGAAATGCTATGTTTAAAGACATTCACACTGAGGTATAACTGATCAAAACCAGTGCAAACAGTATTCCAACAGGTGGAAAAGCTTTGTAAAGCTGATGTATAAAGCTCTAATGGGGGGTGTTTCAGATAGGAACCATTAGGTAGGACTGATTTGTGGTACCTGTATCTGAAATCTCACTAGCTTTTACAAGTTCTCTTGTCCTCCATGATAGGCTAGCTTCCTTCCCAGTTCCTGAGAGGCCCATTTTAAATTTGAATGGGGTAAGTGAGTTCAACCATAACAGCCCCTCAAGGCATGTTCATGGATTTTAAAAACTTTCCCTGGTTAAGAATAGGGTCCCAGGAACTGAAGACTATTGGATGCAAAGCATGCCTAGACGCAATTAGGGAGGAGAAAATTGGAAAATTAAGCAAAAAGGTAATAGAACTCAGCAAGACATTACAGATTACTGATACAGTTAAAAGAAACAGGAGGGAAAGACTTGAAAAGGGAAACTGCTGGGAAGTGACACAGCTGCTGGTTTTGACACAAATGATTCAATCCAACAAGCCAACTCTACTGTCATTGATTTGAAATCTCCAACCACAGCCCAGAGAGTGATTTATCAAGGAGAAAGATATCCAACTGGATTTGTAGGGTATGTGGGGACCAAAAAGAATGGGTGATAAGATCAGTTTGTATCCAGTTGTTCCAAAAGTCACATACAAGTCAGGGGCCAAGTTGAAGGCAGGTTCTAAACTCAAAAGGGGACTGAGGCACTGAACTATTTGCTATCATCGTGATTTGCAGAGATAATGCTCTTTTTGTTTTCTCCCCTTCAGATCAGGGAAGATTACTTCCATTTGAGACAATGGCCTTTAAGTTTTTTCTGAGGTACTATCACTATTGGCCCTGTGATCTCAGTGGGGCAGTAGCTGAAGATGCAAATGAACAAATGAACATAATCACTCTTGGTTATTGGAAGATAAGGAAGATAGGAGAGTCCCTGAACCTCGTTGGCAGTAACTAACAATGCAAACAGCACACTAAATTCAATTAGCATTTTTGAGTATCTACCTAGAGCCAACCACTATCCTAGGAATATAAAGATGGGCACACAAAAAATCAGAAAAAATGATATGTGGGTAACTCCTTCTATTTCATTCTAATATAAGCTTTCAGAGGAGATTTAAATACAGCATTACAGGAGGACACAGGATGGGTTACTTCTGAGGAATGAGGATGAATAAGAGTTTCAGGAGGGTGCTAAAAAGATAACAGCAAGTATAAGCCTCATCACGTTCTCATTTATTCAGAAGAGCTCCATTACACTTCTCACCTTTCTTCCTCCTCTCTTCTTTTATTAAAAAAAGCTATTGACCAGAATCTTACATGAAAAGAGGGCGCACATTATGAAAAAAGGACAGAATGTTCTAATTGGTGTCATTTCTCTTCATTTTTTATCAAACAGAAGGAAAAAACATGGAGCGCCTGGGTGGCTCAATCATTTAGGCGTCTGACTCTTGATTTTGGCTGAGCTCATGATATCAAGATTTGTGAGTTTGAACCCAGCTGAGACTCTGCACTGACAGAGGGGGAAGCCTGTTGGAATTTTCTCTCTTTCCCTCTCTCTCTCTGCCCCTCCCCCATTCACATGCTCATGCTGGTGCTCTCTCTCTCTCTAAATAAATAAATAAATTTAAAAAAAAGAAGGAAGGGACACCTGGGTGACTCAGTTAAATGTCTAACTTTTGATCTCAGCTCAGGTCATGATTTCACAGTTTGTGTGATCAAGCGCCAGGTCGGGCTCTGTGCTGACAGTGTGGAGCCTGTTTGGGATTTTCTCTCTCCCTCTCTTTCTTCCCCTCCTTCTCTCTCTTTGTCTCTCTCTCAAATTAAATAAACATTAAAAAAAAGAAAAGAAGGAAAAAACATTAGAAATTTAATATTTGTTTATTTTTTTATCTAAAGAAGGCATTTTATACCAAGACTGCATCAATCTAAAGATTCTTCAATTCCATAAAGACAGTGCCTTTGGGTGAAGCAACTGTGATTTTTAAAGGACCTGAATGATTAGCACAACCCTGGACTTCAGAGGCTGTTTTCTGAAAACAAAAGCAAACACATAAAGCAAAAAAACAAAAAACAAAACAAAACAAACAAAAACCGAGCAGAGTGCCTCTAAACTGCTGCTCAGCATGTTCAGCCTGCTTACCTAGCCAAGCATTCCTTGCATCAGGCCCCCTATTGGTTTTATTTAACAAGAGAAGTACTTCTATTCAGTTTGGCACGCATTTAGTGATTGTTGGTTTAAGGGGAATTCAGTAGAACCAGCAGGACAGACTGCTCACAGTTCTGATTCAATGTTCTATGATTAAAGAGTTAATACTGAAGAAACAATGTCTTCAGAAAAAAAATTCACTGTGGCTATACAAACTGACAGCTGTCTACTTCTTCCATTTCTTAAACTGCTTCATTTAAAGGGAAAAGGCTTATGGACATCATTAAGGACTTTGTTTATAATAAAAGCATGCAATTTGTAGAAAAGAGTGTGTGTGTGTGTGTATGTATGTGTGCACACATACATATGTATATAAAGCTGGGTCAGTTTTTTAATTTGAAAAATGGTAAAGTTAATTATACCATAACTGAAATTACTTGGGATTAAAAAATAGTCTTTCTACAGTTCTCCTTTCCTTTTCCCTTTCCCCTTTCTTTTAGATACTCCATGTAATTCTAATCACCCCATTTACCTCATTGGTGAATGAGGGACCCTCAACCCAGAACAACGTGAGATGGCTTAACATATGACACCCAACACTGGACAGATTAGAGTGTCATCAGTTTATCAGTCACATATATTTACAGCCTGAGACAGGAAAAGACTGCGCTCCCACAGAGGGTGGAAGCTCTGTAGTAACCAGGGATGGAGCACTTGGCTAGATGACAGCTGGGTAGAAAGTCTTTCCCAATGGGTGGGGGTGATATCTGGTGAGTACAGGGAAATTCAAGACTTAAGAGTTTTGTGACCTCATGATACACAAAAATGTCAAGACAATACATGGGATTTTTAAGTCATGCAACACACATATCTACATGTGTCCTTTGGCTGCCCATGGTTCCCAGGCATTGTACATTCTAAGCTTGACCTTCTAAGGGAACGTGTTATGCTCTGATACCAAAGTTTTATTACTTGTAAAACTAAATTCTCCTTCATTTTCAAGAAGAAATGTATGAAAAATTAATTCTCATGGAGTAGTTTGCTACCCCACCTATGCAACCCATTAGGGAACAACTTATAGTATTTTAAAAAATACATATATCCTGGCATTCCCACTCCAGAAATTCTGATAGGCTTGAGGTTGGACCCTCAGTTATGCCTCAACAGAATATCCCTATACCCCTCTTATAGTAATTTATAGATACAGTAGGCAGAAAATCAGTGAAGATATAGTTGAACTGAACACTACCATCAGTCAACTGTATCTAATGATATTTATAGAATACTTCTAGCCAGGCTAACCAAGAAAACAACAGAGATGATAAAATTATTAACATCAGAAACAAATGAGAGGTCACGACTATTGATTCCACAAACACTGAAAGATTAATAACAACTATCTCCCCCACAAATTGGATAACATAGATGCATTCCTTGAAAGACACCAATTACCAAGATTTAGCAGCAGCAGCAGCAGCAACAACAACAAAATAGATAATCTGAATACCTCTATATTAATTAAAGGAATTGAATCAATAATTAATAACCTTGCAAAAGGGGAAACACTAGTGTCAGATGATTTCATTTGTGAATTCTACCAAATATTTTAGGAAGAAATGTTATAAAGTCTCTATATTTTCTTCTATTCCATAAGATAGAAACAGAGAGAACATTTTTTAACTCATTCTACAAGGTCAGTTTTACTGTAATACCAAAACCAGTTAAAGATACTACAACAAAGGAAAGCCACAAACCAGTATCTCCCCAGAATATAGATGCAAAAATCATCAACAAAACGTATGTACCCAAAAATGTATAAAAGGAATTATATGTCGTGACTAGTGAAATTAGCTCCAGATAAGGATTGCTTCTACAATCCTTATTCAAAAGTCAATTAATTTAATCAATCATATCAGCATGCTAATAATGAAAAATCATTATATCAATAGATGCAGAAAAAGCATTCGGCAAAATTTAATACCATTAATGATAAAAACTCTCAGCAAACTAGGAATAGAGGGGCCTTTTGTGACTTGATAACATCTGTGATAACCCAAAAATAACATATTTGATGACAAAAACTAGATGCTTTCTCCTAAAATTGAGAACTAGGTAAGGATGATCACTTCCACCACTTCTATTTAAACTTGTACTAGAAGTCCTAGCTAGTACAATAAGAGAAGTAAATGAAACATATATAGATTAGAAAGAAAGAAATGTCTTTGTGCATGACATGATTATCTATACAGAAAATCCCATTAAAAAAAATCTCTGAAAGTAGCAATTTTTAACAAGGATGCACAATAAAATGTTAACATACAAAAGGCAATGGCTTTCCAATGTAACAGCAATTAACAATTTGGGAGAAAATATTTGCAAAACACATATGTGACAAAGTACTTGTATCCAAACTATGCACATATTTCTAAAACTTGACAACAAAAGCACAAGCAACCTGATTTAAAAATGAGCAAAAAAAGAGTGAACCCTAAAGTAAATTATGAATTTTGGGGTGATTATGATCAGTCAACATAGGTTCATCCTTGGTAAATAACATACCATTCTGGCAAACAATATTATTAATGGAGGTGGCTATACATACGTGATGTCACCGTTCTCTCACTTCTTTTGTAAACCTAAACCTGCTCTTTAAAAAAAACAAAAACAAAATCTTTTAAAAATGGGCAAAAGATGTGAACAGACACTTTACCAAGGAAGATACACAGTAAATACACATTTGGAAAGATGTTCAACACTATATATCACTGGTGACTTTCAAATAATGCAACAAGGAGATACACATCTATTAGAATGGCTAACTTTACCCCTCTCAAAAAGACAATGCTAAATTCTGGCCAGAATTCTGAGCAAGAGAAATTGTCATTTTTACTGATGGAAATGTAAAATGATGAAGCCATTTTGGAAGATAGTTTGGCAGTTTCCTACAAATATAAATATAGTCTTACCATGTGCTCCCACAATTGTGCTCTTAGATATTTATCCAATGGCTTGAAAACTATGTCCACATAAAAACCTGTACATGAGTGTTTATAGCACTTATATTCATAACTGCACAAAACTGGCAACAACCTAAATACCCTTCAATAGGTGAGTGCATAAACAATCTGTTATATCTATACAATGAAATTTAATCCAGCAATATAAAGAAATGGGCTATCAAGCCACAAACAAACAAACAAACAAAAAAACTGGAAGAACCTTTAATGCATATTTTTATGTGAATGAAGCAAGTCTGAAAAAGCTACATATTCTATGATTCAAATTATGTGGTATTCTGGAAAAGGCAAAACTATAAAGACAGTGAAAAATATCAATGGTTGCCAGGTATTCAGGAGGAGAGGGAAAGAGATGAATGCAAAAAGCAGATAGGACTTGGGGGATGGTTAAAGTGTTGTGTGATACTTTGATGGTGAATAGATAACATGTACTTGCTAAAACCCCAATACTGTATAATACAAAGATTCAGCCTTAATGTATAGAAATTAAAAAAAAAATGAGAAGATCAGGGATCCCAGGAAAGAATGCAAAGTGTGACAACAGAATCTGACTATAATACATATATACGAAACAACCTTACTGAAGAAGATGTGGAAAAGGTACTAACCTAAATAATTTTAGAGATGAATGTAATCTGTAAGGCTAAAGGCAAAAGGAACCAACTGTACATAAGCACTGTACTCTAGCTGATAAACTTCTTCTCATGGGGATATAGGTTAGCAAATGTACTACTTACATTTATGCTGGAATTGAATAATTAAAGAAACAGATTGCAGACGGTTGGAGCCAGCTTTCTCATGGCTTGAATGGAAATGTACAGATAAGCAAGTGAAAGTGCTAGAATGATTCCTGTGGTAATAAATTAGAGTTCGAGATATCAGGGATTAGTAAACTCTGATAGTTCTTTGCATCTTCAGCTGGGAGGGCCTAAAAAGGACACCGCAGTAGCAATGAGCACACTTGAAACTCAGATCTCCAGTAAAAGGAAACACAGTTCCCTGGAGAAATGGCTGATTTTAGGCCTGGGGGTAAAAATATACAAGATGGCCCTAGACTATCTTATAGGACCAAAAAGGAAAGAGGTGCCGTTTCCCCCCCCCCCCACCACAACAACATAAAATGATGTCATTACGGGAAAGTAACAGAGAAGCCAACAAAAAGAGCTCCCAATGTCCAAAGCTGGATCAGTTTGACCAGCAAAATAAAGTAGAATTAAATAATAATCCAAATTATAAAGTCATGATTTCATATCAATGTAAATGATTGAATAAATCAATAAATAAGGGAGAAGGGACAAAACACCCATGCAGAAAAATTCCAAAAAAATTATATGTATACTGGATTATAAAGAAGGGGGAGCATAATTCTCCACTCCCTAAGTGTGAGCTGAGCATAGCGATTTCCTTCCAATGAGTACAGAATAGAAAGGGGGGGTTGTAACTTTACTACAGAGAACCCTGACGACCCGTGCTTCAACCAGGTGATCTAGGTCAACATATATAGATAGTAAATAAAATGTGCTATCCCGAAACAGAAAAAAAAAAACATAAACTATGGACTCTATTCAAGAATAATGTATTAATATTAGTTTAATAATTGTAACAAATGTACCATACTAAGGTAAGGTATTAATAACATGGAAAATGGTGCACACAATAGGTTGGAGGTTATACATGGGAACTCTGTACGGTCTGCTCAATTTTTCTACAAATCTAAAACTCTTCTAAAATGTAGTCTATTTAAAAAACCATCTTACTTTTCTAGAATTTAAAAGGTTAGAATTTAAATGGTGTCTTAATTCAATAATTCTAGAGATATTTTAAGTGTATATAAAGGCTTAACGAAAAAGAGGATTATACATGATAGAATTTCAGACTGTTGGAAGTTTGGGAAAAATACATATAGAGGCTTTTCTGGGACTTGTCCTGAGCTCTTTTTATTTTCACTGTTAATTTAAACTAAGTCTATACCCTCACATGATTTTGTCAGTAGTGAAAGTCATAATTTTGAGTGGCGCTTAAATCCTGGGTGACCAAGACATTACATAAAAAAGACGTAAAAAAAAGTGACTCCTGGGGTTCCTGGGTGGCTCAATCAGTTAAGCATCCAACTCTTGATTTCAACTCAGGTCATGATCTCATGGTTGTGAGACAGAGCCCAGAACAGGCTCTGCACTGGGCACGAAGCCTGCTTAAGATTCTCTCTCCCTGTTTGTCTCCCTTTCTCTCTGTTCCTCCCTTGTCGCTGTCTCAAAAATAAAATAACTTAAAAAAAAAAAAAAAGTGACTCCTCCTACATTTCAAACTCCTACAGGAAATGCTAATAGTTTCAGAAAGAGCAACCAAAATTTCCAAACACCTCCCATATATAAAAACTTACCTGAGGAGGCAGAAAACCAGTGGTTTGGGGCTATAAAAAAATGTGGTATTAGCATCTACTTTTCATAATTAAAAAAAAAATAGTTTCAAGGAGAGTT
This sequence comes from Panthera onca, assembly GCF_046562875.1. Lineage (NCBI taxonomy): Eukaryota > Metazoa > Chordata > Mammalia > Carnivora > Felidae > Panthera > Panthera onca. The sequence goes on from NC_138350.1 coordinate 63,412,311, forward strand.
TTGAATGAATTTCAGGTATTTTCATTTACTTAAAGATTCAGTGTTAATGAAAGGATATCCCAGACAACTCCTCTTGGAAAAAAAATAATTATACTATATAATTCTACTGATTCTGTAGCTTAGCTACTGAAATAATAGAAGAATATAAGTTCTGTTTATCTTTGAAAAGAACCATCTTTGGTTACATTGACTTTCTCTATTGTATGTCTATTTTCTATTCCAGTAAATTACCTTCCGGTCTTTATTATTTCCTTACTCTAATGATCTAGAGTTTGATTTTCTCCTTTTTATGTTTTCTTACAATGAAATCATAGATAATTTATTTTAGACTTTTCTTCATTTGTAATATAAATCTTTAAAGCTACAAGTTTCTCTCTTTTTCACTGCTATAGTTGCACCCCACAAATCTAGGGTTTGAAGGCATTTGTGTCCAGATATTCAGCTGCCTCAGTAATGAGGATCTAGACTATCCTACGCAGTAAGCAACCTAGACCAGAGGAGACACTAGCCAATATGAGGGAAATCTAGAATGGGTAATAAAGGACAGAGATGAGTATCAATTAGAGGCTTAAGAGCCAGGTACAGTGACAGAATTATACTTCCCTGCTAACCCTCCTTTTGTGAATTTTTTCAGGAAACAAAGTCAACCAGAATCCACAGCAGTTCTTTCCAGGAGAGATGAACTTAGACTATCAACTCAGTATATCAGAGTGTAAGGGATGAACTGTAGTTAGAGGGCATCTAGGAACTCACCAGATCCCCTTCTCAGAGGAGAGTTGCTCAGTCCTCAGCTGTCGGGAAGGTTGCTGCTAAAGGCTCAAGCTGCATTGCTCACTGGAAATTGCCTTCAGTCAAATGGGACTGCTTTGCAAGTCCTTTGGGCCTTCTCTCCTGGGGCAGCCTGTATTCTGTGATTGGTTGATGCATGGGTACATAGGCCTGGCTCTTTAATCAGACCAACTCTGTAGTGTCAACCCCATTCCATTGGCTGATGCTGCCCTATGACTGCATCAAAATTCAACTTCTCCCACTGAGCAACGTATTTATCTCACACATGGAAGTGTTGTTCCCTAACAATATATCTCAATAAGCCATCTTCACATAAGTCTTAGAATCTTACCTGACCTATGCCAGTAAGTCATTCTTCAATAGGAACACAAATTTTAAAAAGGAAAACATAATGAGAGATATGATTACAAAAGAAAAGCTCATATCACACTAATTAAGAATAATTACATTACCAACAATAATTGCATTATTTCAGAAAAATATAAGATCGATGACTCTATCTACAAGTATCAAGGCACATGATGTAATAGGATGATCTAAGGACTCTTAATTGGCATATGCATTAAATACTTATTAGAACATGTTATGTGTGTAAAGGACACCATTAGAATCACTACTGTGTATTAATAAGTGAAGGTGGGTAATTTTCTCCAGAGATACTCTGATAAAATTCCATTTCTTGCTCTGAATAAGCTTCTAGTCTCTGAGTTCATCGGCAGATGCCACATTTTATAAAACCCCCTGAGCCTGGAATACTGTCCAAAAGCAATTCCTCATTTGCAGGCAAATTTTGTTTTGCAGATGGCTCTTATGAGACATGGGTCAGTAAGAGTCTGGAGTGTGTGGTCACTTCATGGAACATTCCATAGCAGTGGACAAAGTCACCCTGGCTCCTGTTGGAACTGACAGTTGTGGAGCTTCCGAGCCAAATGTCACTTTGTTTGTGGGCTAATAAATGAAGGCTGGGTGCTATAGGAAAAAACTGCTCTGTATCAGGTTGAGGTTCAGAACACTCTGTAACTCTTGTCATCACAGGAAAACTGTGCCCCAAAGTGCAATGCCCTGGTTACTCTGGATATGCATTCAGCCAGAGACAAATATGGATAATTAGCAAGTTTTTCTTTGATTACCTCACACCTTTATTTTTGCTCATTTGCCTCTTTTGTGGAACTACTTCTTTCCAGGAGTCACTGTCTTGATGATGTTTGCTTCAAAGACTCTCACCAATACCCTGGACTTTTCACTTTCTGCTTGTCTCCCAGATGTCAATTCCACTTCATCTATTACAATGATTTGCACTTGTTAGAATAGAAGTGAAGCATTTAGAATCAGAAAGTAGAAACATGACCAAGGAATGACTGTTAACCATGTGGTATGAGTAGGACAAATCAGTAAATCCTGTCTTTGCCACCTTTGTTCACAGAGAGGACAGAACGCAGAAGGACCTGGCACTCATTAACTCTCGGTAGCAAAGAGCAAACTTTTTCAGCTAGAGTGGTTTATCTTGAAACTGCAGGCAGGATTTCTCTGGGCAGGGAACAGCCAAGAGCATCTAAGCAACATAATGGGGAAGGGAGTGGAGGATGGTTCAAGAGTCACAGACGTATTGTTCCTAAAGGACAAAGAAGTAACCTTTTTAAATAATACAAAAGTTAGTTCCTTCATAGAAAATTGTCCTATGTTGTCTCCAGGGGAAATTAATGTTTTCTACTATGTAAGGGGCCTAGGTTATGCATGATGGGGTTCCAACTGGGGAACTTGGTAATTCGTTGTCTGAAGTAGAATGAAAAGACCCACATTCAAATTTAATCATAGGTCTAGAGCAGTATGCCTCAAAATCCCGTGGTCAATTGGCCTAGGGTTAATTTAAGGCACATTTTGTGTTTACAAAACCCAGAAATATATCAAGAGACCAAACCTCTCCTTTGTGAGGTTAGGCTTTGGGAAGTATAAATGAATGTGTAAATTGGGGAGAAATCTATCCATATACTTTCCATACTTTTACCTGTATGTACCACCACTCTGTAGCACCACCAGAGACTTGCCTTTCCCTCTAAAAAAGTTCACCATATGTCATCATCTTGGCCTACAGGGTTTGATCTGTCCCAATATACCATGTTTTCTTGTTTGCTTCAGTAAATAAAAAGTATGGATCCTTTGGGTGTCTTACAGTAGTAACAGCCTTGGGTTATTTATTAGAGGCCAAGTGTCCTACCTCCTTGAGCAACCCTGGAGAAGATACTTGATATAAAAAACAGCAGAAATCCAATTATGTAGTTTCACAAAGATTTTCCCTGTTCATCTGGGTCCAAAGGAAAAATAAGATTATAAAATGTTGTATAAAATATGATTACAAATGTATTTGTAACATTACATATTCATAGGAAAACACTAGGAGATTCACAAACATACAAGTTATCTCAAAATACCTAAATTTGAGCTCCTTGAAACTCCCCCTTCCACTATATACATACAAAACGTACATATTCACACACACACATATATATGTAAATCATAAAAGTATATATAATCTACATTATTAAATAATGTCTTATACATATATGTACATATGTTAATTATATTAAAATATAACCCACTTTACCACAGGGTAATGGCAACTCTATTCTTATACTTTTTAGGCCAAAATACTTGAAGTTAAACTTTCCTCTGTTCTCTTTCTTATTCTTGATTTTCAAACAATTTAAAGAATATTGTTCTCACCAAATTTAAAACATTGCCAGGATATGATCTCATTTCACAATTTCTACCACTACCATCCTCCTCTTGCTCCTACATGAGTCCCAAAACTTGTCTCTAAGCTTAAACCCTTGCTTATTTGCCTATTCCCAATTAAAGCAATCAGAAAAATCCTTTTTGAAGCCTGAAAACTAATGGGACCAAAAACAGCCTACGTTAGTCTAACTTAGACAATGACCTTAGGAATTCATTTGCGTCTTTGCAGAATAGACCTCTATTCAATTCTACCCTAGTGTTCCTAGTGACCTTGGTGCTGATAATTCATGAGGAAACAACAGGCAGCTACATTTTTACCCATTTTATAAAGTGGGAGTTCAAAAGCTTAGAAACTTATTTGAAACCCACTGCTCTAACTCTTTAACTTGCTACAAGGAGACCCAGAGCAGAGAATCATCTCACTCAGCAGACTGAAGGCCCTGTGTGGCCCAGGAATGCTGTCTTCTGCCCAGGCCTGGTGGTCTTCAAACAGACATCCCAGCAACTGGAGAACCTTTGGAGTAAAAGCCTTCAAGATGCTTGCCTTTACTGATCACACTCTAAGGATCTCCATTCTCATGATCAGGCTAATGCCTGACCGAGAGCTATCTTAGGAATCAGCATCTCTCACTAGCATGAACTAAGAGTTTCTATCAAACCCACTTTTTAATAATATATATTCCTTTGTGTGAAGTCAGTGTGGTGACTCAAATAAGTTGCAGCTGGCCCTGGAATTCCTGTGGAATGAAGAACAGTCTACACTCTTGTGAATAATAATAGTAGTAGTACTGCAAGCTATTGTACAAACACTTAGAATGTCTGAACAGGGCTGTCTGTTACGCAGGAAGAAGGATGGGGAGCTATGCCCAAGATGTCAGTAAAATAGTTAAAGGGGAGTCTACTGGGATCTGACTCCCTTGGTCCATTTAAGTATATGTAATGCTAAGAAGATAAGGGTTCTATAATTTATATTTGAAAGGAAATTTTCAGATAATTTAGTCCAATATTCTTATTTAGATGATGAGGAATATGAGGCCCAGAAGGGCAAACTAATTTTTCCAGGTTTATCCCACTAATTAGAGATTGAACAGCACCTGGAACCAAACTCTCAGGTTTTAGTGTTTTCTTTACTGACCAATATAGTGAGACTTGGTAGGAATTTAGTTATGAGTGGTATTTTATAACAAATTCCTATGGGTTCCAATTATAATTTTACCCTTTAGTCCCAATTTATAAACCCATGACCCCTTATATAATAGTATTCAAATAAAATATGTACATAATTTTAATCAACTCTTTTAGCAATCTTTTTTCAAATTAATAGCCTCTTTATAGCTATATTATGTGTTTATATCTATGTATACTTATGTATGTCTATATATGTGTGTATATGTATGTATATGTGTGTGTGTCTGTGTGTGTGTGTGTGTGTATTATCTCTCACATAAGTAGTCAGACTATAAAGCAAATATTTCTTCTTGGTATTTTAGTTCTTTTCTAACATTTTTAAATTTTTTTTAATGTTTTTATTTAATTTTTGAAAGAGAGACACAGTGTGAGTGGGGTAGGGGCAGAGAGAGAGGGAAACACAGAATCTGAAGCAGGCTCTAGGCTCTGAGCCATCAGCATTGAGCCTGACATGGAGCTTGAACGCACAAACCATGAGATCATGACCTGAGCTGAAGCTGGATGCTTAACTGACTGAGCCACCCAGGCGCCCCCTGTCTAACAATCTTAAATCTAGTTTCTAAATCAGTTCAGTCCATCCAGTATTTTCCTTTATATGACTGCTGTTTCATGTCTTTTTCAGGCCAATCTCATTTCTCTCCCTTTCTCAGTCTATCCCAGAAGCACCCTGTTGTACAATCATAAGCCTGAGATGCTATTCGTAAACTTGGATTCTGGGTGATCTGGGGTGAGTTCAAGAGTGATGTGGTGTTGGCCTGCTGGCTGCATATAGCTGTGCTTCCACAGGAAGTATCTAGAAATTCAATCACACCAATCCAGAAAGAATCAATCTAGAAAGAATGCTAGAGACATACCAAATGTATAGGTACTTGTGGACCCATTCCACTTCCAGGACGGAGGACAGAAGCTAGAAAAGAGAAGCAAGCTCAGAACAATGGGTCACAGGAGGTGGAGCAAGAACTTAAGGTGGTTCACATATCCTCTCCTATAAGTGATGGTTGGGAGATCATAAGGGAGTTGTGCTAGTTGTTACCTCTGTTTACAAAATATTTCTGCTTCTCCTGTCCTACCCTCTTGAAAGTGGGCAGAGTATCACTTCTTGGGGAAAAAAAAAAACCTGTGCACTTCATCATGTTCCCATTTGTAGCTTCTTTGATCAAAGAAGCATATGCTTACTGGGAGCCTCTGTTAGCCTAAGTGACTACAATGAACATAGCGCCCCTTCCCCCATCCCTGCCTGGCAACTTCTACTGGACATGTAGCCCAGATGAGACATACACTTTTGTTGTTTCAAACCACTACGTTCCAGAGTTGTTTGTTATCTTAACATAAGCCACACTATCTTGATTGACATATCTAGATGGTGTGGATACCTTCTGCATGCTCAGATTCTTTCCCACAGGTAAAGAAGAATGAAACTTTCTCTAAGTTCATCTCAAAGCATGTTTCTCTATGTACTAAAATTGCTGATCCAGACCTTTTCACCAGATACAGAAGAACAGAAAGTGAAATGGAAGTAGAAACCCAATTAGTGAGGTCAGACAGACTGACGATTAATAGGAGGATTCATGTAGGGGAAGTCAATGAGACTTGGGATGTCATTGGAGTGACCATTTCTATCTCCATGAATAGATCTGGATTATCCCTTAGAAGATTATCTCCAGAGGATGTCTCTCAGAATCTGTTTCTTCTCTAAGGCCAGTGCAAGCCACTGGCAAGGTATCTGAAATACATTTCCATGTAAAAAAACATTGAGGATCCTTGCACCCTTCTTTCTCATTTCCACCTTCTGATATTTTATTATGTCAGTATTTTCTGTTTCAAGGCACAAACAAGGAAGTCTATGAGAATTATTATCTAAAAAAAAATCACTGTTATTTTTGAGAGAGAGAGACAAAATGTGAGCAGGAGAGGGGCAGAGAGAGAGAAAGACACAGAATCTGAAGCAGGCTCCAGGCTCCGAGCTGTCAACCAAGATACTGATGCAGGGCTCAAACTCACAAACCACGAGATCATGACCTGAGCCGAAGTTGAACGCTTAATCAACTGAGCCACCCAGAAGCCCCTGAGAATTATTTTTTAAAAAATAAGAAAAATAGGCACTTGGGTGGCTCAGTTGGTTAAGTGTCTGACTTTGACTCAGGTCATGATCTCATGGGCTGTGAGTTCGAACCCCATGTTGGGCTCTGTGCTGACAGCTCAGAGTCTAGAGCCTGCTTCAGGTTCTGTGTCTCCCTCTCTCTCTGCCCCTCCCCTGCTCGTGTTCTGTCTCTCTCTCTCTCAAAAAAGTAAACATTAAAAAAAAGGAAAAAAAAGAAAAAGAATATCATTTTTCCCAAATCTTCCCAATCTCCCAAGGGAAAAGACTGATTTTTAGTCAAGACACAAAGGTCCGGGTCAAGGAACTAACAAATTATTTTATCTCACTTTGCCTTTACTTAACTGCCAACAGAAGATATATTTAGGTTATCGTTAAGACTTCAGTCCTAGCATTCTTCGACTCTAACCTATTTTACTACTCACTACTCTTGGTAAACAAGTCAGTTATGTTACATATTTGCAGAGTCCTTGGAATATTTTATGCTCTAATTTTTTTTTTTTTAATTTTTTTTTTTCAACGTTTTTTATTTATTTTTGGGACAGAGAGAGACAGAGCATGAACGGGGGAGGGGCAGAGAGAGAGAGGGAGACACAGAATCGGAAACAGGCTCCAGGCTCCGAGCCATCAGCCCAGAGCCTGACGCGGGGCTCGAACTCACGGACCGCGAGATCGTGACCTGGCCGAAGTCGGACGCTTAACCGACTGCGCCACCCAGGCGCCCCTTTATGCTCTAATTTTGAAAAAGAATTTAAAAAGAGCTAATGTCAAACACTGTTTATGTTTTGAAAAAACCTAAAATGAAAAACTCAATCAACATAAAAGCTACTGTAGTACTTTAAATTGTGCTGTTCTTCTGAGCCTTCTTTACACAGCAGTTTGGATTGCCCCCTAAGGAACTATAATTGACAAAAAGCAAACTACATTTAGAATAATGATTAGAGTTACTAATATGTAATATTATGATTCCATCAAGCTCTGTCTTTGGCTTTGGCTGTTAACTGGAAAGGCAGCAAAGGATTCAAGTAAAGTTAACTTTGCTTTAACAAATTTAAAATTTTCAAAGATAAATAATATGGCATAAATCATCTTTTCAAGTGTACCATCTAGTCTCCAGTTTTGTGGGACCATCACACATATATCTGAATTTGTGATGCATTATGTATAATATAAAAACTCAACACAGGACTTCTCTAGTACTTTTTTTTTTTTTGGTCACAGTCAGCAATTCCCTTCAAAGAGGTATCTTTGAGATTTTGGAGAATCCAAGAGATTGGAACTTCCTCATCTCCACCAGATTTGATGATTGCTAGACTAAGCAATCAAACACTCATTCATGGAAATACTGGGATGAAATGTGAGTATTCTTTCTGATTTGCATAGCCTAAATTCCTCTCACAGTAGACCCTGAGATTATATACAGAAAGCAGAAATTATGTATGGTGGGGTCAAGCAGGGGAAAAGGAAAAGTCAATGAGTGGGTACATTGTTTAGTTAGTTATGAGTAGTGGGTGCTCTATCCCACAGAATCCAAAAAATCTAAGAAACATGAATGAGATTTTTTTCATGCAGGGAAACAAAGAAGGAAACATTTATTCATCACCTCCCATCTTCTGTAATTGAAAAGTTACTATACAGGATACTTACAACTTTGCAGTTCCGGGTTGTCCATGCATGAGTTCACACACATGAGTAGATTCCTATGAGTGTCTTACAGTGCACATAAGAGAAGCTCTGGGTCAAGAAACAAGAGAACTTGAAGACTTTTAAGTTGCCCTCATCTGAAGATATTTGAAGACCATGTGGAATTTATTATTGAAACAACAGCTTAAATCAGATTTGAAGTGGTGCAGAAAAGGGGCCCAACACAGTCAAAGCCATGCACTACTCGGATATGTCAATACCCTCCATTAATTTCAACTCAGCAAAGTATCACATTCAAGATGGTAGCCAGTCACAAACTCTTCATATAATCAATATAAAAGAATGAGTAGAGAAAGCTACAGTCTTCACTGTAGCAACTTAATCCTGAAGCTATATTGGTATTTATCATCCCTATCCTCCCTCAATTATTCTACAATTCTCCTCACCCTTTACCAACACTTCAACTGGTCTAAGTGGCTTGCTTAGAAGGTGATCTGAATTTCAAGCATGATTTCTTAATTGTCTTGCTTTATTGGACTTGGTTGCTGCACCTTCCCATTAATCATTAGTACTAAAAATGGTGACACCAAGAAATGTCATAGTGAATCATCTGTTCCCATTATATAGCTATAATACTAGCTGCTCATAGTACTTAAAATTGATTGCTGATATACTTACATAAGAACTTGATTTTTTTTTGTCCTGGTTTCTCCTAGCATGAGAAGCCTAAAGATAGTTCTAGCTTGAAGTTCTTTAGAACTCTTCTTGTATCCTCTGGAAGATTATTTCCCCAAGATCCAGCATCTATAAACCAGCACAGCCTAAGTTTACAGAAATAAATAGAAAAAGGTCTATTAAGTGAGTCACTAAAAATGATACTGCTTCTGTCCTTTGGTTTCCAGATCTGTGTATTCCAGTTATCAGGGATGCAGCACCATATGAGAGATCTTCAAGTCCATAGCAGCCTCTTCCACTGCCTATTCTGGTCTCTGGATGACAGCCAACATTGAGCTTTTCAGAGATTCCAGTTATGTCTGCACTAGCACATTCATTACTGCCTAAACGGAAGGAGTATCCTGAGAACCACCAAGAGAACTAAGTCAGCTGATGGGTTCTCCAGTCTCACACAATTAATTCATAACAACATATTGCCCTGAGCCTTCTGACCACTTCATTATACTAAGCCTTACAATTTCTGTGTCATCTCCACTTCATTAACTATGTAAGCAGTCATCATGTTCCAGCTTCAAAGTTACATCTAGTAATGTACTAGGACCAAAAAATCCTGCCAGAATATTGAATCTCAAGACAATGGAGGACATTCACATGCCAAGCCTTATATCTGCCCATCCACTTAACCAGTGGAAGGCTCTATAGAGATCCACTTTCACCCATGTTTTACCAATTACCTCTAGTATATATTAGTCAAGACTACAATGATTCAGTGTGGAGCTACGTCCCCAAAGAGCAGGGACTCTACTTCCTACTTGGGTTATACTGAGTCCTGGTATTTGGCATGAAGGCAATATAGTGGAAACAGGGGTTGATCTTATAGGTGGCAAGCATCATTTTGAGAGGTACCTGCTTTAGGTGACTATTTAAGGATAACTTAACAACAGTAATCTGTCCTCCTCTATCAAGGGAAGGGAGATGCTTCTGTTGGCATAAGAAAATCAGGGGGCTTTGGTAATTTAAGAGTCTCAGGCTCATCTAACAACTATATTCATCCTAGGTTTTAGGGCTCAACTGTTTTCCTTTTAGATCCCCAACTTTGACACAAGGAACCTCAGGGTTGCACACTGAGTTTCCTTGGCAGCTCTACCATACTTAAAATTAAATACTAGGACTCATTTTTAGCAAAGTTCTACCAGGTACTATAGGGAGAAGGGCTTTCTGTAACTCTTCAATAGAAACACTTTGCTTTCATAGCTTTGGGTTGATAGTTGTCTAAGTCTATCATTTTCTTTTGTTATGGTTTCCAAAGCAGTTAACAAATTCCAATTTATTTCATAATCCATATGACTGAAGTTTTCCCCATAATGGTTTAAGGGCCCGGGCTATCATATAACCCAATGCCTCACATCCCACATGCATATTATCACAATTACACAAAGATAAAGGTCAATAAATATGATACTACATGCCATGAGTTAATTTCTAACCACACTCCTGGTACTAATGTTATTAGTCTGGGTTCTTGCCAAAACAGGCATGAACAAAGATCTGTGAATGGGTATAATATTTGGGAAAGTAATTCAAAAGAGCAGGATTTAGAGACAGAGGGAATAAAACAGAAAAGAGACAAAGTCAATGCAAAAATATGTAATCACTAAAAATGCTAAGAACTGGCTGTCCAATCCAGTGGGATGTAACATTTGAGAATCATTGGGCTACAGCAGGAGTCTGTAAACTAACCCTGGTGACCACCGCTTTTGTAAATAAGTTTTATTGGAAGAGTCATACTCATTCATTTGCTGTTTGTGTATGGCCGCTTTCAACTAGATATTTGAATAGTTGTAACAGAGACTATATGGCCCACAAAGCACAGCATACTTACTATCTGGCCCTTTAAAAAAGAGTTGTTGACTTCTGAGCTAGAGAATCCAAACAGAAGGGGTAAGGAAGCACAGGCTAAATGTCATCTGATTATCACATACAGACAACAGAAGCTGTATGAGTTAAGAAAGAAGGAGATGAATGAAAGACAAACTACTCAAGGAAAGGCCCACCTGAGGCTGGAAAAGTAAGAAGCTGGATAAGTGGACACTTCAAATAATCTAAGAAGAGGTAGAGATCTATATGAAAATCAATCCCTGCTTTGTAAGAATAGCTGGTTTACATTAGGCATAGGCATATAAGGGAATTGAGTTCAGATTCTAGAGCTCATCAGTACTTTTTCATTTTGTATTCCAGTGTAAACCACCAACACCTTTTTCTTTTTAAATTAAAACTCAGCCTCATGCTTTATAAGGTTAGGAAGAGAGTATTTAAAGTGTCTCTGTTCATTTATGTAATATCTGAATGATCTTGGGTAACATACTTAACGCCCCTGAGCTTCACTGTATAATATTCCTCTATAGTAGGATTCTTGTAAGGAATAAAATCATGTTAAATACATAAAATAATTGGCAGAATGTCTGTACATAGTAAGGAGCTGAGTCAAGCAGGGTTCTTAACTGAAAATCAGAAAACTCATTTTAACTGGTTAAATCACAGAAGAAATTTACTAAGAGATGTTAACTAGCACATAAAGATCAGAATGTCACAGTTCAAGTTTTTTTTTTTTTAACGTTTATTTATTTTGAGAGAGAGCTCACACACGTGAGTGGGGTGAGGGGCAGAGAGAGAGAGAGAGAGAGAGAGAACCCCCCAAGCAGGGGCTCAATCTCACAAACCTGAGATCATGACCTGAGGCAAAATCAAGAGTTAGACACTTAACCGACTGAGTCACTCAGGCACCCCGAATGTCACACTTTGAATCCATGTATCTGGGAACAACCCTCAGCTTCGTTGTGGATTGACTCCAGCAAAGATGTTTCAGGTCCTGCTGGTGGGCACAGACCACAAGCTGACACTGACAAAGGTGGCAGCAGAACTACACTGTTGGCCCTGGAAACTACAGGTCTCTATAGCTGCCCTCACCAAAATGTCATTCTGCTGGGTACATGCTTCCTCTGATGACTCAGTCCCAAAACAAGGTCTTGTGAGACCTCATCCAATTAGCAGAATTCAAATGCTGCATTACAGATTTAAAGGAAGCTGGCAAGTGAGATTTAAGGTTTCTTCACTGGGCAAGCATCACTGTCAAAGGAGGAAATTCCCCCAAATCCTGAGATTGTTCTTGAGGTGATAAACAAGCAGAAAACAAGACAAATGTCCAGCACAAGACTCATTATTTGTTTTGTTTTCATTTCTCACATCCCTATAAAACATGATAGCCTTCCCTCCTGCTAATACAATAGAATCTCCCACAGTGGAAGTTTCATTGATTCATAGTTACGAACTTGCAGCCCATCATACTTTTCAGCTTCCTCTGTTGAAACTGTAGATCATCATGAGAAAAAAATACCAATGATGTATGAAAAAATAAAACTGTGCTACAGATGTTGCATTTTAAATGTAGTACAGGGTTTTCCCATTCTTTAATTCTGCAAAAATGTCGCCCAGGAAAGAAAGGTCAAGGCTAGTGTTAACTTCAGCTACCACTTCATAAAGCTGTTCCCTCCCCATTCAAGTCCCTCTAAACTGTAGCTGATTTGTCACAGAAGCAATGATTAATGAGAATTTAACAACCACTCTTCAATAAAGACTAACAGGCAGGCCCACTGCCCAGTAAATTGTGTAAATAACACAATGTTAAATAAGAGCATTTAAGATCTCAAATTTCCATTTACTCAATTTTTACAAAATTCTTTCATAACAATCAAAAAGCAGATCAGGAGACTTGTGTTCCATTTTGGTTCAGATCATCTCCAGATGATGATGAGCTTGGGTCTCCAGGGCAAATTATTTAATAATCCTAGTACCCACTGTTCCCATTTTTAAAACTGAAAAATAGAGATTTTTTAGCTTCCAATATTTGATCCTATATCCATTAAGAAACTGCATGCATAATTGTTATTTTTTTAATTAAATGTTAGAAGGAAACAGCTTGAGAATTATACCATAATAAATATGTGGCCAACTGATGATAAAACAAAAAACATAGAAATATTTAAGTAGATTATAAACTGCTTAGCCTGAGTGGAAACAAACATAACCTAATTCTTATGACACAGGATATGACTAACAATGGGCCATTCTGAGTACAGAGTATGGGCACTGTCCCTCTGTCGTCTGGCTTACTTTCTCCTTTCCAAATTGCTAACAAATGACCATACTTTGGACCAGAAGAAGCAGAAGCTTGAGATGAAAACTGGCTTCTGCTCTGTGGGTAAGGATATAGAAGATGAGGTAGTTAGTTGACTTTTCTTCCTCTTTCATAGCCTTTTTTATATCATGAGTCCTTGGGAATTTGGGTAAAGCAAAGATACTGAGTAATTTCAGACTGGGATGATCTTTATCCCTGTGTTTCTTTAATATGCATTTTCCTCTATCAAAAACCTGGAATTCTCTAGAGGTAAATACAGGTTTTCTTCTTCTTCTTCTTCTTCTTCTTCTTCTTCTTCTTCTTCTTCTTTTTTTCACTTTTTAAAAATGGTTATTGTTGTACTCCAGGAAACTGAATATAAAGTCTAAGCTTTTGAAAAACTACTGTGTACTCTTCACAATTTAATGCATTACCATGTTATCAGTTTGATTTTTTAAAAAATATATCCATTTGAGTTAGGTCCAAGACTTTTATGCATGAAAGGGAAAAATTGGTCCCACTTTTAAATGAAAGCACATGCTAACTAAAACATCGTATGAAACATCTGTATAATGTACAATACAGAATCATTGACTCTGTGATGGGAAATTCAGACTAGACAATATGAACTTTTTAAAAGACTTGTCATCACCACATAGCAAATCTAAGGAATTACAGTGCAATAAGTCTATATTTATAATATACATGAGTTAATGGAAAGACATTATTATCTTATTATGATTATAGTAACTTCATGGAAAAGCAATATGATAGATATGTAGTGTGCTTCTTCCATTATCTCAGCAGTAAAAGATACTTGGTGGGCACCTTCTTCCAAACTGACCACCCTGGTGAACGTGAGATAATTAATCTTTTCTTCTCCCCTTGAGAAGTCATGATTCTCTTCTCCTTTACCAGGAAAAGGGAGGCCACCCGGCACATCCTTCTATGCTGTCACCTGGCAAGGTGGGGCTTTTAATTCATTTTCATGTTTATATGTGGTTTAGACCATATTTAGTTTTATTTTCTGTCCTGAAACTATAACTCTAGTCTGCTAGATATTGAAACCCAATAAAATGGCCTCCACAGCTTTCTGCCCTGAATCTCACCTCTAAAACAAAATATAAGTGGGGGTGATTTCTCTCTTCAATAGAAAATGTAACTAGAGATGAAACCAAGTCTGCTCTGCATGGTTTTTATGTTCATGTGGTTTCCAGGGAAACCTCGCCCTGATATTTCTAAATGTTAGGATAGTAACTGGTACCCCCTCAGATTCTGTCTTTGAACAACTTAAAAATGTTCATGGCATCAAGGAAAGAGGGGCAAGAGCTATTGAAAAAAGAAAAATTTCATTTTTTAAAGATACATTTTAAATTACACCATAAAGAGACCACAGAAAGTGGGAGTATCTAAAAGTCTAAGTGAGTGGAAGAGAAAGTGGTCTTTGTTTAGGTGAACAAACAAGTAAATCTTTATTTAGGGTAGCTTTTCAGATTTCAGAAGAAGACAATAACTTGCAAGTCTGATGTTTTAATTACCTGAGTACCTCTATTGCAAATGAAGAAGGGTCACAGAAGAGGGGGGTGGCAGGTATATGACTCTGTTAAAGAAATGTATTTATTGAAAGAGCCAAACACATAAACTAATGAAATTAATTTATTTTAACCCTTTAATTTGCATAAATATAAACATATGTTAATGATATCAAATAGTAAAGGTTAAAAAAGTTACCCCAAAGCAGTGTAGCTCTTTACTTTATGTATTTTTTAAAATTTCACTTTTTTTGAAGTTTATTTATTTATTTTGAGAGAGAGTGAACATGTGCACGTGCACTGGGGAGAAGCAGACAGAGGAGGAGAGAGAGAATCCCGTAGAGTCTCCACACTGTCAGCACAGATTCCAACAAGGGGCTTAAGATCATATATGACCTGAGCTGAAATCAAGGGTCAGATGCTTAACCGACTTAGCCACCCAGGTGCCCCTGATCTTCACTTTAATAAAGAATACAATGGGGACGCCTGAATGGCTCAGTCGGTTGGGCGTCAGACTTCGGCTCAGGTCATGATCTCCCAGTCCGTTGAGTTCGAGCCCCGTGTCGGGCTCTGTGCTGACAGCTCAGAGCCTGGAGCCTGCTTCAGATTCTGTGTCTCCCTCTCTCTCTGCCTCTCCCCTGCTCATGCTCTGTCTCTCTCAAAAATAAATAAACATTAAAAAAATTTTTTAAAAAGAATACAATGTACTTTTTCTCTTTAATTTCTCTTTCTCTTATTATTTTTGTCTTGACTTTCTTTCCTTTCTACCTATTCAAAATCTACCTTTCATTTCAGGCCTTCCTCACATATCATGTCTGTTAAATGATGCTTGCTTCAACCCTTTTCAAATGCACTTAAAATTGGTAAGATATTTTGCATTAAGTTTATCTTTGTAAAACACAACTTTCTAAATATTGCTCCATCTTCTTTGGAAGTAAAATGTTATCAATGGATAATATTCCTTCTCTATAGCTAAACCGTTCTCTGATCTTAACCTTGTATGGTTAGAACGTTAATTTAGAAATCAACTCATCAACTCTAAAAACATGGCAGTGATGGACAGGGAAAGTAGACTCAGAGGAAGTGAGAAAAAAGAGCACAAAGATTGCATCTGAGCTGTGTTATTTGATACTTCAATTAGCTCTGATCAAGAATTAAAGCATGGCAGGCTCCCATAAGGATTAGTGACTTCTTCCCTTGGGTAGGAAGTGAAGGATGGACGGGAGAAATATATTCCCACCTCTAACATTGCTTGAGAGGAAAGAACATTGGTAAAAGTTCCCATTATATAGATTCAGGTTGGAATTTAGGGCAAAAGATTCATTCAACAACCATTTTAATATGGATTTACTATTATTATTACTATTACTATTATCCTTTTGTAAAGCATGGAAATGCTTGTTTGATTATTACCATTTAGCACAGTCCTTGGCACAAAGTAATATGTCCATTATATGTTTTTTGTTGAGTAAGAGAATGAAACAGAAAGAGAATTATAAGCTGTCCCAATCCTAGCTCAGGTTGCTCTGGAGGAGGTAGACTTTAACCTAGACTAAAAGCACAGATATCAGTTAGATGCTTGGGCATAAAGGGAGAAGTAATTCTAATCTGGACATTCTAAGCACACGTGGAGATGAAAACACCTGAAACCTCATGAATATCTCACTTGAATGTTTATAAAATTG
This sequence comes from Panthera onca, assembly GCF_046562875.1. Lineage (NCBI taxonomy): Eukaryota > Metazoa > Chordata > Mammalia > Carnivora > Felidae > Panthera > Panthera onca. The sequence continues at coordinate 63,428,829 of NC_138350.1, forward strand.
ATCTCTTCTAATTCTGGCAAACAATCTACATAATTTAGGATTTAAAATGAAATATTATACCTGGAGTTTTTATTTAGACATAGCTGTCATAAACTAACTGAATAATTGTGATCCTTTACATCATGCTGTGAAAATGCCAACCTTTTAATTCCTCCAAGCATCTTGGTGCAGATGGTCCCTTACTGCACAGCCAACAACTGTCACTTTATTTTACCAATATCTAAGAGACAGAATGATTACATCTACATCAATCATCTTGAATAATAGGGGGAAAATCATTGAATTATTACAAAATAAATGTCTCTCAGTTTTTAGAGAAAAGTCTGTGATTTGCAATATTTATTTGTGATAATGTAGGAGACAGTCACACATGTGACAATATTCTATTCTCTTGAGTCAGAGGTGGGACATGAACAAGTTTTCAGAGGATGAGCAAAAAGGTGACTTATTACTCCAGAAAGCTTTGGCTTTCTTTTTAGGATGAGAGAGTGTTCCAACAAGCATCAGGCAGAATTACTCAATTGTCTATCACTATGGCAGTGTCTCCATGTACCAAATGGCTTAAATGTGTTGATGGATGGGAAAGGAAAGCAAACCACTTATTCAAACATCTTGTTCTCTTGGGTATTTTGACAGCCTTTAGTACCTACATAGAAACCTCAGTTTCAGCTGAGATCATAGCTACAGGCTTATGTGATATAATTTTTCTGTCTTAACAATTATGTCAATCTAATCAGCAAGACTGACATTGGCTATTCTCTCACAAAATTAAAAAAGGGACTGATAGGAAAGAGGAAAATTATTTATTAACTTGTTGTCCCTCTCCACAGTTAGATGGGTTATACAGGTTCACAAATGCTGGCTCCAATTATTAGAGCCACTTAATAAACAACAATAAATTGGATTAGTGCATATTTCATCTGCTTCATCCTAACACAGATAATGTCTATACTTGAAATAATGCCTTCAAAAAATGATTCAGCTGTTTGAATGTTTTGTTTTGCTGATTTAAAATATCTTGCTCAAGGATTTCATTATTCTAATTAGCAGATTTAGTGCCCCCCACCCCAAAAAACATGGGCAATATCTTCCTATGTTATTTCCAAAAGAGGACCAAATATGGGCTAGATATACTCCTGGAACTCAGTAAATCATTTGGGTTGGTTGAGGACCGTGGTCTTTGTCTTTTGTCTGACATTAGTATGCCACTTTTCCAAATGCCCAATATATTTATCAAAATATCCTGACAATAATTGTGCTGTATGTTTTGTATTTGCTTTTTTATTTACTTCTTCATGTAGCACACTCATTTCGTTGTTTTGGAGTTATAGGGCAATGGAAAAACTACAATTTTCCATCTTATTAAAATTAGGAACTTTCTCAGCAGTAAGTTAAAAACAGCTGAACAAAAGCACTTCAAACTTGGCAGGTGGCTAGGACTCCTGAGGAATCATGTCACAGCTAAGTTTCAAAGAAATATCTGAAATTAAAGTTTAGATGGTTTTAAACATCCCTCGGAGTCCAAACTTTTGGCCGATATGAAGATTTAAGAAATCATTTTGGAAATGAGGAAACTAGCCCAACCCTCTTTTTCACCCTGCTTAGAAAGATTAAGGCAAGGACTAAATCAGCAATGGGGTTAGAAAAATAGAAATCCTACCATAATAAGTTAGAAATATCTTTATTCCTGTGGCTTAGTGACAAAGTGGCAGTGGTTGTGTGGTCAAACTGGAACCATCTTGGCCAAGAATTCTAGTACTAACCATTCTAATCATTAGCTACATAAATTAAGAAAACTCCATTATCTTCTCTGTTCAGTTTATCCTTATGTCCCACGTAGATCACAGTATTATCAATTGGGTTTTAACTGTGATATCTTTGAAGATACTTTGAAAAGACAAAGGAACTTACAATCATCATTTGTAGTTTCTCTGTCTCTCTCCCATTAGCCTACCACATAGAATTATTGGATTGTCTCAAATTTCTTATTTGGTGTTGTTAGCAGACTTCACTTAAATGACAAAAGTCTGAGCTCACATCATTCCCAAATCCAGCAGTTATAATTATGTTTATTCAGTGCCATGGAAGTCAGCAATCCAAGATGAGTCATTTTAAAGGCTGATGTTGTCAAGATGATGAAATTAGTCATGTAGCCAATGTGATTTGGGTAATCAGATGATCAGAATATCTGACCAAATCAAACTAAATTCCAATTATTTCCATTTTCAACTTTGTTAGTCATTTGAATTTTCACTGAGATTATGCAATCCAAACCACACTAGCTTGCAAGGAAGAAATGAAGCAAACAGACAAATTAAGAACTCGGGTAATGGTAGCACGCATTGAAAGTAGAAGTGTAAATTAAGAAGTTTTATGAGAAAAGTGAAACAATCATCATTACCACCATCAACAAACTTATTATACATAAAATGAGCAAGACATTGCAAAGCATAATATGATACTTAAAGAACTGTGAAGCATACAACTTGCACTTTAGAAGCATATAATATAGAGCTCTTAGATTTCACCACAGAAGATTAATAATTCTAAATAGAGTATTTGTTATATCTCAAGTGAGTGATATAGATGGTTGATGTTAAAGGAGCTTAGAGGAGTAACATAATCATTAGGAGCTGAGCAGTCAGAGAAGGTCTTAGAGCAGATCCTGGCTATAAGCAATTAAGTATAAAGTTATCCAGTAAGAATAATAACGTATAGATTATTTCCTATGTATGCCTCATACCAAAGATGCTAGGACCAAAAGAGTTGTCTGGGAAGTGGGAGTAAAAAACGAGTTAAGATAAAAGTAATCTACATGGTAATTGCATTGGAATTACTAAAAATGAGGAATAGTTAGATCTACTTGCAATGTACAAGGGCATACAATGGCTTTGGATAGGATCCAAACTGGAATCAGTAGCCAAATTAACTACGCCTAATTGCAAGGTATGGCAGTAGGTATCCTCTTAGATTAGAGTTGTGGTTCTAGGGTGGACTATTCAATTTTAAGAAAAATTCTGGCCAATAGGTTGGATGAAAAGAAATCAGGATTAGGCACTGGGGCAGAAAGTGGCTGGGCGTCAGGTAGTGGATTATAATCCACTAAGACTACAGTGAAGAAAGTAAGCAGTCCCCACTCATACAGACTGGAATGGGTACCACTAGAATATATACAAGATCTCATTCTAATCTCATTGGATACTGGATAATCCACTAACTCTAGTCAGTAGTGACCGGGACCTCCAATATGTTGTCAGATTTGGTTTCTCTTTGCACAAGAGTTCTGTCTTTTCTTGAACTCAGCGTTTTGAATTGTCTTGTACACATGAAAGACAGTAGGTTTGGGGCAGGAAAGGACTGACTTTAGAAGTGTTGTCCAGTTGGGGCTACTGTTGATTCATTCTGAATTGTCACTGAAATCCTCAGACAGCATTAAGTAGCAGCAAGGAGGTGGGAAGGGCTATTTGAGTTTATTCCTTCACTGCTAGAAATGACTTTTTATAGTTCATGGCTTACATAGCTCTGTAGCTAGTCTAAAGCCACAGTTACAAAGTTTTATATCTCATCTCCCAAATCACATTGATTCTATAGGACATATGTCAATTCTAAAAAAATTTTTAACATTTATTTATTGCTGAGAGACAAAGAGAGACAGAGCACAAGCAGGGGAGGGGCAGACAGAGAGGGAGACAGAATCTGAAGCACGCTCTAGCTCTGAACTGTCAGCACAGAGCCTGATGAGGGGCTTGAACCCACAAACTGTGATATCATGACCTGAGCTAAAGTCAGATGCCTAACCAACTGAGCCACCCAGGCACCCTGGACATATGTCAATTCTAGAGATTAATCACACCATAGGACTCAATTTTATAACACATTATAAAAGATTATGCTGATTAAACACACACTCCTCCACACGCATATTTACATTGAAAATGGATTATAGCATTTTGTAATGGCCAAAATGACATTTCTAAGGCATTCCTAAAATGATTAACCTTGTCATTTTCTAACCCTTTTTGCTCAGCCTATCTATGGAGATCTGTGCTGTTAACATTTTGTTTTTTTTAAATTCCTGCTCAATGACTGATAGAATACAATGGAACAGCAATTCTTAGCCCACAGAGCTCAAGAGCCACTTAATCAGTAAGGAGTGCACTGGCAGTGCTATGGACTGAGATTCCTTTAAAATAGCTAAGCCACAACCCAGACCAACTGCTGAGTGACAAGACTGATGCATAAACCCAGAAGGAGAACAAAGCCTGCTATTCTTGCTCTCAAATGTGTGCTTTTCAAAGTTATTAATCCTATATGTGTTGGCAATAAACTTTTAATGATCTTCTTCTTGTATCACATTTAATCTTCATCACTCATGAAATGAGTTGGACATATATACTATCTTTATTCTTCAGGTAAGGAAAATTTGGTCAAGAGATTAATATACTCCACATTTCACCTCAATAGTGAGAAAATGGAAAATACAACACAAGTCCCTTACTCCCAGAACCACTCTTTCCATTGCAAGACAGTGCTTTCAAAATTTTCCCAAATATACTGGAGTCAACAATCACTGCTTAGATACCAATGCCAGTTTTTGACAGTTTCTCAACAGCACATAGGTACTAATCAACTGTCCCAAATCAACAGCACATAGGTAGTAATTTTTCTTACAATCTTGGTGGCAAAATGCATTTTTTTTGATCCAAGAAAATTCTAATAATTATCTAAATGTAGTTTATTAGGAACAATTTGACTTAAAGCTTTGAGATAATTTTTTTTTCACTCATAAACCATTCTCATACATCTAGACTTAAATATTAGCTAATACAGGAACTTCCTTAGTAGCAACTCTCTGAGTCAGTGTGTTATGTTCTATGTAGGAATGAGTAGTGGATAGAAATTTCCAAAGACTTGATTCTTTTACTCAAGGAATTGGAACAGATTTAGGTTGACATCTATGAACAAAGGAACATTTATAATGCACATGAAAAATGTAAATATAAATTGATAAGCTAAGCATTGATGAAATATGAAACATTAGAATAGTCATAATGATATTAAATTAGTAAAGGTAATTAGTAGGAAGAAATATCTGAGCCATGTGTCAAAGGAAATACAAAATTTGGATTTCTAATTTCTCTTTTTCTTCTTCCTTTTTTTGTGCAAGCTCTATACCCAATGTGGGGCTTAAACTCACAACCCTGAGTCAGGAGTCACATGCTCTACTGACTGAGCCAGCCATGTGCTACAAAATTTGGATTTCTGGAGCACTGTGTGTGTATATGAATTTCACACCAATGGAAGAAAATGAGTAGAGACACAATTATCAGCAAATTCTATGCCCAAATCAAGAGTCAGTCTTTAACAATGGTCACCTTGACCCACAGCAAACCAAACAACTCAACTTATACTCAATCACCTTAAAAGTGATTATTACCTTATATTATTACATAGAATGTTCAAAGTATAAGGAGTCAAATAAGATAGGCCTTGGTTAAAATCATGACTATCCTGACATTTAACTGTATACTTTACCAAGTAGCTAAAAATTTTTCAGTTTTCCCATATATAACTTATGAATAATTTTACCTACCTATCACACTGTGAGAAAATAGAGACATAATGTATGTGAAGTACTTAGCACAGATCCTGTCATCTTGGCTCCATACTGCTATCATTCAAGCAGATGTCTTATACCTTTTAGAGATGGTGGTAATTTTTTTCATTCCTTTCATTAAAAGTACTTGATGTACAAGACTGACACTCAGTTGAACTTTACAAATTCCAACTTTTGGACTGCATGCAATCAGTGGATTGGGCACATGGTATGTTAACTATTAATTAATGACTCTATATGCCTTATGCCAATTATCTAGAATTCTCTTTTTTTGAGCTAAAAATCTATATTTTTCTTTAAAAATGTGTTATATAATGTGACTCCTACCCTAGTTGCTCTCGTTTTCCACTAATTCATTTCCTACTAAGTGTTCTTCTTAATAAAATTAAAATGGTCATGTCATTTAACTAAGTGCTTTGCATGTACAAGCAACTTATTTACTTATGTCCTGCCTATAGGCATCGCAAAGGCTTTTGGAAAATAATATATTATGAGAATGGATACATGGCTACAGTATAACAAAAGAAATGTGTGGTCTTGTTTCAGAAGAAGATCTGGTGTGGACTCCAGTTGTTCTCTCCTTTCCACATCACCACCAGACTCCTAGGTTTCAGGATATCCTCTTAAAAACTGGTAGAATTGGAAAGTTTGGGACCATTGAAAGGCAGGTGAAACGTACTGGGAACACTAGGGCTACCTATGTCTAGGGTCACAGACAGGCATCACTTCTGGATAGCCAGTGGGAGATGTTTCAGTGTTGATTAACTAAAATATGAAATATTATCCTTATCCTCAAATAGCTTTCAAATATGTTAGGACATACAGTCATTAATATTTTTAAGGACAGAAATTCCCTTCAGATATTAGATTCAGACTCAGTGCTGGAGGTGATCAGAGATGAGAAGGACTAATTTAGATTCAGTACCAAGACATCTGAGTTAGGCATGGAAGAATGAGTAGAATTCTCAGGTGTATTTCTGAGATATATTTGCTGATAAAGTTAGGGCTACAGAATATAGTAAGTGAAGGAAACGACATTTTTAAAAAGTCAGAGAAATAAGGAAACATGATGTTTTTGTTCATCTTTCCGTATTGGTTGGAGTACAAGCTTTATTGTGTGAGGACAGTAATATATATATATACATATATATATATATGGTGATATATATATATATATATATATATATATATATATATATATATATTTATGGTGAGGAAATATATATGGTCAGGAAGATGCTGTGCTGATGGAAAACTTTGCTTCATTTTGAAAGACAGGCTGAGTTTTATTACTTTATTATTCATTCAATATATAGTGTTTACTCTGTGCCAGGCAATATACTCAGCACATTTTGGAAGATAATGTGGATTATTTATATCTATATCTGTATCTATATCATCTGTATCTATATGTATATCTGTATCTATACAGATTGCTTGTTAAAAAAAAAGAATGGAAGATTTGTTTACTTTTTAATTATTCCAAGTTTAGCTGAGAAACTAGGAAGTAGAAGTTTTCTTCGTAATTTGGGGCACTCATGAAAGGCACCAGGTGGCCATTCGTATCTGTTCATTTTTAGCTTCAAAGCCTGAAAAAATACCAGAGTCATAGCCTACAAGTCTTTACTGCCATTAATGTGACATATTTCTTCTTTGCTATAAAGGTTAAGAGCTGTAGATGTGAGATCCTCTGAAAAGTTTTAAAAGGTATCTGACATCTGCTGAGGACTTGTCACAAAATTAAAAAAAAAAAAAATCTTGGGGTCAGTTTTCAGGGAGTCTTCTGTGCTACCACATCTACACTGAAAATACCTCTGGAAACTACCTCTCCAGCTTCACACTTGATGGCAGTGTTCTGCAGCAAATCTGGAGAAAATACTCAGATGCATCCTAACAGCCTGAATTCAGATTTATTGGGAAGCCAGGCTCCATTCGAATGTGCACATTATTCTTATTGAGAGTCATCAATGCTTTGTCAAACTCTACAAATGTCTTTTAAATGATCATTAAAGTAAAAAGACAATGAAATGTGGGAGCCAAGCCTTAATGTAGTCATAATAATGTTCACCCCTAAATCTGAGTTCCCAAATCATCCAACCACAGAAAGAGCATAATTAGCATGTGAAATGTAAAGGAATGATAACAACCTTGGGGTCTTCCTTTGGATCCTGAGTCACTGCTGTTGATATGTTCCCTAACTAAGCTGGTATGCTGAGGACAGGGAATGAGAGGTTAGATTTTAGATGCTCTTTCAGCCTTTGTAATTGCGCCACTGTAGAAACCCAAATCTTGTTGGAGAGTAGGGTTGTCAAGGAGAAAAAAATCCAATGATAGGAAGACGTAATTGCCTAAGGTATATGTAAATATTTAAGTGTAAATATATGTGAGCTTGCTGTCTATTTATAGACACAGCCATGTGTGTATTTGCATCTCTGTGTGTGCGTATATGTATGCACACAAAGACATTAATTTAACTCACCCGGATACTTATTTCTGGATATGACTGTTGGAAACACATCACACAACCATCCAAATTTCTTTCCCAAATGCTGTTCAAGACTGTAGATAATTAAATATTTGTAGTTGCATCAGGAAAGCAGAATCAATAGCAGGCTTTCTAGTTAAAAGTTTGTACCTCTTCATAGTTTTGGCATTTGTTAGTTTCATATGGCATTGTTGCTGATCAAATTTATTAAATGTTTTACTCAAAATCATGAAGTGCTTAAATCTGGCTGTCATTATTATGCAAACCCTAGTTTCAGCGAGGCACCATTCCTTAGGTAGGACAAAGCTATGAAAGAAGCTACACAGCTTAAAGTAAAATGCTGATTTCTAAAAGATTAGTGTAACTTGATCCATGTAACCCCCAGTCTATTCAGTAAATACAGTCAGATTGTAATAGAATCAGTCCCTGTACAATAGCCATCTTTGCTTTCTTCCAAAACCACTTTCAACTTCAACCAATCATTTGTCCTTCTGGACACTCGTCATAAGAGAAATCAGAGGAAAAAATATTCATTAAATGATCACTTTTCCTCAGGCTACAAGTTAGAAAATGGGTAACAATACTGATGGCTATCATTTGTACACGGATTTGCATGTTCTAAAGCATACTTATATAGTCTCTGTTTCTGTTTCTCTGTCTTTCTACAATTCTCTGTCTCTCTTTTTCTTTCTCCTTCTTTCCTCACAACAGCCTTACAGTACCAAAAAAAAAAAAAAAAAAAAAAAAAGCAGGCTTTATTGTAATTCCTGTGTTGCTAAAGGGGAAATGAAAATATGAAGGAGTAATTTGCCTTAACTATGATTGAAAAACTGTTGAAAGGGATAATTAGGATTTGAAATCAAGTCCCTGATATCGTAAACTGTATTCTTTGGCAATCATAGTAACATGATCCGGTAAATTTGGTGAAATAATCTGGTGAAATTTGGTGAAAGTGAAACCTAATTACTTTCAAAGACTAACGTATTTGTGGCAGAGGCAGGACTAGAATCTGTTACCTTATTTTAAGTTTCATGGTCTTAGAAACACTTGAGAGTTTTCTCTCACTTTACTGTGATTGAGATTAGGGGATCCTAGTGCTTCCTTCCGAGCCAGAACCAGCCTGACCGCATACTTATAAAGGAGCTTCCAATCAGCTGGTACTGTCAAAGTTGAGCTCTAGTTTGAAGTGGGACAAAGAGGGTGAGAAGATGAAAGGAAAGTCCTTTCATCAGTGCATTCATTCTTCAGATCAGTAATGTTTATTGATCATGGACTGAGTGCCAGGCTCTGCACTTGACATTTGGCATTCGAACCAAATAAGAGAAGTCTCTTGCCTTTATTCTCCTTGTGTTCCCAAGATCTTTATAGGCCTACCCTCCACTTTCAGAGCCCTCTGACCCTCTCTACCATAATTCTTTCCCTGCTTGAATATATAAAAACTGATTTATACTAAGGTATTTCAGCTATAATAGAGGAGACATTTGAGGACAAGGGATACTTGAAACCAAACATGGAGGCTGGTCTGGGTTCCAGCTGTCTCAACAGTAGTCCCACAGATATCAAACAGAAACAAAGCAATCAGAAACACTGACAGTTCTCACACAGATCCAGGTCTATCTTTAATATTTGTGGGGCCCAGGGCAAAAGTATAAGTGGAAGACTATAACCCACTCTTTGCCCACTCAACACTTTTGTCCCACACTGCAAGGAGTCTCAGCCATGTGGATGCTAGGAACACTCTTCTCCTCTTCATCAATCCCCCCCCACTCCAACAACTGCTAAGCAACTTACTTTTTGCTGTTTTGCATGGGGGCATGGTTTACCTTGAGAGGATATTCTGAGAATGCTGCTCATGTAGGTCCTAAGGTGGGCCCAGGGTATGAGAAGAGAAGCAGGCCCATGGTCTAGAAGAGGGGAGACGCATCTCCTTGATGCTGAGGTTTTCTTGCTTCATGGGAAGAGTTGTGGCCAGGGAAGGGCCAGATTGGAGGCTTCTGAAATACAGCCCCCAGGGCAGGAGTCCCTACTTCCCAGGTCTAAGGATGGTATTCTTCTGGTCTACTCCTGAAAAAAAATAAACAAAATTTATTCTCAGATTTGTCATTTTGTTAACTGTCTTCATGTTTTTAGGAACCTGAAAATTAATCACACCCACCCTCCCAGGCCTCCTCAAGAAACTTCTTTATACCCAGGTGCTGGTATTTATATACCTTTTGGGTCTGATCAGGCTTCACATAGGACTTCTAATAGCTTGCTACTTAGTATGCTTGTGAACCTATTGCAAAAGGATTGCCTAAGAAATGGAGAGTCTTAGGTCTCACTCCCAGATCTACTGAATCAAAATCTGCATTTTACCAAGATTCCCCAGTGATTCATATGCACAATAAAATCTGACAGGAATTGACCTAATTGACTTATTTTACAAGTAGATATAAAGTCCTTATATAATTTGTAAATATCCAATACTTTTGATTTGCATTTTCTTGATGATTAATGATGTTGAGTATTTGTTGTACTCAAGTACTTGTTGGCCATCTGTATGTTTTCTATTGAAAAACATCTACTCAGATCTTCAGCACGTTTTTTTAATCAGATTGTTTGGGTTTTTGTTGTTGTTTTGCTATTGAGTTCTACAAAATACAAGTATGGCAACGTTTTTTTAAAGAGAGCTTATAGAGAAGAGCTCAAGGCACAAATAAACTGGCTAATGGAAGATTTCATAAAGGATACCAATTCTGAACTCTCAGAGAAAAGAAGTATGAGGGAAGTGAGGAGTCACTGAATTTAAGAGGCAAACTTCAGAATAAAATAACCAAAAATGGCATATGCACCAGGTTGCAAGTAAATAAGAGTAACTGCACAATTAGGAAGCTATTTATAGTTTCGGTGAACTTAGTTTCTGTAGAGTAGTGGAGACTGAAATCAGATTATAAATTTCAGGAGGTAAGGAGAAAGTAGCATCTGAGGAATTAGAAATAGACAATGATAGTTAATCTTTCAGAAAGCACGGCTGCAAAGTAAAGCAGAGAGATAGGAAGGTGGTGTAAGGGTACTCATCCTGGGAAACTATTTTCAGGATTGGAGTTTAAACTATAAGAGCACCAATTAAATGGGAGTAGGGATAGAATAAGGTACTAAAAGATTCAGGGGCACCTAGGTGCCTCAGTTGGTTAAGCATCTGACTCTTGATTTCAGCTCAGGTCATGATCTCATGGTTTGTGAGATCAAGCCCTGCATCGGGCTCTGCGCTGACAGCAGGGAGCATGCTTGGGATTCTCTCTCCTCTCTCTGCTCTTGCACTTGCATGCTTTCTCTCACTCTCTCAAAATAAAAATAAATAAACTTTAAGAAAAAAGAAAATGCAAGAGGAACTGCTTTAAGAATGAAGATGGAAAAGTTGTCTATGAATAAAAGTTGCACCTAAATTTCTCATAGTGAAAGAAAGAATTCATGTGTGTGAAAGTGAAAGAGAAGGAGAATGTAGATGGTTTTGAGGTTGTAGGTTGGAAGTTACTGAGAAGGTGAGGCAGATTACACCTGATAAGTTCAGTTTTCTGGAGTAAGTAAGAGACACATTTTTTTGATTAAAGTGAGGAGAGGGCATTGATGTGGGGTTTACTGAGTTATTGAAGATGCTAAACTATACTTCTGCCTAAAGTTCTCTTGATTCTGTAAGCTGGAATTCTGCTCCTAACCTGCTGCTCCTAGGGGTCTTTAATTTTTATATCTGGACTACCTTTAATTCCTACTGGTTCTCCTAAAACGACCTTTGAAGTGGCAGGTCATAAAAGAAACTTTGTTGACATGTGTCCTTTTTAACTTCATTGAGCTCCTAAGCATCTTCCTCCTAAAAACTTCACTAACCTGCTTCAGATTAACTGTCTATTACTTATCTTTGCTGCAAATCATATCTGGATAGATTTTATATTACTTTCAGCATTTTTACATCATATATCTGTAGTCTAATCAACTTAGTTTTTTGGGGTTTTGTGTTTCTTTGTTTTTTGCTGGAAGTAGAATCAGTGGTCTTATGGTAACAATTTCAAACCAAAAATGTTTGAAGGGAATTTAGGGATAATTGCTTTTAAAAGTAAAACAACAAAAACCATTTCATTTAAGTCAAAGTATGGCAATCAAACTGGTACATGTGCCCTTGTATACGAACAAGATAACTATCACTATGAACTCCCCTTTGAGCTGCTAATGCACAGAGAAGAGGATGAAATTGTGAGAAATTTAGAAGTTAGGCTGACTTAGTACAATCCAAAAGATCAATTTTGGATTTAAGTTTAAAAATGGGTTAGAGGGGGTTCACAAAAGGTTTTTCAAGTCAAGTTTAATGAATATAATTTTCACAGTTCTAAGTTGAAGACAGTCAAAGCTAGTTACTAAGATAATTAATAAGTTACCACCACATTACAACTGACAAAGAAAACTCCTTGCTCATCCTAGTCAATTATTAAAATAAATCCTGGCCCAGGATTTAAAATCCTATTATAAGCCCTGATTCCTTGGGATAATTCTTATAGTAAACAAAATACTCACATTATTGCTAGTCAACCTCTTTAAGAATTTACAAAAGCTAAAAAAAAAAAAAAAAGAATTTACAAAAGCTAATTGTTGCTCATTAAGTCAATCCAATTTTTTTCTTGGTATTTGAATATCCACAAAAATCTGGTCTCAATTTTCCTATTGATTAACATACAAGCAGCTTTTTCCCATATGCTTATCCATTTCTCTTTCTATGTCTTTGGTCATGTTTTTCCTGGAATGTCTACCTCAACATTGTCCTTCTCAAAGTCTTTCCATTCTGAAAGGATAAGCTGAAAATATATAAGCTCATGGAGGGTTTCTTAAATGATCTCAAAATCCATTTTATAAATTCTCTGAATTTAGCTACATCGGGAGATTATAAATCACAAATTTGTATTTATCAAAAACTTCATTTAAAAATAATGTATTTAGCTTTGGACATGTATTTAGTGTTGGACAGTCCTTGAGAGATCCCAATGTTCTTCAATGTTTTCCTTTTTTTTCCATCTACATATATTGTTTTCCAAAATAAATTGTAATTTAAAAAAAAAATCAAAATTATTATGGTTCCTGGAATTTTAGAGTACATAGGTTAATGCTGTGCATTAAGCACATGTTCAGCAGACACCTACTGGTCAAGTGATTGATTGAGTTGTTAAGTTCAGTGTCAGAGTTTGATTTGGGGAGTCACTTTTTATTGGCTGGGGGCCACTTTTGTCCAAATATTTAGTGATGCCAATAGGCAGAAAGTTAACATAAATATCTGTTCTGGCCTTTCATGGCTAGAGAGGTTTATTCACCTGAAACAAATACTTCCAGTATTCACATCTATGCTTTTCACTGTATTGAGTGTTCTAAGATGAAATTAAATCAATTAGAAGTGCTATTATATAAGTTCAACTCTTCTGAATTGTAGAATATTTCTAGAAACATTTTATCTATCTTAATTTTCATAGTCTTATGAGAATATTCTCAACAGAAAGTTATTCATTTTAATTTCATGAGTATCATTAAAAAAAAAAGTTCCTCACAAAGTATTAGACTTTAAAAGCATCATGTTGAAGTAAGATTGACTCATTTACCAGTCAGAATAGATGAGGGAAAAAGCACAAAGTGAACAAAGCAGGAAGTATAGGCCAACAAAATCCAATTTCCTCCAGTAAATTACTGTGTGCAGATAACAGCAAACAGGTCATTTAAACAGACTAGATGAATCATTTATCCATTGTTCAGAGCCAGCAAAATTCATTGCTCTGTAGGAACATCCTGGTTATTGACAAAATTTTTGTGTGTGTCATTTATCAAGAACTTACTAGTTTAAGGGAACTAGTTTATGGACTTCTTCCCAAATCAGAAATGAGAAGACATCTTAGCTCAGAGGAAGTGGAACTGAGGGAGCAACCTAAAATACTTGTAGATGGCCTCAATCAGTTGGCCAATATACATCAAGGAGGTATTTTCTAGGAATTGTGAGAAAGATTCAGTGCCATATGTAAATTACATGAGTTTTAAAAATGTATTACCTATGCTAAGTACTCAATTATATATTCCTGTGTCATTCTATTTGTGTGGATATTTTATCTCCCTGACTTTATTATAAACATCTTATAAAATCAGGTCATATGTATTATCCTTCAATTGTATGTATCTCCAAGAATGCCAAAATCAGAGTAGAGGCAATAATAAATGCATTTTTATTGGTTGATTCAGATCAACAAATTTTCAGCAGGCTTTGTGGGAATCATCAACTTACCACCCTAGACTAGAGGATCACTTCTTTTGCAAGGTCTAGATAGTATTTTAGACTTTGTGGACCAGAGACTCTCTGTGGAACCTACTCAACACTGCCATTGTAGTGTGAGAATTGTCACAATGTAAACTAATACCTCTGGCTGTGAACCAATAAAAGTTTATTTATAAAAGCAAGCCACCTGTGGGCTGTAGTTTACCAAACTCCGCCCTATGTCATCTTTGAATTCTATGTAACTACTCCATTACAGGAGACACAAAAACACGGTATTATATAATCAACTATTGTTAAAAGATGGACCCATTCAGTGACTATCTCATACAAAATTAGACAAGCTAGCTGTGAAGTGAATTCTATGGTGTGAATGAAGAAAGGAGAAGCATCTAGAAAATCTAGTGAGTAAAAAAAAAAAAAAAAAAGAAAATCTAGTGAGTCAACCCACCATATTATTCAATATTTCCATCTTTGGAATCACTCATAAAAGTCACAGAACTAGCAAAGTTATATAAACAGGTAGTTTTTGCTAACCAGTTAGCAGGTTAATTATCTAATTAACCAACTGGCATCCATTTTTACAAAGAAATAAAACTCTATAAAAGAAACAAAACTGTGAAGAGTGGGCCTAAAACTGATGTTCTTTTAACACATATATATTTTGTTGCTTTCTTAAAACCAATATTTAAATAATATTGTATAGTCATTGAAGGAGGCAGTTGAAATGAAATACCCAAATAAATTATGGCATTTCAGCTATTGAGAGACTAAGCAGGCAATGATATCAATAACATGCTACTGTATAGTTATATTAATTAATGAGAATATTTCAAAAGACAATAAAAAAAGTCATCATGTTACAAAATACCATAAAAGATATCCTATATTTTTTTATTTTTTTAAAATTACATCCAAGTTAATTAGCATATAGTGCAAATATGATTTCAGGAGTAGATTCCTTAATCCCCCTTACCCATTTATCCCACCCCCTCCAATACCCCCTCCAGTAACCTTCTGTTTGTTCTCCATATTTAAGAGTCTCTTATGTTTTTTCCCCCTCCCTGTTTTTATATTATTTTTGTTTCCCTTCCCTTATGTTCATCTGTTTTCTCTCTTAAAGTCGTTATATGAGTGAAGTCATATGATATTTGTCTTTCTCTAATTTCACTTAGCATAATACCCTCCAGTTCCATCAACATAGTTGCAAATGGCAAGACTTCATTATTTTCGATTGCTGAGTAATACACCATTGTATATATGTACCACCTCTTTTTTATCCATTCATCCATCGATGGACATTTGGGCTCTTTCCATACTTTGGCTATTGTTGATAGTGCTGCTATAAACATTGGGGTGCATGTGTCCCTTCGAAACAGCACACCTGTATCCCTTGGATAAATGCCTAGTAGTGCAATTGCAGGGTTGTAGGGTAGTTCTATTTTTGGTTTTTTGAGGAACCTCCATACTGTTTTCCAGAGTGGCTGCACCAGCTTGCATTCCCACCAACAATGCAAAAGAGATCCTCTTTCTCCGCATCCTTGCCAACATTTATTGTCACCTGAGTTGTTAAGGTTAGCTATTCTGACAGGTTTAAGGTGATATCTCATTGTGGTTTTGATTTGTATTTCCCTGATGAGGAATGATGTTGAGCATTTTTTCACGTGTCGGTTGGCCATCTGGATGTCTTCTTTGGAGAAGTGTCTATTCATGTATTTTGCTCATTTCTTCACTGGATTATTTGTTTTTTGGGTGCTGAGTTTGATAAGTTCTTTGTAAATTTTGGATACTAACCCTTTGTCTGATATGTCATTTGCAAATATCTTCTCCCATTCTGTCGGCTGACTTTTAGTTTTGCTGATTGTTTCCTTCGCTGTGCAGAAGCTTTTTATTTTGATGAGGTCCCAGGAGTTCATTTTTGCTTTTGTTTCCCTTGCCTCGGGAGACGTGTTGAGTAAGAAGTTGCTGCAGCCAAGATCAAAGAGGTTTTTGCCTGCTTTCTCCTCAAGGATTTTGATGGCTTCCTGTCTTACACTTAGTTCTTTCATCCATTTTGAGTTTATTTTTGTATATGGTGTAAGAAAGTGGTCCAGGTTCATTTTTCTGCATGTCACTATCCAGTTTTCCCAGCACCACTTGCTGAAGAGACTGTCTTTATTCCATTGGATATTCTTTCCTGCTTTGTCAAAGATTAGTTGGCCATACATTTGTGGGTCCATTTCTGGGTTTTCTATTCTGTTCCATTGATCTGAGTGTCTGTTCTTGTGCCAGCACCATACTGTCTTAATGATTACAGCTTTGCAGTATAGCTTGAAGTCTGGGATTGTGATGCCTCCTGCTTTGGTTTTCTTTTTCAAGATCGCTTTGGTTATTCGGAGTCTTTTCTGGTTACATACAAATTTTAGGATTATTTGTCCTAGCTCTGTGAGGAATGCTGGTGTTATTTCGATAGGAATTCTATTGAATATGTAGATTGCTTTGGGTAGTATTGGCATTTTAACAATATTTGTTCTTCCTATCCAGGAGCATGGAATCGTCCATTTTTTTTGTGTCTTCTTCAATTTCTTTCATAAGCTTTCTATAGTTTTCAGTGTATAGATTTTTCACCTCTTTGGTTAGATTTATTCCTAGGCATTTTATGGTTTTTAGTGCAATTGTAAATGGGATCAATTCCTTGATTTCTCTTCCTGTTGCTTCATTGCTGGTGTATAGGAATGCAACCAATTTATGTGTGTTGACTTTATATCCTGCAACTTTGGTGAATTCATGAATCAATTCTAGCAGTTTTTTGGTAGAATCTTTTGGGTTTTCCATATAGAGTATCATGTCTCCTGTGAAGAGTGAAAGTTTGACCTCCTCCTGCCAAATTGGATGCCTTTTCTTTCTTTGTGTTGTTGATTGCAGAGGCTAAGACTTCCAATACTGTGTTGAATAACAGTGGTGAGAGTGGATATCTCTGCCTTGCTCCTGACCTTAGGGGGAATGCTCTCAGTTTGTTCCCATTGAGGATGATATTAGCATTGGGTCTTTCATATATGGCTTTTATGACCTCGAGATATGACCCTTCTATCCCTACTCTCTTGAGCATTTTTATCAAGAAAGGATGCTGCATTTTGCAAATTCTTTCTCTACATCTATTGAAAGGATCATATGGTTCTTATCCTTTCTTCTATTGATGTGATGAATTACGTTAATTGTTTTGCGGATATTGAACCAGACCTGCATCCCAAGTATGAATCCTACTTGGTCGTGGTGAATAATGGTTTTAATGTATTGTTGGATCCGGTTAGCTAATATCTTGTTGAGGATTTCTGCATCCATGTTCATCAGGGAAATTGGTCTATAGTTCTCCTTTTTAGTGGGGTCTCTGTCTGGTTTTGGAATCAGGGTAATCCTGGCTTCATAGAAAGAGTTTGGGAGTTTCCCTTCCATTTCTATTTTTTGGAACAGTTTCAAGGGAATAGGTGTTAATTCTTCTTTAAATGTTTGGTAGAATTCCCCTGGAAAGCCATCTGGCCCCGGACTCTTGTTTTTTTGGCAGATTTTTGATTACTAATTTGATTTCCTTACTTGTTATGGGTCTGTTCAAATTTTCTATTTCTTCCTGTTTCAGTTTTGATAGGGTATATGTTTCTAGGAATTTGTCCATTTCTTCCAGATCACCCATTTTATTGGCATATAATTGCTCATAATATTCTCTTATTATTGTTTTTATTTCTGCTGTGTTGGTTGTGATCTCTCCTGTTTCATTCTTGATTTTATTTATTTGGGTCCTTTCCTTTTTCTTTTTGATCCATCTGGCTAGTGGTTTATGAATTTTCTTAATTTTTTCAAAGAACCAGCTTCTGATTTCATTGATCTTTTCTGTTTTTTTGGTTTCGGTAGCATTAATTTCTGCTCTAATCTTTATTATTTCCTGTCTTCTGCTGGTTTGGGGTTTTATTTGCTGTTCCTTTTCCAGCTCCTTAAGGCGTAAGGTTAGGTTGTGTATCTGGGATCTTTCTTCCCTTTTTAGGGAGGCCTGGATTACTATATACTTTCCTCTTATGACCGCCTTTGCTGTGTCCCAGAGGTTGTGGGTTGTGGTGCTATCATTTTCATTGGCTTCCATATACTTTTTAATTTCCTCTTTAACTTCTTGGTTAGCCCATTCATTCTTTAGTAGGATGTTCTTCAGTCTCCAAGTATTTGTTCCTTTTCCAAATTTTTTCTTGTGGTTGATTTCGAGTTTCATAGCATTGTGGTCTGAAAATATGCACGGTATGATCTCAATCTTTTTGTACTTGCTGAGGGCTGATTTATGTCCAAGTATGTAGTCTATTCTGGAGAACATTCCATGTGCACTGAAGAAGGATGTATATTTTGCTGCTTTAGGATGAAATGTTCTGAATATATCTGTTAAGTCCATCTGGCCCAGTGTGTCATTCAAAGCCATTATTTCCTTGTTGATTTTTTGATTAGATGATCTGTTCATTGCTGTGAGTGGGATGTTGAAGTCTCCTACTATTATGGTATTACTATCAATGAGTTTCTTTATGTTTGTGATTAAATGATTTATACATTTGGGTGCTTTCACATTTGGTGCATAAATGTTTACAATTGTTAGGTCTTATTGGTGGATAGACCCCTTAATTATGATATAATGACCTTCTTCATTTCTTGATACAATCTTTATTTTAAAGTCTAGATCGTCTGATATAATTATGGCTACTCCAGTTTCTTTTGTTGACCATTAGCATGATAGATGGTTCTCTATCCCCTTACTTTCAATCTGAAGGTCTTTAGGTCTAAAGTGGGTCTCTTGTAAACAGCATCTAGATGGATATTGTTTTCTTGTCCATTCTGTTACCATATGTCTTTTGATTGGAGGATTGAGCCCACTGACATTTCGAATGAGTACTGAAAGATATGAATTTATTGCCATTATGTTGCTTGTAGAGTTGGACTTTCTGGTGGTGTTCTCTGGTCCTTTCTAATCTTTGTTGCTTTTGGTATATTTCTTTATTCATTCATTCATTTATATTTTCATCTTTTCTCCCCTCAGAGAGTCCCCCTTAAAATTTCTTGCAGGGCAGAGCACCTGGATGGCTCAGTTGGTTAAGCGTCCGACTTCAGCTCAGGTCATGATCTCGTGGTCTGTGAGTTCAGCCCCCCCCCCCCCCGCCCCCCCCGTCAGGCTCTGTGCTGACAGCTCAGAGCCTGGAACCTGCCTTGGAGTCTGTGTCTCCATCTCTCTGCATCTCCCCCATTCTCACTCTGTCTCTCTCAAAAATAATGAAACATTAAAAAATTTAAAAAAAATTATTGAAGGGCTGGTTTAGTGGTCGCAAACTCCTTTAATTTTGTTTGGGAAACTTTTTATCTCTCCTTCTGTTTTGAATGACAGCCTTGCTGGATAAAGAATTCTTGGCTGCATATTTTTCTGACTCAGCACATTGAATATATCCTGCCACTCCTTTCTGGCCTGCCAAGTTTCTGTGGATAGGTCTGCTGCAAACCTCATCTACTTTCCCTTGTAGGTTAAGGACTTTTTTTCCCTTTCTCCTTTCATTATTCTCTCCTTGCCTGAGTATTTTGTGAATTTGACTATGATATGCCTTGTTGATGGCTGGTTTTTGTTGAATCTAATGGGATTCCTCTGTGCTTCCTGGATTTTGATATCTGTGTCTTTCCCCAGGTTGGGAAAGTTTTCCACTATGATTTGCTCACATAACCCTTCTACCTCTATTTCTCTCTCTTCCTCTTCTGGGACCCCTATGATTCTGATGTTGTTACTTTTTAATGAGTCACTGATTTCTCTAATTCTTAAATTGTCCTCTTTTGCCTTAATCTCCCTCTTTTTTTCTGCTTCATTATTCTCCATAAGTTTTTCCTTTATATCGCTGATTCTCTGTTCTGCCTCATCCATCCTTGCCACTGTGGCATCCATTCATGATTGCAGCTCAGTTACAGCATTTTTTATTTCATCCTGACTAGTTTTTACTTATCTCCATAGAAAGGGAGTCTAATCTATTTTCGACTCCAGCTAGTATTCTTATTATCGTGATTCTAAATTCTGGTTCAGACATCTTGCTTGTATCTATGTTGGTTAAGTCCCTGGCTGTCATTTTTCCTGCTCTTTTTTGGGGGGTGAATTCCTTTGTTTTGTCATTTTGAATGGAGAAAAGGAATTAATGAGGTAGAAAAAATTAAAATTAAAAAAATAAAATTAAAAAAATATTAAAATTAAAAAATTAAAAACATACACTCACACAAAATCAAATAAACGATGCTAGATCCTAGGTGTTTTTTGGTCTGGGTGTTGAAAGTGGCTTGATAGATTAGAGAAAAAAAGAGGGAAAAAAAGAAAAAAAGAGCAAATTGTTTGAAAATTTGAAAGTGAATACACTGACGTAGACTAAAATGAAATGATGTAAGTAAAACAGAATTTGAAAAAATTTACACAAAAGTAAAAAACATAGTAGAAAAAAATTAAAGAAAAATATTTTTAATAAAAATTAAAATAAAAATGATTTTTTCTCTTTCTGTATTCAAGAAAAAGAAACGAAAAAGAGAAAAAAGAAAAGAAAGAACAAAGGGCAATCATTTGAAAATTTGAAAGTGAATACACTGAAGCAGACTAAAATAAAATGATGGAAGTAAAACAGAATTTGAAAATATTTACACAAAAGTAACAATATAGTAAAAAAATTAAAGAAAATTTTTTTGAAAAAAATTGAAAACAAAAATGATTTTTTTCTCTTTCTGTATTCAAGAAAAAGAAAATAAATGAAAAAGAGGAAAAAAGAAAAAGAAAAGGAAAATTGAATAGATGGACTTGCTAACAGACTAAAATATGACTGAAATTACTTCATTTTTCTCTAGAAGTTACTTTGAAGCGCTTTATAGTCCATAAACTAAGCAGGCATTGAAACTTCTGTTCCTGAAGGTGGAGGTTGGGCAGGGCTTAGTGTAAATGTTCTGTTCTCCACTAGATGGCACTTTTAGCCTACTGGGTTGGATTGTTGTGGCACTTGTAGGTGTGTATGCACATGCATGGAAGCAGTGAAAATGGAGTCACCCATCTACCCAGTCTCTAGTATCAGAACTCTGTTCACCCCAATCAGCAATCACACACCTGTCCTCTGTCATCAGCTTTCGTCCACTCCCCGCTTTTACACCATCCGTGACCAGGTCCCAGGTAGTACTTCTCTCCTGAGTTTTGTCTCAGATGCAGCTGTTTTCCCCGGCAGCTTTGACCCGTTCTGCCCCTCTGCAGAGCATCTTACTGAGCAATGGCCGAATGCTGGCCACACCCAGGAATGTTCATGGGACGTGCTGCTGCCAATGCCAAGACTGCAGCCAGGTGACAGCCCGCCCCAGGAAAAGTTCACAAGATAGTGTAGCAGCAGTATTTCAGGGATTATGGAAAATCACAACACACATCTGGCATCAGTCTTCATCCTTAACGACCTTATTCCAGCACCAGTGAATGTGGCCATTCTCTAGGGTCTGCTTGTATCAGGTGGCCTCACATCCTCTACCAAATGTCCTTCCAGCAGTGGAACCACTTCTCCCCGTTTGGCCTGAGAAGCTCCCAGACCCCACTCTGCTCCTGGGGATTTGCCCTTCCCACCAGAGCACCACCAGGTATTGTGGTGTGGAGTTTCAAATTCTGCACTCCCCCTGTTTACAGTTTTAATGGGATTTAAACCTCTCCTTTCACCCTTTTTAGTTCAGTCTCTGCAGCTGTTTCCAATTTTCTACTTTCTCTCCAGCTGCTTTTGGGGAGGGGTGCTTTTCCCATCTTCCTCCCATCCCCCACCCCCACCCCCCGGTCTCCATCCTCTCTTGGAATGCAAAAGCGGCTCCCTGTCCTCCGTGGCTTCTCTCTCCCCAAGTTCACCTCTCTGTGCTGTGCACCTGCTGAATTCTGTGGTTCAGGTTGTGCAGATTGTTGTGTTAATCCTCAAATCAGATTTCTAGGTGTGCAGGATGGTTTAGTGTTGGTCTGGCTGTACTTCATGGATGTGAGACACACAGAAAACTTTCATGCTGTGCTGCCATCTTGGCTCCTCGTCCTATATTTTAATATCATATTATTTATGTTTCAAAAATTTTATAAGGCTGTGTAACCCAAATAATTAAAGTTATCTCTTAGATTATGGTATTGCAGTAATTCGTTTTTCTTTTTTTATCATTTGCTTCTGCGATTTTTTTTATTTTTCAAACACATTATGCTATTTCAGATGTATACTTTTTACAAATCAACTTAATGTTTGCTTAAGCTATCTTGGTTTTAGTACACTATACAGGAACAAAGTACATTGGAACCAAGAGGGAAGAAGCTGTTACTTCTTGCCCTGTCCCTGCCACACCCTCTATTGACAAAGTTTGATTTCATGCCAGTTGGCAAAGGAGATCCAGCAAAATAGAAGGGATAATTCTTTCTGAAGTAGGTTAAAGAAAGAGAAGATGAGTAAAAAGAGATTATTACTATACATAGTCTTTCTTTGATAATTTTTTTTTTTTTTGTAATTAAGGTGGTAGATGAAGGAAGAAATGGAGTGAAGAATATTCTTTTGAGAGTGGAAATAATCCACTATCCACTATTTATCTACTAGAGTAGAAAAACAGACAATCAGGATAAAGGAAAAATTTGAGAGCAAATCCTTAAGTAAGAGAAGGTAAGATATCAAGTGCCCTGCAGGGAAGAAGATGGGGCATATAAGGAGCAGGGTCATCATAGGAGCCAGAAGAAAAGCAAAGTATGTAAGTTCAGATGGAGTTTGGTCACACACTTGGGAGGTAGTATTTTTCTTATAATTGTTTCCAAGATCCCTGTTAACCCCTCTGAAATCTCTCTCTACAGATAATCTCTCAAAGAAAGCCATGCAATTCTCCAAACAGATTTTTCAAAAGATCAGTTAGGGTTGCCAATAAAAGACAGGAAGCCCAGTTAAATTTGCATATCAAATAAACAAAGAATAAATTTTTAGTATGAGTATGTTTCAAATATTGAATGAGACATAACATGTTAGTGTAAGTAAATTTGGTATGATACAATATTTTTAGTAGAATGCATATTGGGATGTACTTATACAAAAATATTATTAAATATTTATCCAAAACTCAAATTTGACTGTGTGTTCTATATTTTTATTAACGAAATCTGGAAATCTATCCAAGTAGAGAGCATAAGCAAACTCTGGTAAGTAGAAATAAGTATCTTTTAGAATATTATCAGTTATTATCAGGTTGTATACAATCTTATGGGGGCAGTGGAAAAATGTGTAGGAAAGGTGTTAGTCACAGAAAGAAAAAGAGGTTACCCATGAAATGCAAGTTTTTGTGATTTAATACTTCTGCAGGGTACTACTCTGATGCCAGCAAGTGTCTAATGCTAATTAAGAAAGCTAATATCAATGGGCAGAAGACATAGAGAGACATTTTTCCAAAGAAGACATACAGATGGCCAACTGACCTATGAAAATATGCTTAGCATCACTAATCATCAGAGAAATGCAAATCAAAACCACAATGAGCTATCACCTCAAACCTGTCAGAATGGCTAAAATAAAAAAACACAGGAAACAACAAGTGTTGGTGAGGATGTAGAGAAAAAGGATGTGCACTGTTGATGGGAATGTAAATTAGTGCAGCCACTGAGGAAAAAATTATGGAGGTCCCTCAAAAAGTAGAATTGCCATATGATCCAGTAATTCCACTACTGGGTATTTACCCAAAGGATACAAAAACAATAACATGAAAAGATATATGCAGCATTATGTTTATTTCAGCATTATTTACAATAGCCAAAATATGGAAGCAGCCCAAGTGTTTATCCATAGATGAATGGATAAAGAAAGTGTGATATATATTTTTCAGCCATAAAAAAGAATGAAATCTTGCCATTTCCAACATGTTTGGATCTAGAGAATATAATGCTAAGTGAAATACGTCAGAAAAAGAAAAATACCATATGATTTCACTCATATGTAGATGTAAGAAACAAAACAAATAAAAAAAGAATAAGAGTCAAACCAAAAAACAGACTCTTAATTACAGAGAACAAACTGATGGTTACCAGAGAGGAGGTAGGTGGGGGTAATGGATGAAACAGGTGAAAAAGATTAAGAGTACATTTATCACGATGAACACTGAGTAATGTATACAACTGTTGAGTCAGTATATTGTACAACTGAAACTAATATAACACTGTATGTTAGCTATACGTAATTAAAATTTAAAAAGGAGGCTAGTATCAGCCAAAAGTACCTTAGTTTGAAAATCTTTTGTCATATTTTTATGAGTATCGTGAAGGCACTTAAATTAATTCAGTGCATTTTGTAAGTACTTTACATTTTCCAGAGTAGGAAACTGAGCCTTCAAATGATAAGTGACTTGCCCAAAACATTGGAAGGAGGTCTGCTCACCACTAAAGTTGATTCTATATTACAGCTTGCTGCCCCTCAGCAAGACATGTTGGAAATAAGACAATGGGACTTATTTGAATCACAGGGTCCTGTCAGAGGGATTAGGCTCCTCAAGAGCATTGTTCATCTGGGAGGCCTAGTTCCTGGCAGAACTGGAACTACAGAATAGTGACAACAAGGAGAAGAGGATAGACATTCACAGAAAAAACACCATTTGAATTTCACAGATCACTAAGTCTCTCTTATTTTCAGCTTCTCTTTTACTTTCATCTTCTTCTTTTTTTTTTAATGCTTATTTATTTATTCTTGAAAGTGAGAGAGAACAAACAGGGATGGGGCAGACTGAAAGAGGTAAACAGAATCTGAAGCAGGCTCCAAACTCGGGGCTGTCAATATAGAGCCGGACACAGGTTTCCAACCCATGAACTATGAGATCATGACCTGAGCTGAAGTCAGACATTTAGCCAACTGAGCCACCCAGGCACTCCATCTTTTACCTTCTTTAAACTATATTGAAATTATTCTAAATAGGGAATTAGGCTACATGGGATTTATGATGAATAATACTTACACTAAGGAAAACCATACTTGATTTGGTACAAAACTAAATATTTGGAAATGGAGAATATGCCAAAGGTAGGACAACTTATAATAGCTACAATAAATATTTAGGAGGAGTTTAAAGGAGGATGGCAGGGAAGATTGGGCTTGGGTAAGAGTGCAAGGTTTACTGGTAGTTAGAAGCCTGGTAGTAGGCTTCATTAATCTATTCATTCATTTCAAAAATATTGAATTACCACATATTATGTGCCAGGACTTGTACTAGCTGCAGAAATTTTAAAATTGAGTAGGTCACCATTCCTGGCAAATTCAGATGTACCCAAAAAAGAAAAAACAAAGGCACAAAGAATTATTTACACTACCTTCAAAGAACATCAAATAACTCTGAAATAGTTGCAAGATTTCTCCAAAAAAAAATCTGTAAATCACTATCGAAAAATATTAAGGGGCGCCTGCGTGGCACAGCTGGTTAAGCGTCCTACTTCAGCTCAGGTCCGTGAGCTCAAGCCCTGTGTTGGGCTCTGTGCTGACAGCTCAGAGCCTAGAGCTTGTTTAGGATTCTCCTTCTCTCTCTGCCCCTCCCCCACTCACACTCTCTCTCCCTCTCTCTCTCTCAAAAATAAATAAACATTTAAAAAAAATTTAAAAATTATTGAAAAATATTAAGGTCTAAACAAATGAAAAGATATACATTGCAAAGACTCTGAAATGGAAGACTCAAAAATATAAAGACATTTTTTTACAAAGTAATCTATATATTGCAATTCTAATCAAACTTGTAGCCATTTTTTTTTTTTGTTTTTAGTTTTTATTTAAATTCCAGTTAGTTAACATACAGTGTAATATCAATTTTGGGTGTACAATATAGTGATTCAACACTTACCATACAATACCCAGTGCTCATCACAAGTGCACTCCTTAATCCACATCACCTATTTAACAAAATTGACAAGCTGACCCAAAATACTCATATGGAGGTGTAAAGGACAAAGAAGTCTATGCAATCTTAAGAAGGAAAAAAGTGAAAGATTTGTGCTATGAGAGACTTATTGCCCTATAGTAATTAAGACACTGTGGACTTGGTGCAAGCAGAGTCAGATACACAAATAGAACAGAATACAGAATCCAGACTCATACATATACAATGACCTGATGCATGATAACAAACAAACAAACACCTTTATTTAGTGAGGGAAATGGCCTTTTCAATAAATAGTACCCTGTCAATTAGGTATCCACAAGAAAAAAATGAATACTGAATTTATGTTTTATATTACCACCTAATTCTATTCTAGATGAGTGGTAAATATAAAAATAAAAGGTAGGGGCGCCTGGGTGGCTCAGTCGGTTAAGCGGCCGACTTCGGCTCAGGTCGTGATCTCGCGGTCCGTGAGTTCAAGCCCCGCGTCGGGCTCTGTGCTGACAGCTCAGAGCCTGGAGCCTGTCTCAGATTCTGTGTCTCCCTCTCTCTGACCCTCCCCCGTTCATGCTCTCTCTCTCTCTCTGTGTCTCAAAAATAAATAAACGTTAAAAAAAAAATTAAAAAAAAATAAAAGGTAAAATGAAAAAGTAAAAACTTCTAAATGTCCACCAAATGACTGAATGGATAAACAAAAAATATATAATCAAACATTATTCTGTCATAAAAAGTATGATAATGAGGGGCGCCTGGGTGGCTCAGTCAGTTAAGCGTCCGACTTCAGCTCAGGTCACGATCTCGCGGTCCGTGAGTTCGAGCCCCGCGTCAGGCTCTGGGCTGATGGCTCAGAGCCTGGAGCCTGCTTCCGATTCTGTGTCTCCCTCTCTCTCTGCCCCTCCCCCGTTCATGCTCTGTCTCTCTCTGTCTCAAAAATAAATAAACGTTAAAAAAAAAAAAAGTATGATAATGAACCTTAAAGACTTTATGCTAAACAAGCCAATAACAAATTACGTATATTATTTCATTCCATTTTTATTAAATGTCCATAAAGGGCATATCTATAAAGTCAGAAAGTAAATTAGTAGTTACTTAGGGCTTGGGGATATTAGGAGTTAGAAGAGCAATAGCTCAAGTGAAGGGGATTCCTTTTTGAAGTGGTAAAAATGTTCTAAACTGGACCGTGGTGATGGTTGCCTATATCTCTTAATATACTAAAAAACAGTAAATGTAAATGAACCTTTAAATTAAAAAACAAAAACAAAAACTTAATCATACCATTACACCATTAAATGGGTGGATTGCATGGTATGTGAATTTTATTTGAGTAAAGCTGCTATTAAAAAAGAAAAGTAAAAACTTCTAAAGAGCAGTAAACAAAGAAAAAATTCATGGCCTAGGGCTGTAGCAGATTATTAAACCATACAAAAAACACAGTAGACATAAAGGAAAAAAATTCATAAATTTAACTACTTAAAAATTAAACTTAAAATTTTTTTTTAAATTTTTTAATTTATTTTTGAGAGAGAGAGAGACAGAGCATGAATGGGGAAGGAGTAGAGAAAGAAGGAGACACAGAGTCTGAAGCAGGCTCCAGGCTCTGAGCAAGCTGTCAGCACAGAGCCTGATGCAGGGCTCGAACTCACAAACTGTGAGATCATGACCTGAGACAAAGTCGGACGCTCGACCAACTGAGCCACCCAGGCGCCCCTAAAATTAAACTTTTTTTTAAATTAACATATGCCATTTATAGTGTACAAATTCAATGTGCAAAGTAAGAGAAGGCATTTGGAATGCATATATACATAAAGGAATCATATTCATAATATATAAAGAACTCTCAAAACCAGTAACAGACAACCTATTGGTAAAATGAGCAAAAGTGTTGAATTTTACAAGAGGATATCCAAATAGTAAATAAACCCATGAAAGGACCCTTATCATCCTTACTGATAAAAGAAATTCAAATCAAGGTACACTGCCAATACCACTCAATACTTACCAGAATGGATAAAATTTTAAAAATTAACAAAATGCCAAGTGTTTGGGGGGCCTGGGTGGCTCGGTTCACTAAATGTCTGACGCTCAATTTCAGGTCAGATCATGCATGATCTCATGGTGCCTGAGATCAAGCCCTGCCTCAAGCTCCATGCTGGCAGTGTGGGGCCTGTGTGGGATTTTCTCTCTCCCTCTCTCTCTGCCCCTCCAGTGCACACACGGCGTGCTCTCTCTCTCAAAATAAATAAACATTAAAAAATAGAAAAGAAAATATCAAGTATTTGTAAGTATATGGAACATTCAGAACTCATGTACTGCATCTACCTGTCAATATTTACTGAACTTGTTTAGACTCATAATTCAACAATTCCTCACTCCTGAGTATATACCTAACAAATACATACATATTTATCAAATGACAAATGCAATAATTTTCATAACAGCACCATGTATACTATTTCAATACAGGAAACTACCTAATACCTATTAAGCGTTAGACCTGAGAAATAGTCGTGGTACCCTTACAAAACAGACGATATGAAGCCATGAGAATGGGTGGTCTACAACTACACCCATTAACATGGATTATCATAAACATAATAAAATATAATACTGAGAGAAAAACCGAAGCACAAAAGCACATGGATTGTATGCTTATATTTATATACATTTCAAAACCAGCTGAAATGAAACAATGACGATGAAAGTCAGGCTAGTGATTATCCTTGGGAGGAGGCAGGGAAAGGGGTTGCTAGCAATTGGAAGAGCAGGAAGGGGGTCAGAATGTGCCATTTTGACAGAAGCCTTATTTTGAGCCAAAGGCAACTGAGAAACAGCAGACACCGGAAGAACGCTCTGCCCTCCTTTATGCTTAAAAGCCTTTGTACAGGTTACAGAAATTTGCATTTATAAAGGTATTTCTTCTCCCCTATCAGGGAAAGGAAAACAACTCTTATCTGCATTACCTTAGCAATCAACCCTTATTTACCACACAGTTCCCACCCGCCTTCTCACAAGTAACCACCCCTAGTGGATCGACCCTCTTACTACTGGTTCTGGCCCGATACCTTGAGGGCAAGGAGGGCTTAGAGAGAGGACGAGCCCGCAGACCAGGAGCGGGTGGCGGGTTTCCGGAGCCCGGTACTCACCCAGGAGACTCGCTCCTCCAGGCACCGCAGGACACACACCCCCGCACCGCAGGGTCTCGGCGCTCACACGAGGCAGGACTGGGTAACTGCGCGCATGCGTCCAGAGGATCTGAGCACCACGCGCTCGCTCCCTTCGCGCTGGAAATGGCTCCGCGGAGGGCCGGCGGGCAGAACGTACATTCCGACCTCCGGGAGAGGGTGAGGAGGTGAGGAGCCTCTGCTTGCAAGGGTCCAGATCCCGGGTCAGCCAGTCGCGTCCCCTCCGGGACCTCCTCCGGCTCTCCAGCCCCCGTGACCCTCTCGTAGTCCAATCACGCCCTGCTCCTCATGCCCGGGGCTGAGCGAGGTTCCCCCCGGATGGAGGTGGTTCCTTCGGCTGCTACACAGCTGCACCTGAGGCGTCCGCCAGGGCAGCAATCGAGGCTCACGCAGGAGAAAACGGGATCCAGAGAATGATTCCCAAAGTAAGTAACAGTCTTCTTCACCAAGAGCCTCATGATTAAAACCACTGATTCATTAAGCCCCCTGGGCTGGGGTAGGATTACTCAGGGTGGTCACCTGAATCCTCATGGGATTTTATGACGTACGGTATCCGACTGCTGGAGTGTGAACACAGTATCCTGCCGCCAGTGGCACAGGTGCCTCCTTGTGAGGCAGTGATAGAGTCCAAGGCCATCCCATTTCGGACGACAGCTTTCTCTGTTAGAGACACCCCAGGATTTGATGAGGACAGGCTTTGTCAGCTGTCATTGAAGGCTTGTGGGGGTTACCTTAGTAAGGGCTTTGAAGTGTACTGTGACAGCCTCCGGGCTGATAGAACAAAGATGGCGGCCAAATGATCACAGTGGAAAACAGAGCTACCGGCTAGCTTTGAGGAGAGGGAGGTTGGCAACTTTCCTTACTGTGGGCCAATTCTCTCCTGTGCCCAGAAAAAATCAGGGTGCAGTGGTCAAGCCACCCAGGTGGAAGCCACAGTCAAATGTTTGTGACACGCAACCACCTGGTCCTATTTGGGGGCTACCCAGTAAATGCCTAGGTGGTGTGACCAGTCAGTGTCACACCGGTCTGCCCCCCTTAACGTGGACAGAAAGACCGTACAGTTACAGTGATATCCATCCCATATCCCAGGTACAATGGGTTTGTTTAGAGTGGTTTTTCTGTTGCAAACATAGGAGTGCGTGAGTGCTAACCAGGGCTAAGCTGCATGACTGTATTACCTGAAACTGGATTTGCCTCTTGCTGGGTGTGGAGCCAAAAGACATAACCAAGCCAAAAATAGGAAAAGGAAGGGTTTTGTTTGCAACAAGAGAACGCTGTGTGTATTTCCCAAAGCAGTGTCTCCTTGAACAACAAAACGGGAAGTTTTAAGCTAAGGGTGCATACATATTCATGATCATTCAAATGTGTTAAATCCTGAGACGGTACCTTAGTCCACCTGGCCAAAATGGTTTTGCCTGTAGTAATTTAATACACTGCTGTAATATTCCTTCCTTCCCTTCAACCAACCCTGTTGCCTATAGGTTAAAGGGGGGGATGGAACCTTCATTTAAGGCTATGTTCTTTTGCCCCGCCTTACACATCATGACCCTTAAAATGTGACCCTGATGACTATTCAACTAAGGTATGTCTACATGGTACTAAGTTTCTCTAATCCTCTAAATGGTGGTGGCCTGGTTTATGTGGCAACAAGGAAAAGCTTGTGTTAAGCCAGATGCAGTGTCCTCACAAACCAAGGCATGTTTAGAACCCTCATGTGGAGGGAGGGGGATATATAATCAATTAGCCAGTTTCTCACCATTTGGAAACTCCAGTGGATGGCCCCAGATTCATTTGGCAATAGCCTTGGGTGTTGTTTAGAACACACAGGAGGGAAAATGGTCAATCTTTCTTTTGTAAATTTAATTTGCAGTCTCCAATAATATAAACTAAGAGGGTAAAGGAAAAGTTCTTTTTGTATTCCATATAAGAACACCAGAGAAGTTTCTAGAGTACTTTAATGATCTACTTTTTTAATCTTGGAAGTGGTTACATAGGTGTGATCCTTTAGTGAAAATTTATGGAGCCGTATACTTACGAAATTATGGGTAGTTTACTTTAATAAAAGCATAGTTGAAACATGAAAGAAAGAAATATCGAGGGCCGTCCAGGTAGGAAATAGCATTAGTAAAGACAAAGAGGCAAAAAAGTACCAGCCTTATTCAGAACCAGTGAGGACAATCTGACTGAAGCCAAATATTTACAACTTCCATTATTACCAGAGATGAAAAAATGAAAAGGACTATTTAACCAAACATTTCATGTACCTGCTAAGAAATTGCCTCCTCTATTGAAGAGGCTCTTAAACTATTTGGGGGTTGTTCTCTGAATACCAGATACAGTATGAAAACAAGGAAGTAGATATATACTTACAATTTGAATTTCTGTATTCTTTATCCATCAGTTTCAAGTACTTTAGCTCTTCCTTTGATACTTGAGATGTAAATACAGGGCAAGATTTCTGTGTTCTCTTAAGAGAAACCTTTGTATAACAAAGGTAAAAATGTCCTATTGAGTTTAAGCTAAAACAATATCTTTCTAATGGTGAAATTTCAGGCTTCCCCAAACCAAAAAGGATAGATATGAAGGACAGGATTGAGGGATTGGGCGAGAATTCTGTAGTAAACAGATGTTCCTAGATTTCAGCAAAAATTCTAATCATAGAATCAAATCAGACCAAGGATGAGAGCAGGTCATCTTTGGGGAAAAGGCACCAGAGGGATGCTGCACTGTGTTTGACTTATAAGGGCCAGGTGGGTGTATGCATTCCAAGGATTCAATAACTATTATTGAATCCCTGATTGTATTTGAATTTGTAAATCTTTCTGGGTGAATGGTATGTATACCTGATAAACAGTATGACCTAGATAGTCTCTCTATTGCCCTCTTCCATATTAGATATGTGAGGCAATTGCTAAGACATCTTCATCATTCCCAAACTTTTTTTCTTTTCCAAAATTATGTAGAGACACTTGAAAAGTAGTTTCAACATAGAACCAAGAACATTTAGGACACAGAAGTCAATATATTTGAGGATTCTGTTTAGGTATTCTATTGAGACACTATTCAAGGTAAGTGCCTTCCATGAAAACCTGTCTCCCCAAGGGAGCTCCTTTAGAAACACTTGTTCCACCTCTTCAAATCTAAATATTCACCTGCAGTGATTCTTTTTGCACTTAATCTCATTTCTTTCTATGCCCGAGATTTAGGTACATCTTACATGCCCCATAAATGTTTCTGAAAATTGCCTGTGAATTTAGCATCTTTAAACTGGGTTCTTTCTATGTGCACTAGGGAAGTTCACTATTTATAGAAACCCTGAGGTAAACCTTTTTATGGGGCACCTGGGTGGCTCAGTTGGTTGAGCATCCCGACTGCAGCTCAGGTCATGATCTGGCAGTTCGTTGAGTTCCAGCCCCACATCAAGCTCCCTGCTGTAAGCCTGTCAGCACAGAGCCCACTTCAGATCCTCTGTCCCCCTCTCTCTGCCCCTCCCCCACTTGCATTCTCTCAAAAAATAAATATTAAAACTTTTTATGATTTGAATAAACATTTGATAAGGAAATGATCACCTTTTCATTATGCCTGGCTTATGAGTAGTCTGTCCTTAAAATGAGAGTTAAACTGAATTGATGTTTTAACTTATACCTAGTTCTAATTCCTCTCCAGATTTCTCCATACTTCTCTTCAGAAGAATTGTTTGCATGATGTGCACCAAATTCTTATCAGGAATATTAATAGTCTAGTGTGTTCTACTACTATTATGCCTCGATACCCATCCAATCAATGGATTCATGATGATAATGATGGTAGATCTCAGACCTATCCTAGTCAGCATGCTTCTTGGACTCGTTTTCTCCAGCTTCCATTTAATGCTGAGCTACCCCAGAAATACAACTGATACCTTCAGTTAGGTTTTCTGAACTTTGCATTTTGTTGTAGTTGATCCCTGTAGTAGAGACTGTCAGTTTTATTTCAGTATCTATCCTCTAATACTTACTCACCATTGGAAACTCCAATTTTTATGTGGGCAATAGCTTCTCAAGAAAAAAAAAATGTGTGTATATATATATGTATGTATATATATATGTATGTGTGTATATATATATATATACATGATGCATTTCTCTGCTTTCCATGCACCTAGGCATGTCATGTGACTGAAGTACTGCCAATGGGTTGGAAGCAGAAGTGTTGTGTCCAACTTGTGGAGAGTGTCTTTAAAGCAGGGTGGCATACATTAGTCCCTTCTTTCATCTTTTCTGCTGGTTAGAATACAGACATGATGGATTTGATAAGGGAGCCAAATGCTAAGTATTACAGGGAAATAAATTAGAAGGAAACTCAGTCCCTCTATATTTATTTGAAAGGAAAAGGAAATACATTCTCTTTATTTAACCCAGTAGTATGTTGAGGAATCTGTCACAAGAATCTAATAGTAATTGATGCATTTCTATTCCCCACTTGTTAGGTGTGTGACTTTGGCAAGTTACTTGTACTTTTAAAGACACGTCCCTTATGTGTTGTTGAATGGAAAACATACAGCACTTGTCTTGGCTTGTGTATGAAATGTAGGATTATCCATGCAAAGAGATTACTTTATGTCCTAGCTTATAATAAGTACTCAGTAAATTCTAGTTTTATTATTTCATATTTTCTATAGCTATACTTGAGCTCAGGATTACTAATTCTGTTGAATAAATATTCAACCCCTGACATCTGTTTATAGCTGTCCACCTTGATAGCCCATAAGTACCTCAGGCCCATCATGTCTGAAAACCAACTAATCATATTGTTTTCAAGTTGGTCTTTTCCTGAATTTTCTTTTTTGATGAATGTCATTACCATCCACATAGTTCTGCAAACAAAAGAATACCACTTATTTTAGGCTATTTATTATGCAAACTATAGTCCCTAGATGATCTAGGTCGTCTTTATAATCTTTTATATCTATTCACACTCCTCTTTCACTTTCCTTGTCTCTAGTTTAAGTATTCATCTGACTTGCATTGCTGCAGGGCTCTCATAATTGGTCTTTCTACCTATTTATCCCCATCAAGAAACCTTTCTATAGATGGGTATTTAATCAGGCCATCATCCTACTTAAAAGCATTTCCAAGGCATGCTTTTGGATACAAATAAAATCCAAACTTCATACCACAGTCTGAAAAGTTTATGTTCTATTTCTTCCTAACTTTCAGTTTCATTCCCTGTCTCTTTACCAATCAGACCCTTAATTTCAGCCATAAAAATAGCTAGCATTTATGGAGTCATGCACTTTTCTGAGCACTTGACATGAACTATCTTTTTTAATCTGCTAAACAACCTTATGAGGGAGATATCATTATTATTGCCAGATGTTATTGCCAGATGAGGAAAGTGATACATAGAGACATCAGAGGCTTATTTAAGTTTGCACAGCAAGCAAGTGGTAGACCAGGGATCAGCCTAAATGGAGCTTGAACTCCACCTTGGGGCTTTGCCCCTTGCCATACTAAACCCCATATGCACTGTGCAATTTATTTTTCCATTTCTTTTTCTAGAATGCACCCCATTTGGGGAACATGTCTCTCAACCTGGGAAATTCCTTAAATTTTTTTTTCAGTGGATCCTCCTAGAAACGAGGAGTCTTGCAGGAAGAGTTAGGTACACCTCCTTTATGTTCCCATAACATTGGGCATTGTGCTTCCATCACCCTTACCCTCTATTGTTACTATTTCTTTGTCTCCGATCAGTGTATAAGTATAGATGAAATTTGTGTTATTCAATTGAGTGTCCTAAAGTATAAAAGAGTGCATAGGACATATTAGATATTTTATAATCATTTTCTGAGCAAATTACAAGAATAAGTAAATTGGTGAATGAAAGAAACACGCAGATGCAACAAAATAAAACTATATTATGCCATAGGAAAAGCAATTTACTGAGAATATAATTTTTTAAATGTTTATTTAGAGAGGGGGGGGGACAGAGAGAGAGGAGGACAGAGGATATAAAGTGGTCTTTGTACTGACAGCAGTGAGCCCGATGTAGGGTTCAAACTCACAAACTGTGAGATTATAACCTGAGCCAAAATTGGATGCTCAACTGACTGAGCCTCCCAGGCACCCAGGCAATCTAATTTTTAGATTTAGCTTTGGAGTTAAAGATCTGTATGGATTTTATGAGATGTCTTTTAATGTCCTAATTTGGTTTTTGAAGCAACTTATTATGAAGAAAAGCAGGTCACATGAAGAGGTTAAAAAATCAAATATGAAAAGTTATGTCAAGACAGAAATACACCCTCCAAACCCTCTCAGCTGCGTGGAGCAGATGCTCTTCTTGGTGGAAACAGACACTGAATGATGTTGTATATGAGAAGACTTGGATCCTTTCCTCAAAAATCAGCTTTTAATAAAAAGGACAGTCTCTTTCAGGGCCATTGAGCATAGGTTCACATCTTCACCACAGCAGAGAGGCAGTAGGGATTTATTGATTACACAGCTGTTAAGTTCCACCTACCCAACCCCAGTCCACTCAGTCTCCCCACGCCTGCCTTGTCTGCTAGGAAATTACCAGCCAGTTCCCTGCCTGACTTCCTGAACTGTATTCATTCTAGGCTTGGTCTATCACAGTAGCCACACCTCCATGTCTTTTGACTGTCACAGCCCATCTCTGCTTTGAATCACCATGCCTAAATAAAGCTCTTCTCAGGGCTCTCTATCCCCTGGACCACTCAACCATGTACTTTTTAAAACAGAGTATACTCAAGTAGATATTTTTTTTAAGTTTATTTATTTTGAGAGAGAGGGAGGGAGAGAGAGAGAAAGAGAGATTGAGAGTATGAGCAGGCAAGGGGCAGAGAGAGAGGAGGACAGAATCCCAAACAGGCTCCATATGGTCAGCACAGAGCCCAAAGCAGGGCTCAATTTCATGAACTGACCTGAAATCAAGAGTCTGACACTTAACAAACTGTGCCACTCAGGTGCCCCTCAAGGAGATCATTTTTAAAGTGTCTTACATATCTAAGTGATGTGATTTACTTAGCCACCTTAGGATATGATATCTAGGGACACTTTGAATTCCATTAATAGATGACTTCCAGAAAGGATTTATTATCTCTCCCTATAGGTCACATTTTTATATTTTAATAAGAAAAGCAATCTTAGAATTACAGTGAGATCTTGCCCAAAATAATATCTAGAAATGGCAGTTTAAGAAGCTGGGGAAAATATCCTGTGCTTTTGGCCTTAGCTTATTGTAGCACTAATGTGTTTGTGCTACTAACCGAATTACCACTGGCATTTAATCAAAGAAGGAAAAGATCAAATACATACAAATTGAACTAAACAAGTGAAATTATCAGACATGCTTAGAAGGCGGCTGAGAAATGAGAACACAGATAGCAAGCTGTGAGCAGCCACATCAAAACCATAGAAGAATAGGTAGGGAGTGGAAGAAGCATAACTTCATGGATAATAACCAATGGCCTAAATACAATAGTACTTAGCCCTGCATTTCAGAAACTCCTAGTTTGAATTTTCATGGCACACCTGCAGAAGACTTGAAAGGAATTTGGAAGATAAAGGTGCAAATAGAGAAACTCACAGATAATTTACTGGCTCAGGAGTTATTATTTTGGTCAATGCTATGTTTATTTTTATCTTCTTCATGAAAAATGAAATGAAGCATAAAATATGGAAAATGGAATTCTTGGCCTCTTGGTTGAGTTTCAAATGCTCTTCAGGCCATTACTCCCCATCTCCTGATAGGCCTTCATTGCTACTGTGGTGGGTTCAAGGAGGAAGTGCTTCTCCCAGGAGTTACGGTGGAACCTAGAGACTGAAGATACGCAGCATGAATCTGTGACACATGGATTTAGAAGAACAAAACCAAAAGAAGATAATTTCTTCTATGCTAAGTGAGAAAGTGGTCTTCATTGGAGTGAAGGCATAGCGTCTCAATCAAGGGAGAAGTATGACTAGTGCAGGCTCCATAAATGCCATATGCTGATGTATCAATACCCGAGAATAGTCTCTGCTTAGTTCTTAGATAGTAAGAACTCTTTGAGTAGCATTGGTATGTCCCCTTCAGTTGCATTATTGTTTTGGTTTATTTCTATGCAACAAGCCACCTCAAAATTTAGCAGCTTAGAATAACTGTTTATTATCTCTTTGGTTCTGTGGGTTGTCTGAGCTCAGTTGTACAGTTTTTGCTCAGGGCCTTATATGTGGTTGCAGTCACACAATAGCTGGGGCTGGAGTTATTAGAAGGATGGACTGGTCTAGAATATCAAGATCTATCACTTACATGGCTGGACTTGCTGCTGACTTTTAGCTGGGAGCCAGGGATGTCTACAGGAGTACCTATACATGCACATTGGGCTCCTCAACATGATCACTAGGTTCTCACTGTTACTACCACAATATTCTATTGGACAACGGTCACTGGCCCCACCTCACCCAGATTCAAGGGGATGAAGAAGTAAACTCTGTCTCTTCATGGAGGAGCAACAGTATCATACTGCAGAATAAAGTGAGTAATGGGAGATATTATTGTGGTCATCTTTGGAAAATATAACCATCAGCA
The DNA here is from genome assembly GCF_046562875.1 of Panthera onca. Classification (NCBI taxonomy): domain Eukaryota; kingdom Metazoa; phylum Chordata; class Mammalia; order Carnivora; family Felidae; genus Panthera; species Panthera onca. The sequence goes on from NC_138350.1 coordinate 63,466,847, forward strand.
ATTATTGACATACAATCGTGGGGTTGTTAAGCTTTCAGATAGCATGTACCCAGACTCCCCAGTTCCTCCATATGTTAGAGCCTCTCCATTTGTCTTCGGAGCCCTTTCTGCGTTAAGTGCCCTATTCCATAAATATTCTGGGCTGTCATGTTCTTTTGGACATCAGTCTTTCAGCCTCTTCCCCTGTCAAAGCTCTCCTATCTTGCATTCTATTTCCTCAGGGTAAACATGAGTGATGTGGGACACTTGATTTTCTTCTATATTAGAGCCTCTGTCCAGATATCTACTGAAAAAAAACTATGCTTCCAGAAGATTTAGTACAATGTGACTGTTAAAAGGTAAACTGAGGTACATTAAAATTTTGGAGAGTTTTTAAGCAAACATCTATTCCAGTCAGGCAGTGCCAAACCAAATATGATTAGGAGTGCTCCACCTGCAGGAGCTAAAGAAAAGGCTTTTATCGAACAGGTGTAGAAGCCAAACAAAGAAGTTATTTGATTGGCTATAGCTTAAGCTGTTGCTTTATTTGGGAAAGTCTAGTTGTCTGTTTATCATTAATTTAGATTTCTTAACTTTAAGGCATTTATAGGAATTGAGTCTGGCTTCTATTTTGGTTTATTTATGTAAGCTACCAGGGTATTGGAGACACCTCAGTCTAATGGTCTCCTTGTTTAATTACTTTCACAGGGAGCATGTTTTTCATTGCTGGCAAAGATTTAGGCTATAGAGGGCTGCAGAGAGCTCAGATGTATAGTGTAAAAACTTCAAGAAAATACCCTTTGCCGTTTAGTTTTTAAAGTTTGGAACAATGCCATGCATAAGAAGCCAACTTCTTTAATTTCCCATGATGAGACTATAGCCTTGACAGCCTTACAAAGCCCTTCAGAGGCGAAGCTGCCAGGGCATAGCAGCTCCCATCCCGAAAGTGGGAGGAGGTGGAGGTGCCATACATGTACACAACCAAAACCTTTTACTATAGATGCAAAAAAATTCTGTCATCAGACCTACTTGTATTTCCCTCATGTCTCCCTAAAAAGTCCCATTATTAACCATGGAATAGGAAATAACAACCATTATACAAAGCAAGACAGTGTAGTACAATGGTTAAGCATCACCCTTGGAGCTGAAAGGCCTGAGTTCAAATCCCAGCCCTGTGACCTACTCTTTGGAAGTTAAGCATCTCTCTCTCCTCCTTGGTTTCTTCAACTGTAAAGTGAGGGTAATGATAGTAACTGTTTCCAAAAACTAGCTTGAGAATTTCATTTACCTGACATATAGAAAGTACTACAGATATTTGCTATTATGCTTATTTTGATCCTTGCCACTTTTGAAGTATCTCCATGATATTAAAGGAGAATAGTAGATAGTGTGACCAATATGAGATTAGATGATATGCATGCACCCTTTTGGTGTGCTGGCTGGTTAATGCGTTACCCCTCCCAGGGAATATAATGCAGTGGAAGCCATCATTGTATCAATATGTTCCTGCTGGGTCCATGGCTCTTTAAGGAAAAGAGCATATGGTAGAATTTCAGGCACCATAGGAGGTCAATGAGAGGAATATTTCTGTTGAAGGGGAAGAAACTCTGTTAAAGTTGCTGATTTTATCTACTCATCAAATTCTCTGTTCTCTTTAAGTATAAAAATAAAATTATTTGTGTGTTTCTTTCCTTTATTCATTATAAAGTTTTATTCTATGGCTTTTAGTTTCTAAAAACACCACAAAGGCAGTGACAGAGGTACCTCCCAAAATGTGAAGAAGATCTGACTAGAGATAAATGGAAATTCAAAGCCTGTGATTCCATAATCAGGAAGAATATGTTGGCTCCAAAAACTAATAGAGCAATGAGAATAGGTAGAAAAAGATATATTGTTTTAAGGAGTATTCTGACTTGGATAATTACTAAGAGCTAAGAAGAAAAGTAATTATGCATCAACATGACTGCTATTTGAAAACAAACAAAAATAAAACCAATACTAAAAACCCAACAGCCAAAAAAAATAAATAAACAAATAAAAGTTGTTTTCAGCCACCTATTCTGTTATAGGAACTATTTAACTTGCATAATAGACTTAGGAGATTTTATTAATTCAGTTTTACATTGGAGGAAATCAAGACACGGAGAAATCAAGTAACTTGCCCAGGTCCTGCAGGTGGTGGCTTTATATGCCAAAAGTCAGACTCAAATGTTTCTGACTCTATGTTCCATCTCTGAAACCCTATCCCTTGCTCACACATCAGTGCTAACAACACAAGTCCTGGTTTCTCATCTTGGCAGGAATGGTGGTCCATAGTCTATCGTAAAATATTCTTCTGCCTTATCTTTCGTTACCTCCCAAGACCAACTCTCTATTCCAGCCAGAACAGTCTTCTTACAGATCTTGTTAATCTGATTTGCCTAGCTCTGTCCTCTGTCCCCTTGTGTTTCCCACCAATGATATTGTCCTCTCCTCCACTCTGCTGATTTAAACCTTGACATTCCTCAGAACATCTTCAACATTATCAGCTCTGTGCACCTTCTGAACTCCCAAATTCAGTCCATTATCCCTCCACTGAACTCAGTGTGTCATTACTGGGGTTCAGCTTGCCCCAGGTCCTAGCATTTTCTGAAGTATAGACCTTGCCTCCATGAATAGGGCAGAGTCTTAAGTTTCCTCTTGGATCTTTATGTAACACATAGTAAGTCCTTAATAAATGCTGAGTAATTGACTATTGGTCAGTTCTTGAGCAGTTCTGTGACAAAAAAAAAAAAAAAAAAACAAAACAAAACAAAAAAAAAAAAACAAACAAACACAAAAAACAAAAAACCCACCACAACAAGAAAACCCAAGGCTTGGGATTAGTCTGTCACTGATAAAGAATTTCATGAGAGTAAGTTTTTGGGAACAAAGATGATTGGAGGAGTTTGTAGGAAAAGCTCCATCTTTAGAGGAGAGCACATTTTCTTACAGAAAATGCCACAGTAGTACCTAGGTGGGAGAAAGCAAAAAAACTTTATAAAAAACTTTATAAGTGCAAAGTGCAACATAAATGGATGTGACCTAGATGTGCTGTTGGTGTTATTTAGTGTTCAGATTAGGCAAAAGTGTTGAATCAGCATTGGAAACCAAGAGGTAAATTGACAGGTCTTTGCCAGATGGCCTTCAAATTTTCTATGACAAGAATAAAAACTATGGCTAAAGTAACCAATACAGAAAAAAAAAAAAAAAAGATAAGGCCCAATGACTTGAAAATCTTCACATGCTTCAGCCACAGATATATGAGTGTTACTGTCTTTTATGCACTGAAACAGGCTTGTACTTAATCTTTCTGCTACTTAATCTTATTGTCTAGAAAACAAAGAGCCTCAACTGTACAATTATAAAGTTTGGTTCAGTCATTTTGAATAATCTGTATCTTCCAACAGGCTTAATCTCAGACAAAGATCTGAAGTAGAGAACCTTTGTAACTGAAAACCCCTGCCTACTTTTCTAGAATCTACATCCCCCAACCTACCTCCCATCTTCCCAAGGTAGCAAATGCTGTCATGCTGCCCATGGTGTATTGCTAACAAATCCGTATCTGTATTTTGAAGTTTGCAACAACTTTCTTGGGTATTGTCTTTTGTGGCCTTCACAGATATGTGTGAGACAGAAACAAACCCCATTTCCAGATGTGAAAATTGAGGGCTTTTTAAAAAAATTTTTTTAGATGTTTATTTTTGAGAGAGAGAGGCAGAGCATGAACAGGGGAGAGGCAGAGAGGGAAGGAGAGACAGAATCCGAAGCAGGCTCCAGATCTGCACTGTCAGCATAGAGCCCAATGTGGGTCTCAAACTCCCAAGCCATGAGATCATGACCTGAGCTGAATTCAGGTGCTTAACAGACTGAGCCACCCAGGTGCCCCTGAAAATCGAGTTTTAAGGAGGTTAAGAAACTTAGTCATTGGGATTTGAAGTCTTGGAGCAGGTAGTTGAACCCCCAAATCCTTCTTTCTTTCTCGAGACCATGTTCTCTCATAGGATCCAGCACTGTGGGTGATGTTGCAAACTGATCTAATTGTGCAGGTCTATGCCCTCTGTCCCACAGCTGTGCTGTCTTGCTCTTCCTCTCCAGTTCTTCACTCTACTTTCCTAAAATCTCAAGCATAGCACAATAGGGTCTGTGTTCATTCAATAATGAAACAAAATTATCCCAGTAAATATTCAAAAGGGTAATTTCAGAGTCAACACATGAGGCCTAAGAAGTGTAATGGTAAATTTGGAGGTTTTAGGGCCTGATTCAGAAAGGAAGTAAGACAGGCAGAGGGCTTCTAAGTTTTATTTTGAATCTCCAACATAATTGTTTTGCCTTCAACCAACGTACAGTGGCAAGAGTTGAAGATGGGTAAGAGTGGAGATTCAATGGATGTAAAAGGAAAAGTGCTGTCTTTAGGATTAGATAGGTATAAACATATAAATATGTAGATTTTTTTTAATTGGGCAAGATTGTAAATTCCAAGTACAACATACAGTACAGCAGCATGTGGTGAAGTTCTAAACTCTGAGATGTCCAGCTAAAGTGTTCAGTGAGAAGTTGAGAGAAGGGATCAGGGTGACTGTCAGAATGAGTTTCAGGAGGTGGATTTGCACTGAGTTCGAAAAGATATGTACACTCTGGAGGTGGTGGTGATGCTGGCACTGGGACTGACAGAGTGCTGGAAGACGAATTCACAGTTTCTGTTGAAGAAGGTACATATGATCTTCACCTCATCTGCCTCCTCCTACACTAGTATGGAAGAGAGAGTCAAGGTACAGAGAAAGGAAGGGGAAGGTATGCCCCTGACATCTTGACACAGGGATTCTGAAAGCAATATGGAAGAAATCTGAGGAGACAGGGAGGGAGTGCCTGTCACATGTGTTAAACTACAATTTCCCAATAACACTACTTTTCCATTTGTACTTTATCTCCTCCCTTGTGTCCCAGGCCCTGTGCCAGGCCCTGGGATGCTCCAGTCTTGAAACACTTCAGAACAACCCTTTACTGCTCCCCAGGGAGACAGCTGAATTCTCGCACATCTGTGCATTTTATAGAAACTGAAGCATAGGCAAATTGGTTTGTTTTGAGTGGGGAGGGAGATGTAGGAGTGTCCAATCTTCTTTACCTTTACAAGATTCCTTGAATACAGTTCACTTCATAGCCCAAATGGCTGGTTTATATGGGTGGACATAACAATCCAAACACTCTTAGAAATAGGCAGAAGAATAACTAAGGGGACTTGGAGGGGCCCAACCCCCTTACCTTCAACTGCTGACACTTCCATTTTCCACTTCATTTGGGGTAACACCTTCTCTCTCTCTCAATCTCTCTCTCTCTCTCTCTCTCTCTCTCTCTCTCCCACCTCTCCTTTTTAGTTTTAATTAATAGACTTTATTTTTATAGAAGTTTTAGATATACAGAAAGTTGATCAGAAAGTACAGTTCTGTATGTCCCCCTTATCCCCAGTCTTCCCAATTACTAACATCTTACCTTAGTGTGGTGCATTTGTTATAACTGTTGAACAAAGATTTATATATCAATATCATATATCCAATATTATAGTATGACACAGAATAGTTTCACTGCTTAGAAACAAAGTATTTTTGCTAAAGAACCTCTTCCTGTTATAATTAAAATATAAACTCTGTAGCCAAACAGACATGAGTTCAAATTGGGGCTCCTGGATCTGTGTGCCCTTTCTACACCCAGCTTCTCCTTCAGACACCTGAGGAGTGGAACCATTCTTTTAGTTGGTGATCATGAAGAAAAAAAAGAGATGACATTTGCCAAAATTCTCATTTAGCTACTCACCAGTATGATAATGAGAAACCATAATTGTGAGTGGCTGAATGAGATGTTATAGTAAAAGAAAGAAGAACCTCTGTCAAGAGTTAGGGCATGGCAGAACTGGAGAAAAGGCCAGTGTGTGTGTTTATGTGTGTGTGTGTGTCAAAACAGTATTTGAGCAATTACAGAGAAATAGGAGGACCCTGGGGACTGGTGGTTAATAAGGTAAATGTGATGGGTGAAGTTCTCAGAAATAGAACTAGTACATCAATAGACACAAACATATGCTGTAAGACTAAAAAGATACAAAATCTGAGAGTAGGCAATAGTATAAAAAAATCTCAGTTGTATTTCTTATTCAGTGTTTACCTTTGACATATTTAGATCTTATTAAAGAGAAAATTCTGTTTTATGTTGTAAAGGTATGCTATTTTTTTAAGTTTATTTATTTACTTTTGAGAGAGAGAGAGAAAGAGAGTATGCATGTGGGGGAGAGGCAGAGAAAGAGACAGAGGGAGACAGAGAATCCCAAGCAGGTTCTGCGCTGTCAGCATGGACCCCGATGCAGGGCTCAAACTCATGAACTCTAAGTCCATGACCTGAGATGAAATGAAAAATTGGATGCTTAACCAACTGAGCCACCCAGGTGCCCCTAAAAGTAGGCTATGTTTTATTTATTATTATTACTACTGTTTAATTTTAGGATTCTTATAGTAACATACTTTTTTTTTTTTTTGGTTTTAGTAATTTACATAGACAAATCATAACAAATACCCCATACCAACCAGTAGTGTGTTGATTAATGTTCTTAAAAGAGAAATCACTTTAATGTTGGTCTATTCTGTTCACCCTACCATCCCCGGACCCTTCTTTGGAGGACATGAATTGATAAGCTACATCAAACCCTATGGCACTATATTCTTAGTGTTGGCCTATCAGACAAATATCTAAATAAAAGGTTAAAACAGAAGAAAATATTAACAGGAAGTTTAAGTGTGTTTGAGGGATTGAAAACTGGCTTCCTATATTATTGTGTTAAAGTCCCCCTTTCAATAGAGCTAGGCACTTGAGGATCAGGGAATCTGAGGGAGGTCAGCAAAGTTCTTTCACTAGTGTTGAAAATAATGAGCAAGAACATCAGGATTCTACTAGTTCTCAGGAACCATTACTAAGTTCAAAAAAGTAGTTCTTGGTATTTCAGGCTTTGATGACCCTTCTGCTCTCTCCTGAAAGATTTACCATGTGCAGCTCGGTAATCTACTTTATTTGTCTATTATTTTGTACCAAGAAAGAATCTCTAATTTGTGCACACCAGTGGCCATAAATAACTGATAATATCTTCAAGCTTTTAGAATTTTGTTTATTGTGTGACCCATCGGAATATTTTTTTAAAGTAGTAGAGTGAGAGGAAAGGTGTTGGTATTGTAATTGTAGACTTCAGTTGTTGGATCGCAGAGAGGACATTTGAAGAGATAGGTGGAAGAGACAGGAAATGAGAAATGAGGAATATCTGGGGTCCCTGAAATCAGACCACCCATCAGCATGTCCTCCACAGTTCAGAGAAGTGAATCCTACCTAGATTCTACCTATCTACATTACACCTGTTCTCCTTCCAATGATGGTTTACTTTCACAGAACCCCACATTTAAGAAACGGGGTTTAAGGTGTCTGACTTCAACGTTTACAAAAGAATGTTTTGAAGGAATTCTCTTTCCAACATATAAAATGGCAGGCTGCCTTAGAGAGGATTTGGGAAGAAAAAGAAACAATTTTCCTTATTCTGTTAATGCATTGCTAGTGTGCTATTGCTGCCAAGTGTCCCCAGGGGTGTGAGGCTTTCTCTCACTCTCAGGGCCATTTTTTTGATGCTGTTGCACAGAGACCTTCTAGCATAGAAGGCCCTGTCTTATGAATGTGTACCTACCTACCAAGACATTCCCACATACATAAGAAAGGATTATTTAGGACTGGTTCCCATTTTTCCGTTTCAAATCTGGGCTGTGGGGTTTTTTAGTTGCTGTTCTTTGATTTTATGCAAGGACAGCAGCATAAGGGAAGCTGGGAAGCTGCTCCACCAGGCTTCAAGCATATGCCTGAATTTGTTTACCACAAACAAAATCCTCTCAGCTACTTGTTACTGTCACCATGGCAACAAGATTGGGGTTACTTCTATCAACAAAGCACCACATAAGGCAAAGGCGGGCAGTTAATAAAGAAGAGCAATGATAATTATATAGCAGCCAGTTGCCGGCTCAAACACAGAGTCCTTTTTCCAAATTGTAGTTCCATTTTCTATGTAGAAATGGAAATTATAACTTAATATGCTTTGGAAAGCCATTCCTGTATTTGTCTAGGAGATGGAAAAATAAACAGCTGGAAATTCTCCACAGATCTTAACTCAGCTCCACAGCATAACCCTATTAGTAGGTTTATTTGCCTCAGTAGCATAAAACTGCCTCATTAATGAGTAAGAATATAAACCAGGAATAGCTATGGAAAAATTGATTTCTGATTTTAAATACAAAATATTGAAATGAGGACCCAGAGAACAGGAATGTACTTACTGAGGAAAGTGAGATTAAGTAGACAATTTCCTGTCCTTTTCATTGAGATAAGTAAGTTTAGGCAGACTGAATTCATAGCTGATAAATTGTATCTACTATTAATCAACCATCACACACTCTATCCATTTCATAGTTCCATACTTTAATTGCAATTGGGTAGAACTCTACTGGAGAAATATAATGAAGGATACACAGATGTAAATATACAGATTGATTAATTCACTAAACTTTAATTGGCTACTGACAATGTATACAGCAGGCTAGGCATTATATTAGTCCCAGAAGACATTAATATGAATAAAATAGAGGTCCCATTCTCAAAGACCTTGATAATATCACTGGATATGCAAACAGCAATAATTTAGGCAGGATGATATGGGTAAACCAAAGTCCTAGGAGTGATATTGAGAAAATGCAGAAAAGCGAATGCTAAATATTGTTAGGAAATTTTGATGTAATTTTTGATGTATATTCATCTTGGCCTTAAAAGATCAGAATAATACCTACAAGTGGAGAATGTGATCTCAAAGGTAAAATTGACAAAATATACTCATAAGTCTCAGCTCTAACTTTTATATCTTCACTTCCCCCTCACCATAAATATCGTTGTTAACTACCTGACCTTTCCTCTTGGACTGAGACATTTATCCAGGCATAGCAAGATGTATTAGCAATTGTGCAGACTCTACCTTGGTCCATGTATTAGTTTCCCAGGGCTGCTGTAAAAAATTGCCATAAAGTGGGTGGCTTAAAACAACAGAAATTTATTCTCACAGTTCTAGAAGTTAAAATCTAAAATCAAGGTATCCACGAATATATGCTTTCTCTGCAAATTCTGGGGAGGAACCTTTCCCTACCTCTTGTGTCTTCTGGTGGTTATTGCTAGTTCTTGGTATTATACCACTGTAATCTCCATCTCCATCATCATTCAGCCTTCTTCACCTGTCTCTCTTTTTGCCTCTGTATCTCCTTATAAGTACACTAGTCATTGGGTTTGAGACCCATTGTAATCCATCTGGCAAAGACTGTTTCCAAATAAGGTTACATTTATAGGTACTGGGGATTAGGATTTCAGTGTATCTTTTTTGGAAACACAATTCAACCATAGCATCCATGAGAAAGCATAGGGAAATTCTATCTATAACAGCCTTGGCCAGTGAGACCTGAATGCCTTCTGGGGGCAAGATGATGTTTAAACATTTGAAGTTCTCTTTGACCACTCCTAAGGAGCAAATCACCATATTTGGGAAAAGGAGGTGGTCCCACACAAGAAGTAGCATACCAGGAGCACACATGGTGCCTCTAGAAGGAAAGTGTTTTTTTGCAATTGTTGGAGACCCCAAATGAGAACTTATCAGTTGAGGGGGGGGAGGTGCAGATTGACAGTGTCTCCAAAGTGGGTTTTCAGACAGCTGGTAGGCTTATGTTATCCCAGTTCAGTTGTAATAATTGAGTCTAATTCTGGTTTCTGGAGGGCTGCCTAAGGACAGTCAGTCCATTCTTTTCTGTTCATCTATGCTGTCAGCTGAGTGGCATTTGTATGCTCCCATGGAATGACTGAGAATGGGGTTAGAGGATATATCCTGAGGTGTTGGTAGGTGATCTACATGGGAGGTTCAGGATCCAGGGCCATCCTCAGCTATTTTTGACAGATGACTGATTAAAGTTAAAGGGAATGACAATCAGATTGCGTTCAGAGCTCTACTGAATATATGGGGTATAGTGGACTCAATAGTTGCTTGCAATGGTTTAAGAGAATGGCACTGGGATGTTTTTCCTTGTAAGGAATGCTCTAAGGGCAACACTGAAATACAAAAGATTGTTAATGGCTCTCCTTCACCTCTTTCTCCTGAGATCTAATCTGTTTCATCCCTAGGTTTCTGTGTTGCTGCTTGCCACTGCCACAAACTGTTATATCATGTTCCAGTGGCTATAATTTCATGACACCCCCCCCCACCCTGCTCTGAATCATTCTCTTCTCACATCTCGACTTCTCAACAAGAAGGGCCAGGTGCAAGAGGAAGTGGGCATTTTTTATGATTATTACTATACTCATTACTATAGTGGTTCTTATTCATATAATCGAGAGCAATGCTGATCCAAGAAAAGAATCCAGGTGGCTGAATTGAAATTAGTTTTTGATACCTTAGGGCCCCTTTTGACCAGTTTGCTAGTCAGAGGATTAACCAACAGTTCAGCCTAGGGTTGCTGTTAGGGAAAGGAAAGAGGCATCATGACAAGAATGGTATAGATAGAATATCACATTTTCAAAATAAGTCTTTTATTCTTAGATGAAAAGAGAAAATTCCTTTTTTAGGGACAGCCATACTCAGTGACCAGAAAATTTACTAAAGTGTGTAGACCAGGAGAAGCTAAAGGAGGTACAGTCAAAAATATTTTTGTGTCAATATTTTAGAAAGCTGTTCCGATGCTCAATAATACCAAATGCCTCTGGGTGGCAGAGAGTATGGAATTTACATCAAATGCCATGATTATCAGCCCACTGTCAGACTGCAAATGGTTTGGAAAGCTTAAAATGCTAGTTTCAAAAGTCTCAAAGGCGTCAGATGTTTCGGTTACTCAAGCTGAAACAACAAAACAGTAACCAGAAAAAAGTGTCCTCAGAAGTGAGCTATCATTGAAAACCTCAGCAGCAGTCAGAAGTCTGATATAGTTAAGTTGCCAGGAGTAAATGCAGAAGGCTCCCTCTACCACAAGACAACTGTGTCAGATGTTTGCAAGAGTCACAAGACTAGCATACAGTGGACGGTCTCTTCTGGGCTGGTAGAAACATAGGACTTTTACTGTGTTCCAGTTTATGATGGCAGATGTGTTGCCATATGTTGTACCATGATGAATCTAGGCAACAATGATGCCAATCTGGGTGGTAGAGAGTCTCAATCAGCATCTTATTTTTGGCTAGCCTCATCAGAAAACAGGACTTTACTGTAAGTATTTACTTGAGTGACCCAAATAGTTCAGTTGGCAACCACTATTTGTTTTCATATTTTGTGGCCCCAAAGAGAGACGTCTTTAATCTGCCAGTCTGTGGTTATCCAAGTGAAAGACCAGACCATGAGGCCATTGGTAGTCACCTAAGAATCAGTAAAACTAAACAAGGTTCACCAAGGAGAGTGTTGCCCAGAGTCATGAGAAATGTCTTGAGTTCTGCCCATTAAGTAGGCCAACCATGTCTGCTTTTGTTTCCACCTACTTGGAGTTGGGCTGAACAGCCACAGAAGCCCAGTGGACACCATTGGATTTCAATAAGCAAAACTATCAGGGAGAGAAGCCCAGGCATTTAGGGAAGTCTCTGTAAATGCAGGGCCTCATAAGCCAGTAAATCTGCCTGAGGTGGCCGAATGGTGATTTAAAGTTTTCTCCTAAGAAATAGCCTCCACTTTTCTTTTTTTTTTTTTTTTTTTTTTTTATTTTATTTATTTTATTTTTTTATTTTTTAATATATGAAATTTACTGTCAAATTGGTTTCCATACAACACCCAGTGCTCATCCCAAAAGGTGCCCTCCTCAATACCCATCACCCACCCTGCCCTCCCTCCCACCCCCCATCAACCCTCAGTTTGTTCTCAGTTTTTAACAGTCTCTTATGCTTTGGCTCTCTCCCACTCTAACCTCTTTTTTTTTTTTTTCCTTCCCCTCCCCCATGGGTTTCTGTTATGTTTCTCAGGATCCACATAAGAGTGAAACCATATGGTATCTGTCTTTCTCTGTATGGCTTATTTCACTTAGCATCACACTCTCCAGTTCCATCCATGTTGCTACAAAAGGCCATATTTCATTTTTTCTCATTAGCCTCCACTTTTCTACATAAAGCTGAAATGTCACTAAGATCAGGCCATTTGCTTTCTTGAATGTTCCATTTCCTTTTGACAAGCTAGTTTTTTTTGGGTCCTTCCCATCCTGTTAGTTGCATTTGAATTGGTCCTCCCCCGATGGAAAGATCTCGCAAGATACTCACAAGCCTCCCATGGGTCAGGCATTTAGTTTTGACAAGAACCTGAGCACAGTAATAGTCACTTTTCAAAAAGGTTGTACCCTAGAGGCCATATTAGGAAGGCTACAAAGCCAAATGCTCAGGGGGTGCCTCTGAGTAGAGATTGCCTCCCTTTGTTGGAGAATCTAGTCAGCAAGATCATCCTTCACAAAGACTTTTGGCTCAAGGGTTCATTAGGCTTGCTGGGTGCCAAAGGTACTAACACTTCTCTTTATACGGTTCTTCCTGGCCATAATCCCCTGTGGCATTTATGGAAGGGGGATTACAAGCATGTAACATGTCAAATGAGCCAACTTTAATGGTGACAGAGAAGCTGCCAGTCCTCATGGCCTGCCCTGCCCTGCATCAACAAAGCTGCAGAGATGGAGTTGCCCAGGCCAGAATGCCAGATTCCCAGTTCTATATACCCAAAGTTCAGCAGTTTTTCAAGTATAAATGCTTGTCATCTTATTACCTGTTTTTGATCACTTTCTAGAGCACCAGCATAGTCTTTTTGTCCATTTTTACCCTGTTTCATAGTTGCTTTCTAGAGAGATTTGCCAATATACTTACTCAGCCATTACTAGAAGTTAAAATGCTTTAATTTTGTAGTCAAATCATCCTTTCAGCTTAACAGAGTCTTTTGAGGCTAATAAGGTAATTATCTATGTCCCCAAATGTCTAGAAACCAGGGCATCCTCAGAGACTCTCCTGTAAGCTACTATACACTTGTCTGTACTCAAATATCTGAGAAATCTTGGTCAACTTCATTCCCCACCCTGCTGCTCATATTGTACAGAATAAAGATAAACCAAGCCATGGGCCTAATAGAATGAAAGATGTTTTCTAGAGCTGCCTTGGGATACTCTTCCCCTCACTTTTTTCCCCCCGGTTCAGTCTTCTGTGAAGACTTTACCATTAATTAAATCTTGAGTGTAACTCTTAGATATGCAATGGATGTGCTTCCCAGCATCCCAGGGCACTTCTTTAGGTGATGTATAGAATTCATGTTGCAAGGCCAGTAAACATGACAATAATGGAAGAGGCCCAGGGATCAAAAGTAAATCAGGGCCTGAAATAATGAACATGTGGGCAGTTTTTTAACATTCTGATTTGTAATCTTTCATATATATTTTTAATATAATGAAGAGACAAAAACAGCTATCTCAATTATTCCCAGCGGTGCCCTTGGTCTGGAGAACTCATCCCACCCACAAACTCAGTTCTATCACTTTCTCCTGACCCTCTAGCTGGCATGATCACACCATGTCCCCAAAGTGCTGTGCTTACCCCAACTCCTCTAATAACAGGCAGTCAGAATTTTTTTTCTTCTTGTCCACAAATTTCCCAGATCAACCATTAGCCAATTGAAGAAAATTTTCTTCTTTTCTTCCTTCCTCCCTCCTTTCCTTTCCTTTCCTTTCCTTTCCTTTCCTTTCCTTTCCTTTCCTTTCCTTTCCTTTCTTTTCTTCCCCTTTCCTTTCCCTTCCTTCTTTTTTTCTTTCTACACTTCTTCTTTACTTCCTACCTTCCTCCCTTTCTCCTTCGCTTTTCCTTCATTCCTTTCTTTCTCCCTCCCTCTTCCTTTCTTCCTCTTTCTCCTTTTTTTTTTCTTTCTCTGTCTCCCTCCACCCGCCCCCCTTTTTAAAGCAAAAGCATTGAAAACAAAACTTTGCTGAGATGTTATGGGAAAACAAAGAAATAGGCAACAGGAATAACAAAGCCAAATACAATTGTCTGATTCTGTGATGACTGATAACATAAATTATATGGCATTCAGACTCCTAGTTCAATTCTTACTCTGGAAGAGTTAGGTCCTGGTACATTCTATCTAGGGAAAGTCCCATAGAAATACCGTCTACCTAAAGGAATCTTCCTTTCTTTACTCCCTGTCCTGAACAACAGCTAAGGATTGACCACATGTTACTTAAGTTTTGGCTTCCATGGGCATCTGTAGGCTTCTCTAATTTCCAGCCTCTGGTTTGTCGAAAGACTTTGTCCCAAACACCCCATCACTTCCAGCTTCAAGCAAGTGCCCACTACTGACATCACCAGATACTCCTTTCTCTGGAACTCTCTAGTCCTGTGTCCTTAAACTCTAATGTAGCTCTTTGCCCACTTTTTTCTTTTTCATCATCTGCTTTGCCTGAAATTTATTTATCTATTGATCATATACTAAATTTGTTGGTTTCCTAATTCTTTTTTTTCTCTTTAGCAAAATTTTTCTCCTCCTCCTCCTCCTCCTCCTCCTCCTCCTTCTTCTTCTTCTATTAGGCTAGAGTCCTGTTATATGTCATATTTCCACTCACAAGGCTCAGGCTACTAATTTTCTTAAGGCACACTGAAGTTACTTTTTATCTAAGAAACTCTGATGCACTTAAAGAAATATTCTCATAATTGTAAGTTTAAGTATTACTAATATTTTCTCCCATTTTTGTGGCTTTTACATCATTTAATGATCTTTTGATCAATAAGTCAATAAAGTCTATTCTAATAAAGTCAATTTTATCAGTTTCTTCATTCTAATAAAGTCCATTTTATCAGTTTTTCCTTTGTGATTATATTTGTGCCCTGTATAAGAAATGTTTTGCTGTGATAAAAGTAATGACTATATACACACATATATATTTAATATTATCTTCTAGAAGTTTGTTTTGTCTTTTCCTTTAGACTGAAAATAACCCTAGTTTTGGTGTTTGTTGATACTGTGACATAGAGGTCAGTTTTCATTATTTTTCATATGGATAGCTGATTGTCCAAGCATATTTATTGAAAAGAGAGTCCATTTTGCACTGCTCTGTAGTGTCAAGACTGTCATGTCCAGATACACATTGGTCTGTTTCTAGATACTCTTTCATTGGCCTTCTGTCTATTCTTAGCCTAGTAACACCTTGATCTAATTACTATAGCTTTGTAGTAAATATCAATATATGATATAACATGAACTCACTCAGTTTCTCTTCAAAATTTTTCAACCCTCTAGGTTCTTTGCATTGTTATGTACATTTTAGAATTAGTTCAAGTTACACACACACACACAAACACACATACACACACATACCAAAAGCATGGAGAAACCTTCTAGGATTTATACTGAATCGAGACTGGTTTAGAGACAATTGGCATCTTCCATTTCATGAATATAATGTATCCCAACTTATTAAGGTATTTCTTTTGTATCAATATTATTTTATAGTATTCTGTTTAGATATCTGCATATCTTCTATTAATATTTTTTCTAAGCCATTTGATTTTCTTCCAGTTAGAAATATTTTAAAAATTATATTTTCTTACTATTTGTTGTTTGAATGTAAAAATACAACTGTTTTTTTAGTATGTTGACCTGTAGCTAACAGCTTTGCTCTTCTCCATTCAACAACTTCATGTGTTAATTCTGATAATTTATCTGTAGATCCTTACATGTGATTATATCACCTGCAAATAATGACATTTTTATTTTGTTTTCCCATACTTACAAATTTATTTATTGTTTTTATATATTTATTCTAGCTAGGATTTCCAGTTCAATATTGAGTACAAGGAAAGTAGTATAATTCTTGTCACTCAGCATTGATCATTACATATGATGGTTGTAGATTTTTTTTGCAGCGGTGTTTCGTCAGATTAATGTAGTTTTCTTCTAAACCTAAGATACTAAGAGTATTTCTTATAACTAATGAATAAAAATTATAAATTTTTTTAATCACTGAGATGATTATATGATTTTTATCAGTTTATATGTTAACATAGGCCACATAAATGATTAACATTTTGAATCAAATGTGTGGACTAACTTTAAATCAGTCATGACAATGTTATCACATACATATATGTATACACACATAAAGATGTAGTTTAGTAACATTTTATTTAGATTGGCTGTAATTTTCCTCTTTGCTAATATGCTTATCAAATTTATATATAAAAATGCTTCATAAAGTGAATTTGAAATGATTTCCTTGTTTTTAAAATTTTATGGAAGAATTTGGGCAATATTACCATTATTTCTTTCCTAAATGTTTGACAGAACTCACTGGTGGTGAATTTCTAATTTTCCATTCTTTATGCAGGTGTTTTGGAAATAGTATTTTTCTATAAATTTGATCATTTTAAAGTTGATCACCAAACATTTTGAATTATTTTGCATCAAGTTTTTCATAGTATCCTTTTATTGGCTGTTAATTGTACAATTGGTATTACACTCTTTTATTCTTGACGTTGATATTTTGTCATGATTAATCTTGTCTGAGATTATATCTTAAATGTTTCATTTTAAGCTTGTATTTATGAATTTCACTTAAATATTTGCCTTCATATTTGTCATTTTCTTCCTCACATTTTACTAGGATTAATTTTATTTCTAACTTCATTGATTTTCAATTTGTTCCATTTTTAAAAATGTGTTGTTTGATTCTACATGTTTCCCTTTAATTGTGGATTTAGTTGCATTACCATGCTGTGATATTATTCAACTTTTTCTGTTGCCCCAGATTTATTTTTTGATCTGTGGTTTATTATAGAAGTTTACTTGTTAATTTCCAAACATAGTATTATTTTCCAGTTAATTTTTCATTATTGATTTCTAGCTTAATTGCACTGTAGTCAGAGTACACACTTTATATGATTTTAATGCTCTAACATTTGTTGAGACTCATTTATGGCACAATCTAAGGTTCAATTTTTGGAAATGTTTTCATGTATGTTTGATAGTTATGCATTCTGGAGTTGTTAGTTACAATGTCCAATATATGCCAGTTAGGTCACGTTTTCTAATCATTGTGCTCAAATATTCTACATGTTTGCTCTTTATTTTATAAATGTATTGACTGGTATTGCTCAGATCTCATACCATTCATCATGTCTCTTCTTATCTTCTGTGTATTCAATATATTTATTTATTCATGTTCTTCATAATGCTTATTGTATTTTGACCTTTCTTCCAGTTTACTATTAACTCCCTTCAGTTGTGTCATATCTGCAATAAACCCAACCACTGCATTCTAAACTTTTGTTGCTGTATTTTTCAATTTTTGAGTTTTTATTTAATTTTTTGAATTTTCAGTTTTCTGCCAATAATATCCCTTTTGTCTCCTATTTATATGAACACATTAAGCATAGTATTTTAACATTTGAATCTGATAATTCCAATATTTGGAGTCCTTCACTGTCTCTTTCCACTTTCTGTCGCTTCTGCTCTTTTTCCTGCCCACTGCTCCCTCTCATCCCAATACAAAACTCATGTTTCCTGTCATTTAGTGTTCCTGGTTATTTTGGAGTGTGCACTTGATACTCCATTTGCAGATTTGTTTTAAGAAAGAATTTGAGGCCTAGAATGTTGTGTAATTTTTTTTAATGTTTGTTTATTTTTGAGAGGTAGAGAGAGGGCAAGCAGGGGAGGGGCAGAGAGAGAGAGAGAGGGAGACACAGAATCCAAAGTTTACAGCTGGCAACACAGAACTGTGAGATCATAACCTGAGCCAAAGTTAGACTCTTCTACCCAGGTGCCCCTGTAATTGTGTGTGTGTGTGTGTGTGTGTGTGTGTGTGTGTGTGCGCCAGATGTGCACTTATGCACTAGGGTGTACTAGAATTCCTGCATTACCCCCATCTAATTTGAACGAATGAGATAATTCAGCATTGAACTGAAATGCCTATGAGGGTCTTTTTAAATTCTAGAGCACCTTTTCTTCTGTGGTGCAATCTGTCACAATCAAACTCACAACCTAGAGGCTTACCACTACTGCCTCCCCTTTGGAGGGGCCTGCACTCTACCACCTGCATTTTTAGTTGATTGGGGCTGCTAAGAGTACATCCTACACTCTTAGTTTCCTGGCTTTTCCATTTTTTGGCTAAAGGAAAAGTGTCCACAAATGTTAGGATTAATTCCCTGTTTATCTTTCTTCCCCCAAATCCTCATGTGATAATCCTTTACTATCATATTAGCTCAATAATGCTCACAAGCATTCTTTTTTAACATTTTGTACAGTTTTTTTTATAGCTGTGCTTTGTGAAACTATTAGTCTTAATTATTTAGTCCAGCATGCATGGAACAGAAGTGGTAAATTTATTTACCTATTTACTTATTATCTATTTCACACATAAAACATCTCAAATTTTCTGTTGCTACAATACTGAAGTCTAACTATCACAGCTCCAATCATATCAAGTAGTGTTCAATAAATATTTTTGAATGAATAAATCATAATCATATAACATTAGTTAAACATTAAACAAGTAAGGTTGGCATCCTTTCAAATTACTATTCTTCATACATTTGCAGTCTTAATAGATATACTAACTTGACTAGCATATGCAAACTTCAGCTTAATATGAAATTAGAAATTCCTGATTATCCACTGTGAATAAGTCACTTAATTTTCCAAGTTTTCAGTTTCTTTATCAGTAATAACACCCATTTCACAGGCTTACTCTGAGTGACAAAAGAGTTTGTGGAAACATCTCACATGATGGCCGGAATTATTAATTAATTTATTTCATAGTTGAGTTAATACACACAAGACTGAAGAAATAGGAGCCAAGTGTTAGGGCTGTGGAGGATTCACTCTTTTATTGAGGACTGTTACGTGGTTGTGAATTTCATATATGCTAGTCTTCCTGCCAGGTGGGGAATGGGGTGTGAGGCCAACCTGAAAGGGAAACCTAAGACGGTTTTAGTAGTGATGGAATATTCCAGTGCGTTAATTTGAAACCATGTAGGGAATAAATTTAATGGGACATGATGATTGCACAGGTGTAGAGGGTGATGTGGAGAAAAAGAAAAAACAAAACAACTCCCAATTATTTTTCTTGAGATACCTTTTTATAAATACACTTAGGATTTTTGAATCAACTTTGATTTTACTATTGTTTTCTTCTGGTCCTCTATTCATGCTTTCTCAATTTGATTGTTTTACTGCTTATTTTTCACCATCCTCTTTCTGTTTCTTTTGAGTCTTGGTTTTTAAAAATCATTACCCATTTCATTTATTCATGTAATGAAACCCATCCTGCAGCCCAGACGCCATTCCAAAGACCTGCCACATTTCTAATTCATTATTATTTTCTTAATCCTAAAATCCAAATTTCCTCATGTCAGCCCTTTGCTCCCTCCTGCCACTATAGGCATTACAAATCAACTGTAATTGTTCCCACTGCCTTAAAGTCCTACCCAGCTAATCTGTCAAAGGAAGGCTGCCAGAGTCCCCCACCCCAGCTTCAGACATTGCAGTCCTCTTTTACTCACTCTGAGTGGCTGCCATTTCTTTCTCTCCTCTAACCTGGGGATTTATTCAAACACAGTTTTACTGAACACTACAACCTTCAGTTTCAGAGTAATTACTCCAGTGAATCAGAGGAGAGTGACTGAGCATCCTTATTTATACTGCAGTGATGAGGATATTTACCTTCATGGGAGGATTTGCATTTTGAAAGAGAAAGTCTAGAAAGAAAATCAATGAAACACTAAAGGCAGCTTTTCCAGTGATGTGAGACTTTCTTAGAGGTGATAGTTTGGAAATTCTTTCTAGGGAGTCATTTAACCTGGGTGATGATCCACTCCATCTAGAAATAGGTAGAGGTGGGGCGCCTGGGTGGCGCAGTCGGTTAAGCGTCCGACTTCAGCCAGGTCACGATCTCGCGGTCCGTGAGTTCGAGCCCCGCGTCAGGCTCTGGGCTGACAGCTCGGAGCCTGGAGCCTCTTTCCGATTCTGTGTCTCCTTCTCTCTCTGCCCCTCCCCCATTCATGCTCTGTCTCTCTCTGTCCCAAAAATAAAAAAAAAAAAAAAAACGTTGAAAAAAAAAAAAATTAGAAATAGGTAGAGGTGCCACAAGATCATTGGTCATCTTTTTCTACCCTACTGGGTAGAAAATAGGTTATCACCCTGACAATGATTTTCTTAAACTCAGCGAACCTGAGATTCCATAAACTAGCCTAGAGGAGTCATTCTCAAACTTTTCTGCACATTAGAAACCCCTGGGGAGTTTAAAAAAAAAAAAAGATGCTAATGCTCAGGCCAAGTTAAATCAGAATCTCTGATGGTGGACTCAGGAATTGGTCTTTTAAAAATGTGCTTCTCAAATGTGTTGTTGACATGAATTACCCAGGGATCTCTTTAAACGGGAGATTCTGAATCAATATTTGGGATGAGTATTGAGATTTTACATTGAGGGAGCTGGAAACCCATTTTTAAACTTGGCTGTACATTATAATCACTCTGGGGAATCAATGAATGAATGAGGAATGAATGAATACATATATACATACATACACACATAGAAATTAGAAAAAGATGCCCAGATTCCAGCCCCAGAGAATAACAGCAAATTACACTAATATTGTTCATATTAACCTCACCACTTATAGCTGATTGCCTAACCCAGAAAAGAGAAAAGAAATTCTCTGATGGGTACAATAGAGTAAGGTATGATCAGAGGCAGGGTTTTTCCTTTCTGTATTTGCAGCTCTTCCTGAGGATGAAGAGAATTTCACCAAAAGCCTATCAAATATTTGTGGGTATGGAAACATCAGCCTCAGTCAAAACAAATGCTCTCCCTTCATGTGCTTTGATAATCAGCTATGTGATATCAGGGAAAACAAACCCAACCTAGCATTCACCAGGTAATTTTCCACAAGTAAAACTGAAGCAATGAAGGATTGGGGAACATGTTTTGCCAACTTAAATTCTGTGCTTCTTTTTTATCTTCAGCATTTCAAATGGAATTTAAATTTTGGAGGGTTAGAGTTCATTTACTTTTTGGCAGAACAGCACTTCCTGTTTCTAAGAAAAAGGCCCCAGAATGCTTCTTTCACGTCAAACGCTATTACAAAACAGTGCTTGATGAATTGATGCAAGTGAATGAAAAACACATGGATTAAGTTCCATTAGCAGCCACATGGGTTTAATAATTAAGGGAAAATGGTTGACAAAAAAGAATGTTTTGAGTTTTGCCAAATTGAAATTTTGTTTAAAAAAAAAAATGTGCTTAAAGTCACTCATCCCAAACCTGATGTATGCCTGTGAATACTCATCCCTAACCAAAACAACCCAAATCAAGTTCATAATTTGAGACCCAAGCAATAAATTCCGCCCTCTCAAAAACCAGTTCAACACTCAATGGATTTTGGGAATTGTGAAATCAATGAACCATCCTCCTGTGAAAGTAAATAAAGGAAATGTCATTTAAAATAGAGTTGGGAAGTCCTGAAGGGGGTGCTCTAACCCAGGTATCATTCCTTGCAGAAAGAGGAAGGTAAGAGCTATTCTTGATGAGAAAGGATACTTTTGACATAAGAATTTATCTCATGCCTTGAAGAAAAGTAAGATCTATCCATGTCCCAGCAACAAGGCACTTGAGAAACCGCAACAACCCCAAACTCTTGTACTCTCCAATAAACTTTTATTCAGGAACAGTCCTCCCTAATTTCCTCCTAAAACCTGATAAAAGCCGACCTTCCCTTCATCTCTTTGGACTTGCCTGTGGTTTGCCCTACCTTGCTCTTTCTGAATCGCATTCCTCTATTTTTGAATAAACTCATTTTTTATTTAAATAAAACTGCTCTTTGCTCGGTTTAAAGTTAACACTCTTGTCATTGAACTGTCTTAAGTAATTTGTTATTTTGTTCACATCAGGTAACTCATAGTTTCTGACAATTGTGGATTTGGCTTCTCTTCATTAAGTACATTAAAAAAAAATTTTTTTTAATGTTTTTATTTATTTTTGAAGGAGAGAGAGAGACAGAGCATGAACAGGGGAAGAACAGAGAGAGAGGGAGACACAGAATTTGAAGCAGGCTCCAGGCTCTCAGCTGTCAGCACAGAGCCCGATGTGGGGCTTGAACCCACAAACTGAGATCATGACCTGAGCTGAAGCCAGATGCTCAACCGACTGAGCCACCCAGGCACCCCTCATTAAGTACATTTTAAAATCAATCTCATATACCTGAAATCAAAGTAAAAAATGCCTCACAAGTAATGGCTGTAGAACCACTCTTACCCTATAAGTACAGATGCTATCCCTTGATAGATAAGTAAAAGGCAAGTTATTTAAAACTGATTTATTTCCCTCATAATTATAAACAAGAAGGTGAGACTTGATTAGTGGTTTACAATTATAAATACTTTGGACTATTCAACCAGTAAAATTCTCTGTATTGTATCCCAACAGTAAAAGAAGATAGAAAAAGTAGCAGATAGTGAAATGAAATCCACAATTATGTCAATAATTACAAGATTGGGAAAGATGTACCTTTGGACAAGTGTACTATTTTATCTCATTTCTATAGGTAATTATATAAACACTGAATTTAATGTCAACAAGAGGTAGTCTTCAATTTTCTATTATCCTTTCCACCTATTGTTTAGAAATTTCTGCCTCAGCAAATTATAAGCATATCAAATAGAAGAGATCCAAAATTGTCTCAATATCTGTTCAACAAGGCTGTTCTTATGCCTTTAAAACAAACCAAAAAAACTATTGATTGCCCCACCAGTTGCCCAACTTAAACTAGAAACTCTAGGCGCACCTGGGTGGCTCAGTCAGTTAAGCATCCAACTCTTGATTTTGGCTTAGGTCATGAACTCATGGTTGGTGAGTTTGAGCCCCACGTTGGGCTCTGGGCTGACAGTGCGTAGCCTGTTTGGGATTCTTTCTCTCTCCCTCCCTTGCTTTCTGCCCTTTTCCTCCTCTCTGTCTCTCAAAATAAATAAATAAACTTAAAAAAAAAAGAAGGTACTAAATAAATATATATTGAATGGGTAGGTGAATGATTTCCCTATGAACATCTAGGATGTTACAAATTTAGTTATACAGAAACTTCTGCAGTAAATATTCTTATGCATGAATTCTTAATGTGTTTATTTCAGTGTCTTTATGAGTTCAATTCCTAAAAATAGAATTGCTTGGACCAAGAACACACATTTCACATTTTGATAGACATTCCAAATTATCATATAATAATGTTGCATCAATTTGTACTTCACACCAAATGTGAAGGAGAGAGCATATTTTCCATACTCCTACCAATTCTTTTTATATACTTAGAAGTTATTCATATTTCCTTCATAAATACCTGCTCAAAATTTTCTTTATTTCAGAATTTTATTTGTATGAAGTTTAAGATACGTGTAAATAAGTATGTAATTATAGATCTTTTAAAATACTGATTTTTTAAATGTTTACTTATTTTCTGAGAGAGAGAGGCCTACTGAAGGTGAGCAGAGGAAGGGCAGAGAGAGAGGGTTACACAGAATCCAAAGCAAGCTCCAGGCTCTGAGCTGTCATGTCAGCACAGAGCCCGATGTGGGGCTTGGACTCACAGGCTCTAAGATCATGACCTGAGCCAAAGTCAGACACTTAACTGACTGAGCCACCCAGTGCCCCTTAAATATTGATTTTTAAGTGATATTTAATATAAGTCATTTACAGAAATTGCAAAGATATTTTCTCAGGTGATATTTGTACTTGTCAATGATTATCTTTGCTCAGAAATTATTTTATCTGTTAAAAAACTTTTATGGTTTGTTTATGTTTTTTAAATCTTGTATCAAAAATCTTTTCCCCTGAAACACTTAAAAGTTTGTTCATTTGTAGTATATTTTTTGTATTCTTTTGTTGTGTTTTTCTTTGATTTATCAATAGTTTTCATGAAAAAAGTTAAGGGTAAAGCTATTTATAATAATGACTTCATATAGTGAAATCTTATGTATACTCATGACTATTTATAGACCCCCTCCTGCTGTTCTCTTCTATTGATCTGTTAGTTTTCTTATGCCAGGGACAAACTGTTTTGATTACAGCAGTTTTATGATATATTTTAATGTTTTATACATTTCCTTCTTTTAATACAAAAGTACAGATATTTTTAAAAAAGAGTATTTTCCACTTCATTTGAAACATAGAGGTAGCTTCTATAGTTAAAAACCAACAAACGGAAATTATATCAATTGAGGTTACATTGAATTTATCAAATTATAAGGGAAGAGCTAGCATCTTTGCAAAGTATGCCTTTCATATATTTTGGTTTCCCTTTATGTACTTTGAGACAATCTGGTATTGGTATTAATTTTACTTCTTGCTTTGCAGATGTA
The DNA here is from genome assembly GCF_046562875.1 of Panthera onca. Lineage (NCBI taxonomy): Eukaryota > Metazoa > Chordata > Mammalia > Carnivora > Felidae > Panthera > Panthera onca. Next base: position 63,491,274 of record NC_138350.1, read on the forward strand.
TGCCAAATTTATATTTGCATTTCTAGAGTTGCATTATACAATATTGCCCCTATTTTGGTAACATTATCAATAGTATCTTTTTGCCTGTATGAACAAATGCAAATTTTTAAGCATGCTAAACCAGGACCATTCTAAAATAGCCCTAGCTTTCTTTTCTTACTGAATGTCATAGTCTCTCAAGAACACTTTTCTCTAATCTCTCCAAACTGTTCCCTAATATTTTACTACTTTCTACATATCCCTCGTACTAGCCTGGAAAACATGTTAATTTCTGTCCTGTAAGACTAATTCATGATTGTGTGAATCTTAGAGCAAAACAATGTGATACTGCCTTTAAGTACAATAAGAATCCATAGACTGTGTAGATAGTATTACTTTTCCAATAGCTGGGCACATAATAGTTTCTTGTCCAATAAATATTTGTTAATTTAATAATAGATTTAATTATATATGTAAGATATATAGCTATATATCTTAGATTATTATAGTCATGGTTTTTATTTCCTTTTTTGCCAACGCATAAATAGTTAAATCAAAATAAGTGAATTTATAGATGACCTGTATCTATAGTTAAACAAAAAAGATTTTAAATAATGAACAAGAACCAAACTAATAGTATTTTAGCAGTTACAAATCTTACTGCTTAGAAACATCTTGCTATCTTTTCTCAAAATATAGAACAGAAAAACTTGTTAAATCTTAGCCAAGAACCAGAAATGTTCATGGTATCTGAACTTTTGGTATTAAAAGATAAGGTTAAAAAGTACCACATAAGCCAAAATACATCTGATTATGCTTTAAGTAACTGTCTCTGTATAGTGGTATATTACCCTCCCCCAAAAAAGTGTTATCTTTATTTAAATTTAAGTATAAAATGGTTTATACTACTAACAAGAAAGAAAATAGAATGAAAGACTGGGTAACCAATATTTTAGTGGTGCACAACTGCAATGCATATAGAGATAGCTCTCCTAAAGATATGTCCGTGCCATATTCCCCAGAAACTGTGAATGTGATCTTATTTGGAAAATGGGCCTTGGCAGATGCAATTAAGTTAGGGACCTTGAGATGAGGAGATAATCCTGGATCATTCGGGTGTGCCCTAAACCCAATGGCAAGTGTCTTTATGAAAGACAGAGGAAGATTTAACACAGATAGAAGAGGAGAAGAAACAGAAAGAGGATATGGCCATATGAAGATGGAGGCAGAGACTATAGTTGCTATAGGCTAAATTGTGACCCCCCCCCCCCCAAATTGGTATGTTGAAGCCATAATGTCCAGCATTCAGAATATGACAGCGTTTGGAGTTAAGGCCTTTAAAGGGATAATTAAAGTTAAATGAGATCGTTATGGTGAGCCCTAATCCAATGACTGGAGTCCTTACAAAAAGAGGAGATTAGGATATAGGCACACATAGAGGGAAGACCATGTGAAGACAGAGGGAAAAGACCACCATCTGCTAGCCAAAAAGGGCTCCAAACGAAACCAACTGCTGACACCTTCATCTTAGATTTCTAGCCTCCAGAACTATAAGGAAATAAATTTCTGTTATTTAAGCCACCCTGTCTGCAGTACTTTGTTATGGCAGCCTTAGCAAACAAATAGAATAGTGATGCCAAGAAACATCTGGAGCCACCAAATACCAAATGCTGAAAGAGGCAAGGCTGGATTTTCTCCTAGAGACTTCAGAGGGAGTGTAGTTCTTCATTTTGGACTTCTGGCCTCCAGAACTGTGAGAGGATAAATGTTGCTGTTGTTTTAAATGACCAAGTTTGTTGCAATTTATTACTGTGGCCCTAGGAACCTAATACAACATTTCTTTTAGCAAGAAAATTCAGATGGTTTTAAGTGCCTATGTTTATTATTTTGAGGCATAGTCCATAGAAGATGATGAGCAAAAAGCCTCTGAGCAAAGCTGAAGCTAGAGAGGAAGATTAGAAGTCTTATTCAGGGCTTCTGCCCTCAACCTCTTTCTGTCCCCAGCTTTACAGTGCTTACAAACAAATGAAACAGTAACAACAAAAACAAAGCACTAAGTGCCCATGTAGTTTCCTCTGGAGATTTATAATAGTGAAATGAAAATGTCCTCAAAGTAGACTCCACTGGGTCTGTAATAGTGGTGATCATTTTTCATTAGCATTGCATGTTTGGTTATACAAAGCACTTTCCAAAATATTGCATTTGATTCAGTCTGTTTGCTTCTCCATTTCAAACCATTATTTCTTTCAAACCATAATTTCAAACCATTATTTCTAGAGCAGTTCTGAAAGAGTTCTGCTCCAGTTATTCCAGTTATGATACAGTCCACCCCACTGTGTTCTAGGCTCATCTCCAATGTCATTTTCTCCATGGAGGCTTCCATGGAGATACCATTGTGCCCTTAAAAGCATTTTATTCAATTATTTCATTCTACATTTTATGTTCTCTAGAACATGAGATTTGAGAGCAGGAAATACATCTTACACATCAAAGTTCCAAAAACACTGTTTCTGTTTGTTTGTTCTTTGTAGCAGGAACTCAACAAATATTTTTGAATGAATGTATTTATTTTTTCTATATTCTTGTGATTTCAGTGAGACAGATATTCAAATTTTAGAAATCGAGCCAGAAAAATTACATGATTAGCCCAGAGAAATTAAGTTAGTGCAGTAGTTAGAATTATGCCATCATCATCTTTATTCTTTTTTTTTTTCTACAGACTGCTTATCTGTGGGTCATAGAAAGACAAGATGGATTTTACTGCAAAAAGGTAATGGCTCTATAAGCATTAAAGCTATTGGCATAATATTTTCATGGCAGTCTCTGCTTCCTGGCAGCAGGGACCTTTAAAAAAATACAGTTAAAAGAAAAGGCAATTTGTAAGTAGATATAACAGATGACAAAATAAACAAAGACAGCACTATAAAAGATGAAAGGGGGATATTTCTGGGAGATAATAAACTGTTTCTGCTCTTCATTTTAAGAGCAATTCTTAATTAGAAACTTTTGCCAAATTTAGTAATCGTATGAAGGGTATAAGGGGAGGAAAAATAATTTTCCCTCTACCCTTCTGAGTTCTTGCTGAGACCCCTGTAATAAAAAGAGAAATTAACAAGAAAAAAAAAGAAACAAAAGTTTATTAACATGTATGTATAGCTCACATATACCTGAGGGACACTCAGAAAAAATGAATTAAACTTCCTAAGATGGCCCCACCTACCACCTTATATGCCATATTAAACTAAAGACAAAAGAAAAATGATGTGTGTGGAGGGGGGCAGAATTCTGGGAGGTTACTAGGAAAAGCAAATTAAATAAAGGCAAAGATTGTTATGCAGATTTAAGTCTGTGCTTTTCCACTGATAAGATTTTATTATGATTTAGAGTCATCCTCCTCATACTGGTGCTTAAAGGGAGGCACTTACAAACGGAGCTTTCCTTTATAAATGTAAATTTCTCATACAAACCTGTAACTTCTAGTCTGTTTTCAGAACTTCTCCTGTCTTCAGTTTCTTGAAATAATCAGGTCAAAATAGGGGCGCCTGGATGGCTCAGTTGGTTGAGCATCATCTGACTCTTGGTTTCAGCTCAGGTCATGATCTCATGGTTTGTGAGTTCTAACCCTGCATCAGGCTCCATGCTGACAGCACAGAGCCTGCTTGGGATTCTCTCTCCCACTCTCTCTGCCCCTCCTCTGCTCACTCTCTCTCTTTCTTTTAAAACAAATAAGTAAACTTAAAAAAATAATGATCTGCTCAAAATAATTCTTATGCTAAAGAGGCATATTTTGGGGTGGCATTTTCTGCTCTTCTTCAGGGCAAATGTATTTCATTCAAACAAGAGAACTCTTTTTCTCTTATTTTGTCAGTGAAGTAATTTGTAAACTAGCAACTTCTTTCTCAAGTCAGTACTTATAATTTCAGTGCACAGAAGTCAACCACACTCATGAATGTGCACATATACACAATGCACACTATAAACTTACACTGACGCAGTTGGAGAGTATCTCAGAGAAGTGCGGTTCCCATACTGCAGGTAAGAAGGAAGGAGAGTAAAGGCATTGCTTTTAGAATTAAACTTTAAACTTCATGGTTTTCTGAATTGATTGAATAAGGTTATTCATAAAGCATAAAGACATGGGAAAGATTTTTTTTTTAAGCTCTGGGATGGGAAAAGATTAGGAAAAAAATCAATGAATTACTATTCCAATAGCAGTAGCCTCAGGCAAGATTAAGTCACAGGTAACAGTTTATTTACTATATAACCACACCTACTCTTCAGCCAGGTTGGATCCTAAGTTTCTTCTAGAGGTCAAAGATGTCTAGCCTATCTGCCTCATTGGGCTTTCAGAGTGTTTGAAATGTCCAATATACAGCATGTATGCTTGCATTCATGACAAATATGTGTCTCCCGCACAGGCACCTTACTCTGTTTTCTCTACGCAGACTTTCAGAGCAGCCCAGGGAGACTGCAGGCAAGATGAGATGGTGCAACTCATTAACAAACATCTAATAACAAAGTCACACACACACACATAAACACACACACACAAAATCTAATTAGCAAGGTTACCTCTGGAGCAGCAGCCCCATGGAAGTAAACACAAGGTTGCATTTGTTTTCTGCCTAGAACCATGTTTTTTCCATTTCCCTTAGAATTAAAAAAAAATGCACTCTTCCTTCCAAATTATGTCCTCACTACATCACTGTTCCTTATGTTTCCCAGACCCTGGGATTCTTCTCAGTGCATGGAGGGAGTAACCAGAGACATATATACTTTGACTTCAGGGCTGCCCCCATTAAAGCACCCTCCTGGGAATCCACAGGCTGGGACTGCACACAGAAGCCACTTTGGGAGTGGGGTGGCCTGATGGTTGTTTCATAGCACAGAGCAATAGATCCCAACTGTTGAAGAAGGCAGTGAGGGCTGGGTTTGGGAACCGCTCACCCCATCCCAACTGAACCAGCAGGGGAGGCAGGAGCTGTGGAATGCAATTACATGGATTGGAATTTGGCCAGCCCACCGGGGTGAAATGGCACAGCAGCGCCTGCATCTCTCTGTTTGCTGGGCTGAAGGAGTTTACACGTCATTTACAATATACAAGAGAAGCTTCCACAGGCAGCTGTGTTTGGCCCTTAAGAGTCCGCAATAGAGGAAACTGGATTTTGCTTACTTATGAAATTCAAACTGCAGGAAACATGAAGGCTTTCCATTCTAACTCCTCAGTTAAGAATGAAGTTACCCACACAAGGTCACACAGCTGAGATGTAGAGTGTTTGAGGTTAGATTTCAAGAATTTCAATTTTAGGTCCTATCATTTTTCCACTGTCCCTTACTATAAACTGTAATTTGAGCACTTAAAAAATATATAACTCATTAGGAAGTTGGGCAGTCCTGGCATTAATATGAGTGGGTTTTTACTACCCTGCCTGTCTTTTCCATAATTTTGAAATGAGGGTAATGTCTACCTCGCTAGAAGCCTGGTTTAACTATTACACTTCTACCAGAAGACCAGGGAAAATCATTACAATCTGGGGGTAAACAAAGATTTCTGAGGTCACAGCACAAACTATAAAGGAAAACAATTAATAAATTGCACTTCTTCAGAATTAAAACTCTTTGCTCTTTTCATTACAAAAATGAAAAGGCTAATCACAGCCCAGGAGAAAAGATTTGTAATGCATATAACTGACAGAGAACTTGCATTCAGAATTTATAAATAACTCTTAACAATTCGATTATACAAAAACAAAGAGCCTGACAAAAATAAATGGACAAAGGACTTTAACTGACACTTCAGAAAAGATGTACTTCTGGCCAATAAGTACATGAAAAGATGCTCAACTTGACTGGTCATGGGCAAATGAAAATTAAACCCAGAATGAGATACCTATTTTATACGAATTAGAATGTCTGAAATTAAGGTTTATAATACCCAATGTTGGTGAGGGTATGGAGTTCACAGAACCCATAATATTTCAGGTAGGAGTGAGATGTTAAAAAGCAAGCAAACTAACAACTTTAGAAAATAGTTTGGCATTTTCTTACAAAGTTAAATATTTGTCTATCCTAGAGCTTTCACTCATAGGTATTTAGCTGTTATGTTTCCATAACATACACACAAAAAAATCTTATACATGAATGTTCAAAGCAGGTTCATTTATAATAACCAAAACATAAGGCAACCCAAATGTCATGAATTGTGGCATATTCTATGTGGTGCAGCTTTCTTAGCAATAAAAATGAACAAACTGTAGCTACACATAATATGGCTGAATCTAAATATTGGTTTGAGTGAAAGAAGCCAGGTACAACAAGTGATTCCATTTACATAAAGTTTTAAAGTAGACAAAATAAATGTATGAAAAATAAATCAGTGGTTGCCTGGGACAAACTGGAGTAGTTGGGATTAACTGTAAAGGGGTAAAAGAAAATGTTTTAGCATGATATAATTATTTCATATCTTTGTTAGAGGAGTAGTCACACTTGTCACATTTGGTATTGAGACTTTACATATATCTATCTATCTATCTATCTATCTATCTATCTATCTAGATATCTATCTAGACATATATATATCTATCTATATATCTATCTATATAGATATATAGATAGATATATCTATCTAGATAGATATCTAGATAGATATATCTATATATAATCATGGAACTACATAGGAAAACTGGACAGTTATGTGCAAAAGAATGAACCTGGATCTCTTCCTTACATCATACACAGAAACAAACTCAAAATGGATCAAAGACCTAACAGTGAGGCCCTAAACCATAAAAATCTTAGAAGAGAGCACTAGCAGGGGCACCTGGGTGGTTCAGTCAGTTAAGCATCCGACTTTGTCTCAGGTCATGATCTCACAGTTCATGGGTTCAAGCCCCCCATCGGACTCTGCACTGGTGGTGCAGAGTCTGCTTGGGATTCTCTTTCTCTACCCCCTCCCCATTTGTGTGCATGCTCTCTCTCTTAAAATGAATAAAAAAAAAAAAAAGAGGAAGAGAGCCCTGGCAATGGCCATAGCAACATTTTGCTAGATGTGTCTCCTGAGGCAAGAGAAATAAAAGCAAAAATAAACTATTGGGACTACATCAAAATTAAAAGCTTCTGTACAGCAAAGGAAGCAATCAACAAAATTCAAATACAACCTACTTAATGGGAGAAGATATTTGAATGTATCATATCTGATTAAGGCTTAGTATCCAAAATATATAAAGAACTGATACAACTCGATCCAATAAAATATAGACAGAACACATGAACAGACATTTCTCCAAAGAAGATATCCAGGTGGCCAACAGACAGATTAAAAGATGTACAGCATCACTCATTATCAGGGAAATGCAAATTAATTAGCCATTCTCACACCTGTCAGAATGGCTAAAATTAAAAAAAATGCAAGAAACAACAAGTGTTGGTGAGGATGTGGAGAAAAGGAACCATTGTGCACTGTTGATGGGAATGTAAACTGGTGCAGCCACTGTGGAAAACAGTATGGAGTTTCCTCAAAAAAATTAAGAAGAGAGTTACCACCATATCATCCAGTAATTCCACTACTGGGCATTTACCCAAAGAATATAAAAACATTAATGTGAAAAGATATATGCACCCCCATGTTTATTTCAGCATTATTTACAATAGCCAAATTATGGAAGCAATCCAAGTGACCATCAATAAATGAATAGATAAAGAAGAGGTGGTATACATATACACAATGGAATATTTTATTCAGCCATACAAAAGAATGAACTCTTGCCATTTGCAGCAAGGATGGATCTAGAAGGTATAATGTTAAGTGAATTAAGTCAATTAGAGAAAGACAAATACCATATGATTCCACTCATGTGAAATTTAAGAAACAAACAAAAAGAGTCAAACAAACAAAAAGACTCTTAAAGAATAGACTGAGGGCTACCAGAGGGGAGGTGGGTGGAGGGATGACTGAAATAGGTGAAGGGCGTTAAAAGTACACTTACTGTGGTGTGAGCACTGAGTAATGTATAGAATTGTCGAATGACTCTGTTGTACACTTGAAACTACTGTAACACTATTAATAATACTGGAATAAAAAAAATTGGGGAGATTTTGGCAACCAAAAAAAAAATAAAGAAAAAAAGAAAAATGTTAAATCAATTCTAGGAGTCTATAAATTGGCTTTCATTTAAAAGGAACTTCATGTTGATGCAAACATGAATGAAGCTGGAAGATATACTAAGTGAAATAAGCAAGGCACAGAAAGGAAAATACCTGCATGATCTCATAGGTAGAATCTAAAAAACCACAGAAGCAGTAGAATGGTGGTTATCAGGGGCTAAGAGATGGAGGATAAATGGAAAGATACTGGTCAAGCGTTCAAAGTTGAAGTTATATGGGATAAATAAGTCTAGAGATCTAATGAACAGCACAAGTACTACAGTTAATAATACTGTATTGAATATTAGACATAAGCTAAGAGATTTCAGATTTCATTACACACAAAACAATAACTGTATGACATACACAAAAATAACTATAGGAAAAGACATGCTAATTAGCTCAACTGTAGTAGTAATAATTTTACTATATATATATCAAATTATGTTGTATAACTTAAATACATTTAATTTCATTTTATAAATAATTAAAAATATTTTTAAAATTCATGGAACTATACCCTTAAGGTGCCTGCACCTTATTGTATGTGAATTAGGACTCAAATAATCATTTAGAAAGTCAATGTGGGGTACCTGGGTGACTCAGTCAGTTAAGTGTCCAACTTTGGGCTCAGGTCATGATCTCGTGTTTGTGGGTTTGAGCCCTACATCAGGCTCTGTGCTGACAGTGCAGAGTCTGCTTTGGATCCTCTGTCTCCTCTCTGTGGCCCTCCCCTACTCTCTCTCTCTCTCTCTCTCTCTCTCTCTGTCTCTCTCTCAAAAACAAATAAACATTAAAAATAAAAATAAAAAATAATTATAACTAACTAAATGAATGAATGAAGTCAATGTAATGGTTTCATCCGTGACCATGACTGTGACACATGGGGTTTTAATGACATTGGTTCTGTTATAGTCTTTAAAATGGATGGTCAGCTCATGACTGCAAGTTTATTATCATGCTTCATAAAATATACAGAGCATTTATAATTTGTTATGTACTGAATATTACATAATAAAATTTTTAAAGAAACTAAAAAATAAATTAGCCAAGTTACCATATATAAAGTGCTGATCAAAGTTGCCAGACTTTATAGAATGATTACTATGTGTTAATCTTTTATAAGCTTTATTTTATTCAATCTTTGTACAAATGTGTAGGATAGTTTTAGTATTCTAATTATAAATATAAACACTGATCATCAAAATGTTGAGCCAGTTCCCCAATATAGCACAGTTAGTCAAAAGTGGATCCAGGTCTAACATGTTCTTCCTTTTACCCCAGCATGCTCTTGCTGCTTCTATTGCTTGACTCAACACATGTCAGTTCAGCCCTCTCTATAATACATTCTCTGGGGATTTTTTATTTAGTTTGTTTATTTAAACAATCTCTACACCAAACGTGGGCTCGGACTCATGACCCCAAGATCAAGATGAAGCTCCACCAACTGAGCCAGTCAAGCACCCCCTGCATTCCCTGCTTTTTCAGGGCCAAAAGTCTATAACACCTCTCCCCACTTTTGTGCAGTACCCACTGTGTAGCCGCACTCATTTACTTGTGTTCTCTTGGTCATGGCTACCTTCTGCTTCAGACACTTTTATTTCATGCTCAGACTGTTCCGATCATAATCTTCCTGTTTTCACATTTCCCTTTCTCAAATTTATTCCACATTTTATTCATATATAATTCTTATGCGCAGCAAGCTGATCACAAATATAAACTGGCTTTCAAATTCCTGAAAGATAAAATGTTCTTCTAATTCAAGCTTTCATAGGCCCTGCAATGGAATCCAAGCCAGTATTGCCTTATGATATATACACATTATGCCCAAGTCCATGTCTGCAAGGATCCAGACAGATCTCATGCTGTCCCTTTTGTATGCCTTTTCTCTTGTTGCCCTTCTGGAGAACTCTGCCTTTCTTTTTTCTGGATCCTTCTGTCATTCAGTTCTAGTTACCTCCTCATTGAAGCTTCTCTGACCACCCAAAACAAACCCATCCTCTTTAGTTTTTGTGTTTTACTACATTTAAACCATCCTCTCATTCTTTTATCTGTTTATAACATCTCTTAAGTTTCTACTCTGGGCCATCTCAGATGTGCAGTGTGGGACTTGAGTAGTGAATGACGTCTTGCTATCATGAAGTAATATTGCATTCTTGCATCTGTGCTGGTCTTATTCCTCAAAGTCAATTATAAGCATTTTGATGACTGGGATCTTATTTCAAGTTTGCATCACTTAATAGATATAATTCATGTTCACAATACATAGTTAAAGAGGGCAATCCAAAATGAATTATCATTTATCCTATTTTTAATACTCAAGTTTTACATGTATTTATCCGATACACTATTAATGAAGAAAACTACTTGAAGGCTATTGTGAAAATTTAAATAGTGGTTTTCCCTGGATTTGGGGGTCTTAAGAGATTTAACGTATAGTAAATATTTAAAAGAATGAAGTAAAAAAAAAAGAAAAGAAAAAGAGGAATCTCATAGTATTTGAGATCCTTATATTGTGCTTTTTAAGTTCCCCTGAACTTAAGAAAATGGCCACTTATCTAAAGGAAAATTTAATCTACTTAATAGCATAGGACTTGCCATTTGCCCTATTATCTAGTTTTCCTTGCTGTAAAGTCACGGGGCTAAGATAATACTTTACTCTCCCTACCTCATGAAGCCACAGTTAGTGATTGGTAAAATGCCATGATTTAATATACAGTAAAATGACATTGGGCAGGGGACATTATTAGGATATATAATAAATCTTATTGTCATTAATGAACAAGTAAGCTGAAATATAATAAAATCTTGTATAAAAGGGTAGATACTGATCATTTTATAAAAATTATTGTGATGCCTGAGTGGCTCAGTTGGTTAAGTGTTTGACTCTTGATTTCAGCTCAGGTCTTGATCTTATAGTTAGTGAGATTGAACTTTGCATCAGGCTCTGCACTGAGAATGCGGGGCCTGCTTGGGATTCCCTCTCTCCCTCTCTCTGCATCCCCTCTGTGTGCACTCTGAATGAATGAATGAATAAACAAATTAAAAATATTCTTTCTATATGATTCAGTTGTCCTATTTTTGACAAGATAGAACAATTCTTAGGCTTTATTCTATATATAATGTAACAAATAGGTATGACTTTTGACAGAGAATCATTATTATCAGTAATGTAGGCTAAAGTGAAACAATGTTGTTGCAGAAATGACAATGCTCTTATAATGAGATGATACCATATTTATCTGAAGTACAAAATAAGTTATAATTGTCATTACTATTGTAGGCAATGTTAATCAATGACATTATTATTAAACAGAATGACATACAGAAAACTCATGGAGATTGATTATTATACCAGTGTACTTTGAAAACTTGGTCTTAAAAGAGATTTTCATCTTTCAATTTGCTACTTATATGAGGGGAATTAATTGAATGGAGCAGCAGAACAGAGAATATAACTGACTGCAGGAGAGGTGGGAAGAGGTAGAGAGGGAGAGAGAAGATAAGTTCTGCAATCTAGGAAGTCTCCTAAATGAGGATTTAGGAGCCAGATCAAGATTCTGAACCACTTCTTTAAATGTTTTTGTTTGTTTTGTTTTGTTTTGTTTTGTTTTGTTTTGTTTTTCTGTAGTACCCACTTTCTACTTTTCCCTTTGGTTAAACTAGCCCAATACCTTATAGCAAAATATTTCTATATTTTAGGTTCATCCCTTAGGACTGGGATATCCGCTGTATATCAAGTCATATCAAAGAAGCTGTATTTATACAAAGACACAGCATCTTCCATAATGTCTTATCTGAATAAGCAGATTAAGTAATGCTGTTCACACTTGAGACCAAGAATTGGCTGCTTAAAAGGTCAGGTCAAATCAGATAAGTACAGCCAATGGGATAGTTAATAGTAAGATATTGGGAATATAGTTCAAAATCAAGTGAGTTCTAGATAATGACAGAAGCTGAACTTTCTATGTTGATTTTAAGTGTCTAAAATATATTTGCTAAGCAAAAGATTTAGATTGGAATAGAACAGTGCAAAATATTAAGAAAACAGGAGGGTAGAGATAGGAAGAGGCAGAGGAGAAGGAAAAAGAGAAGAAAAAGACAAAGAGGAACAAATGGAATAGATAGGAAAGTCATTTCCTAAGTCATAAATACCCAACATTTCTCAAAATATATTTTTATCTTTCCATGTATGTGGCCAACCCAAATTTCATATATTTTTTTCTGTAAACATCTAGGTAATGAAGTATTGGAAATATGAAACTTTAGGTTGCAGACCAAAAGACCACAAATTATCTGAATTGAGAAATAAATTTTCAATCACAAATGATACAGGTGCCCAAAACTAAAATTTTAATTACATAAAATTAAAATTACGTAAAATTAATTTTGCATCAATTAAATTAATTATGTATTACACAATTATTATATATGTATTACTATATATGGCATAAATTAATTTTATGTAGTTAAGTTATTACTTAAATTTAAAATTAAAACTGTTCAATTATTTATTTTTTTGCGTATATGTACTATTGGTGCTGGAAAGAGCCTAGTTAATTAATTGCCAGATAGATTATGCTCTTTTTCTTTTCAATTTTTTTTAATCTTTATTTATTTTTGAGAGAGAGACAGAGTGTGAGTAGGGAAGGAGCAGAGAGAGAGGGAGACACAGAATCCGAAGCAGGCTCCAGGACCTGAGCTGTCAGCACAGAGCCTGTGGGGCTTGAACTCACGAACCGTGAGATCATGACCTGAGCCGAAGTTGGCTCAACTGACTGAGCCACCCAGGCGACCCAGATTATGCTCTTTTTGAAAGTACAGCCATGCTCTGATAACAGTCTCTATTTAAGAAACTATCAGATAAAAATAATTTTCCCAGTAGTTGTGATGAAAAAAAGATGAATGAGAAATAATTTCTCAAAGAGCTTACACTTCAGTTTAACAATTTTTCATTCATTCATTCACAGATTCATTCAAACATTCATTCACTTGCTCAATAACATTTTTTGAGCCCCCACTATGAGGTATGCCAGGGTTTACATACTGAACCAAACACGATCCATTCTGTCATAGAACTATATTCTCACAATATTATATTTCCTTTTCTTGGCACTCTAGTAGATGGGCTACTATTTGACTATAGGACTCAATGGGAACTCATAGGAGGGAACCAAATCAAATGTGAGGAGTCCGGAAGTCTCCTTGAATAAGAGGTTTCTGAAATGAAACCTATAGACAAAACATGGAAAAAATATTAATTCAACACAATTAGTGACTACTTCTGGGATAAGATAGTACAGATTCACTTTTCTCTGCTGTTCCACTTTAATTATAACTAATGCCCTAGAAATTATCAATAGACAAAAGGATGGAAAGCTAGAAAGAAGAAGACTTGAGAAACAACATGATGAAGTCCCTGAGTTTTCTCTTTACTTTCTATATACCCCCTAACCCAGTACCAATGAAGCCTGCAGCCCAGTGACTGACAACAGGTTTAAACAACAACAAACATGTCCAAGGAAAACCTGCTCTCTCTAGCCAAAGAACTGGGAAACTCAGTGTCCAAGAGACCTAGAGTGGAGTCCTGGTTCCTGCTTCACCAACGAGGCTCTGCAGGCATTCTTACACATTGGCAGCAGCAGAGACCCTGCCATGCAGCCCCAGCTCCACACCTGGCCTGCTGGGCAAACTGATCTACTACTGGTGGCAGTGGCGATGGCAGCAGTAGCAACGAAACCCCAGACTTTCCAAGCCTCCACGCCACTGATCCACAAAGGGTACGGCTAGGTGGTCCCATCTGCCTGTAGCAATGACAGCAGCAGAGAAAAGAAGGATAATGTCTTGTATTTAATTAAATTTTTATTTCTGTTTTTATTTTTCCTTCTTGGCATTTTAAGGTTTGTTCTCTTATCATTTCCTTTCAGGTTAAAGAACTGTCTTTAGCCATTTATTTATGATAGGTCTGCTTATGACAGATTCTCTTTTCCTTCTTTATTTCTGCTTTATTATTGAAGGATTGTTTTCGTTGGATTAGGAATTCAGGGTTGGCAGGTGCTGGGTGTATTTTAGCATTGAAAAATGTTGTGCCACTTCTTTCTGGCCTCTTTGGTTTCTGATGAGAAACCCTCTATCATTCCACTTGCTTTTCCTTTATATAGAAGTTATTATTTCTCTCTTTTGTCTCTCTCTGCCTCTCTCTATCTCTCATTGGGTGTCTCTCTGTCTCTGTCTCCCTCTCTGTCTCTCTCTCTGCTTTTTAAATTTGTCTTTAGTTTTCAGAAGCTTATGTATGTGTCTTGACATGGGTTTCTTTGAGTTTATCTTGTTTGAGATCACAGCTTCTTGAACCTGTAGGTTTACAGTTTTTGCTAAATTTACGAAGTTTTCTGTTTTTATTTCTTCAAGTAATTTTTTAGCCCTACACTCCTTCCCTCTTCTTCTGAGACTCTTGAGTACATGAACAGTGGAATTTTATTAAGGGCCTACCAATCTGTGTTCACTTTTTTTCTTTTACTCTATTTTCTCTTTGTTGTTCAGAATGGTTAATTTGTATTGTTTTATCTTCAAGTTCCTGCATTCTTTCCTTTGTCACATCCACTCTATTATTGAAAGTATATAATGAGTTATACTGCTCAGTTATTGTGCTTTTGCATTCTAAACTTTTTATTATTTTCTGTTTCATGAGACTTTCTATTTTTTAAGTGTTTTTATGTTTTAATTTTAGTGTGTGGATTTTTTAGTCTTTGTAAGATAATTCCAACATCTGTGTCATCTCAGTGTTGCCTGTTGATTTTTTTCATTCATGTTGAGATTTTTCTGGTTCTCAGTATGACAAGTGATTTTCAATGGAAACCTGTACATGAGAGTACTGTGTTATGAGACTCTGGATCCTATTTAAACTTCTGTTTGAGCAAGATTTCTCTGAAACTTATGTAGTGGGGAAAGAAGTGGGGAAGTGTTACTTCACTATTGCCAGGTAAGGGTAAGATGAGAGAGAGCCTTCTAGTTACTGTGGGGTGAGAATACCCAGTAGCTCTTCCAAATTCTTCTCTGGCTTGGAAGAGGCATAGTGCTTTGTTACTTTCCTCTCCACGGTCTTGGCACCACAGGGGCAGAGGAAGGAGGTCATAACCACCTGATGGGGAAAGAATGCCTTGGCCTCCCTAACCCTTTATTGGCCTTCTTTGACACCACCCAATAAGGTGGAGGTTGGGGCGACTCCCTATAGCCTGGTGAGTGTGCAGATCCAGGCTCACCATGTGTCTTTTGTAGGAGTGAGTAGGGGTGGGGACCACTGATTTTGTTTTTTTGTTTTTTGTTTTTTTATTTTTCCTGTGGTGTTTCACTGGAATAGAGTGATTTTTGTCTAAATATTTTATCTGCCTCTTTGCTGATCCCTAGCCTAGAGTGAGCAGACATTCACTAGAGTTGTTTGTTTGTTTGATTGTTTGCTTGTTTTTTTTAATCTGCTTACTTTGCCTTTTCCAGGTTGCTGCCTGGTTCAGTTCCAAGTCTGGAATGCATGAAGGAAAAAGAAACCAGGGGAATTCACCACCATGTTGATCCTTGTATCCCAAGGTCACTATCTAGTCTTTCTCTTTCTACCTTTCAGAGTCCTCTTATGTTTATTTTAATGGGAAAAACACATCTACTCCATCTTCCCTGAAAATTTTGTTCACCCACATGTATAATTTTAAATGTACCATCTATTGAGTGATCTGAAAGCATTCAAACAAAACAAAATTATTCCAAAAATATTTTAAATGGCCATCTATTTAAAACATGTATGAGCGTGGGGCGCCTGGGTGGCTCAGTTGGTTAAGCATCTGACTTCGGCTCAAGTCATGATCTTGCAGTTCATGAGCATGAGCCCTGAGTCAGGCTCTGTGCTGACAGCTCAGAGCCTGGAGCCTGCTTCAGATTCTTGGTGTGCCCCTCTCTGTCTGCTCCACCGTTGTTTGTGCTCTGTCTCTGTCTTTCAAAAATGAATAAATGTTTAAAATATTTTTAATATATGAGCATTGTATTAGATTGAAGCATATGAAATTGTTGATATTCAATAGTTTTATAAAATGTAATTTTCATAGGAAAATTATTTGCTGCATTGCATTAAAATTTTTGATGTTACTAGTAATGTCATAGCAACCCACATCAGAGAAAGAAGGAAGAGGGGGGAGATAATCATAGATAACTTCAGTGATATAATAATCTTGCCAGGAACTCACAAATTAAGACATCCTTGGCTATTTTTATGTTTTAATGAGTTAAAACTACTTAAGAGGTTTGAGTTGGAAATGTCAGGCATTTCTGTCAAGAAAAGCTATGTAGACTTTGCTTTGCAAACATCTAGGCAGCATTCATGCAACATAGACATCATCACATTGTTTATTATTAAGAAAATCTAATAATAAATGATAGTAAAATGCTCTGCCCTAATGAAATGAGGTTATTACAATAGCTTTCCAAACCATGGAAATAAAATGTCTTAAAAGGATAATACCTTTTTCCAATGTGAACAAATGTATCTATAGGCTAGTAGTAACATATATATATTTTCTTAAATCAACTGGACTCTTGAGGTGCTAAGTTAACTAAACATTGAATATATTTTTATTTGGTGTAAGTGAGTTTCCTGGTAATGTTTCAAAGGCAGCACTCTACTTATAGAGGTAGAGAAAGGGGGCTTATTCAGTTTTCTGGTTTGCACAGACCATATCTCTAAGCCGTATCTGAGAGCCAGATATGAAACAAAGAACAGCATTCTTCCTCCTGAAAGGGATGACACTCTTTTCACAGGGAAAAGCATTACTTGTTTCTGATAATTCATATCCATCAGGTTCATAATAGTTAATATTTCCTATATTTGAAAAATATCTGTGTTTAGTGCTTAAGGAGCACCTTTACTCATTTTTGAGTTTCAACTTTTTTTATATTTTCCTAGATAATTTAAATAAGATATAGGGCTGTATCAGATTTCATTTAAAATAAATGGCTGCATACTCATACAATTTTATTTTTTAAATAAATAAATTATCTAACCAGTATCTCAAAGGTCAATAAGTATTTTCTGTATTTTTGGTTTAAACAAAGCTCACTTAAGAAAATTGCCAGGGTCGGGGCGCCTGGATGGCGTAGTCGGTTAAGCGTCCGACTTCAGCCAGGTCACGATCTCGCAGTCCGTGAGTTCGAGCCCCGCGTCAGGCTCTGGGCTGATGGCTCGGAGCCTGGAGCCTGTTTCCGATTCTGTGCCTCCCTCTCTCTTTGCCCCTCCCCGTTCATGCTCTGTCTCTCTCTGTCCCAAAAATAAATAAAAAACGTTGAAAAAAAAAAAAAATTGCCAGGGTCAAGAGCTAAATGGTGTAAACATCAGGGAGGAGGTCAGAGGATAGATTCTGGACACATACACACTTTCGACTGGCATTCTTCCTAGAGTGGGACAAATTGTTCCCAACTCTTGCCTGGTGGTTACTATCCGCAGTACAAAGCCATTAAATGCAGTAGTGACCTCAGCATCAAACCTCACCCAAATAGCCTCCAGTTTCACAGCTTGAATCTCCAATTGCATTGATTCATCTCCATCTCCTGTCTAGATGGTCTTCATAATGAGAGCTTTCTCCCCATGGACTAAACTTGATTTTGACAATCCCACTCTTGGTAATCACAGTGCTTTGAACTCATTCCCAGGCATGAATTTCCACTGACTATTGTCAGTCAATCTGTTCACTTCCAGCTGTTAAAGTTCAGAGTCATTGGACACAATTAAGAAGTAAAGAAAGAATCTTCTTCCATCATATAAATGGTGATGATGTAATTGGAAAAAATCACTCATCTGATTACAGAGTCCTCCAGTTTCATTTATAAAAATCTATCTCTCCAACTACTTTATAAAAGCTATAAGGGGAGCAATCAAGTGTTTTTCTTCCTTAAAACTCACAAAGCCTATGCATGTGGCTGGGGATAGTGTTAACAGTTAATTGATGCTTATTGGCTTCACTTAATAAACCTTAGCTATTCAATTATATTTTTTGAGATTAATTATTTAAGGAGAATTTATTACTAGCCATATGTGTATTATTATCCTCACTGTGTGCCCACTGTGAGAAAAACTTCCAGGTACAAGGGATACCAAAGAGGTAAGAAAGGGAACCCTGTCTTTAAGCATCTTACAGACAAATAGAAGTAATCAGATGCAAGATATAAAGAGATACATTATGGAAAAGATACAGACCCAGCTAAAGTAGTTCAGAGAAAAAAATATAAAGATTCTTGTAACTGCATGTTTTTGGAAATATTTATGGAAGGGATGATCTTTGAATTGGATTTTTTTTTATAGCTGGATATGCAGAAACAGAAGAGAAGTGATTTAAGAAGAAATATTTATTGACAATAATTTATGTCATGCACTTATTTAATATCTACCTTGTTAATTAGGTAATGTTTTTGCTTACCTCCATCAATTATTTCTGACATGGCAGAAATTATGTGGGGTGGAGTTCAGAGATTATAGCAATATTTCCTAAAGGCCTTGATTAGCTATAGATACCAACAAGAAATGAATAAGGATCACACGTCAATTCTAAAAGTGTTATTTTTAAAATGTAGTTTTGGAGACATATTCATTTATTTTGCACATTCAAGGAATGATTACCAAGGCCATTCTATGTCCAAGGCGTATTGATTTTTATCCTACAGAGTAAGGCATTCATAAATTAATATATTTACCATATATTTATTTGGAAAAAATATATATATCAAATGAACTACAATGCTAAGTGTTAAGTAATACAATGGGGATATTTTCAGTAAATTTTTTATAGCATGCAGATGTGGGAGAAATGAATTTTGTATGTGAAAGTCAGGGGAAACTAGAAATAAGAGAACATATTTGAGTTAGATCTTAAAGAATGAGGACTCATTTAAGAGTGTACCTTGTGGGCAACATATACAGATTAGGACTTTGTATGGCAGAGATTAAGGCAGAAGCGAGGCATGGAGTCATGATCATCAGATTACCATCATGATTTGGGAAGAGCCCTGTGTGGCCAAAGATAAAGTTGGGTGGGACTCAAGATTTAAAATGCATGTAGAAACACATGTCGAGGGTATAGACAGGTCAGGATCGGAGATAATGTATTTCGGAATCAGAAACATAAAGACAGTACTTAGAATCATTGGTATGGATAAAAATGCTCTTGAAAAAACTTTTGACCATCCTGTAGAATCAGCATGCTTAGACACTAATACTGCTTCTGCTACTTATTAGCTCTGTGGGCAATTTACATACCTTCTAAATTTCAGGCTTCGCTTTCATAAATGAGCATGAGAGAATTATCCACTTCTCTGATGGAATAATCCTGACTACCTGTGAGATAACCCATAAACCATAGCACAGGCACTAGTATAGAATAGAACTAAAAAATTCCTATTATTGTTAATATTGAAAAAGGCTAAATGTGGAATCCTAGAGAGAATTAACACTTATACAATAATTAATAAAAGAGCAAAAGAGAGGAAGGATTCAAAAAGGTAGAAAGAGCCAATGGGTGGGTAATTTCATAAAGCCTCATGGAAAGAAGAGTTCCAAAATGTGGAAGGAGAAGAGGATCACATTCTAACCCACAAGTCCAGAAAGAGGAGCCCTGAAAAGAAAGACACAGGATTTGACAGGTAGCTGGTCTTTGGTGACCCTTGGCTAGAATAGTTCCATCTGCATTCTTAGGATAGAAGTTTAATGTATAGTCTTGGAGGTAAGCAAGAGATGAAGTGAAATTATAATAGTTTGTTATTTAAGGTAAATGGACTGTAGGTTAAGTAGAGAGTAGGATGGAGGAGATAGTTTTGTTAGAATGTCAACGTCTTCTGACCACCTGGGTGGCTCAAGTCAGTTAAGCTTCTGACTGTGGCTCAGGTCATGATCTAATGGCTCCTGAGTTCAGGCCCCATGTTGGGCTCTGTGCCGACAGCTCAGAGCCTGGAGCCTGCTTCAGATTCTCTGTCTCCCTCTCTCTGCTCCCTCCCCACCCAAATAAATAAATATTAAAGACAAATTTTTTCTAATATTAAAAAAAAGAATGTAGATGTCTTAAATGCACTCTCAAGCAAAAGAAATGACATCCATGGAGGAAGAGAAATTAATGTGTAAGATAAGGTATTTGATAGGAAATGTCCCAAAGAAAATTTAAAAAATAAGACCAAAGGCACACGTAGAGATATTCTTTATGAAAAACAAAATAGTAGAGAAACCTTCTTGATTCAGACAAGAAAAATTGATTAAAATATGGATTTGAGATAGTGGAGGAGATGTAAATGACTTACTCCTAATAGCTCCTATTTCCTGGGATATTGAAGTCCAGGTGACTGAAAGTGAGAGATTTATTAACAGAAGAATCTAGAAGGGAGTGGAAAGGCTTGGAACTACTTACAAAGAAAAGGTTGTGAGTTCAGTTGTGAGCCAGTGTTTTGCATAGCACTTATGAAGGACTACATGATATTGGAACATATAAATAAAAAAGCAAGTCTATCAGAATGGATAAGTGGTTTTCTCTGGAAGTTCTAGGAAATTCACTCATATGAAGATAGAAAAATAACAATTGACTTGACCCAAGTGAGGAAAGATTTGAGGAACCCCCTGAGTGTTATCAAGGTATATGAGTTTCAGCCTAGGGAAAGGAAATGTAAGCAGCTTGAGAGGATGGAAGAGTGTAAGATATAGCCTGTGCCCTCAAGGAGAAGGTTTTGCTCTAGACAAAAAAAAAAAAAAAAAAAAAAAACTATGATAGAACTAAAGGCAATATAATATAAAGAATATATAAAAAGTACTGTAAGGGTGATAAAACAAGTGTTGTAAGGGCTTAGAAAAAAAGTGAAATAAACTAGGGTAAGTAGAAAAGTTTATTTGATGAAAGTTACATTGATAGACTTTTAGGAAAGCTTAAGAGAACAGCCATGCTCTCCTATTAGCTGAAAGTGTTTCTTGTTATTTTAAACTTATATTATTTTTTATTCTTTACCTGTATTGTTAGGGTTTTGGGAAAATCAGTATCATAAAATCCAGCACTCAATGCGTTGCTAGAGAGAACTTGACTATTAGGCATCATGATGAATCTTCCCAAGAATGATTGGTCATAGCGTAGTTACCTCTGTTCCATGACAACTGAAAGCCAAAATCAGTCTTAAGACTGGAAACAAGCATTTGAGTGTTAATGAGTCTATAGGATCAGAGCTTTGAAAATGGAAAGAGAACATCATCTACTCTTGAATACCAGAGAGGAATGATAGGATATGGGCAAGGTGCCAGGAAAATATCACCTTCTCTGAAAGCCACATGGCCTTCAAAAAAACTAAGTAGAGATTTTTGAAGCTAACTTTTCACCAGTCAGCCTTCATAACAGGACATGTGCTTCAGGTGAAAGCCAAGTGGAAAGAAATGAGTAAGAGCAAAGAAGACAGTTTTCAGTACTCAGAGAGAGATCCAGCATGGGAAAGAACTAGAGGTCATTGCAGCATAGTAAGAAGCTAATGGGAGGAAGAAATGTGCCTTTTTAATTCCTAAATTAAAGGATCAAAGTAAGACAAATATTAGGGTACCCATAGAAAAGAATTACCAAGCAGTCAAAGCACATAGGAATTCATCTGGGATGTCAATATCAGAAATAGTCTTAAAAGACACTCTGGAAGGAAGTGAGAATGGATCTTACCAGTCTTACATTGATGCCTAGTAAAACATATCTTCATCATCATCTGGGTACCTTAGCCTAGCATTCTATATAGATAAGTTGAATAAGCACTAAACTTGGGAAACTTGCATGAGGATATTTAAGAAAGGGAACAGAGAAGGGGACTAGAGGGAAAAATGCAGCACTGCTATGTTTTAGTAAATATTTAATATTTATAGTAACTTCCAGCAGATGTTCTATCTTTATGTATGAAAGAAACATGTATATATGCTTTCAGGAACATCTCTCACAAAAACTTCTTTCAAAATTATGGAGATTTATCCCTCTTCAAGATAAGCACACAAATGGACACACTGAGGTTGCAGTAGTGGATTGATAAGCTGTAAACACATAGTGGGATAATTCAGGGAAAAACTAAAACCAGTTAGATTAAAGCTAAGAGTGGAGGAGAGAAGGTGCAGAAAGATCATGCAAGAGTCATCAGACCCATTTGAAAAAAGTATTAACTTATGCCATTTCTTAAGGGAATTAGAGATTACTCATGAAATACCAACACACCTATGTAGAATTGGTGGAATCCATTGCCTTCTTGAGAAGAGATGTATGGCTCAGTCCTTTCATGTAGCATTTGAAAATTCAATTAAAAATGTTAAACTAACTCTAAGCCACTAAGAGTAATAGCCATAAAAATAAATCCTTCCCAATTCCCTTTGATCTCCTGTAAAGGCACTAAATGCTAAAAAAGTTCAACTCAAATGTATGCGGGATTTTCTCAATCACAGCTCATTTTTTCCAGTTTCCCAAATCTAAGCTGATGTTGTGACCCTGAAGGTCACTCAGGACACCTTTTTGTCACAATGTCACTACAGAGGAAAACAACATTGAGGGCAGCTTCTTTATGTTTTTCAGGTCTCTGCTGTGTTTGTCCCATACAAGAAAGGCAATGAAAATCTTTTGAGAGGTAAGATATAAAGAGAAATGGTTTATTAATAATTAAAACCACTTGGTAAACTACCCACTCAGACTGCCTCCTATGGATGTGAATGACATTCAGATTTTCTTAAGTCCAAATGCTGTTGATGCAGTAGTGTTCCGAAAGATCCTCCCATGGGTACTTCCTGTTTTCATCTTTATACTGAATCCATCACTATTCCTTGCACATACTATAGTCACTCTCAACAATGACTCTTTGGTCCTGTGGAGTAAGACTTAGTAGTTAAAATTTTACTCTTTGGAAGCTAGCCAGTCTGCATACAAAGCCAGACTGCATCATTCACTAAGCCTCACTTTCTTCACTGTGAATTGGGGCTGTTGTTAGCGGGAAGGAAGGTTGAGAAGATTAAATGAAATGAGGCCAGTACAGTGTTTGGGAAATCGTAAGTTGTGGTGGTTGTGGTTACATTAATTATTATTATAATTATACTTTCCACCAAGTGGGATTTTCCTTCTATTCTAACCTATCTGCATCTTACTAGTCCTTCAGCATATTGCTTAGTCCCACTTTCCCCAATTATTTCACTACTTTTTATATTCATTCTCTAACTTACACATTTTGTGAATCTACGTAATTTTAACATCTGATAATATAATGTTATCCATAAATTATTTTATTAAAATATTTCTTTCTTATAGCTAGATAATTAATGAATTTCAGGCAAGGCTTACAACTTTGTATTACATATATTTGGATTCCTCTTAACAACTTGCCATGAGTAAGGTACATCATACCTATTTAATAAATATGGGCTGATTTAATATATTATTCTTTGATCTATGCAATGATTACTCTTTATTAGCATTGCTAAGAATAATGAATTAAAAGGATTTTGTCAACTCTCATAAATTCAGGATATGCCAAGGCATCTTCCTGTTGGAATTATTGAAAAGTTTGATGTTTGTTTCCTTTTTAAGAAATGCAGTTTTCTAACTCTTAATTGATTGTAGACTTCTGTACATCTAAGTAACATTAACAAAGGCAACTAAATCATTGTTTTTTATAAATTTTATGGAAGGAACCAGAAATATGAGGAAAATGGCATGGGGTACTATATGAGCCCTGGAAGGTAATGTCATTCAGGTGGAAAAATTGTTAAGGACTTTCTTCCTAATAAAGTGCCAAAAAAACACCTATTTCTCCTCTATTAGAGAGCATTGTACTTAGGAAGTAATTAGGGGAAAGTATGTCAAACTTCACTGACACCCCTAATTTGGAGTTAAACGAAACGATGCCAGTAAAGTGCTTGGGGAAGCAGACAAGAGGATTATCCCAATCAGAAAACTAGCTAGGAAATTAGACTTCCTTTGAAATGATGCTTGCAATGAACAGAAAGTTTTACCTTTGGGGAAGTGCTTTTTTTTGGAGGGAATACTCATCAAAGGGATGACAGAAAACCAGATCAGCAAGGCAAGGCCTCTTCTGCCATGAGCTGATGTCTGCATTGGCTAAGAAACTAGGGCTGGAATGCATGTCTCTTAGGAATCCACTCTATTGAGCATATGGGTGCACCGAAGAGTTGGCCGGCATAGTGGTGGGACTTTGTTGGAACAATAACTCCTCCCACAAAAACAGAAAAATAAAAATGCCTATGAAAAAATATAATCTAAGGAAAAACTCCTATAAAGATTTGGAAAATCATCACTCTGACAAGTATTTTCTAAAGAAACCAGAATTAAATTATAGAATATTTTATATGTTTATAAAATTAATTCAAGAGGGTAAAGAACGTAAGAAAGAATAAGCAATCATAAAGGAGGGACAATCTGAAATCATGAAAGACTGCAAAAAAATAAAATCTTATTTTCCAAATTAAGAACCAATGAAGGGCAGGTAATGAAGAACAACTTACAGTTCTGTCATAAGAAGCCCCTGAATATGATTAGAGAGAAAATGAGATACATGAAGGGTAGATGCAGGATCTCCTGTAACTTAGAAGAACCTCAGAATGGCACACTTAAATAGACAAAGTTGAAGCAATGATGAAAGACTTGAACAAGCAAGACTTTTTAGGTGGAAGAAATGCCTGTCTGAGTCTGCAAATGACTATGCACCAAGTAATATTAAATAAGAGAGAAATACCAGAATGCAAGCTTAATTTTTTTTTAATTTTAAAATGAAAAGAAAATTATATAAAACCAGGAGTGAAATACTTAAAGCAAATGATAATCATTGGCGTCATCATAATCATCATCATCATCATCATCATCAATAATGACCATTAACAAAAGCTGGATTCAGATATTTTCTTGTACACTGACTATCAAAAGATAAGTAATATATGGTCACAGGTTTTGAAAGCAAGTGATTATGATCAAAACACTCCGTAGTCGGCAGTGTTGTTCAAGTATGAGAAAAACAAGATGTTCTTAAGCATTCAAAATTATAAAAGATGTCATATACATGCTCCCTAATGAAAAGAGTCATGACAGTCATGAGAAGGTATACTTTAGCACTCTGTGCAATGAAGAAAAACAAAGAACTCATGAAAGGAGTATCATTATCTATCAAATGCAGAATTGATGGTAAATAGTAGCCCTGAATTCAGTGAATATGCCAAAACTTATTCTAGAATTCAAATACCTGCTATATAATAGTTTAATTTTTTTTTTCAACGTTTTTTATTTATTTTTGGGACAGAGAGAGACAGAGCATGAACGGGGGAGGGACAGAGAGAGAGGGAGACACAGAATCCGAAACAGGCTCCAGGCTCCGAGCCATCAGCCCAGAGCCCGATGCGGGGCTCGAACCCACGGACCGCGAGATCGTGACCTGGCTGAAGTCGGACGCCCAACCGACTGCGCCACCCAGGCGCCCCAATAGTTTAATATTTTTAATTTAGCTCTTAAACCCCAGATAATATGAACAAGAATTGGTAGTGGAATGATAGGAAGAAAAAGGGGAATATAATAATCCTGAGCTGGCTAAGGAGTTGGACACCAGAATGTCTAACTGTGGTGGAACATATTGGAAATATGTCTGTTATTCCCCAGTTGTATAGCATATTTAAGCAACTCAAATCAAAATAACCTACAAAGAGTATAAGAAACCAGTTTTTGAAACATAAATTCATTGAGGAGGATCTTGTCTTATGAAGTGTTATAAGAAAATACAAAGCTATGATAATTAAAACTGATGGGCACTGGCACATATAAATGAGAAAGAATATTTTAAAAGTGCAGAAACACAGTAATAATTTAGTATAGCATATTTCCCTTATTCAGAAAAATAATGGATCATTAAAAATTAAATACTGGGTCAACTGTCAGCATTTGTGGTTAAAAAATAAATTCTAAAACAAAAACCCCTTCTAGAAAGCATTATAGTATTATCTTAAAATATAAAAGGCAATCTACATGAAGACTTGAATATGAAACCATAAACATGATTGGAGAAAATGTTGGTAAGGATTTCTTCTATTTAGTTGTAAAGATCTTTCTGAGTCTGACCAACAACAAAATTATGAAGAAATTAATTGCTAAATCTGGCAAGAGAAAAACTAAAAGCAAAATTAAAATACAAATAATGGCAAATTAAGAGTACTTTCTATGTATGTCCCTAAGGAAATAATAATATTCTTAATAGATAAATAGTACTTAATCAAAAGTAACAATGAAACAAAAGTGTAAATCAACCACTCTTCATCAGTGGGCCCTTCTCTGTCACCCTAGATAAATTGTGTGTAGCATTCTAAGCATTCACATCTTCTAATACACTGTAATTGTGTAAATGTGTACATCCTAAATGCTTAGCACAGAGTCTGATGCATATATTAATTAATACATGTTGGTATTACTGTTGAAGACCATGGATAAGAACACACCAATCAGTACATAAGGCTGATGATTAAATAAATGAAAACTTATATTTCAGTAGAAATCAAAATGCATGTTAAAACTACAATTGAGATTATAAGTGACAGTGCTCACCATTGACAAAGATACAGTAAATAAATGAGCATTTTCTTACCATTAATAGGAATAAAAATTCATGCAGCTTTTCTAAATGTTAACTGTAAATATGTATTGAAAGATTTATATGCGTACTTTGACCCAGTAATTGTACTTGTAGGAACATTTCTGAAGAAACTAATCATAATAATATTTTGAGATTTTTCTTACTAGGATGTTTATATCATCACAGCATTGTTTTTAATGAAGAAAAAGTGATAATAATTTAAATGTTCAACCTTAGGTTATTGGTTAAATCAAATGAGATATATTACTGTAACAGAATAATTCAGTTTACAGTGTGAGTTTGTAGAAGACTGTTTAATGACATGTAATGTTTTTCATGAAATTTTTTTTTAAATGTGGATGATACCATATAATGGGCTAAATCTCATTATCCAGCAAAAATGTGTAAGGAGCAACTTTAATGTAATGATGAAAATGTCTGCAAATAGCCTGGTGTGATAATAAAAGTAAGGTACCAAAAAGACCCTTAGGCCCCCAATTGAAACATATGGTACTGAACTGGCATGTCCTCTGTCTTTTTTTAAAGCATATTTTATATCCTTTAGGATGGTTGTTTCTGTTAGGTAAGTTAAGCATTGCCCTTGCATTTTTAATTTGAACGATTGATTTAGTTAGAAGGAAAAAACAACTCATGTTTAAATAATGAATTCTGGGTAAATCTTTTCCAAGAGGAGGCTCATCACCAGGCCAGGGCTGGAAAGTTGTTTCTTTTTCAGCTGATGAGCAAGGGAGTGTTTCAGAATATTTGGTTTGGAGATCGAGCATTAATAGGACCTGAGTCCCCCACAAGAGAAACGCTTAGGGAAAGCCCAGGGAGAGGGAACAGGATTTATTTATTTGCTTTCTTTCCTACTTACTTACAGCCATCAATATTTCTGTTTGTGTTTTCTAGCCTCTGATCTAGGTTTTGTTTTTGTTTTTTTCAAGTGACAGTCTCTGTTTTCTTTAGTAAGGATATGAGGAAGTAACTTAAATCATTGTTTGTTAAAATGCACAGATTTCAGGGCGCCTGGGTGGCTCAGTCGGTTAGGCGGCCGACTTCGGCTCAGGTCACGATCTCGCAGTCCGTGAGTTCGAGCCCCGCGTCGGGCTCTGTGCTGACAGCTTGGAGCCTGGAGCCTGTTTCAGATTCTGTGTCTCCCTCTCTCTGACCCTCCCCCGTTCATGCTCTGTCTCTCTCTGTCTCAAAAATAAATAAACGTTAAAAAAAAAAATTAAAAAAAAATGCACAGATTTCCCCAGCATACCCTTCCTCTCTCCCGTAGCAATTCCTATCCACCACCACCCAATAAAATAATCTCTCAAAGCTTGTGGTTGCTATAGTCTTCTTCTAAACACACATATCAAAGAAAAATCACTGGAGATTCACATTATTCTAAACAATTTATGAGAAAGTCTATCTGGCTGTATTTCCCAGTAGAAAGGATTAGGCCATTTTTATAAATGATTTATCATTGTTTTCTTCTGTAGGCACCAACAGATGAGACAGAAAAATCAAAGTTGACTATGAAAAAGTAATTATTATTTTTTTCTTTAAAGCATAAATGTGTATTTTATATACTATTGAATTTCATGAATTTAAGTTGTATTCTATGTACATATGTATGAATATGGACGGGTGACATTCACTTTAAAAAACTTTATTTTCAGTCATCTCATATTTGGAGATGTGACTATAGAAGGTACTAAATGGAAAATAGGAAAGCATGCCAACAACCAAGTTGATGGGAAACATCTGAAAGAAATTAGACACATTTTCAGGAGTACTTTTCCATTCCATCCCTGTGCCCCTGGCTAGTATGTTCTTTGTACACTGGATTCCAGCTTGGGAGAAGCTGCCAAACACGCAGGATCAGTGCAGGGACCTCATGTCTCCTTCATTGATCAGACACAGCCGAGGAGGGACTTGGGCCAAGCCCCCTGCCATGATTGCACGGGCCACTGATTCTAATGAGTGTGTACACACACACACACACACACACACACACACACACACACGTGCACACACCTTATTTGACTGCTTTTTGTAAGGGGGGCAGGTGGGATAGAGAGAGAGGTTATTAAAATTTTCAAGAGATAAACACTCTTGAATCAATTACACGATGTAAGTACAGGACTTGTCAAATTAAATAATAGCAGCAGCAAATGCCTAGGACTCAAAGTCTGTCTTGGAAAAGGCTGTACATTTTGTTTCAGTGTCTTCTCACTCCACTGCCCACCTTCAGCACTCACTCCTGCCACTTTGTCAGTCCACCTAACGTGACTCCCATTAAAATGAGACATTGATTACATAAGAATACCAGGAAAACTTGTTTCTCTGAGGTGTATGTAGTCTAGAAGGGGTCTATACCTGTCGTTTGTCGACATACTCTCAGATCTCGGATTCCTAAATTTCTCCCACTCTGCACAGACCCCGCTTGCAAATTCTGTTTCCTAACCACCCATGCCAACTTGCTTCAGGTTGCTTTGGCCCTAGGTAACACCAGTGGGAGATTGTAGAGTAGGAAAAGGGGGAAACAAAGGTATTTCTTCTCTCTTTTTGCCTTCTGATGGCCTCTCAGGGAGTTGCTGTATCTTCTTTGTGACTCTAACTCTAATGGCAGTGCCTTATAGCATCAACCTCTTGGAGGTGGCTCCAGTTTCCTCCTTCCATTGCCCCATCAGGTCTATTGGTAGCAGTGGTATCTTCCTCTTGCTAATCTCTGGGTCTGTCATCTCCTACTTACTCTTGTAGCTATTATCCTTGTAGCTAATCTTAATTTCTATATTTATAGAAATTATATATATATATATATATATATATATATATATATATATATATATATATAAAATATATATCCTTGTAGCTAATCTTAATTTCTTATATTTAACTACCTGGGTAGATTCTTTTTCTTACTTGACCCTGACTGACACAGAGAAAAGAACGCCAAGTGTCAGAAATGCAAAGGAGTCAGCTTGCACTGGACAATTTGAGACTGCCTTCTTTACATAATCACAGTACTCCCTAACACCGCTAAGATTTGTCACCACTTGTTCCATCCCATATTCATCCCACATGGCCTCCTTGCTTAATATCTCAACTTTGATTAAGTATTTGAGAACTTGAATTTTGAATCAGGCAATTTCCTAGCTGCATGACCTGAGTAAATTAATCCAGGACTCAGTTTTCTGCCTTCAAAATGGTACCTTGCCCATCCTGATGAACTCCACTGAGATATTAGATGTGGAATCACTTTGTGAAATCTATAACTCTATTTAATAATGAGGTACATAAGGTACTTAACAAATCTGTCAAAATGTGTACATTAGAGTATTTTGTACATTTAGCAGGGATATTTTTATAAGTACTATCTCTTTTAAAATTTTTTTAATGTTTTATTTATTTTTGAGACAGAGAGAGACAGAGCATGAATGGGTTGGGGCAGAGAGAGAGGGAGACACACAGAATCCAAAACAGGCTCCAGGCTCCGAGCTATCAGCACAGAGCCCGATACGGGGCCCAATGCGGGGCTCAAATGAGATCATGATCTAGGCTGAAGTCGGACTGTCAACCAACTGAGACACCCAGGCACCCCAGTACTATCTCCTTCTAAGGGGACTGACTCCTCAAGTATACTAAGGGTTAGGGTTATAATTGGGTTACCAAAATAGGAAAAAAAAAGGTATTTGAAGAACATTTGGCGGGGGGAGGGGGGTTGGTGCCTGACTTGGACCTCAAGTAACTCAAACTATATAAGTGATCTACTCAGCCCATAAATAGACTGTTCTTGACTAAATGAATACCAAAAGTATTCATTTTTAGCTCAACAGAGGACTCAGGGTTATTCTCAGTATACTTTACACTTGGAAGGTTTTGTTTGTCTAGATAGTATATCAAGAACCCTGAGGTAAAATAAACAGGATCACATGTTTCTGAGGAACTTTATATGTCTTTAGAAAACTTACATGGTTAAGCCAAATTCACAAACATGACCATATGTGCAGTGAAAATAACCTTGGACTTTAAGGCAGAAAAGTGTGGGTCCAGTGTATAAGTCAGCTAATGTTGCAATAATGGCTTAGAAGAAAGTACCCCCAAACTCAGTGTCTTGCAGCAAATATATATATTTTTCTCATTCTCAAGTCTGCAGTTGCCTGGAGCCCTGCTTGGCTTGTCTCCAGGCTAAAGATTTGGTTCAGCTCTCTTCTCAGATCTCATCATTTTTCTTAGGCCAGTGGCTACTCTTGGTGGTATTCTTTGAAAATGGTGAAGTGCAAGAGGGAGAAGAGAAACATGTGATACCTACAGACATTTTGGCCCAGAATAGTCAGTCTGATGCTTCAGCTTGACATGGTCAAGCTTAACATGGATGAAGCAGGGAATTCACTTTGTTCACTCCAGTAGGTTGCATCATGCAGTCTCATGACAGAGAACAAAGACATGTAATTCTAACAAAGGGAGAGCATGAAGACATACGGACAAAGATTCAAACTACCACACCTTATAGATTTAAATATATCACCAACTTTACAGTGGGATTTCAGTAAAGTTGGGCTTCCCTTTTTATGAAAAAGTAAGAGGAAATTATATTTGCTTAAATCTAAAGTCCTGTACAATTCTTCATCAATTTAGAATGTGTGACAAATTCATTCCTATGATTTTGAAACCTTCACGTTGTATAACAATGCAGGTTTTTACTCACGAAATGAATGAAATTAATACGATTGCACTGGAAGAATTAAAGAGAACAAGAGAACAGAAAACAAGCATTTTAAAGGATTTTTTATCATAAGTTTATATGCTTTTGTGATATTAATTACACATGAATCATTTTCACGTGAATACTAATAGAGTCTTGAAAAAACATTTACTTGGAAACATTTGTTATCCGATTAATTTGTTTTTATTACATATAGATGATATTTTGATTAATTAGACATGCCAGTATTTCAGATGGCCCACACTCCAATTTGCTTCCATTTTCAAGGGCTGATAGTACAAAAATTCCTGTTTGTTCTTCTCCTCAGGAGACAGCCAGGCCTGGCACAATACCCAGAGCCTTGTATGAGATCAGGGCATCTGGTTTCCAGTTCTGGCTCTGCCATCTAATAGCCACGTGACTCTGGACAAATTGATGGTTTTGTGCATTTCTTCCTTTGCAAAATTAGGAGGAGTCACAGCTGAACCACTTCACTTAGAGGATTAGAGACATGATCAAAGGAGATTCCACAGTACTTTGACAAACAGCCCTAAACACATTGAACAGTTTTATCATGAGGGCATGTTTTAATTGCTTTTATTATTATCATCTAGGTATAGTAAGGCCAATAGATCAGGATACAACTGCTGTTGAAAAAATAGTTGATTATACTCACAGATCCCAAGAGAGAGTACATGTCACGCTAGAAGTTGTTGTTGGTGTTGGGGGAGGGGGCACAGGAGGAGTCACTGGAGTTGGTCATGAAGCAGAGGGAAAGAGGTGAACTGTGGGCAAACTATTTCATTGTGGTTTCCATGAGAAGGACTGGCTAAGTAGAGCCAGTCTGGATTGGCTACTTTGAATACTTTCAGCGGGTTCCGGGGCATAGGGCTTTCCCTAGTTGTTTGCCATTTGGACTTGGGGTAATTAGGACAAGTATATAGTACTCCAAAATATGGGAATCCTGTGAAGGAGTAGTTGGGGGTATAGACTCTATATTGGATGGTTTATATTTAAAAGTCCACCTCAAGAGGACTCCCCCTGAGAAGTGGAGATGGTGAGGAAAGCAGTAGGCCAAAGCAAAGTGGACTCAGACATACTATTATGTTGTATAGAACAAGTTGTGTCCAGTGCAAGCATGCAGGGAAGATGTTACAGTATCAAGTTTACAGAAGTTAGAAACATGGTTAATATAGGGCATCATTGCTGTATCCTTCCTACAGTAATCTCTCAGATTGTTCAACTTGTTTGTGTGTTTGGGGACATGGTAATTATGTTACTTTAACCTATATCTTCATAGGGCTTCTCCATCTATCTAATACCCATTCTTTGTAAAAAAAAAAAAAAAATTAAGTTTTATTTATTTATTTTGAGAGAGACAGAGAGAGAGAGACAGAGGGAGAGAGACAGAGAGAGAATATGAATGAGCAGAGGAGGGGCAGAGATAATATTAATAACAATAGTAATAATAGTATCCTTCATAATAATATCTTTTCCACAAAGAAGCCCTTCTGTGGAAGTGGCACAAAGAATCCACAACTGAAAAGCAAAGCTGTGGCAGTGAGCCCAAAGTATGAACTGGGGAGCAACAAGGGTCTAGATTCTAGCTCATGTATAGCCATAACAGGGCAAAGTAATTTTGTAAATACTGATTGTATTACTCATCGCTTAAAAAACCTTTTGTAGTTTTTGTCTTTGCCCTCACAATGCAGTCCAAACAACATGAAATAATAGAGAAGTCATTTTGGAATATGCCCAGCCTTCATTCCAGTTTACCAATGCAGACCATTATTTGCCATACGTTTCAGATTTCAGCCATGAAGAATTCTAACGTGACTTTGTAGTTCCCTGAAAATGCCATGTTCTCTCCTGACATTTGCTTCCTGAGAATTGGAATGAACTTTTACCTTTCCTGTTCTTCTCTCCCAACTCAACCTAGAATCCTACTGATTCCTGGGGCCTGAGCTTAGATGTCCTTTCTTCGATAAGCCAGTTTTGAACTTCAATTTTACACCTGGGCTTGATGTATGGTCTAATGGGCTACACATAGAACATCTATGAACTGAGGTTAATTGCCTGCTTACAAATCATTTTCCCCAAATAGTCTGCAAGTTCCATGAGAATCAGTTCTGTTTTTTTAATCACTGGTTAGTGTCAAATATCAAAACCTTGAATCTGGTACCGTGGGAGTACTGAATAGTGTCACTCACTCCAGAAAAACTTACTGGATCCTAGGGCTGCGCTAAATACCTCTGTTCAGTGTTCTTAAATTTCTTACTTATCTCTCTTTCATAAATACATTTGAGTGCAATGCAGATGTCCCCTACATTATACCTCAAGTTTTGTAAGGATAGAAACTATGAATCATTCATCTTTGTGTCTTTAATTTCAAACACAGTGGTACAATTTAGGTACTCAGAAATTGTACCTGTTATAACTGTTATTATCATTATTATAGTAAATGTTTTTGAATAGATGGATGAATGAATAAACAAATGTAAAATAGGACATGACAGAATCTGAAGCAGGAATAATAACAGGGACAGACTCCGAAATACATGTCATGCCTCATTCTCATAGGGCTTTTTTCCCCTAAGTATCAAGATAAAATGAAATTGTTCACAAAAATCACCAAAAGTGAATAAGATAAACAAGGCATATTATAAAAACTAGAAGAGTAAAGTGAAAGTGAGAGAATATAATTTCTTGCAATATTCCCTGTACCTTACAATTTAGATTGTGCCTATTCATAAAGTTATAGAAATTTAATCACTATCATTTTTTTGAAAGACATTTATGTTTACTGATTATCTTTCCTACAATGACCAGAAAACCAAGGTGTTGATGTCAAAGTAGTGATGTCTACAGCCATCATGAGGACAAGATGTCTGATATATAGAAGGGATCATGTATATTACTTGATGGCCAGAGGCTGGCTTCCATGATGGAATAAAAAAACATATTTCAAAAGGATAATGAGATTCCAGGAGGAATGTTTTCTACTGCTTCTCGAAGGCCAACTGAGCTGAAGTCTCATTTGTTGTAGGTCAGATATTCAGCTAAAAGTACAAATATGTGGGGAAATAACTCACATTAAAAATCACAGTGAGGAGTAAATGGCTTATTTTAAAACATTTTTCAAAGCAAATTTTGATAAAGAAGGGAGAGAGCCCTGCACACTTGTCAGGTGCTCTCCTAGGATCAAAAGCTTCACTCTTCGATGCTTGAACTTCACTGTTGAATGAGAGCATACCCAATGGGAAGATCTTGCCATCAGCTCTTCCTCTTCTTACTGCTAAATCCTGTCACCTCCCTATTGTCAATGGTGTCCACCTGGCAGCCCTTTACTGTCCTACAGTCACCACTCAAGACAGAGCTATGGCTTATGCAAATCAGGTGTTTGGGCTTTCAGGACAGGATCAGGTGGTGGGTTGAAGACATGGCAGAATAAGAAAGAATGAAGAAAAAGCAAGTTACCAGACCCAAATGAAACAGAATTTACAATATTTTTTAACACTGTTCTTTTGGCCACCTTAAATTTCAAGGCAGAAAAAAGAAGGCACATTTCAGTTTTTTCTCTCATTACTTCAGGGTATTAACCTACTTTGAACTCAGTCTATCAGTTGATCTGGTTCCACACCCAAGAGGCATTATTATCACCCAGTTCAAAAGTGTTCAACATATGGACATCATCAAAACCCAAACTGACTTTATGTTCCTCATTTCTAGTAAACGATTAAAGAAATCTAATCAAGACACATGCCTGTGTCAGGGGCTAGGCAATGCACCATTAAATGTACCATTGAGTTGTGTGCAGAGCTTGCAAGACTCCACAAACTTGTTTTAATTTTACACAGACAAATTGAAAGACCCAGTATCTTCATTAGGGTTCAGCTCCCATTTAAAAGCAGCAACAACAACCCTCGATGTCATGATGGAAAACAGAAGCTGCATCTTCAAATCACATCCATATTGGCATTTCACAACTGTAGCCTGATTGTATTGTTAATTAATTCTCGAAATGCACAGTAAGCCAAAGGGACAATTTGAGAAGAGTACTTGTCATTTAATTAGTAAATTAAGTTTTTTTTTTTAATCTCAAATGTTTCTCTATTTAATTAGTATGTACTGTAGGCCAAAATCTCACACCAGCTGGATATTTTCAGGATAAATGGCTTTGCTTTTTATTTTCATTTATCAAGCCAGTAACTTTTCAGAAAGAGGTTGAGCTTGGGTGATAGGAAGGCAAGGGAATAAGATCAGAACAGAATGCTTGTTGTAGAGAATCTTTTATTTCAGGGAAGGAAGAGGAGGAAATTTCTATTTCAAGATGCTACTCTGACATCAATAGCCTTGAATAATACAGCTTGAGGAGTTTTAGCACTCATCCAGTCCAACTCATCTTCCCTTAGAATAAAGTTTTACAGCTGAAAGAAGTTAAATGACACATAGGGAGTCATTCACTAGTTAAGTAGAATGGCCTGAACTATTATCCAGGACTCCTGACTCCAAATGTAAGGTTTTTCAGATATCCTTGTATTCATGAGAAAGTGTGCAAGTGCAATTGTAGGGGTACATATTAAGGCATGTGGAGCACATGTAAAGAGGACTTTATGATTTGAACTGCTATGTTAAAATCTTACAATACTGAAATTTAACTGGATTCGGTTTGGCTTTAATGTGTTACCAATTAATAATTCATATCTCTAAATGAAGAATTAGTCAGCTTGTTTCATTTCACATTCTAGGAGCAGTTTTGTCATTTTGGACCAAGGTTCCATGAATGTTTCTTAATATAATACTAGGATATGTCAGCTCAGTCTTAACTCATTTTGTGCAGTGTCTCTATTTTCTTCTTAATTAAACACAGAAACTGCTGATTTGGGAATGAAAATAGAATCTGATGAAGTCTGGGTTTCTTCCCAGAAAATATTTTGTTTTTGCCTCCAGATGTCAAAAGTAACACATTAGTACAACCCAGATGGGGGAAGGGACAAATATTTGCCTCTTGCCCTTCCTAGAAGCCACCTTGGACTGGAGAAGATTACAGATTACCCATCTGTTGGTCCCAAATACAGAGGTTAACACAGGATAAAATGGCTACAGCCAAGTCATTGCCTGAGCTATCCTTACCTCTCCCTGAGAATGGGTCAGGAGTAATAAAGGAGTTGAATATAATAATGTAAGCAAGTATTAGTGACTATAAACTACTGAAGAAGCTTGGTGGCCTAAATATAAGATAGTTTCCCTAGGATATACAATTAATTTGGAGTCAAGAATTCATATATGTATAAAGTATTCAATAAAATAACAAATATATGCTAAATGTCCAATGTGAGGGAGGTGACATAAGGGCTTAAGAATGGAGAACATAGGCAGGTTATGTAAATAGAGGGCCATGTGGAGGCTGGCAAGGGTCAGGCTCTGCAAGCTGCTTCACTCTCACCACCAACAGAAAAGGGAGTCTCGTTCCTTCTGTCCTTGCTGCCTGCTCATCTGAATTTTGGCTGATTGCCTCCTTAGGATCTGTGCAAGCTTATCATCTATGTCTTCACTTGTACAGGCCTCCAGTTTCTTATTTTAGATTAGCTTGGAGATGACTATTCTCCCCTAACTCGATGTCCTGATTCCAGCCCTGCAGCTCTATCTAGTGTCCAGTTCATCTCCCGTATGACTTATCCCACTGACAAGCCAATGGTACCCATATAGACACTAGTACTATTAGTGAGGTGCAAAGACAACTGCTTTTGTGCTCTCAGATTCCTGCAGAAACCATAGCTAGGCTTGCAATGAACTGTTCAGTGTTGTTTCTTTCTTAACCTGCATATCAATTGCTTCTATTTTGAGGAAAGATATTTTAGTTAAGTAATATCTAAGGATCCTTTCCACATCCAAAATATTATGATCCTCATGGAATCATTGGTCACTTATATATAAATGGGTCCTTTAACATGATTGGATAGTATTTTTAGTTTTTTCTTGATAGTGGTCATGATGTACTGGGCAAAAGGAACTGCTGTAAATAGCTGGGAATTTAGTAATGTGGTGACAAGAGCACAGAAGGTATAGGGGCAGAGAAGCATTCTCTAGTCCTATAATTAGGTCTCTTTTAATGAACCTTTACCTCCCAGCTGTGAAGTTCATAAGTTCTCAATTTATTCCCTGTCTCCCCTTAGGTGGGATAGGAAGACTAAATTGATCTGAAGTTCAGTGTTTCCCTTCCCTCAGGACAGTTAGGCTCTGGTTAGCTATAGTTGAGCCCTGAAAAACTAGAGGTTAGGGTTGATGACCTCCCGCCTAGTTGAAAATCTGCATATAACTTTTTCTTCCCCAAACTTAACTACTAATAGCCTACTATTGACTGGAACCCTTACCAATAACACAAACAGTAGATTAACACACATTTTGTATGTTACATATATTATATACTTTATTCTGACAATAAAGTAAGCTAGAGAAAAAAATGTTAAGTTTTAAGAAGAGGCAATATATTCACAGTAGTGCTCTGTATTTATTGGGAAAAAAAATCCACGTATAAGTGGATCCATGCAGTTCAAAATGTGTTGTTCAAGGATCAATTGTAGCTTCTCCAGAGAGCAGGCCTTGTTAAGAAGACACTGCTCTGGCATATTTCAAAATGATTTATTTCTCCTACCCCTACCAGAAAGTATGAAGGAATAGCCTGGTCGAGCTCCTAATAATACGGTGTTCCCTTATGACTGGGTCCCCCTGGAATTTGTAACTCAGTTGTCCACACTGAATCTTAGCAACTCAGGTTTTCCTACCCCAACTTCTGCTGGCAAGACTCTGTTCTGGGAAGGCTGACTCCCGTGTTCCTTGTCCGTGTTCCTTGGTAGCTGTAATTAGCATTGTTTCTTTACCTCTCTTATAAACCCAAGAAAAGTTGTTGATTTTTTTAGTTTATTCATCTTTTAACTTGTTGTTAGGACAGAGTGTTGACTTCCAAGATCCTTACATGTGAGCCGGAAACTGAAAGGTTAGATAGAATTTGAAA
Organism: Panthera onca; assembly: GCF_046562875.1. Classification (NCBI taxonomy): domain Eukaryota; kingdom Metazoa; phylum Chordata; class Mammalia; order Carnivora; family Felidae; genus Panthera; species Panthera onca. The sequence goes on from NC_138350.1 coordinate 63,529,739, forward strand.
ACAGATTATTCTCATAATTATTTTAAACATGGCTCCTGTGAGCTTCTTTACTCAATTAATTTGTGTTATTTCTTGAAAAAATAGTAACCAAGGTAAATTTCTGATTAAAATGTCAGAGATTCTAAAGTGGTTCAATCTGAATCAAAGAGGTTATTAAATGGAAAAGCTTAGTGTAAAACTGAGTTGTGCTTTCCAAGCTTCTTTTATCATTCACTGAGGGGTCCTGGGGTTACTTTATCTGTTGTTATGTCAGGCAACCTACAGATTAAATTTTGATTTCAAACACAAGTCAGGGCTCAGTTCCCTATTCCAGTAATTGCTGCTAAGTCATCACATATAAGCTTTTATAACCTCTGAGCTTCATTGTTTCCATCTGTAAAATGGAGGTAATGGCACTTTCATTTTTTTACACTGTATGACTATTCGGAAAGTGAAATGAGACAATGCAAAGTGGATAGGGAGGGCCAGATTAAGCATTATGCTCCCATCTCTTTTTGGACCATTTTTCTTAGGTCCATGATATACTGATCATATGTCTGATATTAACACCCACAACATTGCATTATGCTTACTCATGCATGCTATTTCTGTAGTATTTGAATTCCTGAAAGGCAGGAAAAAGAAAATGAACTATTTACCCCTGTAGCCATATAACAGCTGGCATAGTAGTTGGCACTACTATTAGATAATAAATGCTTATTGCAGTTTTTCCATGACAGGTGATATTTGAGTTGGGTATTGAAACTCCAGTAGTGTAAAATCAAGGATTATAAGTGTGCATAATAGTCAGGAGAGGATATGCTACAAGAACAAACACCCCCAATATATTGGTAGTTTATCATCAGTTAAATATAATAGTTCTTTCTCTTCCTCAACACAAAGTTTGATGCAGGTCCAAGTGACTTCCCAGGGCAGCTTTCCCATATATGTTGAATCAGCTTGCATGTCTGTTTGGGGCTCATGCCATCTCCTCACAGCTTGCCTTGTAAGCTTCACTAATTTTCTTTCAATTCCCTCAATGTCCCAAGCTCATTCTTACCTTAAGGTCTGACACTTGATTTTCTGTGTGGAATACTCTAACTTCGATCTGTATATGGCTAATGCTTCCCAGTTCATGAAGCACCTCTTCTGTAAGACCATTCATGACAATGCAAAAGATCACCCATACACACCAGCCTCACTTTGCTCCATTATTTGATCGTACTGACTTCATGGCACTTATTAATTTTAATAATATCTTATACACTTATATGTTTGCTTATTTTGTTCATTGTCTCTTCTCCCCTCTCCTCTATATTCTAAGTCATAAGCTTTACAAAGCAGGAATTGTATCTGTTTGATTCACTAATTTTGCCCTAGGAGCTAGAATAGTACCTGGCAGCTGATATATAATTAAACAATATTTTTTAAGTGAATTAATTGTTTGCAATAGCAAAAAGATATACTAGAGAATTCTGAAATTACAGAATATCAGGAGGCTTCAAAGGGATGCAAACTTTTTTTCCTTAAGGTCCAGATAGTAGATATTTTAGGCTTTGCAGGCCAGATGGTCTCTGTCACACTAACTCTGCACTAATTCTGCCGTTGCAACTCACAAGAACCTATAGACAGTCTGTACGTGCCTGGGTATGAATGTGTTGCAACACATTTTATTTACAAAAGCAGGCAGCAGCTGGATTTGGCTAGGAGGCATAGTAAACTGACCCCTACTTCAGAGCAGGTTGAAAGTCTGAGGAGCTTAGGCCCTTGGGAATACGTTTTTAAGAGTCGGGCTACTTGGATTTAAGTCCCAATTCTTCCACCAAGCCTCCAAATCCTCTTTTATAAAATGAAGCTAATTATAAAAAACAACGTACCTCAGAATTAGGTGAGATCACACAAAAGGTGCTCAATAACATGCCTAGCATGGAGTGAAACACAATAAATATTTATATTATATTTAAGAATAGGTTCCTATGAAAATGTTAGAATAGATTAACTGACAAACAATGATGGCAATGGAAATAAGAATAGAGAAGAGCAGATATAATTAAGAAATTTGAGAAGTGAAATTGGTGGGTCCTGGTGACTATAGCCTGAAATAATGATAATGGTATCCCGTGTCATCCATTCCTTCTGCTTAAAACAACCTACTGAACTTCTCTGCCTATAGAAAGCTGATTTGCTCTTTAAGAGCCAGCTCCAATTCTGTACATCTGAATTGTCTTTCAGATTCCTCAACAGAGTTAATCATGTAACTAAACACAATATAAAGCTTTGGCTCTTTTTATTTCTGATCTCTAGTATATTTAGCCATTTATACATTTGTCTTCTTCAGTGTATTATAAAATCTTTAAGATCAGGGATCATTTGTGTTGTTATCTTTTTCTCAGTTTTTGTTATTGTATTCTCGATTATGTTTGGTATACTTAATTGTACATATTTAATAAATTCTTATGGAATGATTGAATGAGGCAATGATTGATTGTTTGAAGTACACAAGTTCAAATTGCATTTGCTAGAGTCGCCATTAATAAAACATCCACAGACCAAACATTGTAGATCATAAACAATTGTCTGGTAACTTGACTTCTGCTGTATCCCTAACATCTGCTTGCAGTAATGCAGCCATCATCTTGGTTACTCACATGCTGTTCCATTGGGATATGTCTCTCTAGTCCCACCCCACAAAAACCCCATCGCCTGCCTTATATGAGACTTGGAAACATAAAAATAACACAAATATCCCCTCCTATGTATGATAATTAATGAGAACAAAATGTCTTGGATGAAATGTTACTGGCAAAATGAGGTATAACCAGATGTTGTGTGATGCAAGACCCGCCATAAAGTGATGAAGAACTCTACTCTGAGTCAGTCTTGACTCCTAGAGAAATTTCTACTTTGAAAAATATCAAGTTAAAAATTCAAAAAAATAAGTATATTTTTAAAGATTCTTAATTTCACAAAAGTAGAGGGATTTTCCCCCAGTGGTTTAAAAATGCAGGCTATAGCAGCCCAAACATTGTAAAATAAGTTGTTTTGTTTTATTTTGTTTTCAGAGAGAGAAGAATGTTAAAGAAAAGATTACATCAATACAGATTATTTTAGCATTTTTTAATCATTATAAAATTATACATACTTGTTTTAGATTACAGGCATACCTCAGAGATATCGCTGATTTGGTTCCAGACCACCACAATAAAATAAATATTGCAATAAAGTGAGTCAAATAAATTTTTAGGTTTCCTAATGCAAATAAAAGTTATGTTTACACTATACTATAGTCTATTAAGTGTAAAATAGCATTATGTTTAAAAATACAATACTTGGGGCACCTGGGTGGCTTGGGTGGTTAAGTGGCCAACTTCAGCTCAGGTCATGATCTCTGTGAGTTCAAGTCCTGCGTCAGGCCCTGTACTCATAGCCCAGAGCCTGGATCCTGCTTCAGATTCTGTGTCTCCCTCTCTCTCTACCCCTCCCCAGCTCACACTCTGTCTCTGTCTCTCTCAAAAATAAACGTTAAAAAATTAAAAAATAAATAAGTAAAAATGCAATCCTTTATTGCTAAAAGAGGCTAACCATGACCTGAGATTTCACTGAGTCATAATCACTGATCACAGATCACCATAACAAACCTAATACTAATGATAAAGTTTGAAATATTGCAACTATTACCAAAATGTGACACAGAGACATGAAGTGAGCAATTGCTGTTGGAAAAATGGTGCTGACAGACTTGTTCAATGCAGGGTTGCCACAAAACTTCAATTTGTAAAGAAGGTAATGTCTGTGAAGTACAGTAAAGCAAAGTGTAATAAAATGAGGCATGCCTGTATTTGAAAACTGCAAAGCTATAAACATAAAAATAAAATTTGCTCTTAATTTTAATAGCCAGAATTAATGATTGTTGCCAATTTTTTATATACTTCCTTTTACTCAGTTTGTATGCTTAAATAGAATACTTTTTTTGGTTGTGTTTTTTGTTTGTTTGTTTGTTTTTGTATCAAAATCAAGGGAGTTGTATTTCTTTGTAGACGTCTACCTCTGGGCTGAGTCATGAGTCTTATTGTCCTAGGGAAAGTGAGATTGGATTTTGCTATGGAAAAAAAAAAAAAAAAAAAAAAAAAAACAAAAAAACTAAAACAAGAAACTGTGTATCTATTTTCAATGTAAGATTTTTGGAGTCCATTAAAAAAACAATCATTATAAAAACATGGCTTTTGGTTTGAACTTGCCGTGGCCTCTAGAAAGTAAGAATCCAGGGGTGCCTGGTTGATTCAATCATTTGAGTATCTGACTCTTGATTTCAGCTCAGCTCATGGTCTTACAGTTCATGAGATTGAGCCCTGCATCAGAACTTGGGATTCTCTCTCTCCTCTCTGCCTCTCTCTTTCTCAAAATAAATAAATCTTAATCTAAAAAAAAAAAAAAAAAAAGAAAGAAAGTAAGTAAGAATCCATAAGGAAAGGAACAGATTTTCCAAATTTCTGCAGCTACTAATTAGCTTCATGACCTAGGTCTGGTGGTCTAGATCACACAGTTCTAATTTATTCCAGAACTCACAATATAAATTACAGTCATGGACATATTACCCCTCCTGGGTCCACTGGCCATGGGGAGGAGATAGAGCTAGAAGTTTAAAAATGAGTGTTCTTAGTCATTTCTCATCCCCACCTCAGATAGGTGAATTATAACATATCTAAAGAGGTATGAAAGAACCACAGAGTATTGGTGTTAAGTACAGAAGTTCTCCCCCGCTGCTTATGGTTTCTCTTACTATAGTTTCAGTTACCCATGGGTCAACCACAGTCTGAAAGTAGATGATGCTTCTTCTGACTTATAGTCAAAAGGTCAAGAGTAGCCTAATGCTACATCACAATGCCTGTGTCATTCCCCTTACTTCATCTCACCATGTCGACATCTTACCATTTTCATCATCACATGAAGAAGAGTGAGTACACTGTAATAAGATATTTGAACAGAGAGAGAGAACACATTTATATAACTTTTATTATTATTACAGCATATTATAATTGTTCTATTTTATTATTAATTATTATTGTTAATCTCTTACTGTGCCTAATTTTTAAATTAAACTTTATTACAGGTATCCATATATAGGAAAAAAAACATTATATATGTAGGGTTTCAGGCATCCACTGGGAGGGAGTACTTGGAACATATCCCATGTGTATAAGGAAGACTACAGTAGTATACTTACCAAGGATTCTACAGTAAAGCTAAACACAAACTAGGATTTTGGCTTTGAGTTGCATCTAACATAGCATGGAATATGAGGTAGCGGTAGGAGGCATTTAGGTATTGAGGCTGAAACAGATTCCATCATCCTTGGCTTTACCTGGTTTTAAGGGATCAATACATTTAATCTTTCTCTTTGAGGATATGTAGAAAACATTTAAATATAGGGGATAGATGAGCACTCACCTAGCATAAGAACAAAGAGGTTGCAATGCTGTTGCCCTTATAACTAAAGCAATGAATGGGACCGTAAACATCAATATGACCAGCAGGTTGCCCCTAACAACAAAAAAGAACAAACTATACCTCATATGGCACCCTTCTAGGAAACCAGTCATTGCAGAGCATGGGCCCCTGAAGGTCAGAAGATTCTTTAAGGATGAGGCGCCTGTGTGGCTCATTTGGTTAAACATCCGACTCTTGATTTGGTTCAGGTTATGATCTCATGGTTTGCAACATCAAGCCCTATGTCAGGCTCTGCACTGATAGCAAGGAGGCTGCTTGAGATTCTCTTCCCCCCCTTCCCCCCTGATCTCTCAAAACTAAATTAATAAACATTAAAAAAAAGATTCTTTAAGGAAATGAAGCCCTTTATCCTCCTATTTCTCTATATATCCAGCACCGTCTTGGACAAGAACATTTGTGAGTGGAAGAGCATTCATGCTCCACAGACAAATGAGATACTAATATCTGTCAAGTTTAAAGTAAATTATTTTCTTTCTAGTGTGGTGGGCCTGGTGAAGGATATTACATTGAGTATGGGAAATAATGAAACTTCCTTCATTTGCATACTGTAGTGTGAATAAATTAACTCTGCTATATGTATACAAGACATACTGTATATTCTTCATTATATACCAGTTTTTCACTTATCACTATATTATGATCATTTCTACCTTGTAATTACATGTGTCATCAAAATAGCATTTTAATAACTGCATTATATGCAATCATATAGCTATATTGTGAGGTATTAATTGACTGCCCTATTACCCAGATTATATGTATGTTTTTCCAGAACAAATGTCTCTATAAATGCCCTTGTCTATAAATATTTTCCCAGTTATTGATTCTTTTGTTAAAAATAGAGTCCAAAGGATAATCTCTAAAAGCAGCTCTTCCAACAGTTTTGTCAACAACAACAAATCCCACATCAACAGAGGCAACTAGGTGTCTGTTCATCATTTCAAAAAAAGAAAAAGAAAAAGAAAAATTATAGAGCCCTAAGATGGGCCAAGGAAAGATTCCTTGGTGAAATAGTATGAACATCTTAAATGACTATTAAAACGCATTGCTAAATTGCTTCCTTGAAAGTATTTGCATTTTATATTATACCCCTAGTAATGGAATATGAAGCTGATCATTACACCATACCCTTATCAAAATTAAGGGTATCTGTGTATGTCTTTTTTTTCCTATAGTTGGCACATAGTAGGCTTTCATGAATATTGGTTGAATAAAAAAGCAAGCTCATTGTTACTTTAATCTATTTGCCTTCATTACCAGCAAAATTCTATATTTTATTTTTTTAATTATGATTTTCTGTTCTTCTCTATTATTTATTGTTCTGAAAGTTTATTGTTCCCCTTCATGCCTTCAGCTGAGTCCTCTCCTCATTTTTGAGTCTTTGTGCAGGTAAAACTTCTTGGCATCTCTTTTCTATAAGTTTGAATCCCCCTAGAGTGAATTTTAATTATATTATATTCATATTATTATTAATTATTATTATTAATTTTGTGCTTCTACTAGAAAATGAGACAATGTGTTATACTGGCTTTGAATCCAGAAAATCTGGGCTGAATCTTGGTTCTGGCACACTCCAACACTGTGACTTTGGGCAAGACTCTCCTCCTTTTTGTGTGTAAGTTAACTCATGTTTAAGTAGCTCATCTACCACATAGGTATTGATACCTTAATGTATGCATTCGTACATTCAAATATCTCTTGAGTGTGTATTATGAGCCAGATGTACAGATGATGCTTAGTGATTGTCAAATGGGTGAAACAAAATGGAAGCCCTAGAATAATCTCTGAGAAGCCATGTATTTTATATACCATGTACACTTAGGCTCCATGGCTGCACTTCTGACCACCATTAATAAGATGTCATTTTTCTTGCTTTCTCATTGGCAATGATATGCTTTGCTGAAGCAGCCATATATTTCCCACTGTGAGATTTCCCACTTTGTGAGATAGTTGGCTTATGAGTCCACTTTCAAGGAAGAAGCAGAATTAACTGACCCAGAAAGAGACCCAACATCTGACCTTGGCTTCATTAAGATTGTATGGTGACCACTCAGGCTGACCAATAACAGAAATTCTGCCCATTCAGCTGATGTGCCCCTAGGATGTCTATTTCCAAGCATATGTGAACCACGATAACTATTTCCCAGAATCTCCCCACCCCTGGAGAAAACTATTTGGAAGTCACAGTCAAACTTAATGCATTTCTACTTAGGGATTTAATGTCTGGCAAAAAATAGTGCCTTTATCATTTATTTAATACATAAATGGTTCTTATTCTTGTCTGATCCCCCAAAGCTTGGCAAAGTAAAGGCCATCCATTAATCACTTTGTCCTTCAGTGAAGTGCAGCCATCTAGTCTGTGAGGACTATAGCTTCATCAGTGAGGCATGTGGACTGACTCAATAAAAAACTTGGAACTGGTCCGCTTAAGGGCACTATAATTGGTGTTTGTTGCAGGTACATATGATGGGATGGAAGCAAAAAAGAGACAATTTTCCCTTTAGATGTAGCAACCTTATTAGGTATGGAAGAGGACATACAGGTTTATAGTGGATGTGGCAGGTCCCAGCATGAGAACGAACTCCTTGGGGCTCTTCACTTTGTGCTGACATACCTAAGGTTCTAATAAGAGGAATCTGTGTTACTTCAATCTTAGTATATCTAAAATAGAAATTATTATCTTCCTCCAACCCAAATATTATTGCTTCTAGTTGCCATCAACTATATCATTTTCCAGACTTCAAGCTATGAAGGCTAGTGGTCTCTGCTGTGCATTTCCCTGTTATCTCTGATATTCATTGGTCAGCATATGACTTAAACCTGTCAATTTCTCTGCACTCCCCTGTTGTCTCCATTGCTAGCATCTGTTCAACTTGTGATGAGATTACTTCCAGCAAGCTTTTTAAGCCCTTCAGGTCATAATCATCCCACATATCATTCCTTTTATAAATAAATATCCTTAAATGCTCTTGCCCTTCCTCTGTACTTACACTTGAAAGAGAAGATGACTTTTCTAACACCCATGCCTTTATTTCTCTTTGGCTCAAATGCAAACACAGTATAGCACCAACTGTTCTATCTTATCTCCAACTATTTCTCAAAATCTTTCTTTTCCTATAATTAGCTGTGTTCCTTCTCTACCAGCCCTTCACCAATGAGTCATCATACATGCTCTTCCCACTAAAAGTTCAAATCTTGCTTCCTTCAAATTCCTGTTCCCACATTTATTCAAAAGACCAACATTAACTGAGTGATTCCTTTAACTAGAGCATGTTAAGCATTTATACCTGGCCATTGGGCTTTCATTTTGATAACTACAGATACTGTTGATACGTGCACATGGCCCAGATCCCAGTTCTCCATGCTGCTGTGATCTTTTCCCTGATGCTGGAGGCAATGACAGCTGATAGTTCTTACCTTAGTCTCTCTCCATGACTGCCCTTGGTTGAGGAGAGTGACTTTATCCAAAGGCATAGGGGAGGCTCACATGCAGTGGCTGGTTGATATAGGAGAAAGACCCTTGCTATTAAAGGGTAAACTAATAGTTTGGATTTCAGGAGGGTCAACTCATTTTCATTTTCAAGTCACAGTGACCATCACTCCTACTTCAGTCTTGTGAGACTTTGAGGGCCTGGGCATTCACTGCTTTAATACCATGTCTATCCATGCTCTATTTGGGCATAGGGATATTCATGTGGAACACTGGCATCCACAAGACTGCCTTCATAGTGCTCCAGGTTTCTATTCCACTCTGAGATCTGCTACATCAAGGTGATACCATTTCCACTAATTGCAGAACCTCAGAGTAGCATTGCCTTTTGAATCATGGAGAACTTGTCCCTCTATACACAATCACAAGAGAGAAACTTGTGGAAAGATAAATCATGATGATATCTATTCTTGACCTTTTTAAAAAATCATTATTATCCTTGAAAATGGAAAGTAAAATAAAGACAAATATATTGTGATATAATGCAGTAAAAGGTAATTTCATGTAGTATTTTATTCATTATTAAACATGTTGTATATAACTTCCCCAATTTGAATAAAAATATAGAAAGCACTAATACTGACCTAAAATGAATTTCTCCAAACAGGAAAGAAGAACAATGAACAAAATTTAGTTTTTGAAAACAAATTACCAAGAAACTTCATGCCCACAAAATCAGATTTTGTAGTTTGAGATGACCACCTTATAAACAGGGAAACCATATGTCCTGAGTTTCCAGTAATAGTTTTGGTTTATACCTGCTATTCCACAGTAATTATTAATTGCATCTTCATTTTAAAATATTGAATTAAAATCCACATAAAATAAAATTAACCATTTTAAAATATACAATTCAGTGGTTTGTGGGACCTTCACAATGTTGTGAAAGCATCATCTCTATCTATTGCAAACATTTTCATTGTCCCTAAAGGAAATCCCATACCCATTAAACAGTCAGTCTCCATTCCTCCCTCCCCCAACCCCTGGAAACCTCTAAACTGTTTTCTGTCTCTATGAATTTACCTATTCTGGATATTTCATATAAGTGAAATCATACAATATGTTATTTTTTGTGTCTGGTTTGTTTCACTTAGTATGGTGTTTTTGAGGCGCATCTACATTTCAGCATGTATCAGTAGTTTCTTTTTATGATGGGAGCATATCTGTTACGTGGATATATCCCACTTTGTTTATGCATTCATCCGTTGGTGGGAATTTGGATTGCTTTCAACTTTTGGCTGTTGTGATTAGTGCTATTATCAACATTATTGCACATATATTTATTTGGTTTATTAATTTTCCTACAAAGCCTATGATGTCATTTGTCACAGAAGTATTGAGGTACCATGTCATTATTAATGTGAATGATTAATTTTATCATTTGTCAAGGGAGGAAGAATATAATGCTAAGATTCATCCATGAGCTTATTCACCTTCTCAAAAGAAAGGGACAATAGTTTGCACTTAAGAATCTTAGACTGCTATGAGAAAAAACGAAATTTTAAACATGCTGCCCCATGTGAACTGTCCTCTTTCAGATTTCATACTCTGTTCTTCCTCCCTTCAGCCTATTGTAAGCTTGTTAAGCTTGTTTGAAACTTTCCAAATGTCACTTGCATGTAGAAGGTACAGACAGTGTTCAAATTGAAGAGTGCGATCCTCTCTTTTCCATGGAAAACAGTCTGTACTTCAAGGAAATAGAATCAACTTGTTTCTGACTTATGTGTACTTGGTCCACCAAGACATTTTCTGTGATTTCTTTGATGTTCAAGAAGTTTCAGAAGATTCCTTGGTTGAGAAGGAAGCTTTTGCCAACTACAGAGAAGGATTGCAGTTTTAATTTGTTTGAGAACAGCGTCAACATTAGCTTTCTTCTATTGAGGTTCCCTCTGATTAAATGTATAAGAATTAACTTGTATAAGAATTTCAGCCCTAAGGACCTTTGACTCTCTATGGATTTTGTCATTAATGGTGCATCCTTGAGCTTAAACTACATCAACTGTGTAAAGAATTAAGGCATTCAGTCTGACTCAGAACAAAATTGATTGGTGTTTAAACAAGCAGGGAAAATGTAAAGATTTGGGGTCTCAGTGATTCTGGCTGATAATTAGAAGGAATTTGATAATTGTTTTATCTTCAGTCTCCTTTGCTCACGTTGATATAATATTAGGATTATCAAAAGTATGTTATGATTAATAGCATTGTATGAAAACAGATTAAACACTTAAAGCTCTCTGTGGCAGGCTAGGGGTGAAGTAGATGGAATATTTTCCTATTTTTTTTCTGTTCCCCCAAGAGGAATTTTAAGAAGATACCTTACACATAGCTAATGCTCAATAAATGCATTTTGAATTGGATTAATATTCTTTAACATCTTTCATCTCTCTCCATTTATGAGTGTTTTAAGTTTCCTAAAATGCAACCAAAGTACAAATATAGGTTTGTGATGAAAAAATTTTGAAAATTTTTGAAGATTTTCAAAATCTTTGCAATCTTAGCAATTTGAAGTTTTTTACTCTCACCATATCTATGGGAAGAGAGAGGCAGGAGGTGATAAATTTGGAAGGTAATCATTTTGGGGTTCTAATTTCTGTTCTGTTATATCATTTATAAGTTATTTAGCAAGACATCTCCCTTTCTGTGTCTCTATTCCATCTTCTACCAAATGGAGATAGTAATAGCTAATCCATAGGGCTATTGTGAGGTGTGTCATAATATCTCTAAAATTATGAGGCACATTGTGTAGCATAAGGTTAGTCTTACTAAATATTGTATTCTTCCTTATTTCTGACCACTTGGAGTGGGAATTGTGGAGTATTAAAATATTTTCTATTTTCTCCTCTATGTTTTTTAACAAAACAAAACAGGGAGAAATGTAAATATAAATGTTTACAGACTATAGGAGGACATCTTAAGAGTGTTAAATTCAACTCACAGAGACTAATCTCATGTATAGATGCCCTGAATTCTAGCTTTTGAGTCTATTTCAATTCCTTCTATCACTCCCTCTAAAATAAAGTGAATTTGGAGTAATTTAAATCTTTTTAAAAAAATAATGTCTTCCATGTGACCCATAACCAAGGTATGCAATTAAACTCACACAGTTAATTTATATAAAGCTAAAGCAATTTCTTGTCTTTCTAGATCCTGCTCAATGTAGAAGGAAGCAAAAGGAACCATTCTGAATTTGTGTTACACTTATTTATTCTGTTATTTAAAGTAAAAAATATATATAATGTATTAAAATATATTATATATTATGTTATATATAACATAATTATAATAAATAATATATATAAATATATACTATATATAATAATTATATATAATATATAATATATAATTATTATATAAAGTTATATCTAATATAAAATATAAATATATAAATATATATATTAAATATATGATATATATAATATAGTATATATTATATTATATATTATATTTTGTATATTATATATAATATATAATATATAACATGTATATTATATATAATATATGATTATATAATAATATATTATTATATATAATATATATATTATATATATTATATAATATAAAATTATATTAAAAAAATATATATATATATAATATAGAGCAACCTCCAAAAGATTCTCACTTTTTGTAAATAAGGTCACCATAATCAAAACTGTGGCAATACAAACTACTTGTTTAATGTTTTATACTCAGATTATTGATTTTGAATGTGCATCAAAAATAGACCCCTCTCGAAAGTGTCTGGTCATCATTTAAACTCACAGGCCATGATAAAAAAAAATCAGAAAGTGAATTTTCTGGGGCACCTGGGTGGCTTAGTCAGTTGACCATCCAACTCTGAATTTTGGCTCAGGTCATGATCCCAGAGTCATGGGATGGAGCCCCACATCCGAGCCTGCTTAAGATTCTCTCTTAAGATTCTCTCTCTCTCCCTCTACCCCTCTCTTCTGCTCTCTGTCTCTCTCTCTAACATACATTTTTTAAATGTTTATTTATTTTTGAGAGAGAGACAGAGAGACAGAATGAGAGCAGGGAGGGGCAAAGACAGAGGGAGACACAGAATCTGAAGCAAGCTCCAGAGCTCAGAGCCTGACACCGGGCTGGAACTCATGGACCACGAGATCATGGACCTCAGCGAAAGTCAGATGCTTAACCAACTGAGACACCCAGGTGCTCTTGAAATTTTTTTTTTAATAAATAAAAGTGAGTTTTCTGAAGTCTGATGAGAATATGTCTGTGATATGAGCCAGAATGCTGAGGTGGGCTGTCACTGCCTTCTCTCCATATAAAGTGTTACAGGGCAAGCCAAATTGTTATAACGGAGGTTGTTTGGAGGACTGGAATCAGAACATTTTGGATATTCCAGGATTAATCTCTCCCCACAAGGATAAGAGTCCCCAAGTTCGGGAGGTCAGGCATCTCTTCCTGGGCAATGTTTACATAGTCTTTGACCAGTTGGATTCTTTTGGCTTTAACTTCTGTTCCCTATTTTCTTCTATAATGGATATAATGTAGTAGATTAGGTTACTAGATATCTACTTAATAAATCACATTTTGCTCCTACTTTCTCTAAATTAGAGTTGTATGTTTACCCAAACTATTTAGTCACAAATTTATAGTCTCTGTATTTACCCTCAGATATAGATAATAAAATATAATGTGCATAGATAGTATCTCATCAGTTTTCTGAGAGCAAATTTATTTTCAATGCTGAAGAGAGGAGTATTGCCCTTACTTCAGTTACTGCCCCTGAATGGAACTAAAACCGCTTGATCAAGGTGTATACACATGAAAGATTCAAGGTCTTGTAACCTGATATTCTCTCCTATACATTTTAAAGTCATTTGTTTTGTAAATTTTAGATGGTAGCATTTCAGAGAGTAAATTGGGTATCTAAGAATAAATATATAACAGAGAAGTATTAACATCTCTGTTATAAAATCTGCTCCTATTAAAAGAAAGAAAGAAAGATTTACCCTCCATGTATATAAGGCTGTTTTTTGGAACTAAACCTTTACACAGCTCCAGGTTCCTTTGTTTCTAGGTTAAGTTCTAAATACACAAATACAGACTAACATCCTCCCTCTTTAAAACTCTCTGCCACTTTGAGCACTTAATTAATTATGCAGATATTTTTGAGGGACAGCTGTGAAAATCTCACTGTTAGCCTTAAAAAATTTAATTCCTGTCACTATCAGGCTTCTAATTTATCAATTCTAATTAAATCTTTGTTTCTCCTCACCTTGGTTTCTAAAATATGGAGCTCTAATCATTGAATCTCCTCTTCTTCTTCTTCTTCTTCTTCTTCTTCTTCTTCTTCTTCTTCTCCTCCTCCTCCTCCTCCTCCTCCTCCTCCTCCTCCTCCTTCTTCTTCTTCCTCTTCTTCTTCTTCTTTCTCTCTCTCTCTCTCTCTCTCTCTCTCTCGTGTGTGTGTGTTTCACTCTTGCTTTCTTCTTCCCCTCTTCTTTTTATTCTCCCTATGTTCTTTCACCCATATTCTCTTTGTCTTTCCTCTTTACCTCTCTCCTTTTTCTTAATAAAATATTTTTTTTAAGATTAAGTGGCAGACTAAAGGAATGTGACTGGAGTTACAGATATGGGTAATGGCAGAAAGAGATGAGTAGCCAACAGTGTGAATGTATGGGATTTGCTGCCATCACTGTAGCTTCCCTGCTGCCCACATCTGCACCCACTGATTCTGCCTTCCTACCTACTGCTACCCGTAAGCCTCTCCTGCTCCTGAGGCTTATCCCTTCACTTGCCCAGGAGATCCCATCTTTTCTTCTAGTTTGTCCATTGCTCCAAATCTCTAGTCTCTTTTCTTCACCATCATTGTTCCTTCTGGATATATTCCATTTTTTAAAAATGGTCTCTTGCCCTTGGAGTTCCTCCAGCTACTGCTCCAGGATTTGTCTTGAGTCCTCTCTTTTTCACATCCTGTGTCTAATCTGTCAGCAAATTGTTAGCCTTGTCTTAAAGATGTATAAAAATCCTGCTACTTATCACTTATTTCACCCCTAATCACCTTAAAATCAGCTATTCTATCAAGCTCAAATCAGATTTCATCCAATTATTGGAATAGTCTCCCACCAGATCTCCCGCTTCTTTATGACCTATTACCAACAGAGTAACAAACGTGATCATTTCAGAACTCAAGTCAAATCATAGTAATGTTCTGAAGTAATGTTTTCTATGGGTAACACATACCAAATATATTACAGTAGCCAAAAAGGCTCTGCTTAATCCGATGACCCTGCTATTGTTTCATCTTCTGCTTCTTTCCATCTTGTTCACCAAACCTCATCACACTCTATCTGCTCTTGTTTGAATATTTCAGACACATCCCTCTAGTGTTTTGGTACTTGTTTTCTCTCACATGTTTCCTGGCTCTCTCCCTCACTCTGTAAGTCCTTTGTGCCAAGAACACGTTTTCAGTGTCATCTGTCGGAAACCCCCCAACTAAAATTGCAAACTCTCAAACTTGTCATACGGACTTGGTTTTTCTCAGTTGCACCTGTTATTATCAGCATAACCATTTGACATGCTGTGTATGTGTGTGTATACACACACACACACACACACACACACACACACACATACATTTATATATACACATATGTGTGTGTGTATAATATAAAACCTAAGTTTTCTCTCTCTTTCCTCCTACTAGAGTTTGATATCTGTGAAAATGGGTGCCATTATTTGTTGGCATATTTTTGTCTTGTTCTGTTTCATAGTTCTGTTTACTTCCATATCCATTGCCTTAGGAGAGTTCCTAGTACTTAGTAAGCACTAAATATTTGTTGAATAAAAACAATTAAATCTTCAAAAATTATTTGGAAAGGAGATCTTCAAAGGAAAAACTCGTGGATCTATATTAAAAGAAAGTTGATATTGTCTAAACTGAGCTGATAATGTTTAATACAGCAGGCCAGGGGAGTGAGGCACATACATCATCTAATGAATCCTTTTAGTCAGAAACACCATCTACTTCATATTGTTCATTTCAAGTCATTTTATGCAGGTTAATATTATCTCATTTTATTTTCTCAGTCTGTGGGGCCATTAGTAGAAGGAACTCTTCTTCTGTTTGCTTAGTGCTAATAGAATGCTATAGTTATGGTAGATTCTCATTGATTATGTGGTGTCTAATAGAAGATTTGGTTAATACTAAAATGCATAATATTTTCCACCAATCCTTGATAAGCCCTATCGCCACTGTCTCAACAGTCTGCTTTATGAAATCTGTGATAATTTAAGGAATAAAATTCATTGAAAGAGACCCATAGGTTATAGCAAATGGGAGTTGGTTTCTAAAAGAATGACAGACATGATGATTTAGAATACACTATCTTTTTTTTTTTTTTTTTTTTTTATCACTGTTTACTATTCTCTTTACTCCGTTAAGATTTAAGTTTGGCTGGAATGTCTGGTGTGGCACTTGTAAGAGTATGTCCAGTTTTCATTATATTTAATTCTTCTTGGTAGTTTTGTTGTCTTGGTGGTTTCTGTTGCCTTCAGAATCTTCCACTGCATGTAAAAGAGAAACTTGAACCCTAAGGATCTTGTGAAATACATCAATTTGTAGCTAAAACTAAAAGGCAAAAAATCTAATTTCAAATGTAAGCTACTGCCAAACACAAATGGACAAATGTAAGCTTGGAACTATGTAACAGAATGTAGAGGGAAAATAATTTACTTCCTATTCTGAGAAAAATGCACAAAGGAAATTGTTTATCTTTATGGAACATAATTCACAGGGCCACATTAATTTTCCAATACTTGCCAATCCCGTCACTGAATCTTCATTTGCCATAAAGTGTATGAAAACAGCATAATCTGATTGTGTTTGTGCTTAGTCTTATGAATAGAAACTATGCATTTACATATAATAAGAGGTTGATACAACTAATTTGTCAACCAAAAAGAAAAAAAAATCTTTATGTTAGGGTTTTATATCTTTGCCTGCTTCTTAAAGATTATTAAAATAATGACTAAGATCAAGTCTAAAGCAAAATTCTTGTTTGGAAATAAAATAAAATTGTCTCATAAATGTTATATAATATTAAGCAGATAGATGATTGTTACTGTTTTGTTTTACTGGGTATATGTTTGCATTTAATATCATGCTACAGATAAAGAATTCACATGAAAAGGGTCTAAAGGCAAATGATCTAATTGTGAAAGCAGAGTTAATTTTATAATACCGCTAAAACAAAATTTGATGGTGATCAAAAATATGAAAATGGAAACACAGTGAAGCTAATAAAAGGTAGCATGCATAGTTGTGTAGGTAATTTTCTTTGGTGGCATTAAAATGAAATGCAAAGCAAATGAAATAAAAAATCTATTCATGTGCCTTATGGAATCATAAATTGCAATGACATTACAATGAAAACAACATGATTTGCCCAGTCAAAGTCAATTATGTTAAAGGAAAGAGAGCAAAAGAGAAAGCTATGGACATCATAAACACTGTCAGTCCAAATCTTCATCTCTTTGGCATTTAAGCCAAGTTAATCTACTCTTTTACATAATTCTTCATAAATGTTCTGGGCTCAGGACATAGGACTGTGAGTTCAAAACTATAAAAATATCTGTGCTCAGGGACCCTTCTAAGGGTTATCTGTCTTTTGTATTTTTATCTGTCTGTTAGTTTTTATTACCAGGCACAGCTTTAATATAGACACACAATTGTATCTGACAATTATTAAGTTATTTTCTCCCATTTGGTCTCAAATGCCCTGCTAGTAAATGTGATTTACTCCTCCCCCTAAATTTATTACCTAATAAATGTGCTAAAACTCACACCAAATAGGAATAATAATCATGATGTCAAGTGCATTGAGACAGAAATTATGAGACCTGGGTTCTAGTAGTAGTTTGACAACAATGAGCTGTGTGACCTTGTTCAAGTAACTTCATGTACCAGTCAAGAAAATTGAAGTTACTTGATGCAGATAATCCTCAATGACCAGTTGCAGCATCCATTATTCTATATTTGAATAGTGTTTACAGTTGTTAAAGATGTTTCATTTCCATGATACAATTTGATCCTCAAAACAACTGTTTACTAGACAGAAAGGATATTAAATGACTTGTTTAAGGTAGAAGCCTCATGATTAATAGGGTTGGTTAAAAACAAGATGGCATTTTGTTCACAGAATACTTATTGAATGTCTGCTGTCCTTGCCAATGGGGATAGGCAAAGAACAAAAGAGGCATGGTGTTTCCATCACAGAGCTTCCAGTTTTGTGTCAAGGATGATCTTTGTTCCAGATCCACCCTTTCCTGACTGCAAAAGGCTAAGAGGTGCCTACCAATGCTCCATCAAACACAATCTCAATAAGCTAAATTAATATAAAAAAATAAATAGTTACATTGGGATAACAAAGTCTCTTAAATGTTCTACAAAAAAAGAGAAAAACAAGAAAATAACTTTAATTAGTACAGGGTTTCACAAGCATATTTAATTGTAAACAACCCACCTACTTGCCTCTCCCTTCCAACCTAGTAAGTGCTAACACCTGGTGGAGAAGGTTTCCCATGGTACAGTTTGGGAGGCACTTGTTTGAACTAAGGTCCTCATTAGCTGAGGATGGTTGACAAAAGGAATATCACGAGATCTCAGTCTGGTTTGGAGCACTGCTGTGCAAGAGCTGATGGATTATTTAATGCATATGTTCTTCTTTCGAAAAAATTGCAAAGAATAATTCTGAAATCCTTTTAAAACTATGGTTTTCTCTCTCCTTCTCCCCTACTCACTATGCTATTCTAAGAGGAAAATAAACTCGATGGACTATTTCTGCCCAGGGAGCAAAATGCATTGTTTATTTTTCTGCAGAGTTCTCAGTCTTTGACAAAGAAACAGTAGATCTAATTAGACACATCTTCTGTCCATGTGCTATTCTTAAACAAAAATCCCTTTCTCCCTTAATTTTCCCTTCTTTTTTAAAATAGAAAACATGGTATTTGAAAAACAAATTCCTGTTTCTTTGACACCACCACCATTGTTTTAAATGGAAACATCTTCTTCAGAAGGGAAACATAATATATAAACAAGGGAAACATAATATGTAAACAAGTTGCAAGAAAAACAAATGGTCAGCAGGTTACAAATATGGTAACCATGTACACATAGGTATCACAATAAAACAAAATAAAAAATAAATAAAAAGCATCCTTTCACTAAACTGAAATGGCCATTGTTTACACTAGGTTGTAGCAATTAAATAACTAGAAGCGAAACAAAATCAACATGTGCCTTCCATGTTTGTTTAGTAGTTTCTCGTTTTATTATTGGTGAAAATAAAAATAATAAAGAAATGTAATGAAATAGAATATTTTGGCTATGTTCCATGAACTTCATATTACTTTTTTCTTGTTCATTGTGTGTATGTGTATGTGTGTGTGTGTGTGTGTGTCTGTGTGTATGTATTAATGTGTGTAAGACAAATGGATATGTAGGTAATTAGATACAAAACAGAATTGTGAGGAGAGAAAAGTCTGGAATATAAGCTGAAATTTTAGGATATATCACTAATTATGCATTAGTGGAGAAGAAGCACTAGACTTTAGTCTGTGATTTGCTAGTAGTCAAGTAATCAAATTGGACAACTATTTTAACATTCAGAATCACAGTGCATCACTTACAAAATGGAATTAGTAATAGTGCCACCAAAGTATAATTTTTCAAAAAGTTAAAAATGTTAATAATTTTATTTAACTCAATTTAATGAGGAAATCAGTAAATGTTAAAGGTGAATTTGAAGAATAGACACATATAAATACAATCAGTAATGATTAAATGAATTTAATAATAGAAATGAACTAATTAATATCCCATATGGCAATAAAATATAATGTTTGGAATAATCTTTTCTTTAGGATACAAAGCAGTTTTATCTCTACTGAACAAAATTAATTTACCTAATTGAGGACAAGAATTATTTGTCTATCAATTATCTATAGCTTAACTTCTATCCTTAAAGAGTTGACTCTATTTTATTCTTTCAACATTTAAAAAAATTATTATTAGTTCTAAATGATAAAATTGCAACCCATGATCACTAAGTTTTCTTAAAACTGTAACACGCTATATGATCTTTGAAAAGGATAAGATACGACATAATGGAAGTTCAGAGCTGAAAATATAAAATATGCCAGAAATCTTAAATATAAAAGGATAATATATGACATGATGGAAGTTTAGAGCTGAAAATATAAAATATGCCAGAAATCTTAAATATAAAATATTAAATACATTTTCAATAAAACCATAAATAACCTATTAACCCAATAAAACATGACTTAGAGATTATTAAAGATGGAAAAATTAGGCTGATTGTCAATTTGTATGTCCCTGAAATTAGCGAAGTAAAGATAAGAGTTGATCTAGTAAGATAGCACTGGGATATGACATCCATACATGAAGGTAATATAGGGATGTAGAGATAGAACAACACACATTTTGAATATGCCTTTATGAAAACCATCAAGTGAAACCATAAGAGTGAAGCAAATAAGCTATGCCAATAAGGAAATATTTATTGAATTAAGGAATAAAGATGTATACATTGCAAACAGACCCATTTAAGAAATAAAGGGGTCACAAGGTCAGGTTCATATGAATACATCTCTGGACAAGTTGGCCAGGAAGGCAAAGCCACTTTGGTTCCATTTTATCACTTTTGGTTGATGCTAAATATTTTGTGTCAGATCTAAAGTTCTCTAAAGATCTCAGAAATCCAGCAGAATGGAATTCTTCCAAACCTTTTATGGAAAGGACACTACAGAGAATCTGTACTTGGAATCTTTCACTGTTTTCATTTTCTTTATCTCAAGTGTAAGTCTATGCAAAAATAGGATTTTTGGGGCCGATTTTTAAGGATTTTGTTGTTGTTATTGTGCTTAGTGTCACTAATAGTCTGATTTTAGAAAATGCATACAAATCCAGTTGACATTTTAAATTTGTTTCTTGGGCAAAGGACATGTTGCTATATGCAGAGTATGGAGATTTATCACTTAAGGATATTTTTGGTTGAAAATAATGGAAAATCCGACTAATCAACAAAAGGAGTTTGTCTCGCACAAGAGGTTAATGTGTAGAGTATTCACCATGGTGCATCTCAGTGATTTCAAGGGATTCAGTCTTTTTCTATCATTCTGCTTTACCATATGCCCATGCTTAGGGTGTAACTACATCCCTTAACATCACAATATCATTATTATACATGATATACATGGTAAGAAAAATACCATGTGTTTATTCTTAAGAGAAGGGAGAAAGAGGGAAGAAAGAAAAAAGTTGCCTGAGTCGAGAAGGGAATAACTTGTAAAGAGAAGTCCCCAGCCCAGTTTCATTCTCATCTTTATAGTCATTGCTTCTTATCACTTATTCATTGCTGCAAGGAAATGTGTGCTCCTTAGATGGACCCCATTTCCTGCCCCAAACAAATGAGTTTTTAAAAAAAGCAAAAAATAATGGAATATAAACATTATGTAATTTACTGAGGACAGTGTTAGGTCCTACAGCTACATAAACCAAAATTAAGATTAAGGAGCATTATCTTTAAATATAAAAGACAATAGTATGAAAAAATTTCTGGGGAAGATTTAGAGACTGTCATTCATTGATCAAAAAATTGGTAGATTGTGATTATCTTTTTTTTTCCTTAATCAAGTGTTTTGTTTATTGTGTTTGTTGTCAAATTTAAATTTAAGTGATGGGAGTAAGAAAAAAGATGAGTATAAGAAATATTTATTATAATTCAGGAATGCTGTAGCATTGTAAATACTGTATTGTGTCTGTTCAACAAACTTATGAGATAACGAAGAGGGTGCAACATGGCACTCAGGAGATGATATTATTCAAAGTCTGTTTGACTTCGTGACTGTGGTCTTCACACCATCCTCACATCAAATATCATGTCCATTGAACTCATAAAAAATAGATGAAACTTATGCTGATTCACTTAACTTGATTTGTTAAGATGTTCAGTGAGGACAGTTGTACAAAATATGGAGAACAGAAGTGCCAAGTTAGGCGTAATTCACCAAAGTACTTATCAGTGACAGTTTATGGACTTCAGCTGTCCACATAATCTTAGCTATCTCAATAGTTCAAAACATTGGAATCTGTGGTGGTTCTGCCATTAATACTCAGAGATACTATGGTAATTAGAGTGTTATCAGTGTTATCAGTGATTTGTGTTTGAGCGGGTACATTCATACATTTCTAATAGTTTGTGCCTATATCTTTGTAGTGTAATGAATGGAAAATATATCCTGTTCAGCATAATTTTCTTGTCTCCTCCCTCTTGGAAACCAGAGACCTGTTATGTAGAAATACAATCCAGAGAAACTGCCAAGAAATCTGGGTGCATGTGTTTGTGTGTGTGGGCATGTGAGTGATTTGACTTTGTGTATATCATCTGCATATGCCTGTGTAGCTGTGATGTTTGTGTAGCATACCACTTGGCATGTGGCATGTGTACAGAAGAGGTTGAGTACCTTTCTTTAGAATAGTAATTATTGATAAAACATGATTACCATTTTCTGGAAGCCATATTGAAGTTTAAGAGTGCCAGATTTAAAAAACAAAAAAAGCAAACAAGCAAGCAAAAACAGATATCTATTTCTTCCCACTGCATCATTTTCAGGAAGACCTTAAAATTCCAGGAAAAGGTTGCAGGATAATTTAAGTGCAATTCTATGAAAATGCTAACAGATAACACTCAAAGGGTTATCATGAGAATCAAATTAGTAAACATTTGCAAAGAATTTAGCACCTAGTATTTAATAAAAATAAATAAATAAAGCCATTCATATTTATTATATTTAACTATAACATTAAAAAAATATACCTTTGAAACTCTCAGACCTGCCTTGAAATTGGGCTATGGGCTTGGCTAGCACACTTGAAAGAAAATTTTTGCATTCATAGAAGTATTAGACGTTATGTTCATAATGAACCATGTGTTCCCTTTGGTAATACTGATCACAGAACTGTTTCTTTTTCTGAGACCTCTCTCCTAAACCCAAGGAAGATAGAGCTTGATACTATCAAGAAGCATGAAGAGTCTTAGATTTTACCTAGCTTGAAAGCCAGCAAATTAGTCTGCCATAGTATCATGAGTGTTTGTAGAAAAGACATTTGGACCAGAGGGAAGGACAATTTATTTATTACTCATAACAATAATTGAGTCAAAATCACTGCATTTTTTAGCCAATTTGCCAAGGCCTGATTCTCATAGGATCACACAAAGAAGGCTAAATGATACCTCGCATGCACAGTGGGTCCTACCAAAATGAGCACTGACTTTAGGGAACCATAATTTCTTAAAATAGGTGGTAAGTATGACTGTCCTATATTCCAGAGGGTAACATTATTATAAAAACTCTCAGCAAATTAGGAATAAAAAGGAGCTTCTTTACTTGATGTATGAAAACCTATATCCAATATGATATTTAATAGTTAGAAACCAAATGCCTTTCCCCTAAAATTCAGGATTCTGGAAGATGTACTGAAGGTTCTAGGTAGGCAGTAAGCCAAAATAAAGAAATAAAAACCAAGTAAAACTGTCTCTGTTGATAGAAGACTTGATTGCTTATGTAGAGAAACTGATGAAATCTGTAAGGAAGCTACTAGAAATAATGTGTTTTTAGAAAGATTGTAGAGTACTAGATAGATATAAAAAAATGATACTACTATAGAGGTGCCTGGGTGGCTCAGTCGTTTGAGCAACTCACTCTTGATTTCAGCTCGGTCATGATCTCACCAATTTGGTTAGTGAGTTTGAGCAACACATCAAGCTCTGGATTGGCTGTGTGGAGCCTGCTTGGGATTCTCTCTCTTTGCTCCTCCTTTGTGTGTTCTTAGTGCTCTCTCTCTTTCAAAATAAATAAACTTAAAAAAATTATAATACTGTATACTAGCAACAAACAATTGCAAATGGAAATTTTGAAAAAAAATTCTGTAAAATAGCAAAAAATAAAAGAAATGTAGGAAATAAAAAAAAGATGTACAAGACCTATACACTCTTAACTATAATACATTGCTGAGAGAAATTAGAGATTTAAATAGATTAGCAAGATGGTAGAATAGGAGATCCACTGTTCACATCCCTCCTTCAGCAACAATTATTTGGTAGCCATCCATGGAAGAAAGTGCCTTTGTAGGAATCTGGTATCCAGGCAGGAGATTTTGAAACCCTGGAGAAGCCCAAGACCTGGGGGGGGGGGTGGTGCATTTTGAAAAGGCACGCCCGTGCCTAGGTGGCAAAACCCCAACCCTGGCTCCAGCTACAAACTTGAAAACAGCCTCGTCTCCCTATGGAGTCAGCTATAGCCTCATGTGTCCTTGGTCCTGATGCTAGTACCATTTATCCGGGATCTGGCAGAAGTCACACCCACCCATGCCTCAGGGAACAGACCTAAGGACCTCGGACCTGGCTATGGACCATATGTGATTCCAGCCCCTCTTAACCATCAGTCGTGTCCATTCGGTAACCTGTCAGGAGACATGCCCAACTGTCCCTCACACAGACCCTATGACCTTAGTCTGACCGTAGACCCTGAAATGGCCTGTATCTCAACCCCAAGACCTTCCTGGCCATGGGACAGAATACTGCTGCCCACCAAGGGACTCGCTAGGATACACATCTGTCCATGCCCTGAGACAGGCCCTCTGACCTAGATCCAAATGCTAATCCTGAAACAGTCCTATAGCTCAGCTCCAGTTTCTTTTTGCCACAGGCCAGGAATAGTCCTATTTACCCAGGGACCTAGGGAGAGATGTTTCAGTCCAGCTGTGCCACCAGAATCAAGTCTACTAATCTTAAAGCAGGCCTGTGACCTTTCCAGCCCCTCAGCTCTGGTCTAAGGCAAATCTTGCCTGCCTAGGAACCAAGAGGAAGTCACAGCCATCTGTACACTTGGTAACAGGTTGCTATAAACCTCAAAGTAGACCCTTAAACTAGTGCTGGCCCTACTGACCAAGGTCCTGGAGGCAGTCCCAACCACTTAGGGACCAGAATTCACACTTGCCCTAGACCCTGACATCAGGCTTGTCAACTGCAGAACCCACTGCAGATGTAAGAGCTCCTAGAACATGTGGTTTCTGGTCCAGTGTTCTCTCCATAGCACAAACAAGTCTTAATCTCTCTCTCTCTCTCTGACTCCTTTTAGTATACTTTCCACAAGGATTAGAATGATGAGGATGACAGTCAAATCAGAGAGACAAAATTAACACATCCACTCAATAAATATTGAGTGATTATTAGGCCTCAGGCACTGTGTAAGTTACTGGAGAAACAAAGCAAAAGAAGACAGATACAACCCCTACTATTAAAAACATATAGTCCAATGGGTTAAACAAAATTATTAATGGCACAAATATATTAATAATTACTATAAGAGTCACAGGAAAATTCACAGGTACTCTACACTATAAATGTATACCTAAAAAAGGGTCTAACCACAGTAAGTGTTGGCCAAAGGCTACCCTGAGGAACAGATGCTTCAGTTGAATCTTAGAGAATGATATGAGGTATCCAGGTAAAGCAGAGAGGAAGAAAGCATTTAAAATCCAAGAGAAACATAGGATCCATAAATGAGAAAGTTAAACAGGAGGGTAGGGATATAAGTGATGAGAGGAGGAGAGGCATGAGCTATAGAACACGCAAGTCGCAACAATATGGAACAATATGCAAATGCAGCAATGGAATAGAATAGGGATTCCAAGCTGAAGCATCCAAATATAAAAACCTGATAAATGACAAAAGTGACCTTAAAAATTATTGAAAATAGAATGGACTCTTCAATAAACAGTGTTGGAGGTAATGGTTGCACATATGGAAAACAATAAAATTGATTCTCTAATTAACACCATGAATTCTTGGGTGCATTACAGACAAAAAAATATGAAGATAAAACTCATAATTCTTAAGAGAAAATGTAGAATAATATAACTAATGTAGAATAATAGTTATAATTATAAGAGGATTTTTAAAGTTATTGCAAAATAGTTTAGAGAAAATGTTTGAATGCATAAGAAAACAATACATCTACATACTTATCAATAAAACACTAAAATATAATTGAAGCCTCCTGTCGAGTAATTCTCAATCTCATGCCTTTCTCTCTTTCCATCAGAGCTTCTATCCTTAATATGGCATTTATCATTATCATGCATTTGCTTTCATTCATCATGTAGGTTTGTAGCCCTACACAAAATATTCTCTTGCTTTCCGTAATTTTAAACTTTATGTAAGTTATTTCATGGTGTATACTAAACTACATTTTATCCTGTAGATTTTGGGAGGAAAAATTAAACAAATCATTATTCAAACTGGTTCTATAGCATTATAAAGACAAGAAACTAACCCAAATTTTCTTGAACTGAATTTCAGAAACTTCAGAAGCTATCTTAATTTCATATTAGTAAATATTTGTAAATTATAATTAATATAATTTAGAAAAAAAGAATATTTAAATACATGTCAATATATTTGTTTATCTGTCTGTCTTTTAATTGACCTGTTTAACCCTTCATCTAGAAATGGACTTGTCAAATATGATAAACATCGGAAACTTCACTTCATTGTTCAATGGCTTCTTTCATACAAGCCATCTGATAAAATATATGACCTAGTTCTCACAGCCTGAGCTACTCATAGTTGTGTGGGGTCCTCAGCAAATACTTTTTTGTGTGAATCTCTTGTGTATATAAACGATCTGGTTTAAAGGGAATTATAAAATTCGTGGGCCCATTAGAGGTACAGTGATTTATTAATGAAAATGTAGAAAAATGGTAAAAGAAGACGCGTTTATTTATTGTTTAGTAAGTGAAGATTCTTCATAGTTTCCAGGAGCCATCTTTTTCTGTTCATATTCAAGAATTATCTTTTTGAGTTTTTAATTGTCAAATGAACTGTTGTTAGCTAATTTTATATCTTTCACTGCAATAAAGAGCAACACTGTTGTCACAATGCCACCTGTTTAGATGACTTTTTGCCTCTGCATTTCCCTTTTATCATTCATTTAATGCTGGTTGCACTATTACTCATTATGCTGTATCATTCATTGAGCCACCATGAACACTGGCTTCTAATGACTCTTTCCAAGGTCGTTACTTTCTTTGTTGATGATGCCCTCAACTGCAAGTCTTACAGATCATGCAGGAATTATAAACTATGCACCTCTGCTCTCCACACTTGTCACCAATGGAAAGCAGAGATGAGAAGCCTATGATCAAAATTAATCCAGTCTCATGCATGCAAGGAATGTCTATTCCACTTATGGTACCTGGAAGAGTACATCAACACAACATTCAGTAGAGGCAAGAAAGGATAAGAATCAGAAGGAACTGTTCCGATTAGGGTAAATATTTCAAACACCCTTGGAGAGATAGGCTCAGTCCTCTTATATGAATCCCTTAAACTGAAGAAACATTAACTGTGGAACAAAAATAAAATCTGAAAGAATGATCTAGGTTCACACGTACTGAAAATACTAATACTTAAACATCAATAGTAATGCTAAGTATAGGTCAGCAAGCATAATGGTTATTCCAGTTCAAATATTTCTAACGTATTATAGGGTTTTAGAGCTGACGAGGAATTAAGTATCATTAGTGTAATCCCCTCTAGCATAGCAAAAGCCACTGAATCCTGTGTGGTAATGTTAAGATTATATTTATAAGCCTGTTTTCCAGTCTGGCTCACATTGTGTTTTATATAGCCTTATCAGAGGTGAATTGGTTTTTATACCTAAACCCTGTACTGTGTATTTTATATCTATTTTGGTGTTCAAATTCCTGCCTTTTAGGTCTAGAGTCCTGACACTATGCTTTACCTTTTCCTACTCAAAATTTACTCTCAGTAAGATTTGAAATCTATATTTCACTTATGAGTTTGAATTATGCCAACATTTTACAGATGTTGAAATGTCTTTTTTCAATTTTGTCTCTGTGGAGTTAAAGTATTTGTTTGATGCCACAAGGATTTCATGTGTGAACAAGCAAGTGAAAAGAACATTGGGAGAAAAGGGGATCTTGTCATGATTGCTCAGATCACACCTTATGGGCAGCCTAACAATCTGCTCAGGGATTATTTCTAGAGACCATTTTATAAAGAAGTTAATAAAAATGTTTATAACTGGGCTTTAACATGGGTTTCTATCTTCTCTCCATCCCAGGATCCTATTAAAATGGTAATAAAATATTAAAAATGTATAAGTCCACAATAGTAAAACACAAGAAGGGCCAAGCTGACAAAAGATTTCCACAGTATTTTGGAAAAGCAGATAGAGGGTGATAAGTGATGGAACAGGGCTGAAGGACCTGTAGGCCTTGTGTTCTGGCAGAGCAGGATATAGATGGTCAGGCAGCCAATGTTCCTTGTAAACCACTGGAGGAGGCTGAAGTCTTAATGCCAAAGTAGAAGTCTGGAGTAAGAATTAAAGTATCAGGTGGATGGGTGTGTATATAGAATACTCTCATCACAACTCTATATATAACCACTACAAACATGGAAAATAACAATAAGAAAACTTCTATTGTCTGGGAAAGATACCTGAGGATTTTTGTCAGTGGAAATGGAACACTGCCAGAAAAAAATTTAATCTGAATTTTGATATTGAGATATCTCCAATATAAATGTCAGTTTATCTGGTGATAACTCTTAAGCAATGACCCCTACTGTATATACAGAACTATCAATTTATATGCATCACCTTTAAATATCAATTGAAAACTAGCTCTCTCTGGCCACTTGAGGAGATTTTCCAGTATGAGTAATAGAGGATACAATAAACAGAAAACATGGAAATAATGGAAATAATACAAGAAAGCTCTAATAAGTGATGTCATATTTATGCCATATATGTGTGTATGTATATATATATATATATATATATATATATATATATATATGCCAAAATTGAATACATACATGTATATATTCACATATATATCTAGATAGATAGATGATAGATAGATAGATAGATAGATAGATACATAGATAGGTGTGTGTACATATGTGTGTGTTTTACAGTTCCCCAAGACCATTTCCATTTTCAGTGATTCACTCGGATAGCTCACAGAATTCAGCATATAGTTGCATTTGTGGCTGTGATTTATTACAGCTAAAAGATACTGAACAAAATCAGCAAAAAGGCAAAGTTCGTGGGGTGAAGAGCAGAGGAAGCTAGGTACAAGCTTCAAAGAGTATTTTCCCATTGGAATCATGCAGGATGTACTTAATTCCCCCACCAATGAGTTGTAACAGCATGTGGGAAACCCCACTCGTATCATTTCTGGGAATAGTGGGAGCCCTCCTGAAATCCAAGCTCCCAGATGCCAGCTAACAACTTATCTTGTAAACAGGACACTCTAAAGATAGCATTCTGCTGTGTTAACTCTCTTCTGAAAGACATAGATATTTATAAAAGGGAGAGAAGAAATTTTCCAATAAATAATTGAGAGAAATTTCCTACAGCTCATTAATTTATTAAACAAATTACCCGGGCTTTTTAAGCTCAACACTATTTTAGGCACTTAGAATACAAAAGTGAATAAAACAGGGGTGCCTGGGTGGCTCAGTTGGTTAAGCATCTGACTCTTAGTTTTGGCTCAGGTCATGTTCTCATAGTTCTGTGAGTTCAAGCCCTGTGTCAGGCTCTGCGCTGGCAATGCGAAGCCTGCTTCTGATTCTCCCTCTCTCTCTCTCTCTCTCTCTCTCCCTCTGTCTCTCTCTCTCTTTCTCTCTCTCTGCCCCTTCCCCACTTGTGCTGTCTCTGCCTCTCTCAAAATAAGTAAATAAACTTTAAGAAAGTGAATAAAACAATGATAACTGACTGTAAATTCTAGAGTGATGAAATAAAAATGAGTAAAATAATTTACTAAATTGTCTAAAATTGATAAGGTAATAGTACTATAAGAAGTGTAGAGTAGAGCAAAGAAAAGTTGAGGTTTGTGGGGGAAGTTTGTGGCATTAAATTGTTAGAATTGATCTCCTTGAGAAGGTGAGCTTTGATCAAAGTCTTAATGTCAACAACTATGAAGACAGAGACTAAACACTGGATTTAGCACCATAATGAATATTGACGACTTCAACAGGAACAGTTTCAATTGAGTGTGGGAAGCAAAAACTTTATTGAATTTAAAAGAGAATATGTTTACAGTTTCAATTAAGATGGAGTAATCATAGTTTACCCCATTTATTCCACTGAATGTAGCTGTAAAACTTGGAAATCATACATGGAACAGTCATTCTCCCATCTGCCTCCACCTGTTAGCTCTTGGCAACCACTACTCTACTTTCTGTCTCTGTCATTTTCCCTATTTTGGACATTTAATATAAATGGAATCATACAGTAGGTGGCCTTTTGTGTCTGGCTTCTTTCACTTAGCATAATGTTTTCAAGGTTCACATTGAAATGAATTCATACTTTATTTCTTTATATGGTTGAATAATATTCCTTTGTATGGATATACCGCTTTTTGACCATCTGTTCATCAGTTAATGACCATTTGGGTTGTTTCCAGTTTGGGGCTATTATGAATAATGTTGCTGTGAATATTTATGTATCCACTGTTGCATGGACATATGTTTTATATTCCCCTGTATTCATACCAGGAGTGGAATTCCTAGTTTACTTGGTAACTCTATTTAACTTTTGAGGAAATGACAAACTGTTTTCTAAAGTGACTGCATCATTTTACATCCCTATCAGTAATGAATGAAGGTTTTAATTTCTACATCTTTGCCAACACTTATGATTGTTTATCTTTTTTATATTACAGCAGTCCTAGGTATGCTTCATTTATTTTTGTATTTACTTTATGCTTGCCTGAAGAGCACCTGGCATGGAATACACAGCAAATATACTTTGACTAAGTGAATGGATGAATGATTGAAATAAATACTATTCACGTCTGTCTAACCCATGTACAATTAAGGTTTTTATTTGAAGTCGCTCATTTAAAGATAATTTTTTCTTCTATTTTACTATTTTTGGCATTGAAATCAGTCAGCCTATTGGAAATACATTTTTTATAAATACCAGAGTGAAGTTCAGAATATTCACATTCATCTTGCAGGCATTTCCCATCATATATCATGGGTGCCACAAAAATTCCCAGCCACTGAATGTGGTATTTTAATAAGAATTATTTTAATCCACTCTGATTTCATCAGCTTATTTCTCTCCCTTTTTTTTTTTTTCAATTCTGTCTCTGATTTCAGCCATCATTTTCTGTTTTCTCTCAAATCACAGGCTTTTCAACAGGACATAAAAGAAAAGCAAAAGCAGACAAAAAGTCATTTTGAACGATAGAGCAATCTGTTCCCACCTCCATTCCTTGGGTCCCTGTGAAGCATTAACTGTGAACATTCTTTCAAAGTTAAAGAAGAGCTTGCTCCTTCTACCCCACTACAGCAATCACAACACTGGAATGCCCCACAGAGAGATATAAAGACAGATTCTCCATTTTGTGTAGCACCTACTTAATGGAATGTATTTTGTATTCCAGTTTATTGCTAAAGATACTTACCTTATAAAAGTTAGTAAGAACACCTTTATTTATGTCACAATATTCCCAATACTAGTCAAGACCAAATCTGGGCTAACACCTGCAGGAGAAAAAAATAACATATAGACTCATCTCCTTGCTTTTTTTTTTTTTTTTTTTTTTTTTTTTTTTTTTTTTTATGGTTCAACTCTAGGGCTAAAGGGTTCCTTATTGATTACAGAAACAATTATCTTTCAATAATAACTCATAAAATGTCACTGATGACTTTTCTAATTGTTCTTCCCTGTTGATATATTAACTAATGATTTAGCAGACCATCTATTTATGATTTTTATCCAGTTGCCAGTATTTGATTAATGCACTTGGCTATTTGATCATACTAGATATTTTTAGCTTTTAGACAGCTCTGCCACATCTATCTAAACGTAATGACTGATCTATGTGTAACATAGGTTAAAGGACTTATAAAAACTTCATTGTTTACATAGGCCAAAGAATTTCTGCATTTGTTATGCAAACCATTAGGTAATTGCATCATTTCTAGTATATTTCGAATCAAACCATACTGAAAACCATTAACATATGCCTGTTTTCACAGGGCAAGGTTTTTAGTTAGCTTTTTTCCTTCTTTTTAAACATCTGTGTTTGTTTATTGGCAGTATAAATATTTAACGAGGGGGAAGAAACCTCAAACTATAAGTGAAATCAGCTTTCTCAGCCCCCTGTTGCTTGAAATAAACTTCATGGAACTTTTCAGTGTGAACATGTAAGAACACTGGGCTGAAGTTAACAAAAGAATGAGTAATCTTTTAATGTGTTGTTTATTTCAAAAGTAAATGAAGAAGTGGTTCTCTTCAGAAAGAAATTATATTAAGGTTTTATTGGGTGACTAATGTTCTATAGTCCAGGCTGTTAGCTTCAAACTCTGCCCCAGCGCTGTTAACCAGAGCCTCCAGGAACAAGCTTAATAGATGTAAAAAAAATAAATAAATAAATTATAAAAAGCTATCACAAACAACATCTGAAAGAACCTTTCAGTTAATTTTTTTATAAACACTGATTTGTACAAAATTGTTTAGTACCAAATCATTGCTATTTTTTTTCTTCAAGTTGGTACTGCTTTTCTAGAGTAATTATTATTTAACCATGCTAATTGGTTAAATCATAACACAATGTAGGTGGGATTTCAATAAGTCTTGCTTTGTGTGTATGCTAGCTAATCTTTTGTGACTTTGTTTTAGCAGAATTCTGTTCTAACTAGATGGAGGATGATGCTGTTAGAATTGGTGGCTCATCTGTTATAGGTCCCATGTAGGTGACATGTATATGCATGTCATACACACATGTCAGCCAGAAAGTCCAAATGTGGGTCTCAGTTTTTTTGGTATATGTCATATTCATCTTGGTTAGTTCAATTAAAAAAAAAAAACATATAAGCTGAAATACACAAAGAAGATTTGGACTTTTCATACCATATATAACAATATTAATAAAAAGACTAATACTTGAAGGAAAATCAAGGAAAATTTGTGAAGGAAAATCAACTACAGTTAACACAGGGAAGAAAAAAAAATTTCCTCCAGGGAAGAGAAACCAAAATAAAACATTTTCTGCTTTTGATTTCCAGAGGGGACATTGCTTCACTCTGTAGTGTCTTCAGTATACTTAATCACTATAATGCTGCATCTGGTATTTATGTTCATAGATCTTAAAGAGGTAACTCCATTATTTCATAGTTGAAAATAAGGCTTAAAGTTTTCAGTATTTGTCTATGCAAAGTCATGAAGGGGGTTACAAGCTAAGTTGTTTATTTTGTATGTATGTTTTTATTTATTTGTTCATTTGACCAGCAGGGTACTTGTGATGCTGGTAGATATATGGAAGAAACATACGGTCTTTGAGATGTTAATAGATACATGGAAGAAAGCATCTCTAATAGTTGAATTGGAGATCCTTTGAGACTTATGCATGTCAGTTTCCATACATAAAATAATAATAAAAAAAGGGTTGTTAAGTCTGTCAAGGTAGTTGACATGGGGGAACTTGAATTTGAACTTCAAAATCTATCCATTAACTACTAGGTTACAGTGCCTCAGTTTCCTCATCTGTAAGATGAAGTATTTGCAAGAGATAATCTCCAGGTTTCTCTTCAGAACTTAACAGTTTGTGATATATGTTCCAAGTATGTATTTGATAGAATTGTGTCTTCTGGGATCTTCTGTCAAAATGAATCAGTTCTTGTGAAACAAGTATCTGCCAAAGCCTAAAGTTATCTACAGTTGAATATGTCCCCTTACACATATAATTAATGTTGCATCTGTAATTCTCCTAAGCTCCATGACCAGAACGCGCTCAAATTCACTAACTGACCAGCCTTAAATCAACTGGGAATTTGCAGTCACTTATGAGGAAATTCAAAGCCCTAGATTTACAGGGTGAAGACAATATCCATAAAGTGCACTATGCCCATGATATACTATTCGAATTTAACTAAACATTTATTCATGGAAGCTTAGTGAGTTTTTTTTTTACAGATGTTTAACTTAAAGGGTATAAAAAGGCATACACTCTTTATGGAAGGTCTTGGATGGATTATCACACAAACTCAGGGGATAGGATGCATCACCTTCTAAGGGGGTTCTTTTTAGTAGCAAGATTCTGTCTTTTAATAGGATGCCACAGTGAAAAAGAAAATCTTTGTCAAACCAATTCACATATATTCAAATGAGGGTTAGACTAGAAATCTTAACATTTGTATTATAACACAAACCCTGACAGTAAGTAGTAATTAAAGCACTGGTAAGGCATTCAATGTCTTTGTGCCTTAGAGATCTCATCTATTAAATGGACAGGTGACATTTGACATACTTACCTAAAAGATTTTGGTGAGCATTAAACTACATCATCAATATGCTCAGGCAAAGTTTAAAGTGATACATGATGACATGTTAATATCCTCAATAGCCAACTTGTGAAGCTTCCTTCTTACATTTAGAAAATTAAAGCATTCCCTCCTCCAACAACTTCTTTTACACTTCAGGGTGAAAAGTGAATAGAAAAAGTACAAACTAGGGTCCCCTGTATTACTACAACAAAAGTGGTAAAGAGATCTGTTGGTGTATCTTAGAATGTATCAGTAATAATTCTCTCTCTCTCTCTCTCTCTCACATGCACACACACACACACAATCCTGTGTACCAAAACGTTTTGACAATTGTTAATTATAGAGCTGAATCCAGGCTGCTTTCTACACTGTTAAGATAAATATAGCCATCTTGACAACTTTCTATTAAATCCAGGCATTTTTATTTACATAAATGGAGTAAGAGGTTTTTTCCCCCTTTGCAATGATTTTATCTACTGTGTGAGATTTATTTCTCACATCCATAATCCTAACTACCACCAAAACTCTTTGCTAATGATTTCAGTTACAGGCTCAGATTTGTTTAATTCTCCATTTTCCAAATCATTAAAAATAGGTCCCTTTCCTGAAGGTTTTCCAACAAAGAGAAACTCAGTTCTCTTTAATTAAATCCAGTGGCCTGAAACACCAGAGAGAAGTAAACTCAGGGGATTCCAACAGGAAGGACTGCTTAGATCAAAGGAAGTGTTCATGTGGTACCAAGTTCAGAATGGGAATTAGAAAAATCCCTGGAGAAAACAAAAAGTGTAGTGTCCTGCAGCCTTCCATGCTAAATTTGACTGCACCACTTATTAACTACATGGCTTAGTGCAAGTCATGTTTCACCTCTCTGAGCCCAAAAGTCCTCACTGGTAATAATGATAATATCCAACTCTTGGGCTGTTCTCAAAATGAAATATGATATGTATAATGAGAAGGAAGCTACCCTTTGGTCAGTGTCCAACACATGCCTCACCTTCTAGACTCTTAAATACATATCCCAATAAATTTTCACATAAGTCCTTGAAATATATGCTACTATATGTACTTTTTTAAAAGAAGAGAGTAAAACATGAGGAAGTTGAAAAATAATTATTACATGCATAAAGTCACACAGTTAGTTATTGGAACTGAAAACCAAGATTTAAATCTGCTATAAATAACCTAAAATGCATATTCTTTCCACTAATTAATGGTTCCTTATACAGAACTTCCAATAAACATCACTGTTGTTCATTTAGAAATCACTAGAAAGAGCTGAGAAATAGATTTCAAAAACTCCCATATCTTCCAAGTATAAATACCTCTAGTACATTTAGGAGCAACAGCACCTAGATTATGTATCAATCTCATAGACATGGCATTGGAGAAAAAGAAGAGCCAACTTTGAGAGAACACAGATGATTACATACCCAAGTACCATATTGACTAGATGTGTCTAATAATTATGTGTAATTATTTGTGCACAAATTATTTAAATTCTCTGAATCTCATTTTTCTCATCTGTACAATAGGAATTCTAAAAGCCTTATCACAAACTTTTTGTGAAAATTAAGTGAGAATAATTGAATTAATGAGGCCAGCCAAACTGATATTTCTATTTCATCTCCCATTTAAAGTCCTATTAAAAGTTCCAACAAACAATTTTTTTTTAATTTTTTTGAGAGAGAGAGAGAGCATGTGAGAGAGAGAGTAGGAGAATCTTAAGCAGGCTCCATGCCCAGCATGGAGCCAGACATGGGGCTCTATCCCATGACTGTAAGATCATGACCTGAGCTGAAATCAAGAGTAGAATATGATAGTTCCACAAAGAAATAAGACTAAAGAATATCACTTCGCCAACACCATGCAGAAGACTAATGGGAAGGAAAGTGCTGTAGGGCAAATCATGAATACAGAGGCAACAGATAAAAGACAAGAGAGGCATTCTGAAGAATTAAGAGGTTTGTACTTAATGCCATGGCAAAATAAATACATCTCTGAAAGAGTTATTTCAATATACACTCTGTAAGATGAAAAACTGAATCTAAGGAGGAATAAAATATTAAAGAAAAATATACGTGGATAAATCAAACTATAAATCTTATGTTTAGAAGTAAATATGAGGCATAATGAAAATCATATATATATTATTTTATGTGTGTATATATATACACATATATGTGTGTATGTGTGTGTATATATATGTGTGTGTGTGTGTGTGTGTGTGTGTGTGTTGTAGTTCAAGACCTCGAGACAGATCGTATCCTGAATGACCCAGTGATGAGAGAATACAGTTGCCTGTTCTTGAGATTTCAAGAGTATTCCAGTATTTGAGTCCTGTGAGTCCTTTTAGCAATTAAATACTTAATTAACAAATAGTTATCACATTATGTATCCTATTTATCTCAGTACCATGTTATACATGTTAGTTATGTTTAACCTCATGCTTTACTGAAAGCAGGTGTAAATCATGAATCAATCAACAATACTACCTCCAAAAAGCCATGGTTGCCAAACACCATTTATCTCTAGTTAGTACATTCTGTAGCTTTGGCCAATGGGCATTACCAGGCTTCAGACATTCCTGAGAGAAACATGTAGTGAATTCTGCTTAGCTAAGATTTACTCATTCCATATACTTGTTATCTTCATGTGAATCAATCAGAATTTTATTGATGTATGTATCCAAATAAAACTCAAGAAATACTGAAGAGCAGAAATCATACAAACTATTATTTGATCATAGTAAGAATCAGAAGAGAATAGCCCTTTACAGATTTAGAAAAAAAGTTTTATCCCTATTTTATCCACATACTCATCAAAATTATGTGTTGAGATTTATCACATGTTTTAAGGAATATATTAATTTTACTACAAAATCAGAATTATTTCAATAAGGCAATACAAAAACACTTCATGAAATCTGATTCCCATTCATGATAAAAACTTGGAAAAATAAGATTAGAAGAAATTCTCAAAATCTCTTAAAGTACATCTACTAGTATTCTACAAAAAAAAAATCATTATTATTGGTAAAAACTTAAGCATTAAAATGAGAGTAAAAATGTCACTGCTAAGATTCATTCTTAAGAGGAAACCATAGTCAAGACAGACGAATAGAAATAATAAGCAACATACCAACTGGAAAGAAACAAAAATAACTTTATTAATGGACTCTACAATTGTATATCAATAAAAAATATGAGGATAAGTGATCAACATAATAAAAAATAGCAATACTAGCAGAAGTTTGTACAGTAATTAACATGTACAGGGTATATTGTAAGTCTCTAGACATATTAAAACACATATTCTTTATAACAAATTAATGAGATAGTTTCTATTGTTGTCCCATTTTACAGAGAAGAAACTTTGGTGCACACTGGCTACATAACACAAATTTTAAGTGGCTGAGGAACGAGATGAATTCAGGCAGGCTGGCCACCGAGTCTATATACTTAAACACCATGCTGCATTTTTCAATGCACTGGAGACAACCAAATAGATTATGCAATTATAATAATATTGCAGCAAGAGAAATTATTAAAAACTCAATAATAAGTCTAACAAGAGAAAAGCATGAGTCATTAAAAAATCTGCAGTTATATCCAAGAAAATTTTGAGATAGAAAAAGCACATGCCATTCCAGCTAATAAAACTGTACAAATAAGCTGTATTAATTAAGTCCGTAGAAACAATGTATAATTGATATCGGAATAAACAAATGGATCAATGAAACAATGAAAAATTAAAAACAATTATATATGTGGTATAGTTGTGGTAAAAATGTGATTGTATATCAAAGGAAAAATATATTGAATGGCATTGCCATAATTAAGTCTTTATATGTGAAGATAAACATTTACACTCTTTCCTTATACTTTACACAAATAAATTATAAATGGACCACATAACTAAAAATAATAAACATAAGCAAATGAGAAAATATGGAAGATTGTTTTAGTAAATGTGTGGTGAGAAGGTTTTCCTATATAAGACATGAAATCCAGAATCCATAAATCTAAAAGCCAGTATATTTAATTATTATATATTATATTTATATAATTTTTATACTTATATTTAAATACATTGTTATAGTTATATATAATTATTTAATTATAAAAAATCAGCATAGTGAAACATACCAAAAAGAAAAACATACTGTGAGAAAAAAATGGCAGAGTATGTAATAATCAAATTAATATCTAGAATATATAGAGGACTCAAAATCAATTGAGCAAAAAAGAAAGTTACAAACAAGAAACTTACATAAGGAAATATATAGCCAATTGTGTTTAAACAAAGATGTTTACCTTCTCTAGTAGGGGAATAATTTGTATTATTTTTTGCCTCTCAATATTAGTTTTCTATTGCTTCTATAATAAATTACCAAAACCTCAAGGGCTTAACACAACACAAATTCTTATCTTCTAGTTCTGGTAGTCAGAATAAGTCTGACACAAGTCCCACTGGGCCAAAATCAGGCTGTCAGCAGGGCTGTGTTCCTTTCTGGAAGCTATAGAGTATAATCTGTTTTCTTGCAGTTTCTAGCTTGTGTCTTCCTGATATGCCTCTGTGATTCAGCTTATGTTACTGTAGGTTTCATCTCATCTGAGGTCCAACCAGGAGGGGGGTTAGGGATAGGTACATCATATCAATATGTCAGCATCTTATAACTGTATATGTGATTGTCTCAAAATACAAAGACTTTATATTACTTAAAATACTGATAGTTTTAGAATTCTAACTTACATTATAATGAAATGCTGTCTTAATGGATTTTCTCTGTTTTTGTGTGTGACTCATTTTTTTAACTTGTGTACAGTCTTTTCATTGAGAAGATAATCTTGCAGTTCTCTAATACCCATTGCACTACATTTAGTGCTAGAACTATATTAGAATTCAATATAATTTAATAACAACAACTACAGAATCTTGAAGTTGGAATTAGTCTTAGATATTGTTAGCCCAATTTACTCATTAGGGAGCTATTTGCATTTTGTGTGGGACAATCTTTTTTTGTTCAGGAATTTTCCACATATATTAATACATTTAACACACTCTTTAATTTCCTTCATTAGAATAGCCAAAAAAACCCAGAGATATTCCCAAATTTATCTTTCCAAATGGATAGTTGGGAAGATAGGCTGAAGAACATAAAGTAGCCAAAATCTAATTTATGATGAGTGTAGAGAAATAATAAAAACCACTATTAGACTCCCTCCCTCTCCTGTTTCCTTTCTATAATTTTGTTTCATAAACTCATTTTCAAAATGCAACCTTTATATAGTCAACTAAACTTTGTGTCTATTTTCAATATAATTGAGTGAACAACTCAATATTCCATCAGCTCTTGATTTCTTTATTTTACATATGTATTTTAAAATTATAGTACATATATGGAACAGTTTTAAAAATTAGTCTTAAAACTATTAGTATAATAGTTTTAAAAATTAGTCTAAAAATCGTGTTTCACTCTACCTTAACAATTACTGTTTTATTGATAGATCAATACTGTTTTATTGATAGATGTATTGACAAATCTGTTTAATTGTGATATAATAGCAAGAATTTGATATGAGTTAAAATGGATTGCTTGTCATTTGATGAGATAATTACTGTGAAAATTACTGTTTACCAGAAAATTATCATCCAAAGGAAAAAATACAGTAGTTGTTTTGCAATGACACAAAGTATTTATACACTTAAATTTGAACCAACAAAACATGTTTCTCGCCAACATAATACCAACCTTCTAGATTTTTTTCCATATTTGTGTGAAAGAGAGGATAGCACCTAACATATATAAAATAGAAATTAAAAATCCCAAAATATTTGCGTTATATAAATAAGGAATTTGTGGTCCAAGAAAAAAAAGAGAGAACTTGATGGGAAGCTGAAAGAACACAAATTAGTGATATAAAGCAAAACAGAAGACTATGAGAGTCCTGGGGATATGCAAAGAGAAGTTTGTTTCAACTTCTGTGTGTGTGTGTGGGGTGGGGGGAGGGACTCCTTCTATAGGTGATGTCAGAAAGTCTTTCAGCATTGTATACTTCAGTTTAAGTATAATCTAGAAAGAAAGAGCTCTGTATCATGTGTGAATTGGAGGAACCAAGATCTGAGCCACTTACGGTGAAGAGGAAATACAGTGCTTAGCTGGAGCTGATCCAAAAAGATTTCCTCATAGCTATAAAATATTGATGTCCATCAGATACTAATGATAACATTCAAGAAGAAATCAGCTTTGCATCTCAAGGAATATCAAGACACATGTGTCTGTTACAAAACAGAACCCAACAAATGCACAATAATCTCTAGAAACTTAGTGAGACAACACAGAAGCAAAGCCAGTCTACAGAGATCCTTTCAACAAACCAGGAGCAGAATGAAGGGGCTACGATTGCTGGTTAGATAAAAGAGTTACATAGACCAAGTAATTGTCAGTGTCTATATACAGTCTAACCACTTAGTGATTAATATCAGTATAATATTTTATTTACTACTAATTAAACTTCTCAATAAAATTTCTTATAAGAGTGCCTTTCTAGTATTTTAGCTCTTGCTAGAAAGTGCTGGGAAAGAGGAAATATGCCTTCTGGCAAAAGTCCATAAGAATAATTACCCAAAGAAATGCATGCCATAAATACAACTAATTGGGGTGTTATTTGCATAGGTGAAAACAAAACTCCTATTTGGTTTTTGTTCAATTTTTATTCAAAAGTTACTGCACCACAGATTTGTGTTTGCGGTGGGTTTTCTCCAAGCAGCTGCTTTTATTTAAAGTTAGGACAAGAATATACACTAAATAAGTCAGCAAAAATGAACACTCATTCCAAAATGGTGGCCCATAAAAATACTTAAGGCTCAACTAAATTCCTTTCTTCTCAGAACCTCCCATCACCCAGCCCCAACAGGTATACTCTCCTGTTCTTGAGAATTCAGTACAAATAGTAGTAGTAGTAGTAACAATAGTAATGTCCTTGTCCCGTACTGTGTCTCCACTAGCTATAGTCACCCAATGGACTTCCTATGGCTCATGAACCCCTCATTATAGCAAAGCAGGAAGCTCAATGGATACTGTCTATCCATTTCCCTGTAGAACAGATACGTATTAAGAAAGGGAATTTATTTCCCCATTTAAAAAAAAAATTTTTAAACGTTTATTTATTTTTGAGACAGAGAGAGACAGAGCATGGACAGGGGAGGGGCAGAGAGAGAGGGGGAGACACAGAATCTGAAACAGGCTCCAGGCTCTGAGCTGTCAGCACAGAGCCGGACGCGGGGCTTGAACTCACAGACCGTGAGATCATGACCTGAGCCAAAGTCGGACACTTAACCGACAAAGCCACCAGGCGCCCCTCCCCATTTTTTAAAGTACACAATGTCATCAAAAAAACATGGGATGATTGAAAATGTAGTAGGTAAGTCCTGGTGCTGGCAGGACTTATTACCCTCCTGCTGCACTGTAAGTCCCCTTTTTTAGGCTGCATGCTGGAGTCCCTCCCATGGTAGTGTTTTCTGTAGCTATTATCAAAGAAATAATAAGTATGGGTTGGTTATTTACCATACAACAGGCATTCTGAAATATAAACTTATTTAATCATTAAAATGAACTTTGTATATCTTATCCCTTTCTTAAAAGTGAAAAAACTAAAGTTAAGCAATATAAATCACTTGCTAAAAGTTGCAAAGCTACACAGAATTATGAAGGGAAAGACAGTAGCCTTGAACTCAGGTCTTATGACTGAAAGTCAGAACCAAGGCTTTGTCCTCAAAGTGGGGTTAATATTTACTCTGTGCTCTCTCAGTGCCTTGTTTCCTAGTGAATAATAAAGGCATACTAATAGTAGGTAATAAGAGTACCTACATCACAGTATTGGTGAGATGATTAGATGCTATGTTCAAATGCACAAATTATTTTATATACTTAATACTTTAATACTTAAATAGTAAGTATTTATAATTACAATTTGAAGCTATCTTTTCCTCTGTTCTTCCTTTTAATCTAATAATCCTACTTTATGCCAAGAACTGTTCAAGATGATTTGTACCTAAATTTTACCTGTAAGACATACACAGACCTTGGAGAAGTATCTATGAAATAAAAATTATTGAAAATTTATATGCTGCCATGGAGATAGGAATATGCAGAGCTTGATGAAAAGTAGGTGAATGTGAAGTCTCAAATTCTGTCTGGGAAAGAGGATGGATTAAACAGGGCTTTATAAGGAACTTTGGCTTTCACTGGAAGTAGAGACTTTTCCCCCTAGTACTTTATTGATACTACTCTCCTTTCTTTTCGTATATATTATTTCTAATGGGAAATCTGCTATAATTCCTAACTTTGTGCCTTTCTGCATAGTTGTATTTTTCTCTCTGGGTGTTTTTAAGGTACCTTTTTTTCTTTCTTTTTCTTTATCACTTCTTCTAAGCAATTTGATTATTATGTGTCTTGCTGTGATTGTCTTCCATTTCCTTCTGCTTGGGGATCACTGAATTTCTTGCATCTATAAATTTATAGTTTTCATAAAATTTGGGAAAAAAATTACCTCTTTATCCCAAATTTTTGTTATTGTTGTTCTTTACCATTCTCTTTTGGAAACTCCACATACACATATACAGGCCACCTGATGCTGTTCCATTATTTATTGACACATTGGGGGTTTTACTGTTGGTGGTGGTGGTGGTGGTTTTGCATAGTTTTTACTTCCATGCCTTCAAGGTCAATATTGTTTTCTTTCGCAAACTTTAATCTTTTATTAATGAAATTCAGTGTATTTTTATAAACTTAGACATGTAGTTTTTGCTCTCTAGAAGTTAATTTGGATCTGCACTCTTCTCTGACTCTACTTAATATGCTCAATCTTTTCTTTCTTGAGTATGTGGAGTATAGTTATGATAATTTTTAATACCCTTGTCTATTGACTTTACTATCTATGATATTTCTGGACTTATTTCTAGTGATTGATATTTTACCTCATTATGTGTCATATTTTCCTGCTTCTTGCATATCTGATGATTTCTGACAAAATGCCAGACATTATGATTTTATCTTGTTGGGCTCTGGATATTTTTGTGTTCCTATAAATATTCCTGAGCTTTGTTTTTGGATGTAATTATGTTACTTAGAAATGGTTTGATCATTTATGGCTTGTTTTGTGCTTTGTGAGGCTGATCCAGAACAGTGTTTCATCTAGGGCTAATATTTTTTTTCCCAGCAACCAATACTTTTTTGAGTACTGTACATGAATTGAGTAATATTCCATGAATTATGAAGTTTTTCTACTCTGGCTTGTGGGAACAAAATTACTGTTTTTTTAAAAAATATTCATGTATTTACTTTTAAAAGAGAGAGAGAGAGAGAATGAGCTGGGGAGGAGCAGAGAAAGAGAAGGAGAGAGAGAGAATCTCAAGCAGGTTCCATACTCAGGACAGAGCCCATCACAGGGCTTGATCTCAGGAACTGTGAGATCATGACCTGAACCAAAATCAAGAGTCAGACACTTAACTGACTGAGCCACCTAGCACCCCACAATTACTGATTTTATGGAAACTCAAGAGATCTTTTCTGTTCCTTTTGAGTGTCCCTCCCTCCCTTCCTGGGTGTGAAGTAGTTTTCATATGCAAATACACTAATCAGTACTCAGTTGAAAACTAAAGGGAAACCTCTGTAGATATCCAAAATTCTCTCTCTGCAGCTTTTTTCTGTCTGACACTTCCCTCTAAACCTAGGCTACCTTACCCTATCTTAATTTTTCCTCGGTACAGGTCACCTCGATACAGGTCACCTCGGTACAGGGCAATTGTTATGCTCCACCTGGGTACCCTCTCTATGTGCTGCAGCCAGGAAACTCAATAGACTGTAGGATAGGGCAAATAATCTTTATTTCTCTTTTCTCAGAAATCTCTGTCATTTGCTACAGGATATCTAATGTCTAAAACAAAATTGTTTCATAGATTTTTTTCTTGCTTGTTAGTTTCATCATTTAAGAGGATATATCTGCTCCCTATTGCTCCATATGACAAAGTAGAAGCTCCTGAGTATATTCATATTAAGATGCCTATTAGACATCCAAGCAAAGATAACCATGGAGATATTTGAATCTGGAGTTCAGGGTGGTTATTGATGAGATCATATCAAGAATGAGTATGAATAGGGGAAAGAGATACAAGAACTGGGTACTGGGTCACTATAGAACTTACAGGCAGGGTGCTAAAGAGCAGCTTATAAGAGAAAGAAAAGTAGGAGCTATAAAGTAATAGAAAAATGGCACATATAAGGTCTTTTGAGTCAAGACAAGAAAATACTTTAAGGAGGAGAGCAATATCAAATGATCCAGAAATTACAAGTATGATGTAAACCAAATAATTTACTATG
Source organism: Panthera onca (assembly GCF_046562875.1). NCBI lineage: Eukaryota > Metazoa > Chordata > Mammalia > Carnivora > Felidae > Panthera > Panthera onca. The sequence continues at coordinate 63,574,512 of NC_138350.1, forward strand.
GACTGAACAACATGGAGGCAGTTTCTGTAGGGTATCAAGTGGAAGAAATTTGGTTGGAGCAATCCCAAGAGATAAATGAGAGAGAACCAGTATACAGAACTCTTTCAGGAGGTTTTGATGTAAAGAAAAGGTAAGACAAGGAAAAGTAGCCAGCAAGGGAGGTAGGGTCAAAAGAGTTTTTATTTTTTAAGATGGGAGAAATAACAGCATGAATATTTTGTGATGGTAATGATTCATTAGAGAAAGAAAAAATGTTACTATTTGAAAGATGTGGAGAGGGTATGGAAGCAGTCTCTTCTAGTAGGTCAGAAATGGTGAACATTAATGCACAAATCAAAAGTTGGTCTTAGCTAGATGAGTGGATATTTTATCATTCAGTGAAATATAGTTATCAATTTTTTATTGACAATAGCAGAAGAACTCTCGTAGGTTTGAGAGATGTGTTAGTATGAAGTATCTGGCTCAAGGAGTGGAGAAAAAAAAGGCCAGGGAATTATGGTCTGATTACTGGGCAACATTAATATCCCCTAAGTTTAGTGATTATGAACATTAAATGAGAACAGCCACATGGTTGTCCATCTTTCTCCACACCCATTTAGCTATGGAGCCACATGCTTATAGAATGGATTTAACCGTGGTTACAGTGTTACCAGAGTGATGCAATGAAATAAAAACATGAAAAATACTTGAGAGAATAGCAAAAGAAGATTCATAAGGATTGACTGTAGAGGGTAAGCTGGATAAGGAAGTAAGAAAGGACATGAGAAAAGTGAGATATATTGAAAATCATAATATGTTAACAAATACACATAATACAGGGATTCTATGTGCCTCGTGTATGTTAACTTTCACTTAGTATAAGAATCAATGGAAGGCAGAAATAGCCTGGTAAAGAATTGTTAGAATTGGGCTCACTAAAGAGAATAAGTTGAAAGACAGCAGGGGACAGCAGAAAAGCCTGATTGTTTAGTCTGTTGGTCATAGGTCTTCAAGCTTTAGCATTAGAATTAGTTGTACGAGTTGATAAAGCTCAGATTTCTAGACCTCCATCCCAGAGTTTCTGATTCAATAAGTCTAGTAAATTCTTAAGTGAAGCTTAATAGGTGCTGGTCCAGGCATCACAGTTTGGGAACCACTGTTCTATACCTATCATAGCTCAACATTCCACTTTACTGCCACTTGAGAAAGCAGGAGAAAAATTAACTCATATTGGAATGTGAGTAGTTGAAAACAACTGAAAATATTGGTTTTCAAATAATAAATATACACATGTTTGTGTGTGTATTATATATTGCACCAAGGATTCTTGTTGTCATAATTCTGTAATAAAAAAGACAATGGAATTTAAGTTGAGTTTTAGGTACCCTTAAAAAATTAAATGTCAAGCCTGGTACTCAACTACAGATCATGAAGTCATCTGTCTGTGCAAATAATTTTAAGAAAAATTTCCTTTGATGATAAAAATCTATTTTAGCTGTTAATTTGTATCTGTTTTCCTACTATATGGATTAATTTACTTACTTGATTTTTTAAATTTCTCTTAACATATATATCTGGAAGTTTTTGTCAGTCACTGGCACCTTATTTCCAATTGGGAGTCTGAAAAAAAATACTTGCTAAATATTCAACTAAGTTAATCACCAGAAAATAGAAGAGTGCACAGTGACCTAAGCAGCTAAAGAAGGGACATCAGTAGGAATGGGAATTACATTTTTAGGAATGGGCAATGGTACAAACTGGGGATCTTTAGGCACTTGCTCATAATTTTATTGCTGGACCTACATGATCTATCATCTAGGTCTGCATCTATTCAGTTCAGTCAAGCAGGGTGTGTAATATGGAGCTAGACACAAAATAGGACTTCCGTAATTATGAGACTGCTGTCTCTCCAGTGGACTAATAAATGGGTAGTAAACTATGGCCCCTGAGCCAAATCTGGCCACTACTATTATAAAGTTTCATTTGAACCCAGCCATACCCATTAATTCCCCTTTTTATTATGGCTACCTTCCTGCTATAGTAGCAAAATTGAATACTTGAGTTAGTATGTCCCACAAAGCCTAAAATATTTACTGACACTTTACAGAAAAAGTTTGCTGCCTCTGGACAAGATTATGGACAGCATGAGCCAGGTGTTTTGGATTCCTGTGTTCTTTGCATGTCAGAAACTAATCATTCTTAATCTAATATTTAAATCAATCCAAAAGCCAATAAAGCCAAGAAAATGCAATATAAGGGCATCTGATGTACCTTTTCATACTATTGCATCTCATAATCAAGTTAATGCAGCCTCTTAGGGTATGTATCCTAGATGGTATGTGTATGTTACTTTCCCACCACTCTGTACAACAAGTTTTTATTTTAGGTAGCATATTATAATTTCTCACAAATCCAGCAATAAAATAGGGATATTTTCTTTCTCTCATATCTTTCTCTCTTGAGAAGTTGGATATAAACAGTGATAATCTCACTGTTATCTTTAGATGTGGCAGTGACACTTTTAATTTTCCATCTATACATCCCAATTTCCTACTTATTGATGATGGGATATTATAGCATGGATGAAAAAGGAGTAAATCTTTATTGGCTTCCTATCGCGGGCCAGATACTGAATTAGTTAATTTATAAACACTATGTAACTTGATTCACTGAATAATCTTATGAGGCCATTTCTTTTTTTTAATGTTTATTTATTTATTTTGAGAAACAGAGAAAGAGAGAGAGAGAGATGGAGAGCAGGGGAGGGTCAGAGAAAGAAGGAGATAGAAAATCCCAAGCAGGCCCTGTGCTTTCAGTGAAGAGCCTGACATGGGTCTCAATCCCATGAACCATGAGATCATGACCTAAGCCAAAATCAAGAGTCAGATGCTTAACCAACTGAGCCACCCTAGGCGCCCACCTTTCTTAATGTTTATTTATTTATTTTGAGAGAGAGAGGGAGCAGGGGAAGAGCTACAAGGCCATTTCTTTCTCTCTCTTTCACTATCAATTTCTTGAGGCTTTAAGACAGGTTAAGATCTAAGTAAACCGGATCCATGAGACACAAAGCCCATGTTTTCTTCATGGTGTATATTAACATACTTTGTACTAACCTTGAGTTAAAAGAATATCTGCTATGGGAAGAAAACTTAAGATTCTTATTTTTGTTTTTCACAGTCTCAAAGGTTAGGAGTCATCTATAATACATGATCATACATAATACATGATAATAATAGTGGGGTGCCTGGGTGACTCAGTCAGTTAAGTGTTCGATTTCAGCCAAAATCATGATCTTGCGGTTTGTGGAATTGAACCACTGCAGGGGGATCTGCTGTCAGCACAGATCCTGCTTGAGATTCTCTCTCTTCCTCTCTCTCTGCCCCTCCCCTACTTGTGCATGCTCTCTCTGTCTCAAAATAAATAAATCAACATTAAAACAAAATAAAACAAAACAAAAACCAACCCTAATAGCAATTTGAGACATCATCAGAAGGCCCCATGATCAAAAGTAAGTCAAGTATTCATTTGTTGTTTATTCAATCATAAAAATATTTAGTGAGCTCTTAGTCTGAGCCAAGCCAGTTCTAAATGTTCAGAATTCAGTTTTGAACTTGCCATTGTTATGGAATGAATACTTGTTCCCACTCCCAAATTCATGTTGATGCCCTAATCCCCAATCTGTAGTTAGGGCCTTTGGGAGGTAGTTAGAATTAGAAATTGAATTAGGCCATGTAGGTGGAGCCTCCGTGATGGGACTAGTGTCTTTATAAAGGGATAACAAGCTGGGCTAGATCTCTTTACAGTGTGAGAACAAAGCAAGAAGATGGTTGTCTACAATGCAGGAGTAGCACTTTCTCTAGAAACCAAATATGCCAGTACCCTGATCTCAGACATTCCAGACTGCAGGACTATGAGAAATAAATTTCTGTAGTCTAACCACCCCCCACAACCCATGGTGTCTTGTTATAGTAGCCCAAACTAAGACAAACATTATCCCTATCCTTATGAAATTTTTGTAGTAAAGATCTGAGATTCTGTAAAGGCCTGTATGTCCTTTTATATTTATGTCAATTTGTGGGTTATAAAGTCCTCTTTTATGCTTATCTCATATGTGTGAAGTAGGTCTTGTTATTTCAAACATCTAATAGTATGTTGAGCCTTATATGTAACAGATCTGAGAAGCATACCCATAGCTAATATACAGAAGTGTTGGGATTAAAAACCTGAGTCTCAGACTCCAGAGCCAATATCCCATTCACTATACTGCAACAAACTCTTTTTAAAATGAAAATAATCTTACAGCTCACACTAAGCTATATATTAGATATTACTGGAAGTTATTCTAATAATAGATACATTTTGGTCTTAAAGGAATTCTGTATTTTAATCCAAATCCAAAGGGCAGAATTCTAGTACTAGAAAAGCTCCTAGAGATTAATTCACCCTAAATTACTCATTTTACAGATGAGGAACAGAAACCTAGAAAATTATAAGGATTACAGCCCATGAGAAAAAGAGGCAGTGAGCTTCCTAATTGCAGTTCAGCCTTCTTCCCAGTACCCTATGAAAACTTTTTCCTAGCATTAGTATTCCTACTATTATATTCTGCCTTACTGTGTTTAATGGGGTTGTGTAATCAACTTTTATATTCTAATAATCCAGATCCGTTTGCCTGGATGACAAATTTTGTCCTCATTTTTCCTTTTATTCATCAAAATGCCAAAGAAAGCCCATACTGAACTGTTACATATCCTAAAATGTTATTGCTCACATTTATGTTCTCTTGTTCCAGGAGGGAAAAAACGCTATTAAATTATAACGAATCTGTTTGTAATATATTCCACAGCTTTGCAATAGCCTGAAATGGGAGCTTGATGATAGGCATCTCCAAATAAACTCACATCATTTCCTCTGTTCTCTGCCTATTTGGACAGTTGGTCGATGTCTTCACTCATCTGTAAATACTATGTGGTCTGTGTTATACGGCACAGTTTGTTTCAAAATCTACAAGGGCACAAATCAATAACACTGCCTACCATTTTTAATACAGGATTTGAAAGGTACTGAAGAGTTTGGGCAAATTTGCTTTATTATAGTCATAATTTGGTATATGTGTATTGCGTATTTATTTACATACATGTTGTCATTCTCCCTTTTCATATTCTTATGGCCAGTAATAAACATTTCAGAAATATTACTATTCTTATTCATTTTTATTACACTAGTTAAGGAAAATATTTATATTTTTGTCACTGTAGAAAAGTCTCAACCCCAATTTCACTGTAGAGGCCAAAATGAATAGCTAGAGACTTTCTTAAATAAGACCTTCAAAGTCAGATGTTATATATTCAAATTTCAGCTTAATCACTTATATTATTTGACTTTGGACATGTAACAGCCTTTCTGTACCTCAGTTTCATCATTTGACAAAAATGGAGCTAATAATATTACTTCTTAGGATAGTTTGCAAAGATTAAACGAGATAACCTATAAACACTTCTTGGCTCCACTCCTGGTACACAGCAAGCATTCAGTATACATTAACTATAATCATGATAATGATAACATTACGCATGACGATGGTGAGGATTATGATTTAATTTCTCAGATTACAAGTGTCCAAGGCAACAACAAATTACTCAGAATAGTATCCATAGCACATATTTAAGTGTCCTATGTCAGGGAACTCAGGTAGATTTCCAGTGACCATATAAGATCATTAACTATGCACACATCATGCTATGAACACACATGCCAAGAGCAGCATTACTAGTAGAGGAATCAAAGAATCCATAATTAATACGATATATTTGGAAAACTCACCATAGGTGTGGATTTGTGAATGTTGGCCATATATAAAATTATATAGATCATCCCTTTCCTGATAGGCAGGCCAAGTGGGGAATATGCCAAGGAAGAGGTCCTGAATTATAGGAGAAAGAATACCAGATAATGTCCAAGGAGGAAGATGGGGGTGGGGGCAGGCAGCTAAAATAACACTGTGCACAGCAAGCTATCTAAGGTATGGGCATGACAATGACTACGGAACCCTGGTGGTGAGTAAATCACAGCAGGTTAGAGTGAGAAACAGAAGATGAGTGAGTTGTGATCTGGCTCAGTTCTAGAGAACTCCACTTGAAAGGGTTCCCTGCTTGCCTTTTACAAGGGCCACAGTAGGAATAACATGCGATGGGCAGAGTATGGATTGTCAGCTGAGGTCTGTATACATCCATTTATCTAAGACACAGAGCTTGTTAGTTGCTAATCTGGTTTTAAAATCCATTGATGCTCACTCATAATTCTGAACTTGTTCCACTAGATCGCATGAGAAATGCTGAATCAGACAAAGTCACTTATGCTAGAAGTACTTTCATAAAGATATGTTCATTTACTAACATGATTCCCATAGATCTGATGATCCTAGACTCTTTTAGCAAATTGTGCAAGTTAGATTAAAAATTGTCATTATATAGAAATTTAAAAAATTATCAGTTTCCATTAAATATAAAAGAGACATTAATATATATCTATGCTAGTCTTTTAGAGGTACAGATATACTTGAATACTTCTTTGGACTCATGCGCTTTTCTAATCTATTGGTTTCAATTTTAAAAACTTCTTTGCCTATAAATGTATCTAATGGCCATATTAATACCCACTGCATAACCCATTATGAGTCAGAAGACATCAAGCTTCTCAAAGGCCCTTCCGTGGCTTCTTAGGTAAAAATCAATATCCTTAGAAGGGCTATAATCCGGTCCATGAGCTGATTCATAGTCTCTGGTCTCTCTTGTTCATGGTGTTCCAATGATTCTAGTCCCCTTGATTATTGCTACTGAGGTGCCTTGTACTTGTTCTTTCCCTGCCTATCATTCTCTTCCTGACCCCAGATGTCCACATGGATGACTCCCTCACTTCCTGTAGGTCTTTACTCAGAAGTCACCTTCTCAATGAAAGTTCCAATGGGCCCTCAAACAAACATTTCAGTATACCAGACAATTCATATTTTCTCTCCCTGCCTTAAGTTTTTTTTCCTTTGTTCTTAACCATATATAATGTGATATATTTCACTTATTTGTTTTATTTATTGTTTTTTTCCTCCTACGAGAATATAAATTCCATGAGAGCAGGCTGTTTTGTTTTGTTTTGTTTTGTTCAATGCTAGATCTTCAAATACCAGAACATTACCTACATTTAATGAGGCAATAAAATAATATATAAAATACAAACAAACTAATATGTGAGTGAATTCTTGTTCCTTTAAAATTAAATTTAAAATTGTGTGAATTTCCCCACTAGAGAAATAATACAAAATTACTTTCAAACTATATAATATAGAGTTTAAAGAATTCTCTGACATTGAATTCCTTCAGACTGGCCTTTTATACTTAGCCAACTTAATTTCTGTCAGTCAGTATCAGTGCAAACATTTCTCTCTACAAAATTCTCTCTTTGGTAGAGGTTAGAAGAATCTTCACATTTTTTACATCCATACCATCATTTTCTCTTTTGAAAGTCCACTCTTCCTCCTCTTCTCTATTCCAAATCCTGCCTCCTTGAAAGTACAGTACAAGTTCCTTCTTTTCTAAGAATAACTCTCCTATACCAACGAGCTAAATTACTCTTTGATAATCTCACTTTATTCACCTGAGATATTTCTTGTAGCACTGTCTTTTTCTGGATTTATGACATTTTGTTCATATATTTAAAACACTATTATTTATCTCTCATCTTAGTTCTCTTTTGAAATCTCAGTATTGTACAGTTGTGTGAAACCCTCTTCAGTGCCTAACATGGTGTCTTATTTATGACATGCTCAGAAAATATCTGTTGGTAGGTTTTTTCTCATGGTTGTTATAATAATGCAGTGGTCTGGTTTAAAAGAGCATTTAAAATCAATAGGATAAGTAAATTGGTGGAATAGTCAGACTAATCAGAGGTTACAGTCTCTGCCAACAGACCTGTCTCTGAAAAATAATTATCCAGTTTTTCCTCAATTCCATTAGAGCATTTCTAAAGGATAAGTGAGTAGGCATGCTCTGAGTGTCCTGGAATATGAAGTGTGAAGTTTTACCATTGAGTCATAAAGGCAAACTTTTATTCTCTCCCAATTTCCATAGCTAAACTAAATCTAATTCCAGTGTTTCATGAATAAGAGAAGCAGGCAAAATTATTGGGAAGAATCTACTCTATTGCTTGTATATCAGCCTTTTAAAGGATACTTGAGTCCAGAGTCAGGAAGGTATATAATCCTTTAGAAAAGCAATGTAACAAACTCACCAATAAGACCACATACAATTGGGTACTCACTCTCCTGAGCTGTTTATCTCAATTTTACATCTTGCTTGTCATTTTGAAAGGCATTTTTCTCTTAAAATCCTATCTGTTTCTGAAGACAGGAAAGCTATATCCTAATATGGCGACAATTGCTGTAAATTTTTGTTATTTACTGAAATCATACTATTGTGTCTATTGTTCCTACTTCATTTTCAAGAATAAATTGCTTGAAGTGTGGGTTAGTACATAAATATCCCACTCAAATTAAATGGTTGTCAAAAATGTTTTGGGGAAATTGCACTGAAGAATAAACCAAAACTGTGCGATTTATCATCAAGCCTGCTCAAGTGTAGCAGTACATCAAAAGTCAGAGAGGAGGAGCCCTTCCCCAACCAGCTTTCTCAGTGAGTACGCCTTTGCGCTCCCATGTATACCTCGTGGAAAAGGAGTGTTAGGGCAGCAGTTAATGACTATTTAAAAGTGAAGTAATTTAATCTGAAGGAGGAAAAATTTCCATGGCAGTGAGTGTGCTCTGGAGCTTAAGAAAAAGGAATTGCCATTGACCTTGTTAGTTTAATTAAGTGATTCCCAATTAAGAGACTAACAGAATGTTGGCAGCTAATGACATTCAAACTAATATTGGCTTCAAAGGGCATCCTAAAATTCTTGATGATGATGATGATGATGATGCCAACAATGCTGTATTACTATCTACTATGAAGCGGTGCGTTAAAAGGACAGGGCATTCTAAAATATATACCTTTGATATAGCATTGGAGGAAAAGCAGCAGACACATATATTTTGTGGAAGGCTATATGTCTATTAGGGGAGGGGCATGATAAATAGAGAAACAGAAAGAGAAAACTTGAAAGTAACCTGTCTTCTATTAAAAAAAGAAGAAAAAACACCAACAACAGTAATAAAACTGAAACCCTTATAGATTAAATATCTTATATAGTTGTTTATTACTTGGCCCAAAAAATATTTATTTTGTGCCTATTTGGTCAGCCAGTGGAGAGATAGAAGTAAATTGTGTTTATCCATGTTTCTTTTTGCTTCCTTCCCAGCTAAGACTTGCCCAAATTATTTCCTAGAGTAGAGATATCTAAAAAGCAAGCCAGGCAAATCCAAAAATGATCAGTGTCAAAATAAATTCTAGAGGATTTATAACAGTCTGTTCTCCAAAGATATTGGCTTCACATAAGCTACTGGGCAAACCCCCATTGTTTCCTCATGGTAATTCATTTTCATGCACATGTGGCCTCAGGTCACTGTCTATGTGGTATGGTCCACAGACCCTAAGAGAGCTTGCGCCTAGATATCTTTCTGAAAGTTAAAGTTTTCCAAAGCTCTGTTGCAGCATTTATATTTTCTGAAAAGCATTACACTTTCTTCTAGGCATTTTTAACTAGGATTTTAAAATATATAAATATATTTTATATATATATATATATAGCAATATATATACACATATATATAGATATACATATACATATACCTATATATCTATATGTATATCTATATCATCTATATATATATATATATACACACATGTATATATACAACCTATATATGTATATCTATATAGCTATATATCAATAGGGTTTTGAGATTTAGACCAAACTATTTATCATTTCTGCATTCCCCGAAGATTTTTCAAGTGGTCTTCTCCAAATCTAGCTAGGAGTTCTGGTGGAGCAGGAGGCATTTCATTTTCACTACCATAGCTTTAGCTTCCTATTGAGGATTCTAGACCCTTTGATGGAGAAGGACAATTGCTTCATTAAATATATCAGGAAATCAGATATGCACCTGTCAATAAGAGATACCTGATAAGAAGAAGTAAGGGAAAGAGAGCTAAGAGAACTACCCAAAGCAGGGAGAATATTCCTTAGATCATCAGAAGCAATACATGAACCCTGTGTCCTGCAGGCAGATAGAACCACATTGACAGAGAATAAGGGACATTGGTGCAGGAGATAGAGAGACACAGATGAATAACCAAGATGCTAATCCTTAGCATCCCAGTGTTTACATCCACACAATATGCTGTAATAATTTCCTGCACATTAGTTTCAACATTTCAGCCATATGCTTTTTAAAGACAAGGACTGTGTCTTTTCCTTTATCTGTCTATCTTCCATGATAAAAGAAATACATATATATTGTTATTCAATAACTATGGATGAGTAATATAAATTTATTAATAAAATTATAAAAAATTGTGTATGTAATGCACAAAGTATTTCTCTCTTCCACAGACATGGCAGACATTGTCAAACACTCAGTAAACTTCTGCTTGCAGCTGAGTCATGGTATAACCATCCTTCTCAACCTAGATGTTCCTGCTGATTAATCTACTTTGAATTAACCTATTTTCACCCTGATATTAAAAAGTTCTTCATAAAACATACACCGTAACTGGGGAAATCATCATATAGCCAGAAAATGACATTTTATGCACATAAAAGATTGAAAGGTCTGAACAGGATGAATTTGAAATTATCTACCCCCCCATCCTGCAACTCTCCCCTTACTGCCTATACCCTACATGAACAAGATAGTGGTAATACTGACTAACTCCTTTCACCTACCACCCGTATCCACTGGTCCAAGTTTTGTCAAGTCTTCTACCTACACGACATTTTGGGAAACTTTTCTCCACTTATGAAGTTATTTTCTTGATTCTGGCTCAAATAACTTTTCTCCTGAATTACTTAAATTATCTCCTTTTGTCCCTAGTTAATTTCTTCCTCTAATTTATCTTATATATAGTTACCAGAGTGGTCTTTATGAAATTTGAATCTTATTAAATTACTACTATACTTAAAATACACAGTGAGTCCTCATACTTTCAGAATAGTATTAAAATAATTTCATGTAGAATATAAGGCCCTGGAGGAAGAGGCTGCTGTTGTAAAAATCACCTGTTCTTTACCCACCTACATTACAATTCTTTAAGGCAATTTTTAACTTCTGTTACTCTTCTTGATACCTCTGTGAGTATTGTCGCTTGTACTTAAAATACTCTTACACTTTCTTCATTTGATCCACTGACTCATTAATGTGTTTCAGATTTCTGGGGATTCTAAAGAGCTCTATTAGGAGCTCGAATGAACAAGTGGGAAAAAAGATACACAAGTAGGACTCATATATGACCCTATTAAATTATACTTCAACCAGTCAGTTAAACTGTTATCCATTTTCATATTGGGGTTCCATTGTAGGATTGTGTTTAAATAAAGAATTTTTTACTCTAAAAACAAAGCAATGCCACTGAGTTTCCCTGACCCCTGTTGGATTTAGATTGCAGATTATCTTGGTTGGCCTACTTCCAGAATATAACAAGGAGGACATCTAAATGGTTTTGAAAATTTTTAAATTTGTGTATTGGTGAACTTGGGAAACAGAGCAAAGAATCTCTCAGTAACATAATGTCCTATTTAAGTATGTTTTCTAAGCATTTATTGGAAAATATTTCTGTTATCATTCTCATTACAGTGGCACATTTTGAGAATGAACTCTGAACCCCTAGGGAACCTATAGATGAGCTTTAGAGATTCAGTGAAACACTAGAAATGGTATGGAAAAAAATTTTATCCATTTCTGTAGGAAGAGTGTTTATAAGTTTATTGTAGTCTCAGAAAATCCAAGATGACAAAATCTTTAAGTATTTCTCCTTTATAAAGACAATTAAGACAAATATAATTGTAAGATTAAATATGTTTCTTTTTAAAAATATAAATTCAGGGGCACCTGGGTGGCTCAGTCGGTTAAACGGCCGACTTCAGCTCAGGCCATGATCTCGCAGTCCGTGAGTTCGAGCCCCGCATCGGGCTCTGTGCTGACAGCTCGGAGCCTGGAGCCTGTTTCGGATTCTGTGTCTCCCTCTCTCTCTGACCCTCCCCCGTTCATGCTCTGTCTCTCTCTGTCTCAAAAATAAACGTTAAAAAAAATATATATATATATATATAAATTCAATATAATAAAAGGCAAGATAATATTACCCAAATAAAACATGTGAATACAAATTAATTGCCCCCAACATTTATAATTTATTTTATCTAATAGTATCCAGTTTTAGCTCACCTAAAGAAGGATTTTGTTCTATAACCTAAAGGACATGAGCATATAGTCTATACTTATGTAAAGTAAGAGATCTTGTATATCTTTGTGATACCTTGTGTATCTTCAATAGATAGACAAGACTTAAGTGGTTAAATAGTATCAGTAAAGGTCAGAGCCAAGGACTCGCTTTATCACTAGAGCAGATAAGAGAGTATTTGAACATATACAGAGTAAAAGATGCATTTTCTCATATTCCAAAGAATGGAGAGAATTTCTGTAAATTTACTTTAGATACTTTTCATTAAATGTATAACTGAACATGGAGTCACGTTTAACTAAAACACAACATTGTTGGTTTCATTTGAATGATATCAAAAACAATTTTTTTTATTATGGTGAAGGTATTCTATCCTTGAGTCATTACCAACAATCTCTCTTGGAAGACTCTACATCTCCTTGAGGGGATAGCTTTCTGGGCAATACATTTTTGCCTCCATCTCCCAACTGAGTACTACTTGTGCTGGGTTATATTTGATGACAACTTAAGTGGATCCTGCAAAGGGTCTATTATGTTCCCTTTCCAAAGAATTGGAGTACAGAAACCATAATGATAATCAATCCATCATAATTATGGGCTCTTGAAATGAAAAGTCAGGTTGGTGTGAGGTTAGGCAATAGGACTAGTAAACTAAGTCCATAAACAACTCTTGGGAAACAGAGAGACTGTGAGAAAATATTTGAAAAAATAAGCAGAAGTGCAAATGCAACTAAATAAGAGATAGAGGCAATGGTTTTTGTTACTGTTTACCATATCTAGATGCCTTGTGACACTTGATTATCCACAGGATTATCTGCTGTAGTCTTTAAATAAGCAGCTTTCTACTTGAGTCTTCTTGCATGTATTAAGTTCCTTGCAATTGAAAACATCAGGATGTTTCATGCTCTCCTGGCCTTGAGTACTAAATTTCTATGTAATAAAAAAAATTACAGGGGCGCCTGGGTGGCTCAATCAGTTAAGTGTCCGACTTCAGTTCAGGTCATGATCTCATGGTTTGTGGGTTCGAGCTTGCTTTGGGCTCTGTGCTGACAGCTCAGAGCCTAGAGCCTACTTTGGATTCTGTTTCTCCCTCTGTCTCTGCCCCTCCCTTGCTCGCACTCTGTCTCTCTGTCTCTCTTTCTCAAAAATAAATAAACGTTAAAAAAATAGTAAAAGCCTGAGAAGTCAGAGTCATGAAGAACTGGAGCAATAGCTAGAAGAAGAGGACAGAAAGGCACCCTTAATATGAAATACAAAACTATATACAAATATATATGTATCTGCATACACACACACACACACACACACACACACACACATCTACACACACACACACACACACACACACACACAAATATGCTTAATTCTGGAATTTTAGGTCATATGAAGTAGTCCTGAGAATGCCTTTCACCCCTCTGTAAGCCAAACAGATCCTTAATTAATGGTATTACAATTCCTACTACCATTATTACTACTGTTACTACTACCCATACTACTGCTGTAATAAAATGAATCTCTTTTATCTCACAGCACTCTGCAATGTGTGAGTGATGTCTCATCCAGCTCCTCATGTGATTCCCTTGGAAAGCCAGTGATGCCAGTATAGAAGACATTTTTATCCCTTTATACTAAGAGACTGAGCCTCACAATGTCAAACATTCTGACTCCAGATTAATTCTACCCTTACAGTTACATTACAGAAATAGTTGCATATCACTTTTCAGTTGAAATTAACATCCTGAAAACACACTGTCTTTAGTTCAAAGAGGTTCGGAGAAAAGGAAATCGTTGGAATCAGCAAAATCTATTCATTCCTAGAAGTCTCAAAACGCAGACCCTAGTGCTGTGGGAAAGAAAGGTTAGATATAACAAACCATGTGCCTGTTATCTATTTCAGCAGTGATCGTATACTGTATACCAGCCATATGCTCATCACTGTGCTAAGGTAATAAAAGGGAAGATAAACCAGCTTTCAAGGGATTTTCTATGGGAGAGCAACAAGTGAAAACCAAATGCGATCTGTATGGATTTGCAGAACTATGGATAAGAGAGAAAGTTATATGGGCTCCAAAAGCCAGCAAAGAGTATTAACAAAGACACAGGATGATATACAACATGAAATACATCATAGGGCATGCATAGAAATAGTTTTACTGTAAATATCCGAAATTTTTATTGATGTTGAAGAATATTATTTTAGAAATATGAATCCAATTATTGAGTATAATATGGCTGGAAAGAAAGATTAGCAAAAACAAGAACAGAGAATAATTATCAAGAATAATTGAAGCAAACAATTTATTTTAAAACAAAAATTTTTTAAATGTTTATCTTTGAGACAGAGAGAGACAGAGCATGAGCAGGGGAGGGGCAGAGAGAGAGGGAAACACAGAATCTGAACCAGGCTCCAGGCTCTGAGCTGTCAGCACAGAGCCCAATGCAGGGCTCGAACTCACGGAGTGTGAGATCATGACCTGAGCTGAAGTCGGACGCTTAACCGACTGAGCCACCCAGGTGCCCCTGAAGCAAACAATTTAAATCTGTGTTGGAAAAGAATGGAAGTAAATAGAATAAATAAAGAGGGAAAAGCACTAAAATCAAAGAACTTTCAAGTTAGATTTAATTTTTTTATTTTATATTTTAAATGTTTATTTTTTAGAGAGAGAGAGAGCATACGTGGGAGAGGGGCATGCAGAGAGGGGGACAGAGGATCCAAAGTAGGCTCTGGACGGACAGCAGCAAGCCTGATGTGGGGCTCAAACTCATGAACTGCAAGATCATGACCTGAGCTGAAGTCAGACACTCAACTGACTGAACCACCCAGGTACCCCTCAAGTTAGACTTCAGAGCTCATGATATTAAAGTCAATAATTTTACAGATAGAAATAGTACCCAATATCAGGTAATATGACAGAATTTAGAGTTGAGTTATTAGTATGTTACTCATTTCCCTCGTTAGAAATGTAGAAACTGAGGCCTTAAACTCTAAAGTTATTTTACACAATTTAGCAGTTTACCAACCATTTGGGGACCAGAACCCAGGTACAGTGACTCTTCTTCTGTTTAATCCCCTTTTAAAATGTATGTTGATCTGCGTACATCAGTGCTTTATTACAAAATATACATTTGAAAGTCATTGTATTTTGCAAAAGTCAAATAGCATTTTTATGCCTTTCTCTCATCAACCCACTGGATGATTCAATGTATCCAATCTTTATTATAATAGAAATTTTGTTACCAGACAAGTAATATGTAGTAAATATATTTTTCTTTCCTTTCCTTTTCTTTTTTTTAACATTTTGCTTACTGAGAAGTCATTCTTTCTCAGAAGATGCCCAGTGAAATTTGAATGCATGGATTTCCTTGACTTTGTAATATATGATATATATTATAATATATCTAATGGCAAATAACAGTGCTATTAAAAAGTGAATGGAACATGTGGAGTACCCACTTTCAAATATAGGATTTTAGAGCCCTGAAATATGAGCAGGAAACACCACAAATATATCTTTCACTCCAAATAAGTAGAGAGGATTTCAGGGATAGAGCTTATGATGTATCGTTATGGGGACTGTTTAGAGGTTAACACACCAAGGGGTGTTTCAGTACTTAATGTGGCAAGATTAAGATTGTTAATGCAATATTTTTCATTTCTCAGTATATCATGAAGAGTTATACAGCCCTACTACAGTTGTTGCCTAAGGCAGCCTGAAAGAGAGACATCTCATCAGGCTGAAACCTTTCTATTGAGGTCACCATGTAAACAGTTAATGAAGCAGAAACTCTCTGGGGATTCATTGACTGAGCACATTTAGATGAGTTCTATAGAAATGTTCAATCGGTGGTAGGGGAATTACTTCAATGATGCTTTAACAGAAAAACTGTGGACATCCAACCCTCCCTGCATTCAATGGGGTGTTCATAATTAATTTTCTATTTTCTGAGCACATGTAACAGTTTGACTATAATTTTTTTTTTTTTATTATAAGCATTAACAGTTAAGCCAGAGGTCACACAACACATTAACTGCCCAGTCCAACTGAATAGAAGAGATCTGAGTTGTCAACTTCTTTTAGATTGGCTAGTCTCTTTCAGGGGAAGTAACCCCTGTATAATCCTGCCATGAACATGTGATGAACAATCATTGGTGTTTTATTTCCACCGTAACTACCATGATCATTCTTTCAAAGAATGTGCATTGGGTCCCTGCACCATTAGAAGTTCATTATACGTATGTAAATATCTCTTACTTAGCATTCAAAATGTGCCATGCACTATTGTAAATTATTCACAAACGTTAACTCAGTTTAGTAAAATTTGTTTGTTACATACTCTTGAATCTCTTGTCACCAAAATATCTTGGTCCTCCTGAGATACTCATATTTTCCTTGAGGATTTCAAGAACTAGCCAAGTTGTTTTCTTTCTCACCTCATCTACTGCCACATTTCTCTTTAATTTCACTACACATGTTGATGATCCATCTGATAAACTGATAAAACCATTTTTCAGCTCCTTCAGATAAGATGGTCTTCAACTCTATCCAGGAGTATAGCCATAATTGGATCTTACTTCAACTGGAAACATTTCTCCTTCGGAATTTTGAATATTCCCTTAAAGTGACAGCCTTCTC
Organism: Panthera onca; assembly: GCF_046562875.1. Taxonomy (NCBI): domain Eukaryota; kingdom Metazoa; phylum Chordata; class Mammalia; order Carnivora; family Felidae; genus Panthera; species Panthera onca. The sequence goes on from NC_138350.1 coordinate 63,591,508, forward strand.
AAATTCACCTCTTCTCTTTTTCTGTCTCATGCATCGTGCTTATAATTTATCCAATCATCACCTCTTTCTGCTAATTTTTTCCCCTTTTATCTTAGTTGAGCTGCCTCCTTCTGGCTTCATTTGCTCCCCAGGACTACCAACTTTCTAAGAGCCACTGATCACATCTCAGGCTGAAAATACCTAGAATTTCATCATCTTTGTTGTCACTGGGTTGGGTTTCTAAAATAATAATTTTACACAGAAATTTGAACATGTACATAGCATGGTCATTAATCTCATACACTACTATCACTATCATAACAACTATACTACTTTTTCTACCCTACCGTCGCCCTCACCATTACTATTCACTTTGCTTTTATTATGTGTTACCCTCTATACTAACAGTTTTGATTCTCTTATCTCATTTAATTCTCACAACAACCCTGTAAATTTGATAATATGATAATATCCATTTTACAGATGAAAAAATTGAGGTTTAGAATATTTAAATAACAAATATGCCCTCTTTCTTGTTGGGATACAATGAGAAGTCAGGATTCTGTAACCCACAAGAGGGACCTCACCAGAACCAGACTATGCTGGCATCTTGGACTTCCATTCTCCAGAATGTAAGAAATTAATTTCTTTTTTTTATTTTTTTAATGTTTATTTTTGAGAGAGAGAGAGAGAGAGAGAGAGAGCGCACAAGCAGGGGAGGGGCAGAGAGAGGGAGACACAGAATCTGAAGCAGGTTCCAGGCTCTGTGGGGCTGGAACTCACAAACCATGAGACCATGACCTGAGCTGAAGTCAGATGCTCAATTGACTGAGCCACCCAGGCACTCCAAGAAATAAATTTCTTTTGTTTATAAGCCAGTATGTAAAAAATTACATAGTGTACCTTTTATTCATATTTCAAAGAGATTCTTTACTTGAGATTAGAGTGTGTGATGGAATGAATTTTAATTAGTATTTCTTTTGTTTTACAGATTATTAGAAAATCTATAAACAAGTTATTGATAAAAAAGTCAAATAAGAATATAGGATTAAAGGGGAGCCTGGGTGGCTCAGTTGGTTAAGCATCTGTCTTGGGCTTACTCAGGTCATGATCTCATAGTTTGTGGGTTTGAGCCCTGTGCCAGGCTCTGTGCTGATAGCTCAGAGTCTGGAGTCTTCTTTGGATTCTGTGCTTCCCTCTCTCTCTCTGCCCCTACCCCGCCCATGCTCTGTCTCTGTCTCTCTCTCTCTCTCAAAAATAAATAAACATTAAAAAAATTAAAAAAGAAGAATATAGGATTAAATAAAACCTTAAACTTTATGATTCATTTTTAACCAATAAGACTTGCTTGCTTGCTTGCTTGCTTTTTTTTTTTTTGAGAGAGAGAGAAAGACAAGTCAGTGGGGGAGGGGTAGACATAGAGGGTGAGAGATAATATGAAGCAGACTCCATGCCTGTCATGGAGCTCAATGTCAGGATCCTGAGATCATGAGCTGAATTGAAATCAAGAGTCGATCGCCTAACCGACTGAGCCACCCAGGCTTACCCCCTATCTAGCTGTTCTAAGATACATATAAACTATAAATTTTTACAAGGTCATAAAATATAGCAGGCTCAGCCTCTACTCTTGAGTAGTATGTATGTTACCTGGGTAGAACATGTAAGCATATAAGCACTCACATACACACACTACAGATACTTTGAAGATACATACAACACAGTTTATAAATATAGTTGTCAGCAGGTCAAGGTGACTGGCAAAAAGACAATAAGCATCCATCTTTTTATTTTAGTATTTTTGAACCTCTTTTATTATTATTGTTGTTGTTGTTGTTGTTGTTATTCCCCCTTCCTAAGAAGTCTTTATACAATTTTTTTCTTCTTTTCTCCAACCATAAAATTTTAATACCAGAGATATGCAGTATATCTGTTTTTATATTTTGGGCAATAAGGAGGCCACAACCCACTGCGGTAGCTAAGGTTTTTTTCACTCCCCAAGAATAAATTTCACCCCCTTGGAAGGTGATATGCCCCTGTTGAAAATGCATGCTTGCTTTAGCATTATAAAATATGTGTGTTGGAATTTAATGCTGTATATTCTCAAGCTCCATTTTATAATCATGTAATCCTATTTTATCGCCAACTAGAAATGTTTCATGTTTTTAATTTTTTTATGTGAATTTGATTGAGTCTATTAATTTATACACTTCATGTCCTTTATTAAAATTCTTATACCTGGTAACAATTGATATCAGCAAGTGCATATTAAATCGAATACTGAAAGTTCAAGTAGGTTAAAGGTATAAAAAATTCCCTTCAATGTCTTGGGAGTCAAGCCAGGTAGTTGCATCAAATTTCTAAAATACCAGAAATTACCATTGTCTCCTACTGAGGGCAAGTCACAATTTGAACGACTAGTAAAAAAATGTTGATTGCGTTTATCTGACTATAATTTGTATCAATCCAGCAGTATAATAAACATCAAAGTAACCTCCACATAATGGCAAAAACAAGGCATAAAATTCAAACTCAATATCCTGTAAATGTGTCCCGGCTGGAGCCCTGGAGATTGTCTCCAGACTTGTAACACAATCAGGTCTGGGGAAATACCAAGAAAATGTTTTCTTTCAATCACTTGTAATTGGCATTCTTAAAGTGAAGGGAAGAAAATAAAGGGGCTGGGATCTTTCGATTTGCTGCTTTTGTTTGGAATTGCTCCAAATCACAAGTAACTACAGGGCAAATTGACATCTTCTCAGTTGAGTTGTAACCTTTTCCTCCCCCATTTCTTTCCAGGGTGTGTAAACAAACAGATCTGAGTCAGGACATTGAAAAGTTGGCCTCAAACAAATGTCTCATCCTGACATTTTAGGCTGTACATAATCTCAACTCACTTTTACACTTTCCAACAGTATTTCTTTCTTTCTTTCTCAAGTAAACCTTTAACTGTATTCTCTAAGTTTCTTTCTAATTACTTCCTGAATAAGCCATGCAAATTCTACCTTGGCAAACTAAGCTCCTTCTCATTTCCTGGTGTTTTTGGCATCCCCTCTCCTCTCTGCCTAGCAGAGGCACACTCATCCATCAAGATCTTTTACTAAGGCATTCTCAAAAATCCATACATTGATACATCTCTTCCCTGTGTGATAGTACTTGCTTTATCTCAACTGCTCCATATATCATGTTATTGATGTGACAGATATTCAATCAGCGGATGTTTAGTAAGTACTTACTACGTGCCACACAGTTTCTAAGCATCAGGAATAGACTAGGGAACAAAACAGATGAATTCCTACTCTTGAAGGATTTATATTCTGGGAGGGGGAAATGAACAATAAAAATATAATAGAAGGGCACCTGAGTGGCTCAGTCGGTTAAGCATTGGACTTAAGCTCGAGTCATGATCTTGCAGTTTGTGGGTTGGAGCACCGCGTTAGACTCTATGCTGACATCTTGGAGCCTGGAACCTGTTTCAGATTCTGTGTCTCCCTCTCTCTCTCTGCCCCTCCCCTGCTTGCGCTCTGTGTCTCTCTCTCTCTCAAAGAAAAATTTTAAAAACATTAAAAAATTTAAAAAATATAATAGATAAAATAGAATGTATGAAAATAAAACTAAAACATAGTGTTTTTTTAACTACTCTCTTCCCCCAGTGTGGGGCTCGAAGTCACAATCCTGAGATCAAGAGTTGCATACTCTATCAACTGAGCCAGCCAGTTGCCCCTAAGACATAATATTTTATGTGAGAGGTCAGCAGCCTTTTTCTGTAAAAGGCCAGATGATACAACTATTTAATTTTGTCCTTGTGGTATGGAAACAGCTGAAACAATATATAAACAAAAATGAATGTGGTGCTGTTCCAATAAAACCTGACTATGAACACTGAAATTTGAATCTGATAAAATTTCCCCATATTATGAAACATATTTCTTTTGATTTTTTAAAAACATTTAAAAATTGGGGCACCTGGGTGGCTCAGTTAGTTAAGCATCCAACTCTTGATTTTGGCTCAGGTCATGAAGTCATGGTTAGTGAGATAGAGCCTTGTGTCAGGATTCCATCTCTCTCTGCCTGCTTGTGCACTGTCTCTCAAAATAAATATATAAACCTTAAAATAAGTAACTGAAAGAAGAGACATAGATTTCACTTGACAATAAGAAATTTAAGAAATATAATAGTTCTTTAAATTTTCTATCCATTTCAGTCTCCATCTCACTTATTATCCCGTTTCTTCACCTGGGATCCACAGATACAACCCTTAACCCTCCAAGGAAGCCTGTGTATAGAAGAGTATTTCACAATTTTTTAATTATTATTTTTAAGCCTATTTATTTTATTTATGCATTTATAAATATTATGCAAAGAAGGATTCTATAGCTTCACAAGACTGGTAAAGGGATCCTTGGAATGAAACTCTATGAAGATCATTATAGGTCAAGTACCAAGAGACTAGATGGAAGGATGGAATTGAATTTGGACCTTGATATTATTAACTGCTTCTTATTACCTGGTTGACCATTGGTATCTCCTGCATAAAAATCCCTTTGTCTTCTAAACAGATATACTCTAGGGACACCCAGCTCTTCACTTCCAGAATTAGCCCAGAATCTTTCTCCTTTGCCAACTCCAAACCATTCCCCTCCCCAGCTCCACCTCTTACCTTTCGTCGCTGGCTCTTAGCAATGCCTCCATCTGGCTCAGTAACTCCTTTTCATAATTATTCCCAAACTGTCTCTCCTCATTTTCTCCCACCACTGACTACCTGCCACACATTACTGGTCTGGATTTATCACAACCACTCAAAATATATTAATACTATCTGAGCATGTCTAACACATGTTTCATTGAATTGTTACATTAGGCATTGAATTACTCTCCCAATTCCATTATCTTATTTCATCCTATTAAAAGCCTATGATATAGCTAAGTTATTACTGTTATTGATATTTTATAGGTGAATAAACTGAGGCACAGAAAGATTAAGTAACTTAACTAAGACTGGATCTTTAATCCAGGTAATCCAGCTAAGTAGTCCATGCACTTAATAAATGTTCATGGTGATATCCAAGGTACGTAGTTATTCAGTACTTTTTAAAAAATTTTTTTAAAATGTTTATTTTTGAGAGAGAGACAGACATAGCATTAGCAGGGAGGGGCAGAGAGAGGGAGACACAGAACTTAAAGCAGGCTCCGGGCTCTGAGCTGTCAGCACAGAGCCCGATGCAGGGCTTGAACTCACGAACCGTGAGATCATGACCTGAGCTGAAGTCGGATGCTCAACCAACTGAACCACCCACACACCCCTAGTTATTCAGTACTTTTAAGAAGTAAATATATTTTGCTAGATTGAAGCAAAAAAAAATATTTAAAAGATGATATATCATGATCAAGTAGGGTTTATTCCAGAAATGAAGAGTTGGCTTACTATTTGAAAATCAACAAGATAGTTCACAGTACTAGCAAACTGAAAAAGAAAACACATAATCATCTCGATTGAGGCAGAAAAAGCATTTAACCGAAGTTTGTTATCCAATCCTAATAAAAATTCTAAGCAAAGTAGTAATTCCAGGGAACTTCCTTAATCTGATAAAGGACATCTATGAACACCTACAGCTAGTATCATACCTAATGGTGAAATTCTGAACATTTTACCTCAAGACCGGAAACAAGATGGGAATGTCTGCTCTCACCAATTATATTCAACATTGAACTGGAGGCTCTAGCCAGTGTAATCAGGCAATGAAAATAAATACATACTTCCAAATTTTAAAGGAAGAAGTAAAATTGTCTTTATTTCAGTATGATATAATCTATATATAAAATCTGGAACTAAAAAAAAAAAAAAAAACCCTGGAACTAATAACTGACTTTACCATTCATAGTTATTATTCAAGAGAAAAGGAAATACATATCTTTAAAAGTCTGGTATACAAATATTCAGAGAAGCTCTATTTGTGAATGCCCAAAACTGGAAATGACCCAAATACTCATCAGCAGAGGAATGGATGAACAAATTGCTCTATTTTCATATAGTAGAATATTACTCAGCGATGAGTAAGAATAAGTTATTACTACACACAACATGTGTAAATTTCAATTAATTATGCTGAGTGAAAAAAAGAAGCCAAACCAAATAAAAGTATGTACTATATGATTTCATTTATATAGGAGTCTAGAAAATACTGACAAACCTATAGTGGCAGACAGCATCTTAGAGGTTGTTTGGAGAAGAGGTTTGGGACGGGCAAGACAGAGCAATTACAAAAAGGCATAAGGAAACTTTGGGAAGTGATGATACGTTTATTATATTAACTGTGGTGATGCTTTCACTGATGTATGCATATGCCAAAACTTTTTGAATTGTACACTTTAAATGTATAGAGTTAATTATATGTCTATTATACATCAATAATGCTGCTTAAATATATGTCTATATCTATTTTTATTATCAGTAGCAATTGAAATTAAACAAACATTATTTATAAGAGCTTGTGATTTGCCATACACTATGCAATGTCTAGCTCTATAGATTATTTACATATGTTGGAGTCATTATCATTACTTTAAAAATTGCCTTATTGTAGGGGCACCTGGATGGCTCAGTCGGTTGGGCGGCCAACTTTGGCTCAGGTCATGATCTTGCAGTCTGTGAGTTCGAGCCCTGCATTGGGCTCTGTGCTGACAGCTTGGAGCCTGGAGCCTGCTTCGAATTCTGTGTCTCCCTCTCTTTCTGCCCCTTCCCCATTCACACACACACTCTCTCTCTCTGTCTTTCAAAAATTAATAAATGTTAAAAAAATTAAAAATTGCCTTATTGCAATGCATACACTGTAAAGAAAAGTTCACTGTAAAGAAAGTTCACTGTTGTACCCACATACACTTAATACCATGTAAAATAATTTTCCATTCTGATGCCAACAGTGTAATTGCTCAGATAACTGAAAGTAAAATCAAGGGTTCATTTTGTAAAAAAAAAATAAATGTTAACTTTAGCTTAAATGAGCAATGACAATTAGCCAAACCTTTTGCCTAATATTCAGAATTAGCTTAAAAATGAACTGTAACAAGTGTGTAAGAAGCCAGATTCACCACAAGCATAGAAGAGGTACTTACTTTGGTACTTAGGGACCTATAATAATTAGGATATCCAATAAATTCCTTCTTTAGGACATCAAAATGTAACCTGAAGACCGGAAAAACTACTATAACTTTCAGAGCTATATAACTTATTTCCAGGGATTCATTCCAAAATGATTTTATGTATCCCATGTCACTGGCATAGCTAAAAAATAATAATAAAACTTGTTTTCAAACTTTTCAAGGAACCAAAATTATACAGTTTAAAAAGTTGTACAATTTCATTCTCTCCATGCATATGTATATCATAATAAACAAAAATTTAATTTCCTCCCAGTAATCTATTTTAAGGAGGAATGAGTATGAGTTTGATAAAAATTTCCATAAGCATCCTCAAAGCCTAGACTTTTAAACCTGAGGAGGCTTAGAAATCAGCTAGTTCAATTCTCCATTTTAAACATGAAAAATTGAAACCTACAATGATGTGCAAAATTGATATACTGAGATAACAGAGAATAAGAAGTAAAACCCAAAACCCAAAATACTTACTTCATTCTTTCTCTCCTGATGATTACAAGCAAAGAGAAAAGACAGATCTTGAGATTTAAGAACAAAATTTCCATGTCTTGAGTTTTTCAAATTATTATTCAATGAAGTAGGCTATCTGTTCCACAAATGCACGGCTTCTATATCTTCCAATACTACAGGCTTCATGCACACTTCATTTGTTAAAAAATGTCATGAATATTAAATAATTGACAGCTGCATACTTTGACCCATGCCTGAAGCAAGCACCAGGTATATTAGGAACACTATAGTTCTACAAAGAATAGAAGGATAGAGCTAATTAAATCCTGGAGAACTCATCTGCAGAGATTGAGATACCCTCTGGCATTTGTTAACACCAGGCAAAAGTCACTAATTATAGCTATACTATTCATGACACTGAAGTGCTTAGGACCAGCCTGGTGTGCTTTTCTATGCCTGTAATTTTTTCAGAAAAACTGAAACCATCAAGGAACTTGACAGGTGTCATTCTACTCAAATAGAGTTGCTTTCAACAAATCTAAAAAGGAAATGCATTTTCCCCATTAGATCAAATTAAACCATGAGAATGCGTTCCTCACCCTCTTGTTAGTTGTTAAGAAAAGGACTGTAGGGAACAACTCCTGCCTTGAAGGGTTGACACTTAGGCTGTTGGGCAGTGATCCCACACCTAAAGTATAATACATGACTATTAATTGATGGACATTGATGGAAACCAATAACATTTAATTTAATTCAGAAAATATTTATTGAGTCCTTGTAAGGGGCCAGTTGCTATGCTTGGTCCTGTGGATGAAAACTCTTCCATTTTGAAAACCTATAATCTTGTGACTTCAAAGTATACATTTTCATGACTACCTTTTACAACTAACTCTATATCTGCATTTTTTGAAAAGGCTAATGTGTATGCGTAGTTTGAAATGTCTTTGGAAGGATGTGTCTTCCCCAGAATATCACCATCATCTTGTATAGGATGATGCAACACTCTGAGCTTCTCAAGGATTATCAAAACTGTAAGGAACCTAAGAGATTATTTAATCACCACCTCTTATTGTGAAAAGAAGGAATAATGAGCTCAAACAACTTATCCACGTCCACTAATCATTCATAATATTGACGGCAAAGTTGTACAACTACTTTTTGATTTCTTTCCAGTTTTTTTTTACTATTCTGTTTCAATTTTTGAAAAATTATTTTTCTTTACCTCTTTATCTCTCTCTCTCTCTCTCTCTCTCTCTCACACACACACACACACACACACACACATCTTCTTAAATATGGACAATTGGAGCTCCTGGGTGGCTCAGTCAGTTAAGTGTCCGACTCTTGATTTCAGCTCAGGCCATGATCTTGGGGTTTGTGAGTTCGAGCCCTGCATCAAGCCTTGCTTTGGACTCTGCACACACAGGGCAGAACCTGCTTGGGATTCTCTCTGCCCATCCCCCAGTCACACTCTTTCTCTCTCTCAAAATTAAATGAACATTAAAAAAAAGAAAAAGACTTCTTTAAAAAAGTATGAACGGCATATGAATACTTGCATTATTACTTCCTGGGATAAAATTTATTTTATTGTTCAATTTATTTCAAAAACTAGAAAGATAGATAACTGTATATGAACAGTAACGTATTTATACATAGTGAGTTTATGAGAAGGAATAAAGTAACATCTTGGTTAAGAGCAAAGGCTTTGGAGTAATTTCATTTGAATTTCAACCCCAGGTGCAACCCTACTGCTTATGTAGTGGTTCTGAACATTTCCACGCCTCAGTTTAATGTATGTTAAAAACAAACAAACAAACAAACAAAACAGGATGAAATGAGATTGTGTAGCTTTTTCTGAGAGCTTCCATACTTGGGGAAACAGAACACTTCCACTTGCCACCAAGCTGGGTTCCAAGCTCCAAAAAAACAGAAACTCCTTTGTTCAGGACCTATTGATTTGTTTCGTTTTTCATATCCTTTAACGAACTGGTAAACATGAAAAAAAAAAGTAATGAGATTTTTTAAATGAAACACTTCTTGTAATCTTTGACATACAGTATGCACTCCTTAAATATTAAAAAACAAATAGCAGGGGTGTCTGGGTGGCTCACTCAGTTATGTGTCCAACTTCCGCTCAGGTCATGATCTCAGAGTTTGTGGGTTCAAGCCCTGCTTAGGGTGCTGCACTGACAGCTCAGAGCCTGGAGCCTGCTTTAGATTCTATGTCTCTCTCTCTCTCTCTCTCTCTCTCTCTCTCTTTCTGCCCCTCACTCTGCTTGTGTTCTCTCTCTGTCTCTCAAAAATAAATAAAAAAAACCAGCAAAAACTTTTTTTGATACACTGAAAAAGACAGTTTTCAGATTCCAATCTTCATGTGTAACTCCATTTCATTCTAAATAAAAACCAAATAAGCTCCATATTGTGAGCAACATCAGGATAAGATACAAAAACAAATATTTTTTGATAGAAAAGTCACTGATTATAAACTGATGCTTATATCTTACAGACTTAAAAGCTTAAGGAAAAACAAAAAAGATTACTACATCATGATAGAAACTAGAAAACATTTGAAAATCAGGAGCACTGGGTGTTGTATGGAAACCAATTTGACAGTAAATTTCATATATTAAAAAATAAAAAAAAATAAAAAAATAAATAAAAAAGAAAATCAGTATGGTGTAATCATACCACATCAAAACTTGTGGAGTGAAGATGAAGCATTATTTAGAAATGAGTTTTACAGGAGCGCCTGGGTGGCTCAGTCAGTTCAGTGCCCGACTTCAGCTCAAGTCATGATCTCGTGGTTCATGGGTTCGAGCCCCACGTCAGATTCTGTGCTGACAGCTCAGATCCTGGAGCCTACTTCCGATTCTGTCTCTCTCTGTCTGCCCCTCCCCTGCTTGCGCTCTGTCTCTTTCTTTCAAAAATAAATGAACATTAAAAGAAATTAAAAACAAAAAGGAGTAAGTTTTACACCAAAAGGATTATATCTGAAAAAATTAATTAAGCTAAATATACAAGATATTTAAAAGAAAAACTGTAAATAAAAGGAATTAAAACAAAGAAAGTAGTAAGTAAAATAAATGCTAATGAAATTTAAATTAAAAGGAAGGAAAGGAATCAACAAAGCTTAAAGCAGGTGTTCTTTGAAAAATCTATTAAAACACACAAATTTATAGCAAAAGTGACCAAGGAACAAAAATGCAGAAATAAATTTTATATATATATATATATATATATATATATATATATATATATATGTGTGTGTGTGTGTGTGTATGTGTGTGTGTGTGTGTGTGTATGTGTGTGTACACACACACACATATATAATATTTTATATATTTTAAAGTATAGAGAAAGTATTATGAATTTGGAAGCATAAATGAAGTAGAAGATTCCTACCAAATATAACCTACCAAATACTGTATAAGTAGAAATTTTAAATAAGTCAATCTTGAAGCAATTTAAGATTTGAATGATTTGTGAAAATTTTATCTATTGGCATAATATATAAAAGACTCAGAGTAATTTAGAGATAGTTCTAACTCATGATGAATAGATAATCCCAATATTATGTGAACTTTTACAGAAAATAGAAAGGGAGATTGCTTTATATCCCATTCTCTCAAGAATTAGATACTTGACTAAATAAACTCACCCGTACAACCTGTGGAACTAAATTTGTAATATTACACTTCCCTCAGGTAGTCTGTAGTGGAACAGTTCTAGACTAGAACATGCATTTCAGAAAAGAAGGGTCCTTCCATATACTCCTCAAATCCTGGGCACACAGCTAACTCTTCAACGTTAGACTAATATGTAATATTTTGTCATTGTTGTCCTAAAACTACTAGGTAGCCATAAGTCCAATTTAAAACCAATTCCCTCTGCACGCTGTGATTTCAGAAATCAGGTTTTACTTAAAAATGGTCTCAAAACTTATTGGCTTAACACAAGCATTTATTATTTTTCATGATACTGAAGGTGGACTAAGTGACTCCAGGACTGAGTTAGCTTGGTTGGAATTAATGGTCTAGGACTGCCTCCCTCCCATGTCAGTTGGTAGGCTGGTTGGGCTACAGAATCTCAACTGGGTTGGCTTGACTCTGCTCCACATGATCTCTCATCCTTCAAGAAGCTTGCCTGTGCTTCTGCACGTGGCAGTCTCCAGGTTCCATAAAGCAGATAAAGGACTGATGTGCAGGTACTTTACAAATCTTACTGGCCAAAACAAGTTGGCTGAAGGAAATGCAGTCCAGACTCAGTGTGGGAGTGTACTACCAATGGGCAGAGATGGGGAGAGGAGAATAACTTATATCAAATATTTATACCAGTAGCAAATAGAGAATATTTATTGATTTAAGGTTATATTAGGGCCGGTGTATTGAAGAACAATCCAATCAGCAGACGAAAGTGTTCTGTACATAGTCACTGTTGGGCATATTGATCTTATATCATTGATTTCAATTCATTTCAATCAATTCACTGGTATTCTCTCTCTGTGCTCTGGTACATACAAGAAAAGATCAAATATGTTCATGGTTCTCAGTGCACTGAAATTTAATTGAGATAATACACCACCATTTGAAAATTTAAAAAACCTCACAAAGCATTAATTATACCCAGCTAAAAGGAAGATACAATAGATTTCACAACAGGATTTCACCCACAGGAAGGGAGATCATAAACAGTCAAACAAAGGGACAGAAAATGCTTAAGTAAACAGATGACACTCTGGGTAGAACTTGAGGAATAAGTAGAAATTTTTTAGAGAAGAGAGAAATTGAGGGTTTTCCTCATGAGAGGAATAAAAAGTAAATGTTGTAAAAGTAGAAATAATCTTGTCATGAGATGGAGATTTGTAATAAATTGCTCCGACATACACTGAATAAGTGAATGGGAATGAAACAGGTTCTGTTGGGTTATAGAAGATCAGGTTCTCTGTTCTTGCTGATGTCACCTAGACTAGAGTTGATGCTATAGGCCAGAAAACTTAACGTGTGCTCCTCTTCCCCTAGGTTTGTGTTCAGCTGTTTTAAGCCCAGCATTAAAAAACTAAGCAGCTTGAAGTCATGGGTAGTAACAGAGCTGCTTAAGTGAATTTACTTCTAATTAAGTGATATTTAGCAGAATCTAGGATACATGAATCCTTTGCTACTTGTCTCACCCAGTGCAGATTGTGTGATAATGTATGCAGAGGAGATGATCTTACATAAATCATACTTTATATTGATTCAAGACTTTTGTTCCCACATTCTATACAGGGTATCCCTCCATACAACCACTCCTGCTATTGGCTGCTGTTTGGAAGATACACATCTTAGGTCCTAAAATGATACCAAGAGGGTCAATATCAAGGAGTATAAAACACAGATGCTAATAAGGCCTCTTAAAGTAGGAGTATAAGCAGTGAAGTTGGCACTTAAAATGGACTTTTAGTTATAATAACAAACAGAAACTGTATGACATGCCTACAACAGACGTCATTATGGAAGATGATTTCAAAGTTGAGGTGGTAACACCTTAAAATGCTATTGATAATGCAAGGATGGTGAGGAATGAAAATGTCTTTAGAACTGACAATTAGGAAAGCAGCATGAATTTGTTGTGACTTAGCTGATGATAGACAAGGAAGATTTTAAGGGATGGTGAGGATTGGAATAAAGTATAGAAAGTGGTTAGTATATCCTTAGGAATAGGTGAGAACATTATTGATTAGGGAATAGCATCAGCAAAAAGCAAAAATCCTGAGAAAGGCATTAGAAAGACTGAATAGAGGGAGAAGATGAAGGAAGTGGTGGAGAAGGAAGTCAATTCCCATTTTACAATCAGTTAATATTAGTAAATTATTTAGTGAATAACTAGGATATTTGCATATGGAGAAATAGCAACAATTAAGAGATTTTACTGCATTAAAGTGAGTCAAGTTGACTAAGTAGTTTAAACATTTTATAAAATGTTACTTTCTGATATAGGCATTTTCTTTCACACCACTGCCTTCATAACTCATGATTCTAATTCAATGAGTATTTAAAGATAAATGTCACTGAAAATGATTTTGGCCTGTTGTTCCTTATTCTTACCAAGCTTTTGTAAGAAACACCTTAAGTAAGTAAGTAAATAAATAAATTAGTAAATAAATAAATAAATAAATAAATAAATAAATAAGTTAGTAATTTGGAACTGCCAAACTTCCTTCCTGGCATTGAAACAATTTAAAATCCTAGAATTTGAAGACATCATCACATCAATCCTTCTATCTTTTTGGAGGAACACAATTGACACTGCCCATAGGAACAAGGTTCTAAACGGCATTCTAAGGTATTCTCATTTTTCCATCTCTGAAACTAACAAATGATACTTTATCATTCACACTATCTGGAATTGCAATCTTTTTTTTTTTTTAATTAAAACTTTCATACGTTCTCAGTTTATCCTTAACCTCCTTTGTAGAAAAACAAAATAGTTATATTGATGATAATTTACTGGGCTTTATTCTCCTTTTGTAGCCCAGAAACATTCAAAATTACTCAATTAAAAAATATATATGTAATCTTCAAGATGAATAGGAAAATTCAGTTTTCCTTAACCTCTTTCATATTTTCCCATTTATTCATAGAATGAATGATTGGACATCCCATTGGCTTAAACGATCGTCTCCTTTCCAACCTAACTTTCAGATATAGTCTTGTATGACAACAAGTTTTAAAGCTATAGTAAATGGCCAACACATGGACATCACAGAAAGACCCTAAAGATTAGAGATCAAGGTCAGGGTGAGATCTATTCAGGTTACATGGTGACTGGATAAATTAGGTGTTTAGACTAGAAACTTGATTCTGCCTATGCTGAATAGAATCTGGCAGAACATAATGGTCAATTTGTTTTTAAGTATCGAAAGAATATTGAAAGCATGGATAAATTATCTAAGAAGCAAGCCGTAGTGAAAAGTACTAGAGTAAATATTTGACAAACACGTATTTGAAAAAAAGACTTTTATCTAGAGTTTATAAAAATATCTAAAACTTTAAGAATCCAAATTTAATCAAATAAAAATTTGAAAAAATAGCAAACCTTAAAAAAAAACCCACTTCATTCAAGGAGAGGTTTGGCAAATAAACATAAAAACAATGGCAAAATTATAAATCATTAGAGTAATGCAAATTAAAATCACATTGAGATACTATTACATACCTATTGAAGATTTTGACAATGTGGGATATTGGCAAGGAACAAAAGAAGCTCTTACATATCACTTTTGGAAGTGGAAAATAGAACATTCACTTTAGACAAAATTTTGGCAGTTTCTTCAAAATTTAAACATCCAATTTCCATGAGACCTAGCCATCTCATTCCTTGGTTTTTTCCCAAAAGAAATGAAAACATACATCCCCACAAAGACTTGTCTTTGAATTTCCACGCAATTTTATTTATAGTAGTTCCCAAATGTAAACAGCCCAAATATTTAGCAGCTGATGAATGGAAACAAACTGTAAGATTGCCATACAGCTACTATTACTCAGCAATAAAAAGGAATGAACTACTGATGCGTATAACACTATGGAGAAATCGAAAATGTATTGTGCTAAGAGAAAAAAGTCACTCATAAAAGTCCACATATTTCATTCTGGAAAAGGCAAGATGATAGTCATATAAAGAAGACCAAAGGTTTGGAATTAAATTACCAAGGGGTAGAAGAGAACCTTGGAGATTTATGGGAAAAAATTTCAAAATTAATTATATTGTAGCTTTAAAATAGACAATTTTTTAATTATTTAATGAATAAACATTTATTTTGAGAGAGAGAGTTTGTGCTAGTGGGGGAGGAGCAGAGAGGGAGGGAGACGGAGAGAGAATCCCAAGCAGGCTCTGTACTGCCAGCACAGAGTTGGACATGGGGCTTGATCTCACGAACCAGGAGATCATGACCTGAGCTGAAACCAAGAATTAGAGAAATAAAACTGATAACATAATGGAAGGGAAGGAAAAATAAGATAAAAACAGAGAAGGAGACAAACCATAAGAGACTCTTAAATACAGAGGACAAACTGAGGCTTGCTGGAGGGGTATTGGGTAGGGGGACGGGCTAAATGGGTGATGGGCATTAAGGAGGGCCCTTGTTGGGATGAGCACTGGTGTTATATGTAACTGATGAATTGCTGACTTCTACTCCTGAAACCATTATATACTATATGTTAACTAACTTGGATTTAAATAAAATTTAAAAAATGAAAATGAATACAGTATGATTTCTCTAATTTTAAATCGATCCCTAATTTTACTCAGACCATTCTCCTCCCACTGAATTATTTTACCTAGTTTGATACTAATATCTGTTTCTATCTAATGTCTCCATTACATTGTAAGTCTGAAGGCAGTGAAATATCTTGCTTTTCCCTTCAGAATGTCTAGTACAATGCTGGTAGATAGATTTCACTCATTGAATAACCAATTTTTCTTTTGTGAAAGGATGTCGTGGGGCACTGAATCAAACTGATTTATCAGAGGAAGTATCTCTACTTAAAATATAAGAGGCCTAGCCCTGTGTGATTGTATAGGTTGTATACTTGAATTGTATAGGTTACAACCTCCTATGAAAAATATTTGAAAACCTAATATTTCAACTGTTTGCTCCAAGGAAAAATAGTTTCCATCATAAACATTCATTTAAATATATTTGCCTGATGGGGCACAGATATTTAAAAACCTTAAATTCAAAAAATTAAACTGAATGGCAAAGCAGTAGACCCTGGTGAGCTGTATTCCTGCAGCAAAACTTTCTGGGAGAAACGGTTGGCCTGCATCTTCAGTCATTTTTCCATTTAATGAATATTTCAGTTGTTTTATGCATACAGTATTACATTGGCAAATGCTTGTTTAATGGACTGGAGCTAATGAAAATCGAAGTCATGAACGTGTCAACTCCAATCCTGTAGTTCTTACATCACCTGAGTTTTCTCCAACTCCTAGCAATACATTTTCCCAGGGATCCTTAAAATCAGGTTAACTTACTTTCTTTGCAGAGTGGACAAAAGATAGAAGGATGTCCAAAAGCAGATGGCTGGACACTTGGTTCTGGTATTCATCTAATTAGGGTTCCTAAACACTTGCATCCACCTCTGACTTGGAACTGAAATGCCCAACCCACTTTGATCATGACATCACCGTATTACTTGTTTTTATTTTGTACATTTTCTAATTACTGAGAGAACTGAAAAATTAGTCTGCCAAACCAACATAAGTGCTCCCCATGAAAGTATGGAGAATGTGAGAGATTCTAGAAATCTGGAGAATGGCAATTGCTTGAAATTCCATGAATTATAGATTTATGAGCTCAAAGGGATTCTTCAAAAGCATTTAAGAAAAGAAGCAGTGATTGTTGGGAGCCAGCATAAATTTACTGAAAGCACATCTTATCAGTCACTTAATTTTCTACTTTGACCAGGTTATTAGGCATATATGTATCATGAAAAGTCCCATATTTATTTTTTCACTGAGCAATTTAGCAGCTTTTATTTAAAAGAACAGGTTATGGATCCTCTTTACACTTGGATATTAATAACTGAATAAACCAAGCTTAAAAAGTATTTATTACTAAATTACTGTCAACCTTAAGGATAGTTCTTGACATTGTGACACAAACATTTTTATCATAATCTGTATGACAATAAAGAAAAAATATGCTCAGAAAATCAGTCAGTGTCCTGATTTTGAAAAGGAGGATGACTATGTTAGATGACAAAATAAAAATCTCAAAAGATCATGGCAAGCCTGAGCAATGAGCTGAATCTGATGGCATGAACTTTAACAGGGATAAATGTGGAGATAGCAAATGAGTTTAAAAGATCCGCTGTTCAAGTTAAATTAAGACTGCGATAGGTAAAAACATCATCATGTTAAGAAGCAGCAGGCTCAATTTTAATCTAAAATTGCACTGTGACTACAAAAAAAATGTTAATAGAAATTTAGTTTACATAAGAGTATGTGTACAAAAAACTAGAATAGGAGGGGTGTGGAAGTATTGCTCTTCTCTGCATAAGAGAGTTACATGCAGTTACTGGAGAGTTGCATCCACACGACTCCTGCAACATAATGCTACGGGCACCAGTGACAGTTGCAACAAAGTTTATTACAATGAGAGGCAAGGCCGACCGATCAGGGACCAACACTCTTGATAAGAGTGTGGCCCCGAAAGCCGGGGTACAGAGTTTTTAAAGCCGATCACATCGTTTTATCATTATCTGGGAACAGAACAGAGAAACAGTTCCCAGATGAGTTAGAAACAGTTGCCAGATGAGTCAGAAACAGTTATCGAATGAGTTGATTATTTTAGACTTTCTGCCGCTAAGTTGCAACCAGTGGATCTCCTTGACCTTGTCTCTGATGCTCTTTTTTTGAGCTTTTGTTTCCTTCATTGGTAAAGCCTGATTCACAAGAGTATGAAGTATGATTTACAAGAGTAAAAGCAAGGCTGTTATCTTTTGACCTTCAGTGTCAGAACAAAGTTGTTATCTTTCAAGCTAAGCGTTAGCCCTACACTACAATTTAACCCTTACATGGAGCTGCTCTGTAATAGACACAAAGATCATGAAGAATGACCAAGATGTTAGAAACATTGAAAAACATGCCATGTGAGAAACAATTAAAGGAATTAGGGCATCATTAAGAAGATGAGAGTCCAGGGGAGATATGACAGCAGTTTTAAAATGTTTAAAGAAATGTGTGAAAACAGACAATGGAGAAACTTCGGTGGTAAGAAACAAGGCAGCACAGTATAGAACTGCAATCACAGAGTGAGAGGTTGACTTTGTACTTAAATTCAAGAACAGAACCTAAATGAGTTTCAGAAGATTCTGTCAAATACTTGTTTTAACAAACAGAGAAGAGAAATATCCAGAAGGAAAGAGTTTCTAACTTTGTCAACCTCTGGGAAGAGAATATGGACTGAAAAAAGAATATGCTATAGAGAGCTGTATGCTGACCTCTCAAAATACAAAAACTTCTATAGAGGTGGGATATAAATCAAATTAAAAGATGAGATGACAAAAAGCTGTTATTTTAAAAAGAGATAAAATGGGATGATTTCTCAGGATGATTTGACTCCTCAGTTGAGATGCTTTCAGAGTGAGCATCCAAGTGGCATGCAGCATAAACATCAAGAAACCAGAACTCGAGATGAACATAAGGGAAGGGAAGCAAAAATAATATGAAAACAGGGAGGGGGACAAAACATAAGAGACTCTTAAATATGGAGAACACACGGAGGGTTGCTGGAGGGGTTGTGGGAGGGGGGATGGGCTAAATGGGTAAGGAATGTACTTCTGAAATCATTGTTTCTCTATAAGCTAACTAATTTGGATGCAAATTAAAAAAATAAAATTAAAATTAAAAAAAAAAAAAAAGAAACCAGAACTCATTTTATGAGCAGCCATAGTCAGAATGACATTTCGCTAGGCTTATCTGGGTTACATTTTAGAATGCTTTTCTGCTCCGACTCACTTGCACCCAATCAACCATTTGGTCATCTCATAGGAAACCTGGCTGTGCAAGGCCTGCTGGCAGAGGAAGTTTGTCTATGTCTACTCAGTGAGACAGCTCATCTGTGACCTTCCACTTTAGGGGCTGCTGCAGCCGTGCTGGGGCAGAAATCTGGAAAGGGAAGCTGGGACTTAACTCAGAGATTTATTTAAAAGCAAATTATTGGGATGCCTGGGTGGCTCAGTCTGTTGAGCACTCGGGCTCTTGATCTTGGCTCAGGTCATGATCTTGTGGTTCCTGGGATGAGCCCAGCATCAGGCTCCATGTTGACAGTGCAGAACCTGCTTGGGATTCTCTCCCCTTCTCTCTCTGCCTTTCCTCCCACTCCCACGCGCGATTGTGCACACGCGCTATTTCTCTTTATATCAAAAATAAATAAACATTTAAAAAATTTTAAAAGTAAAAGCAAACTACTCCTGTTTGGAAACAAAAAAAAAAGATTTTTCAGGGGTATAGTACTGAGTCAGTGAAGATTATGGGGGAGCTGAAACCCTCTCAATTCATGCACTTCTTGGCACCAAAACTGACCCTATTCACTGTTCAAAACTGCTTTAGCCTGGAGTCATTTTGGAGAGGATTTGATATTTTCCAACAAGATTCAGGGGATAAGCAATGGCTTGATAGTTTACCACTGCCATGTACATCATTATTTTATTGCCATTTATATTAAATACAATGCCTTTAAACAAATAACTCTAATGATGGAATTTGAGGCAATGGTTTTGAGCCATTTTCTCACTCTTTAACAAATTATGTCATTTTGTGCCATTATCAGCCTAGTGGGATAGATATGTTCTTTCCAAGAGAAGCAAAATAAAATATCATCTGGTGAAAGTATAGAATTTTAGGTTTGGGAAATACCTTTAATGTTGAAAGAAGAAATGTCTAAATTTCTATGAAGATATGAAGTTTTCCCAAACAAGTAATATAGTTACATTTCCAGCTGTGTATTTTATTTCCTTATCTGAAAAATAAGTTTTTACTCTGAAATAAAATTTACAAGCTTTAACTGATTTAGAAATAAAATCCTTTTAGCATGAATTTCTCTTTCAAGGTCCTTACATGTGGGTATCCTGGTGCCCCAGTATGTTCAGCTCAAAATCAACTGACTAATACTGCCAAACATATTCAGCTAATACTTTGAAAAGTGTGTGAGTGAATGAATTAAAGGGGTTTTCTGGTATCTTTAAATAATCATTCATTCATTCATTCATTCATTCATTATAGGAAGCAAATTAACTAGATGACTCTGCTTTCTAAGTATGTTTTTAGTTCAAAAGAAATCCAGATCATACAAGGTCAGACTACACAAGGTCATCTCTTGGTAGAACTGTGAAGTTGTAAAATTATTCAAAAACCTCTACATATATTTCAGTAGTCTTCTCCTTTCTATGGCTCCATACACCCCAGAAAACTAGGATATTACCTCTGACCCATTTCTGTCACTCCCTCAAAACATGCTCATTTGTTCCAATCCTACCAGGGACCAAAGATGTGGATTTTTTTCAGCTTAAACTTTTAGCTTTATAGTCTTTTACTGTCACTTAAAGGAATGATGACTAATAGTAGTTAAATGGAGATTAATGTTTACTTTTTATAATTAACCATGAAGATTTATAATTTGAAGAGTAAGTGAGATGGTATAATTTTCAGAAGCCAAAGCAGAAAGAAAGGTTTGCAGTTGCAGAGACCATGTCCTTAAAATCTAACGTGAGCAGCTTCCTATGCATCAGGCTCAATGCAGGCAATGGGGCTTGGAGAAGAGATTAGATTTTCACTAGAAGAAGCCAAAATATTAATAGTTTCCTTTTCTGAGTGCTCTTATTGTTTGACTGCTGATTTTTCATATTTACTTACTTATTTTGTGACAGAGAGAGAGAGAGAACACAAGCAGAGAGAGGGGCAGAGAGAGAGGAAAGAGAGAATCCCAAGCAGGCTCCCCCCTGTCAGCACAGAGCCCAATATGGGGCTCAATCCCATGAACCATGAGCTCATGACCTGAGCCTAAACCAAGAGTCAGACGTTTGACTGAGCCACCCAGGTGCCTCAGACCACTGCTTTTTAGATCACCTTCACCATGTCATTTCTCTGTTCCTTTCTATGCTTTGAGTGTGTTTCCATGGAGAGCAAAAACCACCTGCTAGTTCTTTACCCCCAGCATCACTGAGCATCTCACTGAAATTCAACCTCATGCATGAATAGAATAGATAATAGTTAAGGGCATCAAGAAAATTGACGCTCCCCCAAAACTCCCTTCTACTCTCCTTCAATCCTATTGAAAGAAAGAAAGAAAGAAAGAAAGAAAGAAAGAAAGAAAGAAAGAGAAAGAAAGAAAGAAAGAAAGAAAGAAAGAAAGAAAGAAAGAAAGAAAGAAAGAAAAAGAAAGAAAGAAAGAATTTAATTCTGCAATCAGGGATTAGATGCAAAATACTTAAAACATGGAACTTACATGAGGTAGTAACATACCACCCTAACTTGACAATGATTAAACACTGACCAAATGACTTTGGGTCTAAAGGTAGCAGAGCAGTGAAACACAGCAGATTTAAGTGAGCAACTAAAGCTATCAAATTTTACCTTCATCAAAATCCTACATTTTCAGGAGGAAAACTTGTAGCCAATACTGGTTTTATACTCCTATACGCATCTAACACTAGCTGGCTTCATTCACATCTTTACTGACATGACTGATCAAGTGACATATACATTTTTTCTATTGTTAAGTGAAATAAGAAAAATGGCTGATTTATTTAAAAATTTATATTATTCTTGAGAAAAACAATAATATAGAAAAAGTCCAACATGCTTGGAATTTGGTCCTTGTGTATTCAGGCATATATTTCAATAAATAACTTTAGTCAATTATTAGGTTTTTTTTTATTTTATTTTTTCCAAAGAACAGACAGCACCCGAGTGCAGTGAATGCATTTTCTTCTCTGACAGGATAGCTAAAGGCCCAGAAATAGAAATCCTTTGTTCCCTTGTCAGTAAGGGATAAAGTACATTTTGTAAGTTCTGGGGGAAAAAAAATTATGCCTTCAAATTTGTGTGCTGTGCTTTAGAAGAAAGTGAACTTAGTTGTTTACTAATCACACCTTAAAGCATTATTACTAGGAAAGAGTATAAGATCTTTGGAACAAGCATAAACCATGGGAGAAAAGAGCAATGTGTTACCCTAGATTTAGATTTTACTACAAATAGCTACAACTCAACATACCTGTTTTTGCCAGTGAATAAATGTATAGACAGCTAGATGTAAAGACAAATATTAATCAATAAAAAATGGGAAGTAATGCCTGAAGGTGAAAGTACAATGCCAAATATTCAGTTGTGTCTCTCCAAGTAGGCTACAATGTGGCCAGACCAAATCTCACTTTGTCATCTGGCTTCAAATTGTTACTGCAAAGGGCTCCTTGTCATACAGATTTCTTTGTAAAAACTAACTTTTCTCTTTATGGAGATAGACGTGGTCTCACAGGAATCCGGGCGAGGGGACAGGCACAGTGCAGGTTCCCCATCCCAGTCTCCTCTCTCCCCAGCCCCCATGGACAAACCCACTCTTGTAGTAGCTTCCTCCCCTGAATTTCTAAGATATATTCCCCATTCTCTGATTCTCTAGGCTTTGGAGTTCAAGTACCTTTGCTGTCATTTGGTTCCATGAAATAGAAGTCATCTTCAGCTCTTTAGGAAGAAATGAGGAAATTTATTACTTTAAAAAATTCTTCTCATGAAAAGAGTCTCAGACAGGACTTGGATTCAAAAACTGAAAAAGCACCAGGAACTGAATCCTCTTCTCTCAGCTCATCTGCTGCCTGAATACTGGTTTTTATTAACAGTACACTAGAGAAAAGGATGCCTCCTCCCTAATCTGTCATGAATGTACATGTACTCATTTGAAAGGTGTGAGAACTGGAATTTGAAGTCCAAATACAACAATTTCAGGGAGAGGAATTACAATGGAACATCTTTCATCTTTATTCTGGTTTCTAACAGCAACACAAAAGATGTAGTTGACTTATAGAGAGAATAATTTTTAAGATCTTGCTTCTCTTATATACCAGACTATTTTTAGTAGTAATCAAGAAATGAAACAAATGCTAATAATGGCCAGAAAAATTTGCAGCCAGTGGGAAAAAATGACTGTTCTTTGTGTATATAATCATGTCAGTGAAATTAATATTAAGCAAAAAAAAAAAAAAATATATATATATAATGAAACAAATATCACAGTCCACAAAGGAAAAAAATAATGAATCAGTAATTTTAACTACATGATAGTTTGAAAAAGAGATAAAACATTTATACCCACATATTCCTATGTCTTGGTAAACAATAAGAACATTACAATTTCTGTCTTTGAGTCTTATACAAATTTCTATGACATTATAGAAATTTACCTTTCCCCTAATTGTGTTCAATAGACAACATAGCCAGATTTGTTAATCTACCTTTGTTTAAAGTCCATAAAAACATTTTTATTAATTTTAATTTCTAAAATTTATGTGAAACAATGGATAACACAAATAGCTGAGACAATTCTGAAGTGTGTACAAAAGCTAGGCAGAGCTTCACAAAAATTCCATTTCAAACTAAATTCCTGAAATTGCAAGTCTATTGAATCAGTCTTTAAGATTGATCTGAGTAGCTTTTAGATGTCTCTGGAACCAAACAGTTGAAACAAATAACATCTTGTGGTTACTTAGCTAAAATTGAAGTCACTCAAGTTCTATATTTTCTGGGTTTTACAATCACTGTACACTGTAATATCATTGTTTAATTTTAATCTGCTATTGAAATATAGGAATATATGGTCTTCAGGGACACAGTCACGGATTCTAAGTGCAGTGATTTTGAACAATTTTCAACTCTTATTTAGAAACAATTGCATGTAGCCGAATCCACTTGTTTTGAGCACTGCTGCTTAAGGGAGAATTAAAAAATAATAAATTCCACTTAAAGTACAATGTTAATTAAAGATAAGAAGTAGCAATGTGCTAAATCAAAAGCTTATATTTATTATTATAACTCAACTGTAACCACAGCACTAGGTTAGACCTTAGAACAACAAATGATGTGAACACAGTCACTTAGTACAAAAGCATCTCTTGAGAACCCCACTCTGAGTAAGAGGATAGTTAAGACAAAAATTCTGATCTCGGTAGGGCTTCAAGAGGCTGCGTCACAGTAGCTTATAGTTTATTTCAGGGAAGAATGTATTAGACTTTCTATCCATAAGGGATTTCTCTATGTTATAAGTCATCTGTTATGTCCACTATACTCTGTGATTTTTTATTTTTACAAACATACACATCTTTTAATTTATACTTAGTTACCTTATCTCTATATTTCTACTTAAGGAGTTTTTGTTTTTAACTTTTTTAAAAATTGGTTATTTGTACACTCTAAGAATGTCTGTGTTGGCTTTCTCTCAAACATGCTATTTTCTTTTACTGGTTTTAATAGTTCTTAGTCCTCTTGGATTATGAATATTGAAAATGAATTCATTTTATATTTCTTATTGAATTGACTACAGCAGCCAATACAGTGTTACTTAGAGATAGGGAAAATAGGCTTTTCTTTATTATCCTCAATTTAATGGGAATATTTAAAGAGTGTCACCATTGAGTCTATAATGCATGCTATTGGTAGAGATGTTTTTTTGTTCACATTGTAACTTTTTCCTTCTGTTCCCTGGTAGTTGAGAAAAATACATTTTTAATTATAAATGAGTGCTGAATTTTTCAAATGCTTTGACTATCTCTTTAAAAGACCATGTTTCTTTTCTGTTTTTATCTATGGCAAGTAATGTAAATAGATTTTATGGTGATGAATCACCCTTGGATTCCTAAGATATACTACTCAATCATGATGCATTTCTCATTATACTAAAGTATTTCTTAGAATTTTATTTAGGAATTTTGCATCTATGTTAGTAAGTAATATTTGCCTATAGTTTTATTTTATCGCATAGTCCTTTTTTTAAATTTTACAATCAAATTATACACTCCTGATAAATGATTTGGATATATGTCCGTCTATTTTTAACTCTGAGAGAGTTTCAATAAGAAAGTCATTTTCTCTGCTTTGAAGTTGTGTTCAAACTCATTAGTCACACCATCTACTCCTGTTGTCTTTTTCCTTTTTTTTTTTTTAAGTAAGTCTTTTATTACTGGTCTAGTTTCATAAATATTTATACTTTTATTAAGAGTTTCTATCCCTACTCAAACTAATTTTGATAATTATTATTTTGTTAGACAATAAATTATTTAATATAAATTTTCAAATTCATCATAAAAATTTATGATATTCTCTTGTATTTTAAAAATACTCAATTCTTTTTGTTTATGTTTATTTGTTCATTATTAATGTTGTCTTTTTGTACCTTTTACCATGAATTTTGTGGGTAGAAGGATACATATTTTTATTTACATTTACAGAGAAGCTGGTTGTAGTTTTCTCCTTTCCATTGTTTCTGTGCTTTAAATTTCATTAATACACACCTATCCTTTGTATTATATTTTCTTACCCAGTTTAACTATCCTGTTATTTTCCCAGCTTCTTGAAGTCAATGCATACACCTTTTAAAGCTGTGCTTTTACCTTTAAATGACTTTAGCTGCATCCAAGTATTCTTATTTAGTACTTTCATTTTCATTCATTTCTAAATATTTGGTAATTTCCATTTTGATATTCTTTTTAACCCATAAGTTAGTTAGTAATGTTTTTATAAGTTTGCAAACATTTGTGTTTGGGGGAAAAACTTAATTGTTGATTTCAAATTTAATTGATTTACAGACAGTGTGGTATATGTGCTATCAATTATTTGAAATGGCTTGAGATTTCTTTTGAAATCTATTATGTAATCTATTTATGTAAATTAGCCATATGTACACATATATTGATTAAGGTTGTTAACTGTGGTAATCAAGTCTTCTATTTACTTGCTGAATTGTTTATAAGCAAGAACTCTCAGTTTACAATAAAAATGAATTTAAAAAGTCTCTGAATTTGAAAATGGATTTACTAAGTTAATTGTAAAATAATCCTGACAGTTTGCCTTATGCATTTGAATGTTATTTTGTCAGTTTACATTATGATATTTTCTTTGTGAATTTTTTCTTTCATTATTATGTAATGTGATTCATTCATTTTAAGGAATTCTGCTTTAAGTTCTCATTTGCATGTTATTAAAATTTTTGCATCAACATTTTTAGGTCAGTGTTTCATAGATTAGTTCTCTCTATGCCTTGATTTTAAACATTTTTGTGTGGTTTTATTTCAGATGTGACATTATGCAGTATATGGCAGAAATTTTAAATCATTTGGGAGGGACAAATTAATCTCTATATGTCCATCGTTATTATTAATATATTTTAATTTATTTCTACTATTGTTTGGTGTGTTTTCTATTTTGAATTGTTTTCCTTTGCTTTAACTTCTTTTTTTTTTCTACCTTCCTATGTTCAGATGAATTTTTTTTATTGCATTTTACTCTGTGTACTGTATTTAATTCTGTTTTGATTTAGTAACAATAGATTATATTTTTAGTTAGTCAAGTTACCTTAATTATTTAGCACTAAAATTTTTAACATATACAGTGGACCCTTAAACAACAAGTGTTTGAACTGTGTGGGTCAACTTACTTGTGGATTTTTTAAATTTTTATTTTATTTAAAAAAAAGGTTTTTTAATGTTTATTTATTTTTGAAAGAGAGAGACACACAGTACAGGTTAAGGAGGGGCAGAGACAGAGGGAGACACAGAATCCGAAGCAGGCTCCAAGCTCCGAGCTGTCAGCACAGAGCCCGACATGGCACTTGAACTCTGAACCGCAAGATCATGACCGGAGCTGAAGTTGGAGCTCAGCTTAACCAACTGAGCCACCCACGCAGCCCGGATTTTTTTTTTTTATATAAATAAATACAGTACAGTACTGTCAGGGCATTTTCTCTTCCTAATGATTTTCTTAATAACATTTTCTTTTGAATGAAAACAGTATATAATACATATACAAAATATGTGTTAGTCATTTATGTTATCAATAAGACTTTGGTCAACAATAGGCTATCAGTAGTTAAGTTCTGGGAAATCAAAAGGTATATGTAGATTTTCAGCTATGTAGGGGTCAGAACCCCAAAGCCCCCTGTTGTTCAGGTATCAACTGCATTTTTAATTACATACTTCTAAAAATTTAAATTCCTTCACTTGAATAGGACCAGAAGCCTAAGCATGTTTCACCTACCCTTTGAAAACCTGTCTATCTTTTTATTGCCATCTATAGTTTTAGTTTTAAATTTCTAATACATAACTAATTAACTTTTTTACACTCATAGTTGAGTAGGCCTACATAATTGATTTACTAATTCTTTGCTTTTGTTTTCTTGTGCCCCATAACATTCCAAAGTTAATCTTTTCTTTTTTCCTTATTGAAGTGAATGTTTCAGTAATTTTGCTGAAAACAGGAGAAGGCTAAGTTCTGTTTTTCCAATATATCTGGTCATTTTTCCCCCTCATTCTTAACTATGCACTGTGTAGAAAACATCCCTCCAGGTCATCTGATTCTGATTCTGTGGATGGATTTGAGCCCTTTAATGGTTTTAAGCGAGTTTAGAACTTTGCAAATTGTATATGACTGATAGCAATATAAAATCACTCTTAATCTGTAGACACCCAAACTCTATCCAGTAGAAATTCAGTTGACTTCCTTTCCACACAGGTAGAAAACAGTTAAGCCTCCATTTGCACATTCTTTTCAACATTCCTGATCTATTAATGTGTCTGCTGTTAGTATTATCCTAGGAATTGCTTGTAACATCCTATTGATTACCTGATTAATAATGAGCTAAATACAGTCTTTAACACATGGTTATTTTATATCCCTACTAAAGTCATGCTTTCACTTTTATTTTGAAAATTATCCTTTAATGCAGGTATACAAACTTGGCAGGAATAATTGTGAGACCAGTTAAGTTTTTAAGTGTCTGTTAGACAACTGAGAAGAGATGTTGAGTGGGTATTTGGATTTTTAAATCTCATTTGGGAGAAAGGTCTGTTCTGTAGCCATGTATGTGGGAACAGTAAACTTCCAGATGGTATTTAAATTTGAAGAGATGAGCTCACCAAATAAATGTATGTAAATGGATAAGAATACTAAGGACTAAATTCTGGCATACCATTACTGTGGCAATAGAACAGCATTTTAAGTATGTTTCCACTTAAATTATTTTAGAGCATCAATGCATATATTTACCCTGTTACCTCATCACATTTAAAATTTTGTGGTATATGCAGCCACATTAGGCAGTAAATATTTGCTGAGTGAATCTATTTATTCATTTTATTATTTTTCTTTTATTCTATTAATATTGAATTAAATACTATTTATCTCTGGTCCATGTCTAATCAAGTCAACTTAAGAATTAGACTGGTTGATACATAATTTCATTAATTTTCTTCTAGGCTTTACTCTAGTATTTTGCAGATAATTTTAGGTTTATATGATAAAAGTTTGACTCCTTCTCTTAAAAGATTGTTTCATATTACATAATCTTCTTCAGGCATGTAATTCTCTTAAACAGTGTATATCAGGCTAATCAATTCTATGTCAGTGTAACTATCCCAAGTGTCATTTAACCTAATAACTTGATAGATAGGTAATTTACATCCTATTAATATGGTGTTTTATATACTTGCTTTAGCCTTCTAGATACAAATTTCCTAGATTCGTCCATTTTATCAGGAGAAAAATGATAGACAATTTATAAACACTCTTCTTTTTGCTAGGTTAACAACGGGGAGAAAATAAAACAGCCAAACTCATTTGTGACTATACGTTCCTAAAATGATGAAGGAAGTACTTTGCCTAGAAAATTAGTCACCAGGCAAGCACCATTGCCAAAAATTTCAGTATTGGTGTTGGTTCCCTAAAACTATATTGACTTCAAAGTGTACAGTTTTTAAGAGTCTCCACTGGAAAGGGCTATACCACAAATATTTATCACATAAATTTGCAAAAATCAGATCATCAGTTTACACATTAGCTAGCATCTCTCATGCCCCACTTGATAAAATTCTAACAGAACTGAAATTCAGGAACATTCTTGGTCACATAATAAAAAAGCAGTAACTCTCCCAGTCAGGACCCCATAGAAGAATCCACAAAAGTCTCCTAATTGAAGAAATATCCAAAATACTGAGTGAGAATTGATTTGACATTCAGAGTCAGGGAATGTTTTAGAAATAGAAGCATATGTAAAAACAAGACCTGAGGGGTGCCTGGGTGACTCAGTTGGTTAAGTGTCCAAGTCTTGATTTCAGCTCAGGTCATGATTTCACGGTCATGGGATAAAGCCCCACATTGGGCTCTACACTGACAGTGTGGAACCTTTGGGATTCTCTCTCTCCCCCTCTCTCTCCCTGCCTCTCTCTTTTCCCCTCCCCTACTCATTCATGTTCTCTCTCTCTCTCAAAATAAACATTTAAAAAGACAAGATCTAATAATTTATTATAGCAAGAAGAAAAGGATGAGATAATAGATATGAAATTCAAGAAACAGAATTCTCATGTAAAATTAGGTAGGGTCCCTGCTGTCTTGTGTTGGTGAAATAAACTTCTTGAAGGCAAAATCTGTTCTTTTGATCAATTTCAGTTTGCTGTAGCTCTTGGTAGGTCCTACCACATGTGAATTTCCAGCCCATTTCCATTTTTATTGCAATACCAATTGTCCTTTAGGGTGCATCTTAATATCCAACTGCTTCTTCTTTAATAGATGTAACATGTTCAGAGAATGATGCAAATTTGGGGACTTCTTCACTTGTTGTTCATGTTCTTTCTTGTTTTTTATCTAGCAAATACTCTTCTTCTTCCTTGTTCGCTTTACCTGTTCCCTACCACAGGGATTATTCTTTTACTACCTCAGCCTGAGTAAGTCCTTCTATTTTTCTTCTAATAGTTTCTATACAGTTGCAACATTGCCTGGGCATTTGTCTTTGCTGCTTAGCAGAGTGTAAGCTGTAAATATGCTGTGAACATTTTCCCTTTGAGGCATCTAACAGCCTTCTCTATTTGGGGAATCCCCTACCTTATGAGGCTTAGTGAGGGAAAATATGCCCCCCTATAGAAGATAAAAATACTGGATCATCTGCTTTCCCAATTCCCTTGCCTTTGTGGCCTGGACAAGTGCACTAGATCCCACCCATCAGATACGCAGGCAAGATTTTGACTCAGGAGCTCAAGACTGACCTAGGACTCAGGAGGGACCTGAAAGGAGTTCTCTTTTTAACATCAGGAAGTAACAGAATCAGAGACTTCAAAGTGGAATTCCTAGTCCGTTATACAGGGGAATTCACTTCAGCATCTGGTTGTGGTCCTGCCTGTTATAACTGAGCCTGGTTCTATACTGGTTCTACAGTGTTCCCCAAAATTCCATCAACTGTCTAAAAATACTTCTAACAAACTCTTTGTCATTGTAATCAACCAAATCTGCTAGCTTCCAGGGGCCAAAGATCATCTTTGTTTGTTTTTGTTTTTGTTTTTTTTCTCAGTGTCTCTCTCAACTCCAGTGTTCTCAAAATAAGAGTAATTACTCAATAAATATTTGGCATTCTCAACCACCTCCATGGGGAACCTGTCTTTCAGGTAGTTGTAGACTTATACTGTGTAACTTCAAGTCAGTGATAAAACAGGGAAAGAGGAAAGGGAAATAGAAAAGAGGATGATAAGGTCATCCATGAGGTCCTTAGTATCCCAGTTGTTTGATGATTGCTACATTCACATTGACCTATAGATATGCAAATTTTACTTCATGGACCTCATTTTTCTTTGGCTGGAAAAATCAAAATGCCACACACAACACTTGTTCTCTGGAAATTGAGCATAAGAGATTCTTCTGTCTTCATTAAGGTGTTAATGAGCTAGGTCAGATGTTTATAGATTTTCATCAAATTAATCAAAGAACCTTATAGTCAACTTGACTTCCTTTTTCCAAAGTTCATTAAAATATAATCTTTGGCAATAAATGGAGCATTGCTTATCTGTTGCCGGGATACCATTACCTCCTCTAGTCAAGAAGGTACTTATGATGGAGAGAGAGAAAAATAATGTTTGGCCATTTGCCCATCTGGAAAGTATTCATCGTTATCAGAATATTAGGTTTCATAAGCTACTGGAGCATGCTACAGCTAGGGAAAAAAATAGTCTGAAGAATTTCTTTTATAGTTGTGGAAAATTTGTCCTAATGGCAAGAACTCAAATATTTAAGTTCACATAGAAATTTAGGAGAAAATCTGGACTACTATATTGTATCGTATTTTTCTCAATTTGTTTTTGTTCCTAAATAAAGGTTCCATTGTGGTTAGATGATCCTCATTGTCCACAGCAAAATATGTTTAATTTCTAACTCTGCACCCTTGTGCATAATTGTTCTTTTGTGCTAGAATATTATCTTCAATTTTCTCTCTGTATATCAAAATCAATCTTGTAAGTAGCAGGTGTCCTACACTGAGCCTAAAGAGGAATTTAGGGCTATCATGTTATGTCTGGCAAACCTGGTATGTCAGGACACTAGGAACCTATTAAGAAGAAAACCATTTACCCTCATAAAGAGTTGGACATGTTCTCAACTCTAACAAATAATGTCAAACACCTTTCCAAAGGGGTTGTAACAATTTACATGCCTGTAATTTACATCAATCAGACTTTTCCCATTGTTCCACATCCACAGATACAATGGATTATGTGACCCTTTTTAACTTTGCCATTCTAAAGAATATGTAGTGACATCTCATTGTGGTTTTAACTGCATTTCTCTGATTCTTAATAAAGTTGAGTCTATTTCATAGGTTAACCGGACATTTGGATGTCCTCTTTTGTAAAGTCCCTGTTTATTGTCTTGCCTGCATTGCTCTTTGGGTGTCATTTTTCTTCCTGACTTGTATAGATATTTTATATATCCCAAATATAAGCACTTTGCCTGCACTAGGTGTTCCAAATACATTCTTTTTCATATTTTGCTTTGTACTCTCTTAATGGCACCTTTTGGTGAGAAAAATTCTTGATTTTACTGTAGTCAAATTTGCTGATTCTTGATACTGGCATTGTTTCCTTTGTCTTGGTTAGGAAACATCCCATGCTCCAAAGTAGTAAAGAAATTATGTTCTAGGAAATCTAATGTTTTGCCTATCAAGTATTTTTAAATGTTTATTTTTGAGAGAGAGACAGAATGAGAGCAGCAGAAGGACAGAGAGAGAGGGAGACACAGAAACTGAAGCAGGCTCCAGGCTCTGAGCTGTCAGCACAGAGCCCAACTCAAGGTTCAAACTCATGGAACCCTGAGATCATGACCTGAGCCAATGTCGGACGCTTAACCGACTGAGCCACTCAGGCACCCCTTGCCTATCATGTATTAATTTTTAATATTCTTAAGCTGGCTTTTTACTAATTGTATGAGAAAGGGAATCGTGTGTTTGTTTTTAACTCATATATCTCATTGTCCTAGCTTCCTGTGGCTCTGGTGGAATTATCAAATAGTATTCTTTCACTGAAAATTGCTCTAATTTAGATAATAAAATATATGATCACCCTCCACCTGAGCAAGTAATGTTTATTTTAAAAGACAAGCATTAACTCATTGCTCAGCAATAAATTTCATCTTCAATTCAGTTTCCATATATATGTTGTTCTATTCTTGGACTCTATTCCATTCAGAGGCATAATTGCCCATTTTTATACCAATATCAAACTGTTTCAAATCAGCTGTATAGTAAATCCTATTATCACTATAATAAATCATTGTTTCCTCCCATTTTGTTTATCTTCAAGATAGAGCACTTCTTTTTCCTTTTCCTTTTCACAAAATTTTACATATAATTTGTTAATTTTTAAAAAGTTTTCATTTTATTTGGGATTTACTTGGGATTGAATCTATAAATGAGTTTGCGTATTTCAATTCATGTGTAGATGATATTATCCACTTAAGTCTCTTTCAATTTTTCTAAAGATACATTATAGTGTTCTGTGTAGATGTCTTATCCATAATTCATTAGTTTAATTCCTAGATATTTGATATATTTACTTCTATTTAAGCTGGCATCTTTAGCTTAATTTCATTAAGTGTGTGTAACTAGTATAAAGAAATAAAATTAATTCTTATATGTTAACTTTAATAGTCAGCAGCATCAGTAAACATATTATTTCTAATAAATAAAGAGATTCCTTTGGATTTTGTTAGAAAAAAATATGATAATACTATGATTTTATTTTCGAATTATTTTATCATTTCCACATTTTAATTTTTTAATTTTTTTAATGTTTTTATTTTTTGAGAGACAGAGAAAGATAGAACATGAGCAGGGGAGGGGCAGAGAGAGAGAGAGAAGCCGGCGGAAAGACACAGAATCCAAAGCAGGCTCCAGGCTCTGAGCTGTCAACACAGACCCCAACGCAGGGCTCAAACTCATGGAACCCTGAGATCATGACCTGAGCCGAAGTCAGACACTTAACCGATTGAGTCACACAGGTGCCCCCATTTCTGTATTTTTATTCCTTTATTATAGGGCCTAGATTTTATAGGTCAATGTTTAAAGAAAGAGTAATAGTGGACATCTTTATCTCCTTCCTAGACTTATAGGAAAATATTTCAGTATTTCACTATAAAGTATCTGCTATAGTTTTCTTTATATATCCATTATGAAATTAAAGAAGGTCTCCTCTTCTCATGGCTTACTAAATGTTTATAAATAAAGGTTAAATTTTATCAAATTGCTTTTTCTCATCAATTGAGCAACTCTATGATTTTTCTCCTTTACTGGGTTAATATAATGAATTACATTGACTAAGATAAAGGGAGATTTTCAACCTCCCAGAAGATATGAGAAATAATAAGAAACCAAAGGAAATAACTAAACAGTTCAATAATAAGCAGTGCCTGCCACAATTCCAGACATGCCAAAAGAAATCATGAGACTCAGTGGTTTGGAGAAAGGCAGTTTATCACTCACAAACAGAACCAACATCAGGAGATTCTGCATGTAGCACGTATTTCATCCAGACGAGCCCCAATATATGAGGTGGCCAGCCCAGATGATTCCTATATACTCTGGGTTGGGCTGTAGCCAAGAAAACCAGGGTCAAGGTGCTCAGCATTTTTTGTAGCAAACAGCAAACAAGTCTCACTTCCCCAAGGAGTAACCAGTTGCATGGTAGTAATGTTAAAAGGACTCAGGATCAGAGAATGATTTGGCTTTGCAGCAAAGATAAGAGGGTTGGGGCCATGGACGACTGTTTTTCTCAACTGTCGATTTTTTTCTTTTTTAAAGTCCAATTTGACAATCGCACTCTTTTATTTATTATTATTATTATTATTATTTTATTATTATTATTTTTATTATCATTATCATTACTGAGAGAAAGAGGGCACAAGTAAGCAAAGGCAGAGAGAGAAACGGGGCTCACCCGAAAATAGGCTCGTTCTTATCCAGTGTGGGACTCAAACTCACAAACTGTCTCACTCTTTTATTAAGAATATTTATTTACATCTAATGTAACTAGAGATATAATTGAATTTATACCTGCCATCTGTTTTTTTTCTATTTGACACAACTTGTTTTATTTACTACTTATAGCCTCCTCTCTTGTCTTTTTACCAATTAATCAAATTTTAATCTCCTTTTTCTTCTGTTGATCTTTCAGTTATACATTTTTTACTATTTTCTAGTAGTTATCCTAGAGATAAATCTTTGATTCATTTCAGTCAATTAAAAATTGTTATTTTTACCGCTCTCCCGATGCTGCTAGACGTTTAGAAATTTTTTCTTTATTTTCCTCCTCCCATCTTGTTACTGTTGCCATGCATCTTAGACGTTCATTAATTTGTATTTTGTGCACCATGCACTAGTTTGTATAATACATAATGCTCTATATTAGTTTGCATTTTAACACCCCCAACAAATTATAGTTTATAGTTTAATGTTATTATGTTAAATAGTTTTTATTGAGGTGAAAGTCACATAACATAAAATAGCAATTTTAAGGTAAACAATTGTGACATTTAGTGTATTCATAATGTTGGGCAATCCCCACCTCTTTCTAGTTACCATATATTTTCATTAGTCCAAAAGAAGCCCTGTACCCATTGAACAGTTTCTTCATCCCTCACCCTTCTCCTTTCCCTGGCAAACACTAGTAGTAGGTATTCTGCCTCTATGGATTTAATATTCTGAATATCTTACATAAATTGAAACATGCAATATTTGTGTTTTTGTGTCCAAATGCTTCCACTTACCATAATATTTTCAAGGTTCATCCACATTTTATCATGTATTAGTATTTTATTTATTTTTATGGCTGAATAATATTCTATTGTAATGGATATACCATTAATGTATATATGTATCTATTCATCTGTTGATGGACATGAAGGTTGTTTCTACCTTTTGGCTTTTATGGATAGTGCTGCTATGAACATGTTTGTAATACATTTGTTTGAATATCTTTTTCTGTTCTTTTGGGATATACCTAGAAGTGGAATTGCTGAGTTATATGGTAATTCTATCCTTAAATTTTTGAGGATCTGCCAAATTTTTTCCATAGTGGCTTAAATATTTTACAAGCCCACCAGCAATGTACAAAGTGTTCAATTTCTGCATATCCTTGCTACTTATTTTCCATTTTTAAATTATAGCCACTTACGAGAGTGTGGAATGAATCCTCATTGTAGTTTTGATTTGCATTTCCCTAATGGCACTGATTTCAGCATCCTTCCATGTGCTTGTGGCCATTTGCATATCTTATTTGGAGAAATACTATTCAAGTAATTTGCCTATTTTTAAATTATATTGTTTGTATTTTTATTATTGATTTGATATTTTTATTTTCAGATATTATTAACCTTTCTCTTATTCTTTCCTAAATTTACATGTTTTTGTCTGACATTGCCTTCCTTTCTGGCTTGAAAAAGTTCTTTTGTGTCTCTTTTTCTTAAGTGATGGCCTTCTGATGAAAAATGCCCTTAGTGTTTGTGTCACCATGTCTTTATTTCACCTTTGATTCTGCAGGATATTTTTACTGGGCATAGAAATCTAGGCTAGACATTTTTTTTTTTAATTTTATTCAAGCCTTTAAAGACTTTTATCATTCTTCTTTCTCCCATTTTTCTTTCTTTATTTCTTTTTGTTCTTTTTTTCCCCTTTTGCCTCTTAAAAAGTTGGTTATCCATGTTATTGCTGCTTTTTGTATGGTAATTATTACTTCCCTCTGGGTACTTTTAAAATATTTTCTTTGTTTTCAGCTCTTTAAGATCGACTTGGGTGGTTTTTCTTACTAACTATGCTGCTTGGTTTTCATCAACATTCTTTAATCCATGGGTTGGCATTTTTAATCATTGTTGAAAACAATTTTGGCCAGTATCTTTTCAAATATTCTTCTGTGTATTCTTTTTCTCCTTTCCTTCTGAGAAGCCAATTCTCATGTTAGAACTTTTAAGTGCATTCTACAATAGTTCCCAATTTCTGTGTTATACACTTCATTTCTTTGTCTTTTTTACCTCTATGATTCACTTTATAATTTTCTATTTATCTAATTTTGTATTCCAATATTTGTAAATACGTCTACCAGATTCTTCATTTCAGATGGTTTATGTTTATCCTTATAGTATCCATTTAATTTATTCAAATAGATGTCTATTTGCTGTTGAAAATTCCATGTTTTCACCTGTTCTTCCCATTTTATCCTCTACATATTAAAAAGTTAATCATAGTGATTTTAAGAGTCCTTTAATGCTAACCCCTATATCTGGATTATCTGTTATCTGTAGGTCTGTATTAATTATGTTTTTCTTCTTGATTATTGATCACTTGGTTTTTATATGTCTGATTTTTCATTATATTCTGAATATCATATATATATGATAGAATATCATATATATGTATGTATATATATAATGTACAGATGATGGTATCATCCATCAGTGAGAGTTCACCCTTTCATCTATTAAGCATGAAACTAGGACACTTATCACCTAAATCCATCAGAATCTAAGTTTCTCAAGGACAGATTGTAGTTTTATTGAACTTTAATCTGTCTCTGATTTGTCTCTGTTCTTACTGAATTATTCTCAAGAACTTTCACTTGAATATCTGGCAGATCTTTTCTTCCTCAGTATTGAAAAAATATGAGAGATTAAATTCTATAAAGTTTTCTTTTAGTAATGTTTAGTCTCTTGATATAAACAATTGAAAGTTTGGCAAAAATTTTGAGATTGACAATTTTTTTGTATGTGTTTTTGACATTCCAGTTTTTCCTGTCAGTCTTGCTTAAATCTTACATATCAAAATTTCTACTTGTAAAAAAAAAATCTACTGGTATCTTCAGCCTCTAGAAGGGCTTAGAGTCAGTTTATATTTTCAGGTGAAATGTGACTGTGAATGCTCAGTTTCAATTTATATCTCCCTCTATAACTTTATCTCTTGCATGTTTTTATTTCAGTACTTCTCTACCTGGATTATATTTTCATTCAAACCCCTGTAAAACTACAGATTTCACTCTTCCTTTGAGATATTTTAGATTAGTTTTTTTAAGTGAGTTTTAAAAATTGATGTATATATAGACAGATAGATATGTGTGATATTTACGGTACATATATATGTGCATCCCATAAACTACACTAATCTTAAGGATATACCTCAATAAAGTTTTATACATGTATACATTTTCTAAATCACAAAATTGATCAAGATGTAGAACATGTCCAGAACTTCAGATCCTTTTTTTTTTCTCATTTAATATTCTTAGGACCCTAATGAGCTTTAACACTTATGATTCTTCCCATCCAGTTCCCTCAGGACCACAAATCCTAATTTCCCTTCCTATTATATAATCCCAGAGCAACCATTATTTTGACTTTGTTCACCATATCTTAGATTGCTTATTCTTAAAGTTCATGTCAATGAAATCATGATACATACATTTTTTTCATTTTATCAGCCTAATATACATATTACATAATAAAATGTAAAGTATGTTATATAACATTATGTTATATGAATAGGTATTAACTTCTCTATCTTCTTGATAATGATTTTTTTTTCTAATTTTAGACTGGTATGTATAAGGTTTCTCTGATCATTTTTATATATGACTTTAATGAGCATATGTCCTCATTTCTCTGGGATATTTAGTGAAAAGTGGATTTTCTAGTTCATAAAATAAGTATATGTTTGGCTTTCGTAGATACTGCCAGTTTTCTAAAGTTGTTGTCCCAATTTACATTCCCACCAGAAATTCCAGTTATTTACATCCTCACTAACACTTGGTATTTTTAATCTTAAAAAAATTTAGTCATTCTAATACATGTGTTGTCTTATCTCATGATAACTAATGATGTGGAGTATCTTCAAATGCTTATTAGTCATTTTAGTTTTCTGTTTCTTTAGTGTCTATAAATTTTGTCTATTTTTTTTTAATTGGGTTGTCTTTTTATTGGCCTGTAGAAAAATTTTAAATTTATTCTGGATATAAATCCTTGGATATCTTATTGCAGTCTATTATTTGCTTTTTATAGTCATAATGATATCATTTAATGAACACAGATTTTTAATTTTATTCAAGTTTAATTTATCAATGTTGTTCCCTGTGGTTAATGCATTTTTTGTCCAATTTAAGAAACACTTGCTTAAACAGTCTTATAAATTCTGTGTTGTGTGTTTTATTTTGTTATGTTTTGTTTGCCAGTAATGTTTTTTGCTATAATTCATCTCACATTAATGTTCTTTTGCCTACTGCCGAGCACAATTTATTCATATTTTTGTTTGCTTGTTTTGTTTTTGAGAAATTGGCTTTTTATTTGAGGACTCACAAGTCTTCAGTTTTGTCACTCTGATCCTTCACAATCTGTCTCCCTCACTTTGCTAATTTCCTCAAGTAGCAGTCATCCTCCACCTGGACCAAGTCCTGATCCAAAGGTCATGCCCAGAATAGGTATTTTTCTGAACAAAGATGGGGGGGGGCCGGGAAGGCCTTTAGTCATGGACAAACTTCTGGATTGTTTTTCCTTCTCTGGAATGTTAATTCATCTTGTCCTTTTTTCCTGCCACACTCTTATACTTTTGTAATTTGTCTGTCTTTGTATAGTGGGGAACAGAAATGTTGCCTGCCATGATCTACTAGATCCTACTTAGAAGCAGAGGTCTTTACTTGCTTAGTTATTGAATTTGAAATAAACTCTGTATTGCTTGAATGAAACAACTCATCCTGTCTTATTATATTTTTTTATATATCTATGGATTTGGCATGCAGGTTATATTTTAGGTATAAGTATGAGTGGCTTTTTATATTCATTTCTTATAATGACATTGTCAGACTTTGGAATTAAGTGTATTGTGGCCTAATCAAACAAATTGGAATGTATTTCATCATTTTCTAATCTCTGAAAGACTGCATAATTGGCATTACTTCCTTCTAAAATAATTGGTAGAATTCTCTAGGAAGTCATCTGTGCAGGCTATATAAATTGTATTTTTGCAGGAATTATCTGTTTCTGAATTTTAAAATGTACTGGAAATAAATTCAGTGGATACCTTTTTACAGTCTGTCATATGTTTCTCTATATGTCATTTTCTTCAGGTACAGTGGTAATATGCCTTCTGTTTTTAATTGATCATTCTTTCCAGAAGAATATTAAATTGATTATTTTTTCAGAAAAGTACTTAATCCATTGGTTACTTGATCTTAAGTTTTAATATATTATGGATAAAAATCCTTTGTATGATATTCTCCCAGTATATGGTTTGTTTGTTTTATTTAGTCTTAATGACATCTGGTACTATTAAGAAAGTAAACATAATTGTAAATGTGTTTTTAATTCGATTGATTTCAGCCATTATGTAAGTTAATTTTTTCTACTTTTTTGTGTTTGTGTTTAGTTCTCTAATATCTTCAAGCAAATTTGATTCCTAGGGATTTTACCTGCCTTCCTGAAGTTTGGCTACAACTTTAAATTAATTCATTTATCCATATATTTATATGGATATATAATATATATAACATTATCACAATTTTCTTGGCAACTAAGTAGGAAAAAGTTTTTTTTCATAATATCTAGATATCTCGTCTTA
This sequence comes from Panthera onca, assembly GCF_046562875.1. NCBI lineage: Eukaryota > Metazoa > Chordata > Mammalia > Carnivora > Felidae > Panthera > Panthera onca. The sequence continues at coordinate 63,631,733 of NC_138350.1, forward strand.
AGAGTTGCTCAAAACAGAAGACATTATTTTTACTTACCCTATCTTAGAATGATCTCCATCCTTTGAAGGCCGATATTAAATTCTTCCTGGATGACTTTTTTCTCAATTCATTTTTCCCTTTTTATTGTTTTGGAAGTTGTTACTTTTTCCCAAGTGGCTGTGCTAATATATTTCCATTTCAAACTTTGGAACTCTAAACTTAATCACTATTGACCTGCCTCCCAAACACTACAAGGTCCTTTAAAGGCCTTAACCCTGATGACTCCACTTCCTCTCTTATGAACTATTGATATCTAGTTTTTTTTTATCCTCACAGTTTTAAGTTTTTTTATTTGAAATGTTTTTAATCTTACGGGAAGTTTTCCATGAGTAGTTCAAAGAACTCCCATATCAAAATTACCAGCATTTTAACCTACCTATTTAGCGAATCATTCTCCCATTCTGAACCTTTTGTAAATTGTAGATATAATGCCTATAGAAATTTTCTGTGCACTTAATAAAAATGAAGACACTCTCCCACATAGTCAGAGTGCAATCATCAAAACCCTAAAGTTGAAATTAATACTATAATGCCATGTAATCCACATTATTAAGAAATTTTCCCAGTATCACTTGACAGGTCTAGTATTTAATTCTGGATTGCTTTCTCCATTTAGTAATCTTGTCTCTCCAATCCCTTCAATATAGAGCAATTCCTTTGTCTTTTTTTTTAATCTTCATGACTTGAACAATTTCTAAAAAAGAACAGGCTAGCTACCCTGTTAAATACCTCTCAATTTGGGTCTGAATTTTCCCTAAGGTTGTGCAACTATGGCAAGTTATGCATCTATGACAGGAACACTGCAGTGCATCCTGTCAATAGGTGCCTGATATCAATCCTTCCTGTTGCTGGAGATGCTAAAGCTTGAAACTTGGTTAAAATAGTGTCTGCCAGTCTTCTCCACTGTAAACTTAATAAGTATTTTATATTTATTATTAATAAATGTTTATTTTTTGCTGTCATTTCTGTAAGATGAAGCCTTTTCTATGTCATTTATTTATGTGTTCTGTCACTTATATATGAATGTGGACTCAGGATTTCTCTTTTATTTAATTAGGTATAATCTATGGCTATCATTATTTATTTTGAAGGTCAAATTGTCATGTGTTTGAACAGTGGGAGTCCTTTCCATCTAGTTTATTCCTTGAGTACTTTCTTACTTAAAGGCACAGTAAGCTGTTCTAGGATTCATCTTATACTTTTCCCCACTCCAGCCTTGGAATCAATTATTTCTCCAAACTCTGCTGATATCCTATAGCAAAAAATTGTATTTGAAAACCAGGATATGGTGTCAACTGTGCTAATTTCTCTTGAGGTACTAATGCTTTTAGATTTTTTGTAGTGGACAAAGTTAAGAAATACATCTGCATATGGACACATATACACACATATACTGCATCTGTATACATATCTATACATATTAAAATATTATAGGGGTGCCCAGGTGGCTCAGTGGGTTGAGTGTCTGACACTTGATATCAGCTCAGGTCATGGTCCCTGGTTTGTGGGATCAAGCTCTGCATCAGGCTCATGCTGGGAGTGGAGCCTGCTTAAGATTCTCTCTCTGCCTCTGCCCTTCTCCCTGATTCACACACTCTCTCTCAAATAAAAACAAAAAGTAAAAATATATATATTTAAAAAATAAAAATATAAAATATCATAAAGTTTATGCCAGTAACTCTAATTGCAGGAAGTTAAGTTTAGCTTACTCCTTTCCATATTCATAACTTTCTTCTCTGACAATAAACTATCTAAGTTCCATTACTTTTATGTATTTTTTATTTGCTCAATTGCCTTGTAATTAACTTTTCTGCAAGTTGAATCCCCTAGGTGCTGCTGATTTTGTGGGCTAGCATGTGCCAGATGGGAACCTTCCAGTCATGTAAACTCCAATGAACTGCATCATAGGAGCACTAGGGAGAAAAAGAGGAAGATAGAGAACCTAGTTTGCGCTTTTTTTTTTATTCTTAATCTACAAGTTAGGGATAATTGCTATCATTATAAACAATCCTATTTGTCAATATTTATTTGCTGAATATTTCTTCTGGCATTCCAAATCTAACTTCTGGCATCATTTAACTTCTGCACAAAGGATATCCTTTAGAATCTGATTTATTGAATGTTGGTGTTTTTCTGAAAACATTTTTTATCTCATTCTCTTGCTTAAAAGATAGTTTTTCTGATTATAGAATTTTAAGTTGACATCAATTTTGTTTAGGTACATCACTGATTTATATTATTATATAACCTGATTTCCATTGCTGATGTTGAGAAGTTGGTATTTGGTTGAATAATCATTCTTTCTCTTTTCCTTCTGGCTGCTTTTACACTCACATCCTATCCATCGACTTACTATAGTTTTCGTGTGCATCCTTATGTATTTTCATTTTGCTTTCATGATTGAGATTTTATTAGGCTACTTGGATTCAATAACTGTCTTTCCAAATGTTGCCCATATTTTGAATGCTAGAAATGTTTGAACACTATCTTCCCCTGTTCCCTGTTGTCTGTCTTTCTTTCTTTCTTTCTTTCTTTCTTTCTTTCTTTCTTTTTTTTGAGTTTGGCTTTGATATATATTAGAACTTCCCATATTGTCCTCCATCACGTCTATCACATTCTTCATTTCTTTGCCTCACTGTGCTGTGTTTACAAAAGTAAACACTGAAGATACAGAAGTATCTTCCTCTTCATTTATTCGCTCTCCAACTGTATCTAATCTAAATAAAATATAAGACTTTATTTCAATTGTATTAATCATTTCTAGAAGTCACATTTAGTTTCTTTTAAGAGATGCTTATTTTTACTTTATACCCTCCTTTCCTTTTTATGAGATGAAGACTTCATTTGCTTTCAAATATTCAATGTCGGCACTTTATATACTAACATTTTTGATATTAAAGTATTGTGTCATTCTATTTTTTGGGTGGTGTTGATTAATGGTGACTTGTTTCTTTGTGCAGTTGTAATTTTTGACAGTGAGTGTTTTCTCTGGAAATTAATCTTAGAGATTATTTGTGCTCTGGGTTAAAGTAGCATTTTCCTTGAGAATAAAGAGAGGATTTTTGTTTGCTTATGTCAGTCCTCTCTTGGGCACTATCTTAAACCATTCTAAATGAAATTCTCCTCTTTATGTTTTAAAGATCCTCACAAGAATTAATATTATAGATTTAAACTTACGCACATTCGGTCCTGTCATTAGAAATTCTCAGAGAAGATTATTTTTCTATCAACTCAGGATAAATAATGATTTAGTTTTTATCATTTTTTTGCAGCAGATTTATTTTTCATTTAGCCCTTAGGGATTTCTGCTTTATGTATGGGCTCTTATTGGATGTGCTGATCTGGCAATACTCAATGCCATATATATATATATATATATATATATATATATATATATATATATATATCCTTTTTGAGGGCACTAAAGCAAAGTTTGAGGTCTCTAAGGTTTGGCATAAACCTTCAAGTAAAGCCAGTAGGGTGATTATTTTTCAGGCTTGGAGCTTTACTTTACTTTGATCACTGAAGATTTCTTTCTTTCCGGCTACTTTGGCAATTCTTTTAAACAGAAATACATGTATCAGCATTTTGGTTGTTTTGAATGGGAGAGTTGATTGGTGTATTTAGTCCACCAATAGCTAGAAAACAAAGCCAGTATTCAACTCAATGTTCTTTACACTACTTCCATTCATATTTGGCTAACACATTTTCTCTCATCTTCTGTTTGTTCATATTCCTTTGTCTTGGAATTCAAACCCATTCTTATTTTTTTCAGAAACTATCTTCACAATATTTTCCCTTTTCCTGTATTTTATATAACTGCACCCCAGTCATATACCACAAAATATTTGTAGTGAGCATTTGACTTTATAAAGAACTCTGAGGTACATTAACTATCTCAGTGGATCCTGTCTACGCTGCTTTGAGTACCAGCATCGTCGCCCCATTATGGAGAAGATGAAGCCATGTATCAGACAGGACAAATGGGGCAACCAAGTTCATATAGCAAAAATATATAACATTTAGCAAGCTCCTGTATGCCAAATGTAACTCAGATGCTGTAAGTTTTCTTCCAAAACTTATTTGATTTTTAGTTGTTCTGTTGGACTTTAAGAGATGTATTTAACTTGAGCTTTTGAAAGAAAATTTTTATAGAAAAAGAAGAAAAGACCTATCAATGTTTCCAGATAAGGAGACTATATGTCTCACAACTAGATCAATGAATAAAAATGTTGGCTTCTCACATTATTTTATGAAAAAACAAAAGGCAAAACTTGTCAAGACCTTCTATCTGTTCTTTATGTATGATCTTATTATTTGACTCCTCAAGGAGGAGTAGAAAAGAACCTTCACTCATTTACCTTCATAAACAAATTTCTATTTATCACAAAAATAACTTAAAACCTAGTAAAGATATTATTGAGAAAAAGAAAAGAATCATTTCACTATCTTCTTTTTATGCTTCCTGTTCTTGGTTGAGTTTGTATTAAATTAAATCTTTGATGTTAAGAATGATGGTTCTTTTTTATTTTTTATTTTTTACATATAAGTAAGGAAAACTTGTAGCTGTTTTAGTGCACAGTATCTAGACAAAGTTGTATGATGCCTCAGATACTGGCTTAGCTCCTGTGAAGTAGGTGCATTTATCTTTGGCCAAAGGATCCACCCATTTCCATTCTCCCTGTGACCCTCTTCTTATTATGCCACTCCATCCTGTCTGTACCAGTGGCTTGCTTTCAGCATCTTTTAAAATTAATATTTGTTAAGGCTTGATGATAAAGGCTCACAGAGCAACTATTGAAATATACTCCTCAATTGTCTGTCTGTAGCAGAAAACCTGAGGTGCCTGTTAGACTTGCCTATTTCTGGTCTACCCTACCCTTGGGCCTACTGAATCAGATATTGTGAATATGGGGTTCCAAAACCTGTACTATAGCATTTTCCCAGGTGACCATTATGTACCACAGAGTTTGAAAAGCACTGATTCAAACGCTTGCATTCCTTGACCTATTTCACCTTCCACTTAACATGTCCCCATCCATCCAAATCACATACACAGACAAACTCACTAAGAAATTTGCATTCCAATCAAGGGCATAAATGTCCAAAATTAATCATTAAAATAAGGGATTACTTGTGATTTGTTCTCAGGTACTTTGGGGAAAATTAAGGAATATTTTTTCAATACAAGAAATACTCAGAATTCATGAAATTATATAATTGTCTATTCTTCCTACACATAAAATAAGCTCTGTGCCAAGAAGGCTTCTTAGCTCTTTACACTGTAGTTGCAGGTGAATGCAGTTAATCAGATGTTGAAACTGAGGTTGTGTGCAGAGTTTAGAGGTACCATGTGGAAGATTTCGGGAGCTCTCTTTACTGGTTTGTAATCTTTGTAATATTGTCAGATCTCAGGAAATCATAAGGAAGAGGAATAATAAGGAAAATAAGGTTCAAATATAGTTGGATATATAACTCAAATATTATTTAAAGGCCTTAGTAGCAGGGAGTCAGGAAGATGTAATAGGCAGAAATTTAAAAACAAAACAGATACTAGAGGGCAAAACAATATGGGGTGTTTAGAGTTTCTGGAAGCACCTTGAGGACTTCAATGGAGTTTTATCAGACAATCAGTGTGATTGAGGATGCATTTCAGTAACATTCAGAATGGCCATTTTGAAGACCATTTCTTGTACTCTTTAGGAAAATAAATCGTAACACTTCCTGAGTCCTTCAAGCATAGTTATTATCCAAGCATAATATATGAAGTACCTAATAAAGTAACACATACATGTAACTACACACAGATCAAGATACAGCACATCATCAACACAGTGGCTTCCTTTGTGCCCCTTCTGGTCATTATCCACGCCACAGTTAATCACTACTCAGTTGACATAAACTTGTTCTATTTGTTTTAAATTTAACTTGCATAATGGACGGACTTATATATGAACATTTGCAGTTGACTTGTTGGCTCTACATTATGCTTGAAGATTCATTCATGTTCTTGCATACAACAGTAGTTCACTCTCTGAAATTGCACACTATGACATTTTATGAACATACAAATGCATTTTTATCCATTCTAGTGCAGATGAACATTTAAGCTTTTTTCAGTTTTCTGTTACACAGAATGTTCCTAGGAACATTGTTTTTGTATGTCTTCTGTTTCTCACATTAACGTATTCTGAGGGACTGGAATTGCTGCGTCAACAGTAAGAATGTTTTCACCTTTAGAAGACACTGAAAAAGTTGTTAAAATATCTTCACTTACATTCCTATAAACAGTTCTGAGAGTTGCAGCTGCTCCAAATCCTCCTAATACTTTGAATCATGTTATTATTACTGTCATCATTTTGTTTTTGTCTCACTTTTAGTTATTCTTTTTTCTGGTATTTTTGTTTGTTTTCATTTGTATTGTATCATTTCTCTTTTTTTATTTTCTTTTCAAATTTTTATTTAAATTATGGTTAGTTAACATAGAGTGCAATATTAGTTTCAGGAGTAGAATTCAGTGATTCACCACTTACGTACAACATCCAGTGCTCAACATAACATATGCCCTCCCCTCCTTAATACCCATTACTCATCTAGCCCATCCCCACCCACTTCCCTCCATCAACTCTCAGTTTGTTCTCTATAGTTAAAAGTCTCATGATTTGTTTTCCTCTCTCTCTTTTCTCCCTCCCATATATTCATCTTTTTTTGTTTCTTATATTCCACATATGAGTGAAGTCATATGGTATTTGTCTTTCTCAGACTGATTTATGTAGCTTAGCATAATATACTCTAGCTCCAATCATGTTGCAAATGGCAAGATTTCATTCCTTTTGATGGCTGAGTAATATTGCATTGTGTGTGTGTGTGTGTGTGTGTGTGTGTGTATGTGTGTGTGTGTGTGTACACAGCAAACTTCCTTATTCTTCTTTATCCATTCATCAGTTGATGGACGTTTGGGCTGTCTCCATAGTTTGGCAATTAAAAATAGAACTACCCTATGATCCAGCAATTGCACTACTAGGTATTTATTTACCCAAAGGATTCAAACATACAGATTCAAAGGTGGTACATACTCCCTGATGTTTACAGCATCATTATCAACAATAGCCAAAGTACACCATTACGTTTTAATATGCATTTTTCTAATGACTAGTGTTGTAGAACACCTTTCCACATTTGAATTTTCTTTTTTGTGAATTGTCTGTTTAATCATTTTGCCTCTTTTTCCATTAGTTTTCACTTTTAAAAATTATTATTGAGATGTAAGAGTTCTGTATATAATCTAGGTGTAAGCCCTTGGATATACATGTCATGCATGTAGAGCCCCTTGTAATTCCTTATGCATTTTAGAATCAGTTTGCCAGTTTCACAAAAGGAAAATCTTTGGGATATAATTGAGATTCCATTGTATTTATATTTTTAATTACAGTGAATTGATACCTTTATATTTAGTCTTCCAATCCATGAAAATAGTGTTTCTCCAAGTGTTTAGGTGTTCTTACAACTTTCTTAATTTTATATTATAGTTTTTAGTGTAGAGGTTTTGCATATTTTCCCTTAAGTTGTTTAATAGGTACTTGATTATTTTATTACTCTAAATTGTAACATCTCTTTAATTTTTTCTATCTGATTTGTTGGTATAAATAATACATTGGTTTTGTATATTGTCTTTTATATATTAATCTTGTTAAATGCATGTGTTAATTCTTAAAGTTTTAAAAGACTTTCTGCAAACTCTCTTGTTACCAAACAAGATTGGTAACAAGATTGGTAACAAGATTGGTACTTGTTGGGTAAGCCAACAAGTTTTTTTTTCTTTCCTTTCCACTTCTTATGCATCTGGTTTCATATTCTTGCTTATAGCACTAGCAATGACCCACAGTAGGTTGAATGCAAGTGGTGATACTGGGTATCTTTGCTTATTGCCATTCACAGAGTAAAGCCTTTCAGTACTTCACCATTGGATTTAATGTTTGTTCTATGTAATTTTTTTTCTTTTCTTAATTTTTTTTAAATTTATTTTTGAGAGAGTGCAAGTGGGAGAAGGTCAGAGAGAGAGGGAGACAGAATCTGAAGTAGGATCCAGGCTCGGAGCTGTTAGCACAGAGCCTAATGCGAGGCTTGAACCCATGAACCGTGAGATCATGACCTGAGCTGAAGTCAATGCTTAACCGACTGAGCCATGCAGAAGCCCCTGTTCTAGACATTTTCTTGGTATTCTTTTGTCAGATTAAGAAAAAATTCCTTCTTTTCTAGTTTTCTATATAATTATATGTATTAATTTCTATACTTTTTATCTATTTATACAAACATCTTTTTTATGTTTTATATTAATGTGGTGAATTGCTTTGCGTTTCTAGCTCACATATTTGCATTTGTTTTGCTCATATTTTATAAGTAAAATACAATACAATGAATTGCTGACTTTCTAATTGACTCAATTTTATTATATGTACTTATTTATCTTGGTATTCCTAAGGTCTATTTTTATAGATACTAGGATTTACTGATAATATTATTAGCTTTCCTTAGCTTTATGTTTGCATTACTTCTGTCATCCTTTTATTTTCAAATTTCTTTTCCCTCATAGTTTAGAATTGTAAGCCATATGTAGTGGATTTATTTTTATAGCCAGTTTGCAATGTTTGTCATATATTTTTACATTAAGTGTAATTATGAATATATCTGAATTATAGTCACTATATCATATGCCTAACATATGATAGGCATAGGCATATGTTTCCATATGCCTAATTTATTTTGTTCCTTTTTCTTATGTTGCCTTAATATTTCATCCTATCCATTGCTTGATACTCCTGTTAAATTATAACTTAAACATTATGCCACTTTCTTTTTCTCTTAGTGGTTACCCTGGAGACAGGAACACACATCATTGACTTATTAGAGATTTACCACATCCTAAGTAATAGCTCACCATATAGACCTTTAGGTCCATTTATCTCTGCATTTTTCTATTGTTATTAGCTTTGTAAATTCAACAAATTTCAGGTTTGTATTTCAAATCACAGAAAATATCATTATTATTGTTTAAATGGTAAATATTTATTTATAATTACCCACAAATTACTTTTACTTGTTTTTCATTTCTTTCTATATTGCTTTACTTCCCTCAGGAATCTTGTTTCATCCATGTAAAGAAATTCCTTAGACAAGATTTTTATTTTTGTGTAGATCTGTTCTCAGCAATTATTTTTCCCAATGATTTGCATTTTAATTTCATTTTTGAAACTTATTCTTACTAGGCATTGTATTCTGACTTGGTTATTTTCTTTCTATGTTTTAAAACTGGCATTCCAGTGTTTTCTGGATTCAAGTGTTTCTATTAAAGTATCAGCTGTCTTGTTATGCTTTGAAGATAAATATTTATTTTATCTGGTTGATTTCTTAAACTTTTTAATTTATCTTTAAGTTTCCAGAAGTTTACTCTAATGTGCATAGGTGTATTATTCTTCCAACTCACTACTTGGTGACTATGTAGATTCTTCATTCTTTGGCTTTATGTTTTTCACTAGTAGTGGGAAATTCTTGACAAGTGTACCTTCAGATATTTCATCTGTCTCAAATATCTCTTCTGTTTCTTGCGTTTAAATTACTTACATTTTGACATTTCTATGATGCTCTATATGTTTTTATCCATTTGTTTGTAATTACTTTTTATAATACACTTTTTCTGGTTATTTTTGCTTCAAAAAGTACTGGTATTTTGTACTTACATGTCTTATTTTGGGATATTTTATTTTCTGCACTACACATACTGTTAAGCTCATGTATTGAAATATTAATGGAAATTTTGATGTTTTAAATTATTGTATTTTCATTTGATTGTTTTATAGATACCAGTTTTCTGATAAAATTTAATATTTTATGAAATCTATTTTTAAATACAGATAACATCATATTTATTTTAAAGTTCATGTCTGAACACTAATATCTTCATCTTCCATTGACCTAAATTTATTGACTATTTTTTTTCACTTGAATTTTGATCATCTTATTTTCCTAGTGTGGCTGGCAAAATTTGTTTTTATACTGTACAATATAAGTGAAAAAGTACAGAGGGCCCAAATATCATTATCTTATGTCCAGAAATAATATATGTGAGATAGAAAATGTATGGTATACTGCTATTTCATCTGTGATTAACACCAGTTAATATTTCTTCCATGGTTACAACTAAAATGTGGGTTTTTAAGAAGGATGGCTTCTATTTATTCATGACTTTTAAACTAAAAAAAAAAAAGTCTATATAGACTTTTAGTCCCTTAGAAACTGCTTTTTTTTTTTTTTTTTGGATGTAACCATACCTATGTGCAACTGAAGAGTCAGCAAATTGCTCAAAGGAAGTTATGTGCGAAATGTTAAATTCATCTTTGAATGTTTGCTCTTCAGAATCTTAGCTCCCGAGTTTTGGATTATTTTGTTTCTTTTTCATACTTCCAAACAGTTATTCATTGATTTTCATTTCTAGTTCTTGCTATGAACATTCATCTAATAATAATTTATTCTTCATAGCAAAAGGAGGACATTGGTTTATGTGTATTTAAATTAATAACATCCACTGTATTTTTCTCCAGAATAGCAACAACTATTTTCTATTATCAGAAGTTTATGAGCTTTGTTATATCCCTACTTACTTGCGAACGTTTTGCAATGTAACTGGTGTTGTTATATCTAATCTTGGAAATGTTTTTTTGTTGTTGTTTTACTTTTTTCTTTGTTTTTATTTGTTTGTTTTTTGTTTGTTTGTTTTTTACTGATACATTTAAACATATGTTCATGTCCTCAATAATTTATGATTTTTTCTCCTCTGTAAATTTCTCATTTCAAAATGATTTATATATATTATACTCTGTCTTCAGGCTCTATTGTCTATTAGTCAAACACTTCATTTAACTTATAATATCCTTAGCTTTCATTTGACTGATGGCTTCTTTCCTTTTTTGCTCTTAAGTGGCTGATTCTTGTTTGTTTTGGAAGATCCAGCAACATCATCTTTGGCAAGGAACCTTCTTTGATATCTAGACAAAACATTTTTGGTAGAAAGAAGGTTGGTAGAATATACAGCTCTGTACAGGTTGTAACAGAATAGGCCATATGGTACTAATTGCCACTACAGTGGACAAAAAGAGCAAAACCAGTTACCGCTCACAAATTTTCTAAGAAAAATTCCCAGTTTCTGTTAAGAGCTTTAATTTATGTAGTCCCAGACTCAAATGCCCAGTTTTGCAGAAAGGCAAATGCTGTGTTGTGATTATTATCCCCGACACTGGGGTAAAAATCTACTTCTCTCAGGAGGGCCACATCCCCTTACTGTAGTTAAGACATTCCTTGGCTGATGCCCCAGTTATTTTGAGGTTATCCCTGGTAATAGCTGCATAACAAAGGTAATTCACTGAAGTCCACTTAAGAGAATTACTGGTAAAAGAATAAAGCATTTATCGAAATCAATTCTCTCTGCCCCAAACCTCTCAATTATAACTGTAGCTGTTAAAGAAATTGCTGCTGCTGAATGAATAAAACAGATTTTAAACAGGGATCTCTGAAAGGCCTTTAATTCCAATCACATGCTGATTACTGGAAAGACTCCCCACCACCTTCATTTTTTGGCACTTGAACTTTCATGTTAAGTTTGAATGTGGATGGAAAGCTACAAAGGTTGGAAATACAGAAAGTGGCAAGGTTTCCTGCTGTTAAATGGGTAAATGTTCTCTCCCTAAGAGAAACTAGAGCTGTATGGTGACAAGAACAGTATCTTATACACATGTTTTGTCTATAGGAGGAGAATCAGTAGGTGCCCAGTAAATCACTCATGATGAGTATGTAATTGAATTGAACTATTATTTTAATATATTTTCTGGGAAAATTTCCTGGATAGAGATCTACACAGAGAACTCAGAACAGGCCCTTCCCCCAAAGAACTGAAATTTAAATGGAATAATAAAATATAACTTTAAAAGTTAGTGTTCAATATAAAAATATACTTCCTAAGTATTAAGATACTACAAAAATTGAGATGTTCATCATTTATTGCCATAGGGAAATCTTCATGAAGAAAGTGAGGACTACAATGAAAGATACTTGACCCCTCATCAAATTCTGACCAATCTACTATTCTTCAGTACCCTATAACACATCAGTGAATTGTACAAATCTTCCTAGTTTCCCCTGTTCCTCAACCAAGGGTTGTGAAACACCCATTAGACTTTCAAGGACAAGGATGATGTCTGTCTGAAGAATGTTGGTCTTTAATGTAGATATTCTTGAATTTGAAGTACATCCCTAACACTTATTTTACATCCTCAGACTGATTATTTAACACAGTGTTTGCTCAGGTACCTCATTTGTCAACTTGGAATGCCAATATAGGTCGGAACTTGCTTCATAAGTGTGCTGTGCATATTAAATTAAATAATTCGTATAATTCACAGCCTGACTCATGGAGATAACTCTAAATACTATCCATCTTGATTATCATTTTCATATAATATTTTTAGTTATTTCTTTTTTAAAGTTTTTATTTAAATTTCAGTTAGTTAACATACAGTGCAATATTTGTTACAGGTGTACAGTATTGTGATTCAACACTTCCATACAACACTGAGTGCTCATCACAAGTGTACTTCCTAATCCCCATCACCTATTTCACCCATTTTCCCACCACCTCCCCACTGGTAACCATCAGTTTCTTCTCTGTAGTTAAGAGTCTATTTCTTGAGGGCGCCTGGGTGGCTCAGTCTGTTAAACATTTGACTTCGGCTTAGGTCATGATCTTGCAGTTCGTGAGTTCAAGCCTCCCCCATTGGGCTCTGTGCTGACAGCTCAGAGTCTAGAGCCTGCTTCAGATTCTGTGTCTTCCTTTCTTTCTGCCCCTCCCCCGGCTCATGCTCTGTCTGTCTCTCTCTCTCAAAAATAAATAAACATTAAAAATTTTTTTAAAAAAGAGGCTGTTTCTCGGTTTGCCTCTCTCTTTTTTTTCTCTTTTGTTCACTTGTTTGGTTTGTTAAATTCTACATATGAGTGAAATCATATGGTATTTGTCTTTCTCTCACTGATTTATTTTGCTGAGTGTAATACTCTCCAGCTCCATCCATGTCTTTGGAAATGGCAAGACTTCAGTCTTTCTTATGGTTAAGTAATATTCCATTGTGTATATATGCCACCTCTTTTTTATGCATTCATCAGTCATTGGACACTTGGACTGTTTACATAATTTGGCTATAATGTTGCTATAAACATTGGGGTGCATGCATCCCTTTGAATTAGTATTTTTTGTATTTTGGGGTAAATACCTGGTAGTGCAATTGCTAGTTCATAGGGTAGTTGTAATTTTTAACTTTTGAGGAACCTCCATACTGTTTTCCAGAGTGGCTACACCAGTTTGCATTCCCACCAACAGTGCAAGAGGGTTCCCCTTTCTCCACAGCTTCGACAACACCTGCTGTTTCTTGTGTTGTTGATTTTAGCCATTCTGGCAGGTGTGAGATGATATCTGATTGCAGTTTTCTTTTGTATTTCCCTGATGATCAGTGATGTTGAGCATCACTTCATGTGTCTGTTTGCCATCTAGATATCTACTTTGGAAAAATGTTTATTCATGTCTTCTGCCCATCTTTTAACTGGATTATTTGGGGGGGTTGAATTGTATAAATTCTTTATATATGTTGGATACTAACCCTTTATCAGATACATCATTTGCAAATATCTTCTCCCATTCTGTAGGCTGCCTTTTAGTTTTGTTTAGTTTAATTTTGTTTCCTTCACTTTGCAGAGGATTTTTTTTAATAGTTCCAATAGTTTACTTTTGATTTTGTTTCCCTTGCCTCGGGAGACATATATAGAAAGAAGTTACTATAGCTGATGTCAAAGTAGTTACTACCTGTACTCTATTCAGGAACTTTTATGGTTTCAGCTCTCAACATTTAAGTTTTCAATCTATTTTGAATTTATTTTTGTGTTTGGTATAAGAAAATGGTCCAGTTTCATTCTTTTGCATGTTGCTGTCTAGTTTTCCCAACACCATTTGTCAAAGAAACTGTCTTTTCCCCATTGAATTTTCTTTCCTACTTTCTCAAAGATTAATTGACCATATAGTTGTGGATTCATTTTTGGTTTCTCTACCCTATTCTATTGATCTATGTGTCTGTTTTTGTGCCAGTATCATACTGTTTTGACCACTACAGCTTTTTAATATAACTTGAAGTCCAGAACTGTGATGTCTCCAGCTTTCCTTTTTTTTTCAAGGCATTTTCACATAATATTGTATTCCAATACCTACCATAGTATTTAGCCAGTAGAAGGACCTCAGTAAATGTATCATATATAAATTAATGTATGAAGTGACAAAGATTTGGCATCAGATAACAAAGTCACCCTGAGGAAAGCAAGAACCAAGGCATTAGCATCACTTTATCAGTTCCTGGAAGCAAAATCAACATCTTATCTTAATTTTCTATACTTATTTTAGCATGTTTAGATAACACATGTAGGTGAACATATAAACTTAGGCAAAGCATTAGCTATTTTTAAAATGTTAACTCTTGGGGCGCCTGGGTGGCTCAGTCGGTTAAGCGGCCAACTTCGGCTCAGGTCATGATCTCGCAGTCCATGAGTTCGAGCCCCGCGTCGGGCTCTGTGCTGACAGCTCGGAGCCTGGAACCTGTTTCAGATTCTGTGTCTCCCTCTCTCTGACCCTCCCCTGTTCATGCTCTGTCTCTCCCTGTCTCAAAAATAAATAAAACGTTAAAAAAAATTAAAAAAAAAAATAAAATGTTAACTCTTAGTTAATAAATGTGCAATAAATGATAAAATTAGCTTCCACTGCTTAAATTCCTATTATGTGCCTCATACTTCTGCTAAATCTTTTAAATATATCTTCACTGCAACTTTTTAAGTAAAGTGCAGTAAATGAATTGAAAATTGTGCTAAAATATATAACCTAGGAAAAGATTATAACAAGAGAGTCTACATAGATCTGCAGTCTATGAGACATCAAAGCTGGTACGTGTTAGATAGTTTACAGGCTGGTGATATAAGAATTAGATCTTCAGGTAGAATAATTCAAATAAAAATCCCAATCAGGTGAGAATTCTAAAAGGTTAAATTCAGGAAAGAAGAAAACGTCCTCCAGATATTCAAAGAGAAGTGTGTAAGTAATAAAAGTTGCATGAATCAGACAATTGGTAGAAGTTCAGGCATCTATGCCTAGTTTGGCAGGAAAAGCAGATGATCGAGGTGTGAAAAGCTTGTGTTCAGAGGTGAGAAATCTACTTTCTAAGCAGTGAGGCTACCAGTTAAAACTAAAGTCAGCATGAGGAACTTGATTTCTTTAGATTTCCAATAGGTTCTCAGTTACCTAGAATTCATTCTCAAAGACACTTTCTGAAGAAATTAAATACAGGGCCTCAATCAAGGCACTGGGGAACTGGGTGAAAAGTTCAGAGCAAAATGAACAACTGGGCCAACTGAAGAGAGGGAGAGATTTACATTTGTATTCTTCTTGGTCTAGACAGGAAGATGAAGGAGGTCCTGTGAAAGGTGTTGAGGCCTCCAGAAATAAGAACCAAAATGATTTTAATTGCACATATGGAAAATTTCTAGTTATAATTTTAGCACCTATATACTAATCACATGTTAATTCTGTCCATAGCACATCTACCTTACCAAAATTGATAAGTGAAAAAGATACGTATTCTAATATTTAATTATCAACTATCAAGCTTCATCATGAAATGACATGTCAATCTCAACTTTGCCATTAATATTTTGTAAAATTCTTTTTTGTTTGTTTTGAGAGAGAGAGAACACGTGTGTGTGTGTGTGTGTGTGTGTGTGTGTGTGTGTGTGTGCACAAGAGGGGGAAGGGGCAGACGAAGAGGGAGAGAAAGAATCTTAAGCAGACTCCATGCCCAGCGTGGAGCTGGATGCAGGGCTTCATCTCAGGACCATGAGATCATGACCTAAGCCAAAATCAAAAGTTGGATACTTAACCAACTGAGCTACCCAGGCACCCCAATATTTCTTGAAATTCTTAATATTATTGAGTACACATGACAAGAACAACATATACAATAAACAAGCTAAAACAAACAAACAAAAAACAAATAAAACAAACCAACGTATTGAGCATCTAATAGGAAACCCAAGAATTTACCTTGATACTTCCACTTAGCTCTGTGATTTTAAACAAAGTTGTTTCTTGTTTGTTTTAGCTCTTTGGCCTTCTATTTCCTCATCTGTAGTAACTAACCATTACATACTATTTAGAATATAATAGGCATTCTTCTCAAGGCTTTACACAATTTAATTTATTTTGTACTCCTCAAAGCCCTAGATATAAGTAACACTATTGTCCCCATTTTACAGTAGACAAAACTGAGACAGAGGATAAATTATTAGCCTAGATTGCATATCATTGGCAGAGCTGGTGACTGAGCCCAGTGGTAATCTTTACCATTCTCAGTTTTTACTTTATGCTTTATTTGTACATTTATTTATATCTACAAAGCTTACACAATTTTTAGTCTATGTTAGTTAGAGTAATCCAAGAAGCAAATGTCAAGACAAGATTTATTGTGCAAGAATTTTATTAGGGATGCTTGCGTGAGAGAAAATGGGAGGGAGCCAAGAAAGGCTCTGAGGACTATAAAACTATGATACAAATCAGATCCCAAGTGAAGTTCAGAGGGAGTAAATATGGGGTGGAAGGATCCTAGACTGCTGTGTCAACCACAGAACGTGTGGCATAGACATTAGGGGAGCCCTAAGTTTCCCAGAAACAGGTCAGGCCTTAGTGTAGCCCTGCTGAAGTGTGGTCTCTTAGCAAATACAGACATAGACTCCAGAGTGAAGCTCTTGATCAGCTATACTCCTTAGAGTTGGAAGTCAGTGAGGGGAAGAGAATGAATTTTCGTTGCTGCCACATAGTTTAATGATACATCATTTTTTATTACCTTTAAATTATTTCTTATATATTAATCTTTTTAACCTTAATGAGGACAGAAACACAGAAAATGGTAAACACATAGCAGGTGCTGAATATTTCTTGTTTTTTTTACATGAAAATACTTGAATATTTTTTAATGGAATGGACTATTTAAGATAATTTCCATGTAAATGACCATATTAGAACCATTTTATATTATCTCACATTACAACCTTTCATAGAATAGCAGAAGAGAGGCTTCTGTGCAAAAATTCTGTTTTCAAACTTTAAAGGATTCTTTTGATATCATAGAGAAATTAGCAATTATTTATCACTAAGTGTCATCTTCAACAAAGGAAAGGGCTAAGGTTAAATAAAAAAGGTTGCATGATTTTCACAGCACCACACTGTGAACTAGTTTTAAAGCTGAAACATGAACTTCATGTCTGGTTTTCCAGCCCAGAAGTACACTATCATGCTGCCTCCTTCCATGCCAGCTGTGTTACTTTATCTCTCATATATGAGATACTGATTTCTGGATTGAAATGTATGCATCCCTCACACTTATGCTTTAGCAGAGCAATCAAGCTTGACATCGTTAACCATTAACCTTTCTGTTTGCCTGGTACAGGAGGTGAGAGAGGGTAGCAGGCAATAAGCCCTTAGGGTGCTGGAACAATGCCAATGCAATTATGCTCCTCCGGCTCTCTGAGCTGGCAGCTGGGGCTGAGGTGGACAAGGAGGGTAGGTGAGGCATCCCTGGTCACCAAGATGCATGAAGACTTCAGTCATCTGCCAGTCAGCTAGGCCTGGCAACCTGAAAGCCCATATAGCCAGTTCAGCCTGGGACCCTTTGGAGGGGAGGAAAGAAGGACTGAGTACTGGGAAGCCAATAGATGAGGGCTGCTTATCTGAGCCCCACGCAGAGAGCTGCCCTCCACCTGTCACTCCTGATTACTGTGAGGAGTACTGTGTGCATGATTAAATAGTGATGGCAAGGCTGCCCCTTCCATAATCACATCTTCTGACCTCTTGACGGGGTGGCGGTGGTTGCAGATGGAGTCCCACAAACACATAACAAGCTTTTGCTTTTTTTTTTTCATATAATGTTATCTCCCATGGATATATAGTTTAATCATCTTTTTCCCCCATTATATAAAATTCAACTGAAATTTTGAAAGACTTACGCTATAATTCCGTTTTCATATACTGAAACCAGTATCTCTGTTGTCAATACAGAGTCTGATGATAGATTCAAATCCAGGAAAATAGCAATATTTTCTGATTTCTGACCTATTTAGGATAATATTTTATTTATATATAATAAATATGTGTGTGTGTATATATATATCTGCACTTAACATGCATAAAACCGAAATGAGATATAAAAGCACAAATGATAGAAAAATGAAATAGAATATCATAAAGTATTAAGCTAAATAAAGACTCAAAAATTATAGTAATAAGCACTAAGAACTAATGATAATGTTATAACAATAGTATTTGTCATTTGTATAAAGCTTAGGAATGTTATGGCCATTTCACTTAAGACTTTTCCTCACTAGAGCTTTTGGAGATGGGAACAAATTATTATTTCTACACTAAAGATCAACATGTTCTTAGAGTGAGATGGTTTTGTTCAATTTCATATAACTACAACATGGCAGAATTTGGAAAGAACTGTAATTGATTGACTCTAATAATATATGTCATGGGCAATAACAGAATTATCGAATGGAGTTATCAGAATCTTTCATGTTGATGTTGGGAGTTGAGAAAGTAAGGTCAATCAACAAATGCTCATAGACCACTTTTACTCTGGGTCCATTTCTGCATGGAGAGCACTGCAAGACCTAACATCAGAGAGAGAACATGCAGAGGGTGGCCAATTATTCTACGCTGAGGTAACTCCCCAGGCGGGCACACCGAAGGGCCATTTTCCTAGAGGTAGCTGGTTGATTACTTTAACTTCCTTGAAGGACAGGTCACAAAGCTATTCCTTGACAATTGAAACTTCTAATAGAATATTTTAAAGGTAAAAAGTTTGAATTTCCCAGAATTCTTGTGAGATTCTAAATAAATCCCATGATATAATTAGAAAAGAAAAAAGAGAAAAAACACAGTGTATTCATAAATGCTAGGTTTGTAGTTAGAACTCTTTGGTGCTATAGAAATCCAGATAATCCATTGTTTTATATTCAATAAATGCCTCCTATAAGAGATGTTACATCGATGTGGATCTGAAACAATAGGTAAAATTTAGATGAATAGGAAATAAAAGCACTTTAAAAAAGAAAGTTGTGTTCAGTGAGAATGGTTGGGTACCTTCTGTGTACCCAATAAAATTTTCTGCTGGATTTGGGAAACTATTTAGATGAAAGAATTTTAGAGAAAGAGATCTGCTAATGTAGTGAATCATCAATTCTCACTACCCAGATCAGAAATCCAAGTGTTTCATCCTTTAAAGTATTGTGTAGTAAGTTTGAGGACTTGTCAAGGAATATCATTGTGATCTGACCTATCAATAGTTAGGACTAATAATCAACTCACCACCTCAGGGAGAATGACCTAAGAGGAGTGCACCCTGCCTGTGTGGGAAGTTACCTCAGTAATACCCAATGGAGAGAGTAAACCTCAATATTAGGAGCATGCCTCTCCCATACTTTCATATTTCTGTACATGATTATTTCTTCCAAAATAAAGCACAGACAGAAAACAAAAAAGGCAGGCTAGAATATTAGCCCCACTATTTAATACTAAAAATAAAAATTGTGTAATTGGCAAATATTTGTTTGAAGAGTATCTCACTTTGCAGTGTTCACTCACCTGCCACTCCAGACTAGATGCTGAAAGTATTCTACACAGCCCTGTTCCTGGACTGTAGAAACTATAGTCTCCTTTTATACCCTGCAAAGAGTCTGATGAAAAAACTCTTCCTGAATGGCTTTTTTGGCTTATGGAAAAAGCTACTAGAGTAGCCAGTAGTGGCATAAGATCCAGTAATACTAGCTACTTATAGGATTTTAAACAAATTGAGATCTCTTTTGGTCTTAGTAAATGCTGGTGTTGGAGAAGTGATCTCTAAGGAATTTTCCATCTCTAATGCTTTATGATGTTACAGGAGAGATGTGAGTTACAAATGAATGAATAAATGAATATAAAAGTTCTTCTAATAGCAAAATATATTTAATAAATGAACGTTGTGAAAATCATTCCAGGAAGTATAGTCATAATATCCTGAAAGGAACAGCATCCTGGGAAGAGAATGACCACAAACATTGTTTGCTGATCATTTGCTCTTTGATCTCTTACATTGAACCTGCTTAGCCAGGCCCGTTGCCTATTTTGCTGCTTCTGCATTTCAAACATGGAGGATTAATCTCAATGCAAAGACCTTGTGCAGCTACAGGGCTCCATCTCCAAAGATACTAGGGCAGGAGCTTTTTGACAAATCACCTCCAGCCATGGAAATTACAGAGCCATTCTTAGACTGATTTGCTTTTTCAAGACAAAACTGGAAATTTGCGCATCCTGTTACAGGCACTGTGTCCCCATGCCACAACACATTCTACCTCCTTCTTTACTGTTTGTCTCTGTTTTGCCTGTTATTTCCATCAATACGGAGCAAGGCTAACAATGCAGGCATAGTGCCAGCTTCCATTGCTCCCTGATGGTCTGATGGGCTTTGGTTATATGCACATGTTGAGGTGACATTTAAATGATGTTTGTGTGCTACACAGTCAGAAAAACATTTCCACACTGATTCCTTTGATCTCCTAAAAGCCAGCTCTCATAATACAAGAGGATTTTTTAATAGATATAAATAAATCCAGGTGGCTCCAGCCTACCCCATGGGGCCTCATGTAGCTCCACTGGCTTATCCAGGTTTGCCTTTCTCTCCATTTTAATGGTCACAATGATTACTTTTCAAATAGGCTTGAATTACAACTACACAATTTGAAACAAATAAACCCCCTTTATACTAAGATGGCAAAAGGTCAGTGTTTGAGTTAAAAAAAAAAAAAGAAAGGGGGAATCACAGTTTCTCCCATCAGAAAAACTCATGGATTATTAGCAGCCCTGAGGCAAAACAAAAGATTGGTTTGACTTCAGTTTAAACCTGGTGCCAGTATCAAAATACAGATAGCACTCTTAAATATGGAGAACAAGCAGAGGGTTACTGGAGGGGTGTGGGAGGGGGGATGGGCTAAATGAGTAAGGGGCATTAAGGACTCTACTCCTGAAATCATTGTTGCACTATATGCTAACTAACTTGGATGTAAATTAAAAAAATAAATTAAATAAAAATTTAAAAAAATACAGATAGCAACAAGTAGTAAATAGTGGATGGCAAATTCATTTGAAGCAAATTGGAAGGGGAGGGGATAACTCAGGAGGGTCCAAAACTCAAAGACTTCACAAGGGAGGCATTTGACATGGAGAAAAAGAGCATTTTTAGCAGAGGAGAATCTGTATGAGAAAAAAGAAGCAGACAAAAAAAGCATGGCATATTCTGAAAGTTGTGGCAAGAACATATGGTGGGGCATGTATTGGGTGAGGGGGTAAAATAAGGAAGAGGTAAAATAAACTAGTAGGGAATGTTTGGACATCTGACTGAGAAATGGCAAAGACCTTAATTAAAGATGGCAGTGAGGAAAAAACAAAACAAAACATGGCAGTGAGGCTGCAGATGACAGAAGAGTGAAACGCTATTTCTACATGAAAGGTAGGATTAGGAAAGCTTGAGTTGCAAATAACTATAAAAACTCTAATTGGAGTTATTGAGTGAAAAATAGGGCTAAAAATACAGGAGAAAAATGTGATTTGATAAAGTTAAGTTTTGTGTGCATTGCATCAGATACACTCATCTGGCCTGGATATGGAATACCTAAGCAGTTGCTGGAAATATAGGGCAGGATGTGAGAAGGAGAAGGGCTGAAAACTTAATGACAAAAATACAGGGCCAAGAGCTTAAAATTTGTGTAGCTTGGAAAGAGTTGGGAAGTTCCAAGGATAGACAGATGAGGGAAGTGATGGGTGTGGTAGGAAACGAGTGGTCAAGAATCAGGGAGAAACAGGCATGTGCAGGACATGAAAATGGGGACAGGAGGATGTTTCACAGAGTGTGTACCTAACATTGTAAATATCACAAGGAATTCCAGAAGTGTTAGAAAGAGAGAAAGTTGATAGGTGTGGTAATTAGAGTATTAACAGTACAAATAGAAGAGCCATTTCACGAGAGAGATAGGAAAAAGCAAAATCCCAGAACAGTGGGTGAGAGATCATGAACTAGAGATTGGAGTGTAACTCATCTTTAGAACCATTTCAAAGTGAAGAGAAGAGCAATAGGAGGATACCTTTGCAGTTTGAGGAGAAGAAGATGACAGGTGAGGAAAAGTAGAGGGTGAAAGGAAAATTTGAATGTATCGCAAATGTCAATCCCAACCACCGAGCCTCCGATCATCTCTTTGTAGAAGTTTTGGAAGAGAACGTGTCTCAAGTATTCTAGGTTGTCACCTTGGCTCCCATTTCTCAAGATGTCCCTGTTAGCTGTTAGTAACCACCTAGAAGCTTTGTGTACAGTTCTCCTTGGTATGATGCTGCAGCTTCCACCCAGGCTTTAAAAAAGAGGACATGGTGCACTTTTCCACATGCCCACAGGCCAAATGGATGAGTAAGTCTCTATTAAGATGTTGCAGTAACTCAAGGGAAACAAGAGAGGAAATCAGAATCTAAGCTAATGGGAACAAGCAATATGACTGTTAAGAAAACTTGATGTTACATCTGAGTTGCTACATTCTCAATACAAATGGGACAGCAAAAAGAAAAGTTATGTAGAACATATGGCTTGTGATTGAATTTATATGCTAGAGCCAGAAAGAGAGTCAGGAACCAAGATGTTTGGCAAAAGAAAGAAACAGACAGGTAAGTCTGGAACAAGCAGGTAGAAGGATTGATGCTGAATCAAGCAAATGGGTTAGTAGGAAACGGTACAAAACCTCAGATAAGGATACTGAACCAAATGAGGAAATAAGTAGCAATTATCAGTACTTTTTCCTCTTTTTCCTCTGCAGAACTGTAGTTAGGCAAAACCCCAGGGAATAATTTAAAGTTTAAATGGTGGAGTCTCTGATCATACCTCAAGAAGCAAGTCACATACACCCAAAGTACGTTAGAGAGAGCTGGTGTGGAGGCAAATACAGGCAAAGTGTCAATTCAAATTGCAGTGGATGAACTTTGAGAACACCTCTCTGCATATGAAGAGTAGTGACACAGATGTGACCAACTGGTGGGGCCTTTGTAATAATAACAGTTTTGATTGTTCCTGTTATATTTCATTATGATTTCCTCTCTACTGATCCACACAATAACAATGTTAGCAAAAGCAAGGGTAGAAATAATAATCACCAATTGTAAATGAGAAGAGGGTGAGCTAGCATATTAAAGTAATTATCTCAAGGTCTTTAAATTACTGGCTGAGTCAAAACTAGAACACTTGTGACTCCTTGTCTAGGGATTTTTTTTTTTTTGGTGGTGCCCTATTTCTTTATAAATTTCAGTGATTAAAGCAAAATGATTGAGTAGCCTGATATGACAAATACAATTTTTTCTTCTTTCTTGTCTCTCTTTTTTCCTCAGGTTAAAGGTATGACAGATTCAGAATTCTACATTCCAAGGTAAAAAGCAATTCCTTTTCTTCTGCCCTCCAAACTTCTTAATGAGAGGCTAATAGGATCAAGAAGGATTTGATAAAACTGAAACAAATCCCATGAGAGTGAGATTTGTCTGCGTCTCCCTCCTCTGCTTCTCCTTGATCTGCAAACATTCCACACAGAAGGGCAGCAGCTAAGTCACATCTTCCTCTTGCTCAGATTCAGCCCTCCCCCTCTTTTTCTGAGGTCTTCCGTCATTTAGGAAATTAACTGAAATAATGAAACATTCCCTGTGAATAGTCCTGTAAATGCTACTAGTCTAGTCATTTAGAGCAATAGCTCTTCATCTCTGTAGGGGAAACAAGAAGTGAGTGGAGAGGGGTTTGAGGAGACAATAAAAATGACCAGCTAAATCTCAGATTTTTTTTTTTAAATTACCAAAAAGAAAAGAAAAGAAAGATTAACTGTTTTCTCAATGGTGGAGCCTTCCAGGAGACCAAATAAGTCTTCTATAAACTGATTTGCCTTCCTGACTGTGATTTACCAGACTGACACCTAATTTGTTCTGAGCACAGTTGATGCCTCAGACACAATGGCGGATGACAGCCCACATAACCTCTCTTTCAGCTTTCATCTCATATATTCCATTTGAAGTTGAGTTCCGACAAGAGAGAGGCACAGAATTAATATTACCTTGGATCAGCTCAGTCTCCAGAGGGAGCAGCAAAAGCTTTTCTGGAAACAATAAACCCTTTAAACATGACAGGGGGAATGGGACCTTAGGAGGTCTCTGAAAGTATCCATTATTAAAGAAAAGAGGGGGGGAATCCTCGTGGACGACTTTGATTTTTTTTTTTTCACAGCAAAAGCAGTGATGAACTGGTGCCAGTTTTACATACAAATTTAAAGATCTGGGATGGTTTATGCTAAAAATCTCTCTTTCCCCTGTCCCTTAACACAAGCAGTAGGGAGAAAGAATTCATTATGAATCGGGTTTGTTATGACATTGATACTCCCTTCTTGTTTAATCTTCACTAAAATAAAATAAAAATAAAAATCGATAACAACTTCAGCAATAAAATTCAGAGGTAAAATACATTATACATGATCACATATATAGAGTCAAATTTAATTACCCAAATGTACACATAAGGAGTATGTATGAGTCTCAAGAAACAGAGAAGATTTTAATTGAAAGTTAACCATGTGAATTTCCATGAGATTCAAACAGGAAAAAAAATCACATACATATGCATATATACATATGTGTGTATTAATGGATTTATAGTTTAGAGTAGTGTGATACTTCATTACAAATAAAAATAAGTGTATTTACTCGGCACTTAGTACAGATGGTCTGATATTTTTCAAATCATTTTTTGTTTAGTAATTTGTAATAGCTTCTCTATGATATTTAAGGAAATAAAAGAGGTAGCTTCAGTATAATATTGTTGAACCTGGAGTCAAAAATCCTACTTGTGCAAATTTTCTGGGCAACAATAGCATTGTCTATAAAATGGATATGATAATATTTATCTCAAAACATCTTAGGAGAATCAAGGGAGTCATTTATAGGAGTTGTTATAGATAACTAGTGCTGAGGCACACTGGAACTCAGATTTAGAACGATGGGTACATGGGGCTGAGCATGGGCTTGGTTGGGCTAAGAGGCAGAATGAAAAGGTCTTGAAGTCCAGCTTCTACATGGTGCTTATCAGTGCTATAAGAAGAAGGGCCAGTGTTGGTGTCTCACTAGAACTGGGGAAACTGAGTATTTTAATTATCTATTGCAGTATAACACTTTACCTCAAAATGTTATGACTTAGATCCACAGGCATTTATTATCTTACAATTTCTGTGGGTCAAGAATCCAAGCAAAATATAACTGCAAGCCTCTGACTCAGGATCTTTCACAGGCTGTAGTCAAGGTAATGGCCAGGACTACTCTCATCTCAAGGCTGGACTGGAAAGGATATGCCTCCAAGCTCTGTCACTTGGACAGTGGCAGGCCTCAGAACATCTTCGTCCAAGCTCATTTGGCTAACTGTGGATAAGCCTCAATAGACATAAGTTCCTGCCTACACACAACATGGAAGCTTGCTTCTCCAAGAGTGGTGGCTCAGAGAAGTCAGTCTGTTTGTAACTTAATCTTCAAATTCATATCCATTACTTCTTATGTATTCAGTTTGTTATTCATTAGGTCTAGCCTACACTCAAGGGAAGAAGGTTACAGAGGACCAAAATCAAACAAGCAAACAAACAAACAAACCAAAAAACAAAAACAGGGGCAAGGGTCCATGGGGCCATTTAAAGGTTGCTTACTACACTGGGTAACAATCAGAGGCTTGGAAGAACCTGATGGAGAGCACTCTGGAAACTCCAGAAAAGGTCAACTCTCACAGAACAGGAAAGTAAATCATAAAGTTCAGGGGTTAGGACTTAAGTTCCCTGCCATCATGGCCCACAAAGGAAGGGAGATATTTTAAGCACTTGGAAGTCAGAAGGAGCTTTTAATGATTTTAACATTTTCCAGCCTCCCTTTGTTACTAGAAGACTTGTTATTTTTGAGAATCTTATTTAACTCAGTTTTAAAAATTAGATCATGGAGATATGTATTCCCTAGTTGAAAGCTGAGGAGAAAGTCTGTGATATGTCCAAATAGTTTGATACAACGCTAGACAGTGGGTTAAGCTAGGTCTGGAACCCAAGTCAGTGGGTTAAGCTAGGTCTGGAACCCACATGATTGCTAGCCTGCTTCCTTTTAAGGTTGCCACACCCTCCTTAATGTGAAAGACACATGACCATGCAGAGCAGACCATTCCATGGCATAAACATCTGTACTGATGCTTGGGGTTTATTCATCAGGCACAGGAGATCCTGGCAGAGATGTTTTTAACATCTCACTATGGAACCCATGAGACAGGTCATTCAATACAGAGTTTCTCAAGAAGTGCTTTGCAATTTACCCTCACTTACTAGGTGCAAGGAACTGGAATACAACTGAATTCAGTCAAGTGCTCAAATACCGCACCCCGAGAATTTTTCTTTGATGAGAAAGAAGCTGATTACAGTAAAATGAGCTGATGTTGGCAATTTTTCTCAAAAAACCACTTCCTGGCTATGACCTGAGGTTGGGACATACTAACTGAATTTCTTACACACTTAATTGATGTCCCTGAGGGATCACAAACTTACTCATTTATTCAAGGAAGATTCAGTGATATTAACCAGATAGGAATTAATGAGGCAAGAACATAGAACCACACATTTGAGAAAGTTTTCCACAGCCAAATGGGATTCAAGGTAATTGGGGTCTGGGGTAGACCTGTTTCCCAGACTAAAGTAAAATAAGATGAAATCACCAGAGACTACCATAAAGGATGACCTATATGTGAAGAGCCAATCTCTTAAATATATTTAGTAGTTTTAATTTCTTCAGGTTAAAAGTAATACCATTAAGGATCTAAAATTCAGTTAAATTAAATTAACTGTAGTTTATTTTGTTAAGCCA
This sequence comes from Panthera onca, assembly GCF_046562875.1. Taxonomy (NCBI): domain Eukaryota; kingdom Metazoa; phylum Chordata; class Mammalia; order Carnivora; family Felidae; genus Panthera; species Panthera onca. The sequence goes on from NC_138350.1 coordinate 63,658,882, forward strand.
TGCCTTATTTTTTACAAAATATTTTTATATACATTATATCCAGCTAACTTCAGACATAGGCATTTGCCCATTACAAAAGCTTATTCGAACTTTTCCCAGGTGAACAACTTTGTCTAGATTTCTCTTGCTCATTACCATACTACCTAACCATACTTCTCCTGACACACACATACACACATGCTCTTCCCCTGGGCAACTCCTGCTTCCACTTCAGATCTCAGCTTAGCCCTTACTTCCTCTATAGTCATTCACATCCTGAACTGAACCTTAGAATCAACTTCAACTGGAAAGGCCATCCCCAGACCAATTATGTCAGGATCACTTGGAAAAGAGCCAAGCACCCATATATTTTTAAAGTTCCCCAGGAGATTTCAATGTACATTCAAGGTTGAAAACCACTGCTTCAGATCTATAAATCTGAGTAATAAACTAGAATTGAAAGGTTTTGCATTGGAGCAGGCCTGGTTTTAGTCAGACCCAGGCAAACCAGAACTTAAATGTATTCTATCTTGTGAAGTTCCCAGATCCATTTACCTGGACTGTGAGTAGCTATTGAACAAGGACTACTATATGCCTTTTGTTTTTAATATCTCTATGGCATGTAGCTCCTCTGTTGGTGAGGATGTGGCGGAAAAGGGAACACTTGTATACTGTTGGTGAAAATGTAAATTGTTCTAGCCACTGTGAAAAACTAGCTGTACATCAGAATCTCTAGGGAAGCTTATGAAATACAGAAATTAGCTGGTCTGACTCCATACCTATGGAATCAGAGTTTGGGGATTCAGATAACTCTGATACTGTAGATTGAGGAGATTCATTTAAAATTTAGATGACATCATTGTGAAGGGGCCTCAGAGTTCAATTACTTTGAAAACTTAACTAAAGCATGAACCACATACAAAACCCCCCGACAGATGCTTCAACATTTTCAGTGACATAATGTTCACCATTTTTCCTCAAGTTCACTTCCCTGTTAGACTACTGTGACATTAGCCCATTCTTGCCTATATTGTTTGAAAGCATATTTTTATTTATAACAAATATTTATTAGACCTTGCTGTCATCTCTCAAAAATATAATAAGTATGTGGTTACAGTAGTAAACATGATAAATTGCTTGGCCACAAGAAACTGAGGGGTGCAAATTAAGATAATATGTTAAGAATTACCAAAGGAGTTCCAAACAGGGTAATGACGCAGGCTTATAGAATAGGTATATGTCAGTCTCAGGGAAGTCCAGGAAGTTTTCCTAGAGTAACTGAGGACTAAGATGAGGGCTAGAGGGTTAATAAGAATCATCTAGGTGAAGCATGTGTGGCTAGAAGGGGAGAGGGCATAGCAGTAAATAAGGGTATTGCAGAACAGTATTTTAGGCAAATAGTTTCTCCAGAGATTAAGGTGACCAACAATCCTCATTTGCCCTGGACTTTCCTAGTTTTAGCAGTGAATGGTCCATAGTCCTGGATTAGTAGCCCTAGAGGTTTAAGAGACATTACTGTGATGGGATGACCAAAATTATTTTACTAAAAAGAACACTGTTAATAAAGTTCATCACTGATGCTTAGCCTTCTGTGAACATGCAGAGGTTAGGGAAGGGCTCTAAAAAGCATGGAAAAGGTGATTAAAGAGACACTAGGATGATAATAAAGACATATTTGGCCAATTTCACAATTTTTCTTGCATTATCTTGCTCATGCTTTCAAAATGACTGTGTGTATCATCTTTAACACAAATGCCATAGATAGGGACCTGAATCTTGTGCTAGACAGGTGCACCAGATCTAGTCTTCAGACAGACCTTGGAGAAATACTCAGGATAGGGGAACTCATTAAACCCAGAAACAGGTTTCACCAATCTCAGGTGATAAGAAAAGAGTTTGTTAAATTGCTTGGTCAATTTCAAGATTTCAGATGGAAGATTACCAGGAACAGACTACTCTGATCTCAGACTTAGAGAGAAGGCAGATGTGATGGGAGAAAGAAGACAGATGCGAAGTGATGCCCTAGAATTTCTTGGAACAGAGTTTAATGAAAAGTTCTTTTAAGTGGCCATGCTAGTGGGATTTTTAAAGTTGATTAGTTGACAAGACTACTTAGCATATTAGAACACTGAATACTCCAAAGTTAAAGATTAAAAAGAATTTTTTTTCTCCTACTCTCAATTGCTTTTTGCAGCTTCCTTGAAACAGCTGTCTTCTTATCCTATCCTAATGAGGCACGACCGCTGGCATGGAATATTCAATGCCATTTTTCAAATGTGATTCATGGAAAAATAAAAATCCCTTTTTCTATAATTTTCCTGGTTGACACAAGGAATTAGGAGACATTGGCCCAAGGAGAAACATTAGGAACTCACCTGGGAGCTCTATGACCTAAGAGAAAATGAGAATTTCATTGCACAGATTAGCATTAAGGTGAGAGGGAATTATTCTGCTATTTTTTAAATGGATATTTTCATTTTGAATAAGATTTACAGAGGGATGCCTAGGTGGCTCAGTCAGTTAAGCGTCCAACTTCCACCCAGGTCATGATCTCACCATTCAAAAGGTTTGAGTCCTGCATTTGGCTCTGAGCCTACTTCAGATTCTGTGTCTCTCACTGCCCCTCCCACCACTCACACTCAGTCTCTCTCTCTCTCAAAAATAAACATAAATTAATAAATAAATAAATAAGTAAATAAATAAATAATAAAATTTACAGAGACAAGACAGTGTTTAATCTGAAGGAAGTATTTCTATACTCTAGCAAATTGTGAAGTACTGAGGGAACTATTTCAGGTATGAGAGTAGGGGGCATTAGGTCATAACAATGTAGGCTGATTCCAGGATATGTAACCTTATGACCTTTGTTATTACCAATTTACAATTATTATTATTATCATTATTACAATTATTAACAAATATTCACTCTGCATTGCATATGAACCAGACACTATTGACGACAATGAGGATGCAACAGGCACACAACAGATTAAGTCCATGCCCTCATGAGGTACTACTATTTTATTTTTCATAATAATTGGGATGCCATAATCATAATTAATTTTTTCTTAATATTTCTGAAAGCAGAATGAACTGAGAATAAAGGAATTCATCATATCACCATTCAACAATATTGAGTTTTTCCTGCATGGCAGGTACTGCCCTAAGTGCTAGAATCAACACATTTTGTAGAGCTGTGCTGCAAAGGTTTAGTTCCTCAACTTCTTTTGAGAACCAATCACCCTGGCAACCTGTGACAGTGATATGAGTCTTCCCCTTGCTCTTATCATGATGGTTTCCCATATTCTTATTTTCTCTTTTTTTGTTACTTTTCTCACAATCTCTACGCTATAATCCTGATACTTACTGTTCTTTAGCTAAAGGTTTTCATATTTTAACTTCTTTACCTATGTCTCTACTTCCTCTAAATTTTTAATTCTTCACAGGAACAGTTTTCTTCCCATAATCAGAGAGAGGATCTTGATTGAAAATATCCTTCTAATCTCCTCTTATTTGCTGATGAAATTTGTGATGTATGAAAACTTTTTTCTTCGTTTTAAAAGTGTTAAATATCCTTCTAATCTGCATAATACGGCCCCAAACTGGCCAATTGCTTTGCCGGAGTTGTCAAAACATGGTTCTGATTCAGTGACATGCAGTTCTTTCTGTGCTCTGGTTTGGGAAGTATGTTTTTTCCAGTGGAGAAAACTGATGCAGTGGCCTCCAACAATATAGAGTTTTCTTGAACATAAATTTTGTGGAAAAATATCATGAAGAATTCATTTGTGAGGGATTCATTCCCTCACCAAATATTTACTGAGTGTTGAACCATATGCTGGAAACTGATCAAGACACTTGGGATACAGCAATAAAACAAACTAACCAAACAACTGACCATCTAAGTCCCTTCCCTCATGGAGTTTGCTGGTTTGCTGATGAAATTTGTGATGTGTGAAAACATTTTCTTGGTTTTAAAAGTGTTAAATTTAGTGTAGAGTGTAAGATTTATTTGCTTGCTTGTTTATTTCATTGCATATTTATTTCTTTTAAGATTTCCAGAGAAATCTGAGAATGCTGTGTAGCAAATAGGAAAGACATTTCCCATAGTTTTGATCAAAGCCTCCTTCCTATTTTGAAACTAAAAGAACAAAACTGCAATATTTATGACGATATAAAAAATAGCCCATTCAGTCCTTTTTCCAGGCAAATGGTGGAGTTAAAACAACTGGCAACTTCTGGTTTATGCATTAGACTGCTTATGTGGATATAATCTTGTATCAATATGTGTTTGTATACACAGATATGCATATGTCTTTGTGTTTTTTTCCTGGTAGGTGTGTAGCCACTTACTATTCTCTCCTGAAAGGTGAAAGAAAACTCAAAACTTATAGAATTGTCTCCCAAGCTCACTTAACATAATCTCAGGACAAGGGTCTTATGAGTGTTGTTAGTATTCTTGCTGTATAAGATGTGACCTTATATATATTTCTAATGATTGGCTTTCAATTCGTACTTATTCTGTATTTCAATATTCTTATTCAACTACATAACTGAGGTATCTATCTATGCACTATTTTACCATAAAATACTAAGTTGATGAAGCTGCTAAACAAGGAAATTTGTTTTCATGTGTGAGATGTCTATGATTAGAAATTTGACAGTTGGGATATCTTCTTGTTTTTATCATTTGGGCACCATTGCTTCAGTGTCATCTGGCTACAACCATTTAGAGAAGTGGGTATAAGAGAGAAACATAAAGCGGATCTATGATTGCTAGTTGCCAAAAGTATACATTCAACTGCTAAAACATTGATGGCCAATGATCTGCTACTTACATTATTTTATAGGTTCCTTAGTTTTAAAGCATTTACCTTAGTTTCCTTTGACTAATTATAGTAACAGAGTCAGTCTGATACATACAAAGATTGAGAGGTTCCCTAAGGGAGAAATTTCTAAAGCACTACGATGACTGAGGATTTAACAAAACACCTCTTTCAGGGGATAAATACTGACTACAATTCTTTTTAAGAGAGCTAAAGCCTTTATTTTCACTATTAGAAATAAGTCCAAAATGAGTCCTCCTTCTATGAGGGACAGTGGAGTAATTCACATTCATTTTTGAGGCATCAGGGCATATACCATATCTTTTCTCAGCAATGTATACTGATGTTTTATAAGGCATCATTAGTGGGAGGATTACATATTTTGGAAACACCAAAATTTGAAAAAAAAATTGTTGTTTAAAAAAGAAGAATTAGAGCATATGTGATTTCCCCACTTGTATTTTGTTGGTATCTGGTTCAATTGCCTAGATAATGAGGTGAGCCCTTTGTGTACAGGACAGAGGCACAGAGAAGCTTGTCTGGAATTGGAGGTGGTCACGGGGCTGTGAGGGAACTTCAGCAGTTCCCTGTCATCTTTCAGGTGACATTAGACTGTGGGATTTCCTAAATGCATTACATCACACTTTCATGGATTTATTTATAAAATAAATGGCTCCCTCCACCTTCTGTTCATGATATGGCCATAGTGACTCAGATATCATACAGCAAGCATTTTTTAAATGTACAATCAAGTGGGTTTTCTTCCTTTAGCTTAATGTAAAATTAACATGTTCATTTTAGAAAACTATTTTTTAAAAATGATAAAAAAATAAAACCAAATAAACAGCTTCCTCAGGAGGAGAATATAAATACCATGCCTACCTACCTTGCTAGAAAAGAAACAATTGTAGGTGAGAGGAATGGAGAAGGTGGAACGGGCCCGACTGTCTCCCTTCCAACCCTCCACAACTCCTAGAGGAAGCAATAGAGTAGCGGGGAGAGTGAAGATAATAGAGACCCAAAGCCCTCTTTCTTGAGGTAATTCTGAGAAGTAGCAGATCTTTCAGAAACTATGCACAGTGAGGAACAGTCAACTAGGGGTGACTGTGAGGCTTTTATTTTAGATTGGATTATTGCCCAGTTCCTTTCTCTCCTGTAGCACTGTTTTATATCTGCATGCCTCCCCTGAGCTCATGGATATTGGAGTATATTAAATTTGGAATTGGGCTATAAAAATTGCTTTTTCCAGTGTGATGTTAACAACCACAACCTGAACAGTTGCTTGAAAATGTAACTTCTGGTTGAACATGTCCTCTTACACTGCTGTCATTTGCTATGAGAATGAAAATTCCTTGGGTAAATGCATGGAGCTTCTCAGTAGTCTGAAGCTAAATCCAGCCTCATCTGAACTCATTGAACCTCGATGCTACAGATGTCCAGTCAATTGGCCTGAAACTATCTCCAAGTTCTCCAGCCACAAGTGAGATGAGGAGAGACCCAAATACTTCCCTGTAGCCAAAGAAGATAAATATGAGGAATGGGGGAGAGTACCTCCAGGTCAGTTAGGCTTCTAACAGAAACAACAATGTAAGTCACATTTTGTGTGTGTGTGTGTGTGTGAACTGAGAAGTTTAAAAGCTTCTTAACAACAAGATAATTACAGCCTCTAATTAGTGCACTAAAATAAACACAAAACTTGTTATACTAGAAAACGGGGGCAAATCAATTATATAAAATTAGGGTGTACTGACCTTCAAAGTTAGCTGGTCCTCACATGTTCTCTCTTAGGAATGTGAAAGTGAAGAAACCACTTGGTTTGGGTTAGAAAGGCAACAAATCAGTGCACAGAACTGGAGTTGGAAGTATGGCAAGCTTAGAACCCTATGAAAGTCAAAGCTATGATGGGCTGAAAACAGTGAGTTAGCAGAGATAGCTATTAGAAGAGAGAAGTGATTTCAACTCGGAAAAAAATCAGACACACAATGAGGAAGAGACTGAATTAGTAGACAACCTGTACAGCTACTTGGGTTGCTGGCAGTTTCCTGATTATATTTCTAAATCTTTTGATATTTATTCTGGCAATCAAATATCCATTACTTAAGTAATTTGGCTGGTTCTCTGTTAACCTGCAATACACAAAACAAAACAAAATACCTCTGTTATTTAAGCATCTGACAATTTGAAATAAGGCTAAAAACAATAACTTGTTTATATTTTTATATCCAATAGTCTTTTTTTTTAATTTTTTTTAACGTTTATTTATTTTTGAGACAGAGAGAGACAGAGCATGAATGGGGGAGGAGCAGAGAGAGAGGGAGACACAGAATCAGAAGCAGGCCCCAGGCTCCAGGTCATCAGCCCAGAGCCCGACGCGGGGCTCAAACTCACGGACCATGAGATCGTGACCTGAGCTGAAGTCGGACGCTTAACCAACTGAGCCACCCAGGCGCCCCTATCCAATAGTCTTTGATTCTAAAATAACACATGACAACATGGCAAAGTTTACTCTGGGTGGCTGACAGACCTTTTTATCTCATTACAGATGGCACCAATTTGTTTCAAGGGCCTCTCTTCATGAGTAGGTGCGGTAAAGATTTGGGGTGATGGGGGGCTCATGGGGTCCAGAGCCGATGGCTAAGAAAGAATTCTTGAAGATGTCTTTGGTGCAAAAGGTGATTTCATTAAAGTATGGGGACAGGACCCACGGGCAGGAAGGGCTGCACTGGGGTAGTGACATGTAATTCGTTACATACCCTCGGATTGGGAAGGGTAAGAGTAAGTCTCCAAGGAATTTTAGAAGCAAGGTTTCCAGGACCTTGAAGGGCTAGCTATTGCTAGGAAAATGCCATTTATTACCATTTAATAAAACTTCAGTCATGAGACCCTTCAGATGTATATCGAGGGGCCATAAGCTTGGAATATGATTGCCAGCATGTATCTTGGGGCAGTTGAGATAAAGGAAGTTGACTTACAGGATCCTAGAGGTTGGGATAATGTTAAGCTAAGGTTCTCTTTTGCCCCTAGCAAAGTGTCATCATTGAGGTAGCTGAGCTTCTAGAGGGAGGTCACTCTGCTGGTTTCAAGAACTTGTTAATGGGCTGTAGGCAGTAAGGGAATTTAATTTTTCATTTGTCTTAGTTTTCCACATTATCATGGCAAGCATTTAAACTCCCTTCCTTTGTTCTTGGGTAGTTGGAGTATCCAAAGAATATCACACAGATCCCACTGGCGTGGGAGGGGGCATGCTAGCTTATACTTTGCCCCTCAGCCTGCCTCATGCTCCCTCATCAGGTCTGTGTGTGTTTCCAATTTCCAATATGACTCAAAATTGTAAATTTTTTTTTGGCATCATCCCAGGACTGCATGCCATTTTAGCAGAAATGGTGAATCCATTTCTAGGGGATACTAAGCTTAGAAAATTCTTCTTAACTCAACCCATATTATCTCCTCAGGAGAATAGAAATGCCCATCTCCATTCACTAGTGCCATTCACTTCTTAACTATAAGAGAACTAAATGCCACCTCTCTGTGGTGTACAGACTTCTACCCTCACAAAGCAGCCAAAAAGCTAGGTCAACACAGGGAATTTGACCCCATAACTGAAACACTCTTTTAATTGGGGGTGGAGTAAGAAGGAAGGAAAAAGAAAAATTGCACAGACTGCCTATGGAGTGTAAGCAAGCCCTGCAGATTCATTTACATATCTAAATTTAGCCAAATTTAGGCTCCTCACAAGCTCTCTTCCTTCCTTTAACTCACCACTTTAAAAGGATTTGCAAAGAGGTTCCCTGAAGTGAAATTGAAGCTGAGAGAAAACAGTGAAATATACTTATGTTTTCTCACTTGAATATTCTGAAGACATATATTTAGCCTATATTTTTAATTTATGATGTACTCTTAACAATGACATTTCATTACTTATATGAATGATGAAAGAACTTAGAATTTAATACTAATATTGGCCTTGCTGAATTATAGAAACAGTAAGATCATTGACATATAGTATATGACTATGGCAATGATAATTTAGATAAATTATGCTCTAAACCCTTCATTTGCTTAATTATCTGAATATTTCAGTAAAAATGGCCTGGATTACAACACCAAGGTCACAATCTATAACAAAAAGAAATGGTATGCTGGACTTAATTAAAATTAAAAATTTCTGCTCTGTGAGACACTAGCAAGAAAGTAAAAAGACAAGCCACAGACTAGGAGAAAATATTTACAAAATATATATCTAATAAAGAGTGCCTTTTTTGGGCATCTTTTGTATATTTGGATAACAAATATCCGAAGTAGTCTTTGGATACCAAACTCAGCAATAAGAAAACAGACAACCTTATTTAAAAAATGGGCCAAAGACTTTAACAGACATCTCACCTTAGAGATACAGATGGAAAATAAGCATATGAAAGGATGCTCCACATAATAAGTCATCAGAAAAATACAAATTAAAAGACAATGAGATACCACTACATACCTATTAGAATGGCCAAAATCCAAAAGACTGACAACACCAAAGGCTGGTAAGGATGCTGAGCAATAGAAACCGTCATCCATTGCTAGTGGGAATGCAAATTGGGACAGCAAATTTGGAAGACAGTTTGTTTCTTACAAAACTAAACATACACCTTCCCATATGATCCAGTGATTGTGCTCCTTGGTATTTACACAAAGGAGTTGAAAATTATGTTTACACAAAAGTCACATCTATGTTTATAGCACACATCTATAAACACACAGATTTGTGTTTTATTATTATTATTATTATTATTATTATTATTATTATTATTTTAGAGATAGCATACAAGGGGGTAGAGGGGCAGAGGGAGAAAAAGAGAGAATCTCAAGCAGGCTTCAGGCTCAGTGTGGAATCTGACATGGGGCTTGATTTTATGACCCTGGGATCTGACCTAAGCCAAAATCAAGAGTCAGATGCTCAGCTGACTGAGACACCCAGGCATGCCAAACACACAGATTTTAAGAGTAGCTTTATTTATAATTGTCCCAAATTCAGTAGGTGAATGGATGAATAAGTTGTGTGTATCCAGACAATGGGATATTATTCAGTACTAAAAAAACATGAGTTATCAAAAAAGACATTGAAGAAGCTTAGATGCTTATTACTAAGTGAAAGAAGCCAGTCTGAAAATGCTGCACCCTGTATTATTCCAACTATATGACATTCTAGAAAAAGCAAAATGATGGAGACAGCCAAAAGATCAGCAGTTGCCAGGAAATAGGGAGTGTTTGGTGGAGGTAATAGATAAATAGAGCACAAAGACATTTTAGGACAGTGAAACTACTCTGTATGATATTGTAACAGTAGATACATAACATTATACTTTTGTCCAAATCCACAGAATGTACAACCCAATAAACTATCAACTTCGAGTAATCATGATGTGACAGTATGGAGGTTTATCAATTGAACAAATGTATCACTCTGGTCCAGGATGTTGGTCATGGGGGAGACTGTGCGTGGGTAGAGACAAGGGGATCATGAACTATTTCTGACCCTTATTTTCAGTTTTACTGTGAACCTGAAACTTCTCTAAAAATTAGAGTTTATTTTAAAAAGTGGTCTAGATTGAGGTGTGCATTTATTTTTTATTTTTTAACGTTTATTTCAGAGAAAGACAGAACACGAGTTGGGGAGGGGCAGAGAGAGAGAGAGAGAGAGAGAGAAAGAGAGAGACAGAATCTGAAGCAGGCTCCAGGCTCTGAGCTGTCAGCACAGAGCCCTATATGGGGCTCCAACCCACGAACCACGAGATCATGACCAGAGCTGAAGTCGGACACTTAACCAGCTGAGCCACCCAGGCACCCCATGCATTTATTTTTTTAATCAGCCTCCATTTGACCAATATCAAGAGTATGCTTAAATATATTTTGATTGTGGGGCACCTGAGTGGCTCAGTTGGTTGGGTGTCTGACTTTGCCTCAGGTCATGCATGATCTTGTGGTTTATGAGTTCGAGCCCCACATCGGTCTCTGTGCTGACAGCTCGGAGCCTGGAGCCTGTTTCAGATTCTGTCTCCCCTGTCTCAGCCCCTCCCATGTTCATGCTCTGTCTCTGTTTCTCAATAATAAATAAACGTTAAAAAAATAAAACAATATATATTTTGATAGTTGCTTAATTCTTCAGTTCATCATTTGAGTGGATAGACAGGTCAATCAAGCATCATGAGTAGTTTGATCTTTAAAAAGAAAAGGCCAATACAGAGAGGTCCTGTAAGCAGGAAGTTATTCTTTTATCATTATTATTCTTTCAATCAAAGGGACCAAGGGTAGATTTATTGCATGTTTCCAGCTCATTCACCTCAACCTTTCCAGCTCATTCATTCCAACCTTTGAGAGCATTTATAGGAATTCTCTTCACAGAGTCATGAGAGGTGAACTGCTAAGAGTTCTATGATTCTTGAAAAATATTGTATTTATTCTCTGCAGACTATAGATGCAAGTAAAAGATGCTAGCATTGTGATAGGACTACTGGTTGTAGGGCAGATGATGGAACTCCTGGGAGGTAGAAGGCAGTAGTACGTAGTTGTCAGAGAAGAGTAGAGGTGGCAATCAGAATATTTTCATACATAGATATCTTTGATGATGTCTCATTGGGATCATGAGGCCCCTAGAAATAAAATCCTGCTTAATCTGATTTGGATCATAGCTCCTCAGCCAATTCTACTCCAGCAATATCTATATCTTAAACAGTAAAGAAAAGTTTCTCTTGGGAAAAGAAAGAGGGGGGTGGTTTGGAGAAGCTTAAGAAAGACCTTTGCAATAATTTCCCAAGTATGTGCTTAAATTTTCCTCTGTGGTCCCCTCTAAAGTAATTGGTATTTACATGATACTTGTTATAGGTACAAAAGGGTGGCTGTGGACTGGAGAAGGAAAATACCCAGACATTTTTGGAATAATTGAGTCCTGAATCTGCATTACTGTTAATCTTTAGGGACTCAGAAAGCCCTAGTAGCCTACTGGTCAGAGTGACAATTTATGCGATTTAGAAGGTAAATGGAGTTTTGGCTAAGGTTTATTCAAAGCTAAATTACCACATGGCTGTTCCCCAGTCCTTAAGTATATAGTTAGACTAGATGTACTCAGCAAGTGACAGAATCCCTATACTGATTCTATGGCCCATTAGATTGGAGCTCTGGAAAAAGCCAAGTTAAAAAAAAAGAAGAAGAAGCTCTCTATTCTTATGAAAAATAATAAAACAAACACAATAGTACGTTCATGGGAGCTTCTTGGAGATTGGTGCCATAATCAATAATTTAAAAGATATGGAGTGGTTATCCATATCGTATCTCTGTTTAAATTACCAATGTGGACTATGCAGAAAATAGTTGGATCTTGATGAATGAGAACAATTACCATAAACTTAATCAGTTGGTGACATCAGTTGCAGTTGAACCACATGTATTCTCTTCAATAGAACAAACCAGCACAGTCAGTGACATCTGATATGTACTTATTAATAATTTGAGTACATTTTACAGTATACAAATGTGCATAGTTTAGATTTTACCTGACTTGGGCAGTGGTATACCTTTATTCTGTTATATCAAGATTATATCAACTGTAATTAGTCGGCAAGAAATTTTATATTCTCATATCCCACAGGACACATTGGTCTACTCCACTGATTTTGTCATCCATGAGACCTGGTAAGCAGAATGTAGAAATTAAGAAATTTCCTGTCTTGGTAACTTGCATTTGTTACATCCAGGGGTCAGAAGATAAGCCCCATAAAAATTCAGTGGTCTGTCACTTCGTGAAACATTTAGAAATTATTCATCTGTGGCTTGTCAGGATATTTCCTTTAAAAGAAAGAAAAATTGTAACATCGTGTAATGACAACTACTAAGAAAGTTTCAATTTTTTTTTTTTTGGTTGGGATCTTAGGATTTTGGAGGCCATATATGATATATCTGATTGTTTTGTTTCTAGTGATTTATTAAGAAGTCCCCAAACTGGCAATTTTGACTAAGATCCAGGGAAAAATAAGGCTTTTCACCTGGTCCCAGATGATGTTCAAGCAAATCTGCCATTTGGCTCTTAAAGTGTCACGGCAGATTATAATGTTGTCAGCAGGCTCTGAAAAGCTCTGTTAAGAGTATCATAGTGTAGTCTCCTAGAGGTTAATAACAAACCTCTGTTTCCCTCAGCAGATAACGGCTATTCTTTAAAGAAGTTGTTCTCGAACTTTTTGGTCTCAAGAACCCTTTATGGTCTTAACATTTATTGAAAATACCAAAAAGTTTTTGTTTATGTGAACTGTATCTTTTTAAAAGTTTTTATTTAAATTCCAGTTAGCTTAAATACAGTATGAGCTTCATGTGTACAATATAGTGATTCAACACTTCCATACAACACCTGTTGCTCATCACAACAAATGACTCCTTAAACCCCATCACCTATCTAACCTATCCCCCACTCACCTCCCTTCTGCTAACCATCAGTTTGTTCTCTACAGTTAAGAGTTAGTTTCTTGGTTTGCCTCTCTCTTTTTTCCTTTAAAAAATTTTTTTAACGTTTATTTATTTTTGAGACAGAGCATGAACAGGGGAGGGGCAGAGAGAGAGGGAGACACAGAACTGGAAGCAGGCTCCAGGCTCTGAGCCATCAGCCCAGAGCTGGACGCGGGGCTCGAACTCACCGTCCGTGAGATCGTGACCTGAGCTGAAGTTGGACGCTCAACCAACTGAGCCACCCAGGTGCCCCTCTCTTTTTTCCTTTTGCTCATTTGCTTTGTTTCTTAAATTCCACATATGAGTGAAATCATATGGCATTTGTCTTTCTCTGACTTAATTCGCTTAGCATACTTTCTAGCTCCATCCATTTCATTGCAAATGGCAAAGTTTAATTCTCTTTTATGACTGAGTAATATTCCATCATATATACATAATATACATTTGCATATATATACATATATATGGTGTTGATTTTAGCTATCGTGAGAGGTTTGAGATGATAATCTCATTGTAATTTTGGTATGCATTTCCCTGATGATCAGTGATGTTGAGCATCTTTTCATGTGCCTGTTGGCTGTCTGTAGGTCTTCTCTGGAAAAATGTCTATTCATGTCTTCTGCCCATTTTTAAATTGGATTATTTGTTTTTTGGGGTGTTGCGTTATATAAGTTCTTTATATATTTTGGATACTAACCCTTTATCAGATATATCATTTGCAAATATATTCTCTCCCATTTCATAGGCTGCTTTTTATTTATTTTATTTTACTTTTTTAAGTTTTGCAGACAGAAGCAACCTGGCTGTTCTTAATGCTTAATTATTTATTTTGAGAGAGAGAGAGAGATAGAGCATGAGTGGGGGAGGGGCCGAGAAAAAGGGAGAGAGAGAATCCCAAGCAGGTTCTGTGTTATCAGTGCAGAGCCCGACATGGGGCTTGAAACCATGAACCATGAGATCATTACCTGAGCAGAAATCAAGAGTAGGATGCTCAACCAACTGAGCCACCCAGATGCCCTGAGCATGGCTGTTGTTTATTACTTTTCCTTTGGACTGAGAGAGGAACCAGTACAAAGTCCTTCTGGAGACCCAAGCCCCACAGCAAGACCAGGGGGCAAGAGGGGCTGGGCCAACAGGAAGCCCTGCTGCAGTGTTTCCATTGCAGAGAAATGCTCCTGTACCTTTGTTGTCTTGAAGTTTAAAGGACTTGTTTCATTGTGACCAGGGAGCCAAGGGGAACCCTGTGCTGACTATGGAGAAATCTCAGGTTCACATTGCCTAATAGGTACAGATGAGGGTCAGGAGGATGAAGATGGCCAAAGAGCAACATGTTCTACCAGTTCTCCTGCTGAAGCAACTTTAGTTTCTTCTCATAGTTGGAGGCTTTGTTCATCAGGCTGTTTTTCTCCTTCTCTAGAGACTTCTTGGCCGTTTGGGCTTATCTCTGCCTCAGAGCCTAGAGTTTACAGCCTCCAGGTGTCTACTACACTGTGACACCTTCTCCTCCATCTCCTCCATCTCTAGAGCAATGCCCAGATTCTCCCACTTCTTTTTTATCATGCTACTTTCCAGGATCCCCCAGACATTATTGGACACCCATGGGTTGCCATTTTAGTTTTGTTATTTCCCTCACTGTGCAGAAGCTTTTTATTTTGATGTAATCCCAATAGTTTATTTTTGCTTTTGTTTCTCTTGCCTCAGGAGACATATCTAGAAAGAAGTTGCTATACAGACAATGTCAAAGAAGTTACTGGCTATGTTATCCTCTAGGATTTATATGGTTTCAGGTCTCACATGTAGGTCTTTAATCTATTTTTAATTTATTTTTATGTATGGTGTTAGAAAGTGGTCCAATTTCATTCTTTTGCATGTTACTGTCTGGTTTTCCCAACACCATTTGTTGAAGAGACTGTCTTTTTCTGATTGGATATTTTTTCCTGCTTTGTCAAAGATTTATTGACCATATATTTGTGGGTTCATTTCTGAGTTTTCTATTCTGTTCTACTATTCTAGTCTGTTCTACTAATCTATGTGTCTATGGATTGTATGTTTTGATACTTGCTATGTTAGAAACTAAAATTGAGGAAAAGTTAAAATACTTATTAAATAATTTATTGAGAGTAACAATAATAAACCCATTATATGACAACATAAATGATGTATTTTTTATGAAATGTTCACTGGTTTCTCACATTACTACCACACTCACAATACTTCTGACACAAGATGTGTGGAATATTTCTTGCTCCACATCAAGAAATTCTCTGTGACCTCAGCTGGCTGTCCTATAATTCAGTTTAATTCCAACATAAAAGGAATTAGCGCAAACCCCACAGATTAAGGAATTAGTCCCATGAGACTGCCCCACACCTTAGAAGCCAATTGCAAGTAGTAAGCCCCTGGGTTATCCAGTTTCTGTCTACAAATTGGCTACAAATTGGACATTCCCATGACCTCCCTCTTGGACTCAATTATTTGCTAGAACAGCTCACAGAACTCAGGAAAACACTTACTTCTATTTGCCAGTTTATCATATGATAAAGGATATGATAACATTAATAACCAGATGAAGAAATATGTATGGCCAGATCTGGAAGTACAGGAGCCTCTTTCCCTGTGGAATTAGAGTACATCATTCTCCCAGTATATGAATGTTTCCACCAACCTGCAATTTTGGGATTTTTATGGAAACTTTCTCAGGTGGCATGATCAATTATTAATTCCACTTCCAGCCCCTCTCTCCTCTCTGGAGAATGGAAGATAGGGCTGAAAATTCCAAACTTGATCATGGCTTGATCTTTCTGATGACAAGCCTATATCCAGAAGCCATCCAGAAACTCACTCAGGGTCATCTCATTAGAACAAAGGATATCCAGGCAATTCCAAGAGATTTAGGATCTCTGTTTCAGGAACCAGGGTCAAAGATAAAATATTAGAACAAAAGATACTCCTAGTGCTCTAATCGCTTAGGAAATTATAAGAGTTTTAGGAGCTCTGTGCTGGGAACTGGTCAAAGACTAAATGTTACCACCAAAGGTTCTCCTAGCATTGCTATTTACAAGTGTTTTAGGAGGCTTGTTTCAGGAAATGGGGATCATCTATCTATCTATCTATCTATTCATCCATCCATCTTTCTATCTTTTTATCTTATTGTTTCACACTCAGCCACCTCTGTGCTGGTTCATTTGGCTCCTGAAAAAGAGATCAAAGTGAAAATAAAATAATTCATGGGTTAAAAAATATGGATGATCCCAACAAGGCCAATCTGGATACTACTACTGAATGCCCTGAATGCCCAATCTATCAGTATATCCAAGAAGACTAGCTAGTCATCTGCTGCAAGAACAGTTACATTGGAAACCATCCATTATGGATTGGGAAATGATTTGTTCTCATTTGGGCTGCACTTACATAGCATATGGATTTGCACTGACTTCCTAAGACGCATCTACCAGCAATACTATCATTCTATCTGAATGTCTTATTCACCACTGTAATATCCTAGACTACACTGCTTCTAATTCAAGAAATTTATTTTGCAACAAAAAAGAAAAAAAAAAGTCTAGTAATGAGCCTATTCTGAAGCAATTCACTGGCTTTACCATCACTAAGAAAAAGTTGGACTGATATATATGGTCTGCCTTTTTGAGAAATTAGTTATAAAGCCAGTTAAGAGATGTTTTCTGACATACAATGCTTTTTTCCCATAATCAAAGTAGAGTGACTGAGAAACATATGATGGAAATGTGATATGTGCTTTTCAGTACAACATATAATGAACCATTCAGAGGATGCTTGCTTACTAATAATTTGACTTTAGAAACTTCAGGTGTAGTAGTCTTCATACCCAAGAAGGAATCTTTCTTTAGAAGATGATACAATACTTCATTTTAATTGTAGATTTGAATTGCCACATAGCATTTTTGGCTCCTCATGATTGTAGTGAGCCATCAGACATAGAAGGGGCAATTCTTCCCTTCCCCCTATGTCTGTTAGGATACTTACTCTTTTTTTTAAGTTTTATTGTTGAATTATAGTTGACATATCAGGTACTTAATCTTGACGTTAATGGAGAAATTGATATACTAGTATATAAGGGAGATAAGAAGTGTTTATGGAACACATGGCATATTCTGAAGTTCCTCCTCCTACTGCTGTGTTGTGAAGCAATATAAAAACTCACATATACACTGGGTGTTGTATGGAAACCAATTTGACAATAAGTTTTATATTAAAAAATTAAATAAATAAAAAATATTTCTGAAACCTTTAAAAAGAAAAGAAACTCACATATACATAGGGCAGCCAAATGTCCTGGTTTGCCTGAGACTGTCTTCATTTATACATCTTATTACTAACATAATTACTAATATCACTCTCATAGTCAAAAGTTTCTCAGGTTAAAATATAAAGTATATTATGATCTTAATCACATTGTGAATCTTCAGAATTTGTGATATGGATTGCCCCACTAGTAAAAGACTCCCAAAAACTAGGTCTTAGTTGAGGACAAGAGGAATGTTGAATGAGCAGTGGAGAAAATGTTAAATATACCAACCCAGCTTTGTGGCCAGCTGCAGAAATGAGAACTCTAGAACCTACTTGTTTTCTTTCTTGCTCTCTTTTATCTATCTATCTATCTATCATCTATCTATCCAACTCTCCATCTAGATATGTATTATCTATAGACATATATCTCCATCTATATATGTGGAAAGAGCTTTAGATATATACATATAGTATAATATATATAATATATAAATGATATAGACAGATATAGATATAGATGTATCTTGATATGCAGATAAACCTAGCTAATAATTTATCTAATATATATGTATGTGGGTATAATGTATTTTTTCCTACCATCTTCCTATGGCATGATGATTGTGATTAACTATAACTTAGTGCAAACTTTTCTAGCTGTAAAGATAGGATTGAAGTTAATTCTAATTCCTAGAAGAAATAATAGATGGAGCTTGGGCCATCCATTTGTAAGAAAAGGTAAGTGCATTTTCAATTATTTGAAGATTTGTGTTCTGTCAGGAAGCAGGTTCTTTCTGACATTGTTAATTATTGAAAAATTAAGTATGGGAAGAAGTATAGGGGAACTTCTTAAATATGTAAAGATATGTATATGTGGAAATAGAAACATATGGTCTTTTTGTCTCCAATAGTTGCTTACGAACTAAATGAACTTAACAGAATTTAATGAAAACAAAAACAGTTATTATTAATGGCATACCTTTTTTTACTCATCTTAACAAAGATTTTGCTAACCATTGTTTATTCTGTGGCCTGGCACATAAAAATTTGCATAATAAAATACATCATGAAAAACTATGGAGAAGGAAAGGAAGAAGAGAAGAGATATTCAGTGACATGATTTTCCTCTAATAGCTGAAGTTTCCACAAAGGAATTCACTTATTTGATGGATTTGAAGTAATAGAGGAACTGTGCATGGTCTTGAATTCAACTTGGACATCCTATGTCATTCCAGTCACACAGAAGCTAAGTAAACTCCCAAATATTCCATTTTAATGTCTATTGTTTGTTGCTCTATGGAGTGAAGGCTGAAACATAAAAAGTACTTGTGTCATTCCACACTTAGCCAGGCATAGCTAAAGGGAAAGAATAACTCAATTTGAAAATTGATCTCAGAACTCAGCTAGGACTAAAAGCTGATTCTGGGTAGGGTAGCCTTCTGGTGAGGGCTTAAAAAGTAGGAGACAGCATAGAGTTTAGAATCCTGACATGACAAACAGTGACAGAAGATTATACCTTAGTTCAGATAATAGGATCATTTTCATAAAATCCAAAGAATTAATATATACAGAATAGTTCTGACAAAGTAGAATTAAATATTAAATTAGTAAGAAAGGGATACCTGAAAACAAAACATTTTGGGAAAAACCCCCAAAACACTCCTAAATATCACTAGGTCAAAAATAACATTACAGAGAAAATTTTCCACAATATTTTCAACTGAATGATAGCAAAACAAAACAAAAGAAAAAAAAAATCCTTCCTCCTATTAGTTTTTTTTTTTAATAGCTTTACTATAGTATAATTGAAAAATAATTTGTTAGGTGAGACCAAAGCAGCATTTAGTCTTGGGCTAATTATTTCCCACTACTGAAGCAAGACCCTTCTGGGTTTTCTACCCAATGCCTTGTGAAGCATGAAGGTTTCCAGGATGACTTACAGAAACAAATATTATTCTTCTACCTGTGTCAACACCAGCCACTCTTACCTCCCTGGTCTTGGTTAGTTTCCTCACGCAATTCACTAGGCAGCTGTCCGCTGAATAGGTGAGGAGAATCCTCTATAGACCTCCAGAATTCTCTCCCTCTGAATTTCTCTTTTGTCTGGTGTGCTATGAGCATCAGCCACCTCTGTCTCCCTGGACTCTCTCAGATCTGTCTTCTCAACTAAGAGATTCACAGCCTTGGCTTCAGTTCCACCTTTTAGAGCTGTGGCTTAGAAACTCTTTAGGGCAGTCAGCTGGAACTATCATTTTATTTTTCAGTTCACAGGGATCCCTGCCCTTCATCACTGATGTACAGTGTCCTAAAAGTTATTGTTTCATATATTTTGCCCTTAGGGTAGAGGAAGTGCACTTGTTTCAGGTGATAAGGTAAACACTATTCCTATTGCAATACTTTAAATTGGTTAGAAGCAAAAGACCACCTTCCATTAGTTTTAACGAAATAAAAAATGAATTACTAACTAGATACAAAATTTTGTATTGTGTGCTCTGATTCAAAACAATTTTAAGATACATTCAAGAAGTTTAATCTCTTGTAAGGAATATAAAGCATGAGGGTTAATCATTGAAATGCAAAGGCAAAAAAGGATAAGCACCAAATCAATGGGATAAAGGGATATGAAAGTTTAGATATGAAAGATTGTTCTCAGCTCATAGCAGTAGGGAAAGTTTAATAGAAGAAAACACTTTTGAGGTGGATGGAAACCATAGGACAACCAGGAGAGGTAGAATAGTGGTCATTACAAAGTAAAGATAGACTGGTAGAAAGCCAGGAAGAATATCAGGTGACAGACACAAGAGTAGCAAATTCTATCAAACATTTATGAAAGAAGTAATAAAAGTCTTTAACAAACTCTTTCAGAAAATACAGGAGGAGAAAGCCCTCCCCGACTCATTTTATGAGGTGATTATAACTCTGATACCAAAACCTGGCAAAGATAGTGCAACAAAAGAATATTACAAACCAATATGTGTCATGAATATTGACATAAAAATCCTCAAAACAGCATTAGCAAATTAAATTCAGTGATATATAAAAAGAATATTTTATGACCAGTGTTGTGTACCCCAGAAATACAAGGTTTATTCAGCAAGATTTATTTCAATTTATTAATTGAAAAATCAATTAATGTAATTCACTGCATTAATAAAAAAAAAAGGAAAAAGTATACTAGTTTCTCAACAGATCTAGAAAAAGCAATTGACAAAACTCAACACACATTCATGAGGAAAATCCTTACAAACCAGGGAAATACCTCAGTCTGATAAAGGGCATCAAAAATTCCTTTAGCATATAACATTCTAAGGAATAAAAAAGGGAACACTTTACCCATGTGAAAGGAAAGGAGGAAAATATGAATGTCATTAAGTGCGTATGAGTGTGTTCAATATTATTAGTTTTCTGGAAAATGTAAATTAAAATCACAATGAGTTACCATTACACATCCATCAGAATAGCCAAAATTACAAAGCAGCACAAACCTAAATTAGTGAAGATATGGAGAAATTGGCACACTACCAGTGGTAAAGTTGGTATTCTATCAGTGGCAAAACCACATTGGTAAAGAGTTTGCTGTTTCTTAAGAAGTTACACCTGCCGTATAATCCAGAGATTCCATTCTCATGTATTCACCTACAAGATTTGAAAATGTATGTTTGTACAAACATTTACTGATGGATATTCACAGCAGCTTTACTTATAATGGCCCAAACTGAAATCAATAGGGGGATAGATAAATAAATTGTAGTATATTCATACAAGGGAATAATACTGAGCAATAAAAATAGCCTGTTGATAAATGAAGCACCATGGAAAAATATGCTGAGTGAAAGCAAGCTGAACACAAAAGGGTACATTCTCTAATAACCCATTTGTATGAAGCTTAAAACAGGCAAAGCTAATTTATGGTGATAGAATGTTGAGCAGTGATTGGTGAACATACTGGGAGGGGAATAAATGAGCTTTTGGAGGGGGTATAAATGTTTGGTATCGTGATAGCAGGGTGAATTATATAGGTGTAAGCATTTATCAAAATGCATTGAATTATACGGTTGAAACCAGTACACCTCACTTTTATGTACTATACCTCAATTTAAAATAAACTAATAGAAAAAAATGACACAAATATTTTCATGAAAATGTTATATATATATATGTATACATATGTACATATATATGTATATATATACACATATACATATACATTTCTGATATATTCCAAAGAAAGTAAGAAGTCCCTATATTGGATTGAAGCCTGTGACAGTACTTTCAAACATAAAGAAGTGCTGGATGCCAAATTTTACTTACAGAAATCATTGAGAACCGAGCCGAAGATTTATATTATGATGTTCCATCAAAATAAGACCCACAGATTCTTTCTGAACAGGAAGTATCTTGTTAAAGTAATGTTTTTAGATAAGTATGTACAGTTGCAAGGGCATGTGTAGAGACTAGAATTAGGTAGAAAGGGATCTCTGCTCTACAAAACTACAACACATAGCTTCCTGTAAAGGAAAATCAGGCTGCTGGACAACTGCAAGCTGCAAAGTCCAAGGCCAAGGAAACAGTGCAGTGTATGAGCATCATGGAGCATAAACAAGTCCAAGGACATTCTTTCAGTGAATGAAGGACTCTATTTATTATTGAAATCTAGGAAAAGGATGGGTAATGGGCTAAAGCCAGAAAGTATTCACACAGGAGCAGCCAGTCTATATCTTAACCACATAAGCATTGAATTAGCCTGGAGGCACAGAGTCAACACCCAATTACTGAGGCAAGTGCAAAGAGAAGAGACATTGCAGTGCATTGAATTTAAATGCCTAATAAATAGAGATGCCCTTGCCTTTTCAAAAGATGCAATTAAGGACCTTCAGTTCCAGTAACCACATGCTCTGGAATTAAAATGGTTCTCTTTTATTTTTTTTTTCTACAGATGGTAGATGTTCCAGCACATGCTTCCTTCTAATACATTTTAAAAAGAGATTC
The DNA here is from genome assembly GCF_046562875.1 of Panthera onca. Taxonomy (NCBI): domain Eukaryota; kingdom Metazoa; phylum Chordata; class Mammalia; order Carnivora; family Felidae; genus Panthera; species Panthera onca. The sequence continues at coordinate 63,681,417 of NC_138350.1, forward strand.
AGTTCACCATTCAATCCATAGACAAGTATGGAGCATAGTTGCAATAAAGTCAATTCTGTGGGTATATAGGGGGCAGAGGGTTGATTAAAAATGATAATGATCAATATTATTCCTCCATGAAAATACAAAACATATTTGAGTTGAGGTGACAAAACTCATAGTTAATCTGTTTGGTGTTTGTTTGTTTGTTTGTTTTTTAACAAACTACATAGCCAAATGAATTGTCCTTCTAACAGTGTCTTTGAAGCTGAATGTCTATTTCATCATTAGACCATTTTGAAACACCTTTAATAATTGTGCCAAGAACCTATGACATGTGATTTTACTAAGTATTCTGAAGAATTACAAATTGTGACTCTTTGAAGTGTCTGGGTTTTTTTAAGCAGTAAATAGTTCCTTCAATATAGATATTACAGATAAAGAACAAGGTAATCCCATTATGGTTTTAAAAAGGGGGAAGAAAGGGAAAGAAGGTGTTGAGACAAACCAGTTTCCTTGTATGGAATATGTTCAGGCTCTGAAGAGAAATCCATTTTTAAAAAATGAGAAACTGTCCTATCAAATGTCTGGATGTTTCCAAATACCCAGCTGTTTGGCATTATGCAGTTCCTTCATCCGGTTGATTGAACAGTGAATGTTTCATTGTACATCTGCCTGTTTACTGCTGTGTAAACACTATCATTAGCTTTGTTATCATCACTGCTACAATCTGACCACCTAAATAAATCCTCACATATACAGTTCATTAATGTTTTATACTTTTCCAAGGATTACTTATCTTCTGCAATCTTATCTTATCCTACAATCTTAAGTAAGTGTGTCAGGTATGACTTGACCCACTTTCCAAATAAGACACGGTCAGGGCCTTGATTTCACTCACTGGAAATTTGTGCAGGTTAGGAAAGAGGACAAGGAGATTGATGCCTGAGCTGTGAAGGAGTCCTGCCTCCCTGCTGATTTCCATATTGTCCCCTATGACTGACTTCCAGGGAGGATCATCTCAGGAATGGTCCTGTTCCACACATGTGCTCCAAGTATTGTTCTCTCTCTGTTAAAATTTCATCCCATTGTCCTCAAGAACTAATTTTTCCCTTTGCATGAGAGAGAACTGAACATAAAAAATATTTTCACCTATATCTCCTGTAGGCAGATAAATCATTGGAACTTTTCATTCTCTTATTTCATACTCTGATCTCTTTTGAAATTGCTTCTAAATCATTTTTATCACATAATTACAAAATATTGTTCTTTTTGACTTAGGTATCTGAATAAGCCAACACTCATGTTTATTATTCTACTTAGGAGGAGAATTCCTTCTTGGGGATGGAGGGCAAAGAAAATTTAAGATTATGTATTGGAGTTAGTTCTCTTGAGTAAAAGAGCACCATGCTTTTTTATAGCATAGAAATATTTTTGCAAGTGAAATCATATAATAGTTACAGACCACATCAGTAGCTTCTTGTTAATTCAGTAATAAACAAAAGTCACAGAGGATCAAAGTTATTTGCTCTAAGATCTCCTAGAATGGAACATACATAATTGGGGATATAAATTGAGTGCCTCTGCCATGCTTCACCTTTACTCCACCCTTCTGTTTTCTGTTTAAGCCTGTCCATTCTCTGTCATAGATTTGTTATAGGCACAGTTTTAAAATTTAATTTTGCTAAATCTGGAACATCCATCTAGTAAATATTCAATTTAATTCTCAAAGGTATTTTTAGTTAACCACTGTTCTTTACCTTTAATGTCTAACTCTTTAGCCTAAATTTGCACTTAAACTTTCTCAAATCATATCCTGTACATCATATAAGCTCTTTAAAAAACAGCATGATAAATCTTATTGAGAGGGTGAGGGGGATTTAGTTCTAATCCATGTAACTAGCTGAATATACACATAAGTTTAGTTCCAAAATATAGAAAGATTTCCAACTAGCAACCCAGTGATAAAACATAATACTACCTTTATATAACAAAGGTATACCTCAAGCTGTACTATGACCATAGGAAGCCCTCAATGATTGCACCCTGCATTTGATGGACAGAGCTTAGGGAATAAAATTATATTAAATAAGTAAAATTGCTAAGATTTTATGAGTACTGATTCTGAGAGACTAACTGTCCTCATGACAAGCCTACTTTCCCTTATAAAGAGGAAAGGCAACTTGTCCAGCATCACTCCGTTGTTAGGTGGTGACAGGCTTATACTCTGAAATACAATGCTATACTGCCTCCCTCTTAGAAAAGAGACTGCCATTAGTACATCTGCTCAGGTTCTTATATATTTCTCCTAATTTTCCCACATAGTTTTTACTGGAATTCATAGAGCTTGTCCCCAGTGCCAGAGTATGCATCAGAGACAGAATTTGAACATAACTTATGAACTAATGCAATGTTTTGTGTATCCATTTGAGAAACATTTATAAAGTGCATACTATGTTCCTGGCACATGTAGGTGAACATTCTGAAAGGAAAGTGGGTGTACAGTTAGTCACAATACAATGCAACGTGGGTGATCACAAACCAGAGAGGAGCTTCAGCAGAGGATGGAATGAAGTCTCATGTGTCATAGAGCCTTCATGTCCACACTCAATGTCTACTTTCATTCCCTTTAGCACACTTGCCAAACTATTTCTAATTCTCCAAGCTGGTAATCCTGCCTCTGCTCTTTTTTTTTTTTTTCCTAAATTCTAGGTCCTCTACCACAAGCTTTTCAATTCTCTTCTTTCCCTCTGACCATCACTATATCACCACCAGTCTTTCTTTCCTATTTTTAATTCCTGTTTACCCTTCACCCCAGCTATGGATAATAACCTTGCCCATCTCCTCCAGGTCCTCCAGGATCTGGCCTCATAATTGCTTCTTCTGATTATTTCCCCTCAGACTAAAAATATACCCCAAGTATCTCATATGCTTAAAAATGAAAAACACAACAGCGATGATAAACTTTCATCTAGCCAGCTGAACTATTACTTTTCTATATATTTTTTTCTTCTCCAAGAAGCATACCCACAGAAGTGACTGCTGCCACTTCTCTCTCCATTGCACTTTTAATTCAAATCAAACTACACCAAGACTCTCTTTTCTCATCAGTTCAAATCCAATGTATTGTCCTCAGCCTCCATTCTGTTTTACACTTCATATACATGTCACTTTGACCCAATTCCTTCCTCCTACTGCCTTCATATTCCTAAATTCCGTTAAATTTCTCTCAAGCAGTATTTTCCTGACTGATTCTAATGTATCCTCGGCACTCTTTAAATATCATTCTAAATATTTTTCTCTACCCCAAATTAAATATTGCTTCTGCTTAGAATGGACTTCCTGTTATCTGTCTGCTCAAATTCTGTGCATCATTCAAGGTCCAAAGTGAGTATCATCCACTCTGTAAATACCCTGTTTTCTCTTCACCAAAATTTAGTGCTTTCCTCTGTGCTTCCATAACACTTAGTAATATTTTTCACATTTGACTTTTGTTGCTGTTTCTTAAATTATGACACTTCAAAAGTAGAGAGAAAAAAATGTAACAACACTTATGCCCCAACAAATATTAACATTTTCTATATTTGTTTCAGATACATTTTTTAGGAAAAAATAAACATATGACAAAACCCTCTGCTTTCTCAGAGAAAAACCACTGTCTTACAATGATTCTACTTAGAAGTAATAGACTATCTGTTCTATGTTTTGAATGCCTACATGTATGTATGTATGTTTATATATATTTATAGTACACATATAAATGCATGTATATATATATGTGTGTGTGTGTATATGTATAATATACCCTTAAATATGTAATACTGATGTCTCTGTTTAATTTTTTTCTATAAAGTGGTGCTGCACATATACTTTATAACTGTTTTTTTGTGAAACATGTTTACTAATTTTTATAGGTTGATATGGTATAAAGGGATCATTAATTTTAAATCTACATAGGAATTCAATCACACCTACCCATTCATATATCAATGGACATTAAGGATTTTATTGTTTTTGTTTGTTCCATTTTACTCTTACAAACATTGCTAGGATAAACATTTTGTATTTGTTTTTTGGGGTATATGTGCAGATATTTTTGTATAGTGTATCTAGAGTGACCACAAAGTCTTCATATACTGATAGGAAGTGATTTGAATGCTCTCTTCTATTCTAAATGTAAAGTTGATTTTTCTCATCTGATCTTGCAGACACTTCCCCTGGAAGTCATTAAGACAGTTCCTAGTAGCTCTTTTCAGATCATCGTATGAGCAAGGATCTCATGTATGGAGACTATGTAGTTGCTGTGTACAATGGAAGGGCATTGTTGAATCATTATTAAATGTTGCTAAATAGATTGGTCCTATTCAAACTCCCAAAAGGAATACATAAAAGTTCCCTTACTCTAAGTCATTGCCAAGAATTTGTATAGTCAGATTTTTAATTGTTTTGCCTGATGAATTACACAATTTATGAATCTCATTTGTTAGTGAGTTATTTTAGTTAGTAAGAATTTCACTTGGTGTAAGTGAAAATTAGCATTTTTTGTATATATATTGGCAATAACTATCTATATCTTAAGGCTTGTCTATCCATAATCTTTGCCTACTTATACCATGCTATTGTTTACTACTGAATTCCAGAACTTCTGTGTAGAGTCTGTACTAACACTTTGTACTATGTATAAATATGTACTTTCCTCTGTAGTATATCACATTGGTAATGTCATTCTGTCTTCATTTAAATGCAGTCAAATACATCAAAATATTTCTATATGATTAGACATATTTAAGTAATCATCTTGAATGTGATCGTTCTGAAGATATTTGGTAATAAATTATGTTATTTTATGTATTTTATAAAATTTTGAAGGTTTTTTTTTACACTTACATTTTTGGGGTCCTTGGGTGGCTCAGTTGGTTGAGTGTCCAGCTCTTGATTTTGGCTCGGGTCATGGTCTCATGGTTTGTGGGATCAAACCCTACATCCGGGTCTGTGTTGACATCACAGATCCTGCTTGGGATTCTTTCTGTCCCTCTCTCCCTGCCCCTTCTCCTGTTTGTGCACTCCCCCCCTCTCAAAATAAATAAATAAAACATTTTTAAAAATTTTACATTTAGGTTTTTAATGCGTCTAGATTTTACGTTGTTAAGATACAAATAAGTTGATTTGGGTTGGAGATAAAAGAATAGAAAAAGAATGGCAAATTATACTTTCATTTTACTGTAATCCATATCTCTATGAAAATCTTCCTTAAATAACAATAAGCATGTATTACTTTATCTTTTTAATAAAAATGAGATTAATATCCAAGCATTCATTTCCGAAGTCAGTAATATCAAACACATTAACAATGTTGATTCTTGATGCCCTGAAGAGAAGAAAAAAAATTAAATACTGTTCAATTGTAAGAGTTACACAACTGCTACAGAAAAGATGGGGGAAATTTTATGTGTAATTTCATCAGTGGGGGTGAAAAAAGATCACTGCAAGTCACTATATAGTCTTTTTCTTTTTTAAATTTTTTTTTCAACGTTTTTTATTTTGGGACAGAGAGAGACAGAGCATGAACAGGGGAGGGGCAGAGAGAGAGGGAGACACAGAATCGGAAACAGGCTCCAGGCCCCGAGCCATCAGCCCAGAGCCTGACGCGGGGCTCGAACTCATGGACCGCAAGATCGTGACCTGGCCGAAGTCGGACGCTTAACCGACTGCGCCACCCAGGCGCCCCTATATAGTCTTTTTCAAATAGCAGTGACAGTGATCATAATCAAAATATCCAAGGGGCTCCTGGGTGATCCAGTTGGTTAAGTGTCCAACTTTGGCTCAAGTCATAATCTTGTGGTTGGTGAGTTTGAGTCCCACCTCAGGCTCTGCGCTGACAGCTCAGAGCCTGGTGCCTGCTTCAGATTCTGGATCTCTGTCTCTCTCTGCCCCTCCCCAGCTCGGGCTCTGTCTCTCTGTCTCTGTCTCTCAAAAATAAATAAACATTTAAAAAAATTAAAAATCCAAGTAATTTTGTATGCTTCATTCCTGAAATACAAATTTTTAAAAAAATTTCTATTCATTTATTGTGTGATGACTGTGAATGTTTTCCAGAAGATGGGTCCACGTCAGCTAAGTACTATATCATAGATTTTTTTTTTTACATCTACCTTCTCCATCATATGTAATGTCCTTGAGAACAGATAAAAGAGTTTGGGAATTTTTGGAAAAGCCAAATTTCTGAGTGGAGTGAACATACAATGTAGGTGCTCAATAGTTTCTTAGCTGATTAGAACTGAAATCCTTTGTACCCATAAACAATGGGGCTTATAGAAGTAGGACAATGAGCTATCTCAGACCAAGGATAAGAAGATTCAACTCTATAAGAATTGTTTTTATTGTTTTATAAATTCTTCTTTGTTTTCGTTCACATTCTTGGAATTTAAATTACTTTCCCCACTAGAACCCCCACAGTCTAGCTACATTCTACCTTTCTGGAATATTTCTAACTCACTAAGAATCCAAACAACATCTACTGCTCCTAATTCTCTGAAACTATAGAACTCCACATATAGATCCTTAGTTTTTCTACTATATTCATTTGTTCCTCCTGAAATAGACCTATGATAGAGTAGTTCCCAATTCCATTCTACCATGTGCAAAACTCACTCAACCTCCATGGTTAGTTTTGTCAAGCATGTGTTTACCAATTACCATACTTTTCAGTGAAAAAGAAAGACCGTTGAGGATGATACTTTCCACAATTAAAAAACTGAAAAAAAAAAGGTAACTGGAAAGCCTAGTTGTTATCTTTATTCAGATATTCATCTTCTTAGGGTCTCATTTTATTTACATAAAATGAGAAAGATTGGAATACTCACTCTTATAGACCATTTCTAGAAGTAATATTCTATCCAACTACTCATTTAAGAGCTTGCTTTCATAATTTCCCATGTACTGTATGTTTACTTCACATTTTTATTGATCTTTCAGTTGTTTTCATTGTAACATACTCATGTGTCATGCTATTCCTGATTTATTGCAAATGTTAGTTATATAAAGTCAAATAGAGCTATTGCTCTTAAAGGTCATGTTCCCATGCAAAATTCCTTCTTTTCACAAATACCTTTCTAGAGAAGTCCATTTATTCATGTAGATGTGGCCAATTATTACAACAGAGAGACAAATAAACCCAAACGAGCTGTTTGCACTTACACAATCACCAAGAATGAGTTGCCTGCTGCGCTCCTGGAAAATCTTGATATACTATTTTGTGATTGTTTCCCCAAATTCAATAAGATTTTTCTGTGAAATACTAGTACCTGGGCTGAATTGCATATTAATTTATAAACACAAATTATGCAGAAATAGAATTACTGTATTTTTATTCTTTGACTAGGTCATTTTTCTCTCTTAGCCACAATACCTTGGAAGAAAAAAAAAGGGATTTTTACAGAATGAAATTCTTTCATAAAACTCATGATTCCTCATATTTTTTTATACTATGGATTAAATATTTTCATACATCTTTCTTATACATTAGGACATACATAAAAATGCATGTTGATTTTAAGTGACAGAAATGAACCTCTTTATTTTAAAGTAAGATTATTGCAAAAAGTTCCATAACATTTGACATATAAAGAAAGTATTTATTTTCCTTGGATAAAAGAATACCTGAATGAATGAAGAGCTTTACTATGTTCAAAAATAGACCTAATTTCCTAAAAATATCCATTTTTACTAAATTAATCTATAAATTTGATACATATCAAAAATAATTGTGAAAGAAAATTTTTTTCTTTTTTTTTCAATATATGAAATTTATTGTCAAATTGGTTTCCATACAACACCCAGTGCTCATCCCAAAAGGTGCCCTCCTCAATACCCATCACCCACCCTACCCTCCCTCCCACCCCCCATCAACCCTCAGTTTGTTCTCAGTTTTTAACAGTCTCTTATGCTTTGGCTCTCTCCCACTCTAACCTCTTTTCTTTTTTTTTCCTTCCCCTCCCCCATGGGTTTCTGTTAAGTTTCTCAGGATCCACATAAGAGTGAAACCATATGGTATCTGTCTTTCTCTGTATAGCTTATTTCACTTAGCATCACACTCTCCAGTTCCATCCACGTTGCTACAAAAGGCCATATTTCATTCTTTCTCATTGCCACGTAGTATTCCATTGTGTATATAAACCACAACTTCTTTATCCATTCATCAGTTGATGGACATTTAGGCTCTTTCCATAATTTGGCTATTGTTGAGAGTGCTGCTATAAACATTGGGGTACAAGTGCCCCTATGCATCAGTACTCCTGTATCCCTTGGATAAATTCCTAGCAGTGCTATTGCTGGGTCATAGGGTAGGTCTATTTTTAATTTTCTGAGGAACCTCCACACTGCTTTCCAGAGCGGCTGCACCAATTTGCATTCCCACCAACAGTGCAAGAGGGTTCCCGTTTCTCCACATCCTCGCCAGCATCTATAGTCTCCTGATTTGTTCATTTTGGCCACTCTAACTGGCGTGAGGTGATATCTGAGTGTGGTTTTGATTTGTATTTCCCTGATGAGGAGTGACGTTGAGCATCTTTTCATGTGCCTGTTGGCCATCCGGATGTCTTCTTTAGAGAAGTGTCTATTCATGTTTTCTGCCCATTTCTTCACTGGGTTATTTGTTTTTCGGGTGTGGAGTTTGGTGAGCTCTTTATAGATTTTGGATACTAGCCCTTTGTCCGATATGTCATTTGCAAATATCTTTTCCCATTCCGTTGGTTGCCTTTTAGTTTTGTTGATTGTTTCCTTTGCTGTGCAGAAGCTTTTTATCTTCATAAGGTCCCAGTAATTCACTTTTGCTTTTAATTCCCTTGCCTTTGGGGATGTGTCAAGTAAGAGATTGCTACGGCTGAGGCCAGAGAGGTCTTCTCCTGCTTTCTCCTCTAAGGTTTTGATGGTTTCCTGTCTCACATTCAGGTCCTTTATCCATTTTGAGTTTATTTTTGTGAATGGTGTGAGAAAGTTGTCTAGTTTCAACCTTCTGCATGTTGCTGTCCAGTTCTCCCAGCACCATTTGTTAAAGAGACTGCCTTTTTTTCCATTGGATGTTCTTTCCTGCTTTGTCAAAGATGAGTTGGCCATACGTTTGTGGGTCTAGTTCTGGGGTTTCTATTCTATTCCATTGGTCTATGTGTCTGTTTTTGTGCCAATACCATGCTGTCTTGATGATTACAGCTTTGTAGTAGAGGCTAAAGTCTGGGATTGTGATGCCTCCTGCTTTGGTCTTCTTCAAAATTACTTTGGCTATTCGGGGCCTTTTGTGGTTCCATATGAATTTTAGGATTGCTTGTTCTAGTTTCGAGAAGAATGCTGGTGCAATTTTGGTGGGGATTGCATTGAATGTGTAGATAGCTTATGGAGGAAAGCAGCTAATTCTAAATATAATATGGAAGATCACAGACTCTTTCCAATTCAGGGTAACAAAAAGAGAAGACTTTCTAAGCTATCAAGACTTACAGTAAAGCTGCATAAATTACTTGTTATTGACAATAGGAAGCAAAATCAAGCAGTGGAACAAAGGGCATAAGAATAGACCCAGAAATTATGGATTTTGTAAATAAGACTAAAATACTTTTCCAAATCAGGAAGGAAAATAATAGACTATTCCTGATAAAATAGATTAACCAAAAACACAACTATGATCCTTACCTCATACCATGTACAAGAATAAATTCCAGATGGATTTAATATTTAAATACAACAATAAAATTTCTTAAAGGAGAAAATATATAGAATAACTTTATAACCTCAGATAGAAAGGGATTTTTGAAAATAAGATGGAAAATGTTATAGAATATAAGCAAAATTTCATATTTTATTACATTAAAATATAATTCTTAAGTACAGCAAAATAGCATACCTGATTTTAAAATTAAAACTACACACAAGGAAAATTTATTTACAAATATTCATATGGCAAAATATGAGAATCCACAACATATAAAGAGCATCAACAAACCAATTTAAAACATGCAAACACTGAGTAGAAAAGAAATTAAGTAATGGAGATTAAGAGACATTTCAAAGAAAAAAATTATTAATAGCCAATAAATGCAAATAAATATATTCAACTTCACTTGTAATCTCTAAATGATTTTAAAACAATAGATGCCAATTTATATTAATTTGTTTGGCTAAAATGGAAAGAGGGGAACAGAAGATCATTATTAGGCAAACACTGCAATAATAACTCTTTTGGACAAGATGCATTAATAGATGCTAAAAAATAGGTAAAATTTTGAAGAGAAACAGATCTTGTACAATCTTAGAGTATCTCCCTCAAGGTATTTATTAACTACAAAGTGAAAGAGTAATTTCACAGTGGAGAAACTTAAACACCACCTTACCCGAGTGATCAAGGTTAACAACACCAGTAATGATATGCTGATGTCATTAATCCCTTGATACTATGCACCATGGACATGTCAAGTCTGTGGCATTGTTGCCCACCACCCCCCAAAAAAAACCCCACATAGTCTCAGTCCAATCTTGATAAAACATGAGATAAACCCAAATTGAGGGATATACTAAAAAACAACAGATCAGTATTCTTCAGAACTGTCAGCACTAGGAAAAACTGTGGAAATGTTACAGACTGGAAAAGCCTAAGGAAAAATAGCAACTAAATGTAAGGTGGGATTCTTAATAGGATCTTAGAACAGAAAAAAGAGAAAAGATCAGAGGAAAAACTGGTGAAATTTGAATTAAGGTCTGTCGTTTAGAGAATTGTATTGTGCCAATGTTAGCTTCCTGGTTTTAATAATTGCAATATGGTTACATAAGATATTAATCTAAAAGGAAGCTAGATGAAGGACATATGGAAACTCATTTAATATTTTTGCAACTTTTCTGTAAGTATAAAATTATTTCAAAATTAAAAGTTAAAAAGAGATAATGAACTGCATGTAAAGAAACAAACTTTCATTAATTGTTGGGGAGAGTTTCAAGAGCAATTTTATAACACATGGGAAAGTTTAATATAAGCATACTCTTTAACCCAACACAGTCTCTTCCAGGCATATAGTTTAGGGAATTATTTTCAAATTTGAGTTGTAATCCATTAATGGGTAACTAAATTGATTTAGTGGTTACATTAGAATCTTTGAGAATTCAGAACATAACAATAGGAGAGAATAGAAGAGAAAAGATAATGTCAAAGTATATCACAGTAACAGAATTGTTTGGTGAATATAAAATTTGCGTATGTGTGTACTGTGCCAGCATGTACAGGAGACGAGAAGCACCTTAAACTTTTATATGAGTTGCATCTCTATTTCTGAGTGGTGAAAACCCTGCATGCAGGTACACCACACTGTTGTGTGTAAAGGATTTTGTTGTCAAATATATTTCTTATTGAGGATGGATATCAGCACCATTTGTCTAGAGAAGTTCTAGAACTTTTAAGAAATAGGTTAGAATAATTTGAAGGTGTGTCTGACAGAGTGAAAAATATTGGAAACAAATGTGGAGCTAAAAAAGAATGATTAGTCAAACTGCTATGTATGTAGACAGTGGAATATTATACACCAAAAATTGACAAATCTGTTCCATTGTCTGCTTTTGAAAATTTTTATTATAGCATGACCCCCAATTTTTTTATGTATTGTCTATATCTCCTTTTACCTCTAAAAGCATATTTGAGTAGCTCCAACACACAGTGGGTGATGTAAACTAAAATAGTTATTATCTTGCTCTTTACAGAAAAAATTTGTTGACCCCTGCTACATAAAAATAACAATAATAATAAAAGTGGAGCTACATATGTCCACATGGTTAAATCTAAAAAATACAATGTCCCATGGAAAACAGTTGCAAAATAATATGTCATTTTAGGACTTTTAAAGTGTATTTAAAGTATATAGTTTTATTATATTTATATAATAAATGTTTGTAATATAAATGTATAATATACATAAATATAATATTCATATGTGTACAATCAAATACATTAAATATATTATTATTTATGTACATAGTTTTTTTAAGTATATTTTGAGAGAGAGAAAGAGAGAGCATGAGGTGGGGAGGGGCAGAGAGAGAGGGGGAGAGAAAGACTCTCAAGCAGGCTCCACACTGTCAGCCTGAGCCTGGTACAGGGCTTGAACCTGGGAACCTGTCAGATTATGACCTGAGCTGAAATCAAGAGTCAGACAATAAACTGAATGAGCCACCCAGGTGCCCCTATAAATAGTTTAATTGTGAAAAACATTCATGTGTTAATTTTTCTACATAACAAATTACCACAAACATAATGGCTTAAAACAAAATCCACTTATTAGCTCACAGTTCTATAGGTCAGAAGTATGAACCTTCTGACTATAGGTCAGAAGGTGCTGGGTGACTGAATTCTTTTTTCAGGGTCTCACAAGATTGATATCAGGGTATTGGGTGGGGCTGCTGTCTTATATGAGGCTGGAGTTTCTTTCCAAGCTTATCCAGATTGTTGGACAATTATAGTTCCCTGAAGTATACAAAGAGGCTGTCGTTTTCTTGTTCTATTAGCTGGAGTTGTTCTTATTGTCTGCATTCCTTGCCACATGGCCCCTTCTATTCTCAAAGCCAGCAAGGGAGCATCCCCAGCACCACCACCATAACTACAGTTGAATCTTTATTACATTTTGAATGTTTTTAACCAGTCTCCTTGATTAGATCAGGCTGTTTGAGAATAAACTTTTTGTTAAAGGTCAGTTGATTTGGTACCTTAATTATATCTGCAAATTCCAATCACAGCAGCACATAGATTAGTGTTTGAATAATAGGAGAAGGTGAGTGTGTACCAGATGCTGGGAATCTTGGGAACCACCTTAGAATTCTGTCTATACAATGTTATAGAATGATAAAAACCATTTAATATTATTATTTACTCCACGAATGGTTAGATACAGACATATTTATTCTAAGAGGTACTTCGATGTCTTGAAATATATCTGTAATATTTCTTTCCTCAAATAAATGAAAGAAATATGGCAAATTATTAAAGTGAAATTGTGTTACATATTTAAGACATAGATGTGTATCAAAGTGTTCTTTATCTTCTGTATGTTTGAATTTTCCCAGTGAGATAAAAATAAATTTGTCCTCAAGCTTCATTTCAAAACCCTCCTCTCAGCTGAGCATTTTCAACATTTTCTTCATTCTTGTTTAACCAAAGCCCCTTTGTGTTCTCATAAGTCTCTTATCATCAGAGATAATACAATCGTTTCTGAACATCAAATGCGTGTCATAGACCATTTTTGTGCCATTTACATATATTTCCACTAATCAATATATGAAATCTGTAAGAAAGATATGAATATCTATAGGCCAAAGTTAAAAAAACAAAGTGAGACCCACTAAGTTGAGTTTCTGATATTTTCACAAGTGCAGGAGTTTGGTTGAATTGAAACACTTTGTATTTTCCACTTTATCTAACTTTGTTGTTAATAATCAGTGCCTGTGTCTTCCTTGGTACTAAACTCCAAATTCTTGAAGATACAGTGTCTTGCTTTATTTTTCTTCATAATTCATAGCACCTAAAACAATAATGTTCATATAACAGGTACACCTTTAATCGATTACATGGATTACATGTTGTAGGAGGGTTCTGAGCATCAGGTAAAAGGATGCACGAAAAGACTGAAATTCCTTTATAAATGGGACAAGTGTGGAGGTGGGGGCCGTGGAAGTGGGCAGGGAGTAGATAGAGGGTCACATTTTGAAATTGAGAGTCAATGAAAAATTCTGTTCTAATTCTGATGCTTGGAATCATACCCCCAAAAGATTGGAACATTGTGTTACTTTTTTAATGTTTATTTATTTTTAAGAGAGAAAGAGAGAGAGAGACAGAGAGGACATGAACACAGGAACAGGAGATAGGCAGAGAGGGAGGGGGACAAAGGATCCCATGTGGGCTCCGTGTTGACAAATCCAGTCTGGGGCTTGAACTCATGAACCATGAGATCGTGACCTGAGCCGAAGTTGATGCTTAACTGACTGAATCACCCAGGAGTCCCCACTGCATTACCTTTTAACAATGAGAACTTCTTTTCCCTGCCCTGTTCTAGAGGTTCATCAGCTGTTAACCTTTTGCTTCTTACATTTCACCACTTTGTTAGAATCTCAAATACTCAATTCTCCTTAGAAATAATTGTCAGGGTATTAACCATGAGTATTAATAACAACACTTACAAATTTCACAAAGAATTGGAACTTCAAAACAGCGCACCAAAACTCTCACTGTAGAAAATGTGCTGTGAGAAAATGTTTACATCTACAGATATTTAATCATATTCATTTTTGATGAACCAGATAAATAGTCATGTAATAGTACAAGCTATTGGAACCCCTATTCTCAAATATAAATTTCTCTCCTAGCTACCAGCAAATTCCCCACGAGATACTCCTAAAAGGTATTCTGACTTGCCAGTTGCCCAGGCTGCAAATACTACAAGCTATACTAACTATATCTCCCATACAGACCTCATTAAATGCTGCAGGCATGATATAAATACCAAGAATAATGAACCAAAGCCCAAAAACACGGATTTTAGAAATATGCTTAGGTACAACAAACTCTGAATTTAAACAGATGAAATAAGTTATCTAGACTTCATATGATTCAATCCTTAAGTCAGGATAATGTGTATTACCCACTATATTAATTAAGTTTTGGATGCATGCTTCAAAAAATAAGTATGACTGTATAAACAAGGCAGATTATTGTTTTTTCCTGCTCTCCTCTTTTTTCATAAATGAAGTCTGGAGCTAGGCTTTCTAGAGCCAGTATATGGCTTTATGAGTATTTCCGGGGCCTAGGCTTCTTCTGGGTCTAATATGGGCAGTTCATAGTCCTCAGTGTCATTGATTAAGTTCCATCCTTGGCATCTACATTCTTGGTAGCAGAGTTAAGAAAGGAACAACAAAATGTACAAATTAATGAAGTTATATCTTAATGCATTTTCTTAGAACCTCTTACACAACCTTTCTGCTTATGTTGGCCTGATATTTTGCCATCCCATTTGTAAGAAAAGTAAGCAATACAGTGTTAGGGGGTCATGTCCAACTCAAAGTCAGGCATTCTACCTCTATGGAAGAAAGGGTGAGGACATATTAGTATATGATGAGCAATTCCAACTACATGAGTAAATCCAAGGCCTGGGCAGATAGTGAAGTGTAACTTCCACATCTCAGAGTTATAATTCTATAATCTTTGTCTATACAAGCATGTAAAAATCCTCACCATATGCACATGCACACATATATTTAACCTGCCTGTCAAATTTATGAATATGAAAATCTAGCATAAAACACAATCTTTTTGATATGCACAGCTTTTTAAAAATAACATTTCCATGAGGCACTAAAGCTTTAATATCTACAACATTCCTAAAAAGGGAAAAAAACATACACATACCACAGAGCTTAGAACCTGCTATCAATTCCATTCACAGTGGCAGAATGGCTCTAATAGCAAAGACATTTATGAGTCATAAATTACCATTTATAAATGCAATGTTTAGTGTTCATTTCAATGGACGACATATGGTCGCAACATTTCCAAATAGCTTGAACTGATAAATAGGCCACTGAAGTGGTTCAATTTGTTAAAATGCTAACACATTAACTCCTGCAGGAGTCAGGCTGCAGGTTTGCATCTGAAATGCTGAGCACTGACTTTGAGATTGCAAGATGCTACCTTTGGAAACTGGGCTAGGATTTATGAAGTGGGCCTTGCAGTCCATTTTTCATCATGATTTATATGATTCCATGCGGATAGACTTAGTGATCCATCAGGGAAGAACCCCACTTATTTCCCTTCAAGTTTCAGAATAAGACTGCCTCCAATACCAACAATGCCCTACTGTTTTAGTTGAGCTATATCTAGTGAACGTAAGTGGGGGCCAAGGTATTTCCAGATATTTTAATATAAATTAGGAAAATCCTATAGCCTTTCCAAAGGAAAAGTAAAGAACTAGTAGAGAGGAGAGATGTCTGACCTACAGTTAGCACATTTATATTAGAAATTAATTTAGAAGGTGCAGCATATAAGGAACTAAAAAGTAAATCACTGAACAAACTGAATAAAAAGGGGAAAAAAACCTTCTTAGATATGTGAGAGAACTTAGGTCACTGGGAAAACTGCTGAACCCAAAATTTGGAGAGATAGACAGGTGGATAAAGAAATTTACAACTTGCCAGAGTTGAGACTTCTAAGCAGAAGCAGTACTTGAGTAAGAAAACTTGAATTGTAATTGACAACTTTCTAGGGGCTCAGTGTGGATGAATCCAACCATTATAACTTCCAGGGGGACCCAGTCTAAGGGGAGCACACACACACTTTCTTGAGTTTTACTTTCAGTTCTACCAGATTCTTTCAGTGCATTGTCAGAGAAAAATCCCCCTGTGCTTCCAGCAGGAGGAGAGGAGATGTAACCATTTTGAAATATGCCAGAGCATTCTGTTCTTAATAAGGCCTGCCCTTTGGAGAATCTTTTAATAGAGCCTAACCTCTTGGGGGTTTATAAGGGCGTAACTGACCTGGAGGAGATAATTACCAAACTCCAGCCTGCCCTTGCCTTCCATACAGGGAAGGGAAATAACTCAGCCATGTCTAGGGTTCCATGTGGAAGAAGGGTGATATTCAACTCTAGCCATCCTGTCCAGCTGAGATTTGCCACCCAGGGCACAGGCTCACTAAACAGCTGAGACCTAATCATAGGAACATCACCTCCCCTCACACCTTACCACTTTATTACTAATGACCTATTTACTTCAGTTCCTTGTACACAGTAATCATGTCTGGCTTCTGACAACAAATCACAAGGCATACTAAAAGGAAAACAACAACAGCGATAACACAGATTGAAGAGACAGAGGAATCATCAGAACCAGACTGAGATATGGCATGGACATTGATTTATCAGATGAGGATTTTAAAATAACTATGATTAGTTAAAGGGCTCTAACAATAACAACAACAGCAACAACAACAGCAAAAATCAAAGCAGACACCATGTAAGAACAAATGGATATTGTAAGCAGAGAAAGAGAATTTCTAAGAAAGAGTCAAAAAGAAAGCTAGACATAAAACATTGTAACAAAAATGAAGACTGCCTTTGAGGGTTTATCAGTAGACTGGACATGGCTGAGCAAAGAATCTCTGAGCCTGAGGATTTTTTAACAGAAATTTCCAAAGTTGAAAAGCAAGCAAAAATGAGTAAAAAAATATGGGCCAAGAACATCTAAGAAATGTGGGACAGCTATAAAGGACGTATAATATTCATAACAGCAATATCAGAGGCAGAAGAAGAGAGAAATGAACAGAAGAAATATTTGAAACAATAATGACTATGAATTTCTCCAAATTAATGTTAAGTATTGAACCACAAATACAGGAAGAAAACATTAAACAGGATAAATGGCAAAACAAAGCAAAAAAAAATAAGCAAAAAACTATAGCTAGTTATATCATATTTAAACTCGAAAAAAATCAAAGGCAAAGAAAAAGAATCTTGAAAGAAGACAAAGTGGAGGGGAAACAGTTGACCTATAGAAAAGCTAATATAAGAATTGCATCTGAGAAAACATGCAAGCAACAGAAAGTGGCATGAAATAATGTGCTGAGAGAAAAAAACACAAACCTAGAGTTTTGTATCCCATGAGTTTATTCTTTAAAAGTGAAAAGATAACAAGACTTTCTCAGACAAAAAGAGAATTTATTGCCAGTAGTTATGCATTGCAAAAAGTGTTAAAAGGAGTTCTTTGGAGGGAAGAAACATGATATAAGTCAGAAACCCAGATCTACATAAAAAAGAGAAGAAAATAGAGAAGGAATAAGTGAAGGTAAATGAAAAACTTTTATTTTTCTTATTCCTAACTGATTGAAGAGACAACAGCTGAGTCAAAATAATTATAGCACAGATGTATTAAAGTATGTATATATAGGGATGCCTGAGTGGCTCAGTCAGTTAAGCGACTGACTTCAGTTCAGGTCATGATTTCATGCCTTATGAGTTCAAGCCCCGCGTCGCATTGGACTCCGTGCTGACAGCTCAGAGCCTGGACCTTACTTAAGATTCTGTGTCTCTGTCTCTCTCTGTCCCTCCCTCACTTGTGCTCCATCTCTCTCTCTCTCTCTCTCTCTCTCTCTCTCTGTCTCTCTGTCTCTCTCAAAAATAAATAAACATCAAAAAAATTTTAAGTATGTATATATAGATATATGTATGCTTATGTGTAAGTGAAATGAATGACATCAACAATACAAGGAATAAGGAATACTTTGTTATAAGGTATTTGCACTACCTGTGAAATAGTATAGTATTATTTGAAAGTGGACTTAGAATAGTTGTAAATGTGTATTTCAGACTCTAAAGTAACCATTAAGAAAAGTTAAAAAAAAAAAAAAAGAAACAACTGGTATGCAAAGAAATGAGAGAAAATGAAATCATTATGTTCACTTAAAGCCCAAATTGGAGAAAAAGAGAGGAAGATAAAAATAAGAACAAGGACAACAAATGGAAAACAGTAACAAATATGGTAGATATTAATCCAACTATATCAGTAGTCACTTTAAACAGCAAAGATTTCAGAGTGGATCAAAGAAACAGAATAGGCATATACTGTCAAAAAAAAAAACACTTTAAATATAAAATATTTACAAATTAAAAGTAAAAGAAGGGATAAAGTTACACCATGCTAATACTAACCAGAAAGAAGGCTAGATGGCTATATTAATTTTAGAAAGAGCAGAGTTCAGAAGAATGAAAGTCATCATGAATACAGAGGGGCATTACATAATAATAGAAGGTCCAATTTTTTAAAAAAAGATATAACAATTATTAATAGTGTATGCTCCTAGCAACAGGGTATCAAAATACATGAGGCAAAAACTGATAGATCTACAGGGGGAAATAGATGAATTCACTATTGTTGTGGGGACCTCAAAACCCCTCTAGCAGAATTGACAGATTAAATGGGCAGAAAATCTGTAAAGAAATAGAAATCATTATCACTGTCAATCAAAGATATATATTTTATATCCTTAGCTTACTTTTCCAACAATAGCAGAATATACATTCCTCTCAAGATCATATGAAACATGTACAAAAATATGTCCAATTCTGAGCCATAAAACACTTTAAAAATTTTTAACGGATAAAAATTATACAATGTCTGCTCTCAGACCACAATAGAATTAAACTAAAAATCAAGAACAATAACAAAGTGCCTGGAAAATCCTTGGAGATTAAACAACACATTTTTTAATAATCAATGTTTCAGAAAAAGAAATCTCAAAAGAAATTTTAAAATAATTTGAAATAAATTAAAATGAAAATACAACACCAAAATTTGTGAGAGATAGCAAAATCAGTACTTAAAGGGAAATTTAAAGTATTGAATGCATACATTACAAATGAAGAAATATCAAAGATCAATAATCTAAGCTTTCAAAAATGAACTGTTGGGACCTCATGAAGATAAAAAACTTCTGCACAGCAAAGGAAACCATCAACAAAACTAAAAGGCAACCAATGGAATGGGAAAAGATATTTGCAAATGACATATCGGACAAAGGGCTAGTATCCAAAATCTATAAAGAGCTCACCAAACTCCACACCCAAAAATACAATTTTTTTAAACAATTTTTTAATGTTTATTTTTGACAGAGAGAGAGACAGAGCATGAGTGGGGGAGGGACAGAGAGAGAGGGAGACACAGAATCCAAAGCAGGCTCCAGACTCTGAGCTGTCAGCACAGAGCCCGACGCGGGGCTCAAACTCACAAACCGTGAGATCATGACCTGGGCGGAAGTCGGACGCTCAACCGCCTGAGCCATACAGGCACCCCTACTCCACACCCAAAAAAACAAATAATCCAGTGAAGAAATGGGCAGAAAATATGAATAGACACTTCTCTAAAGAAGGCATCCAGATGGCCAACAGGCACATGAAAAGATGCTCAACATCGCTCCTCATCAATGAACTACAAATCAAAACCACACTCAGATATCACCTCACGCCAGTCAGGGTGGCCAAAATGAACAAATCAGGAGACTATAGATGCTGGAGAGGATGTGGACAAACGGGAACCCTCTTGCACTGTTGGTGAGAATGCAAATTGGTGCAGCCACTCTGGAAAGCAGTGTGGAGGTTCCTCAAAAAATTAAAAATAGACCTACCCTATGAGCCAGCAATAGCACTGCTAGGAATTTACCCAAGGGATACAGGAGTACTGATGCATAGGGGCACTTGTACCCCAATGTTTATAGCAGCACTCTCAACAATAGCCAAATTGTGGAAAAAGCCTAAATGTCCATCAACTGATGAATGGATAAAGAAATTGTGGTTTATATACACAATGGAGTACTACGTGGCAATGAGAAAGGATGAAATCTGGCCCTTTGTAGCAACGTGGATGGAACTGGAGAGTGTGATGCTAAGTGAAATAAGTCATACAGAGAAAGACAGATACCATATATTTTCACTCTTATGTGAATCCTGAGAAACTTAACAGAAACCCATGAGGGAGGGGAAGGAAAAAAAAAAAAAAGAGGTTGGAGTGGGAGAGAGCCAAAGCATAAGAGACTGTTAAAAACTGAGAACAAACTGAGGGTTAATGGGGGGTGGAAGGGAGGGTAGGGTAGGTGATGGGCATTGAACAGGGCATCTTTTGGGATGAGCACTGGGTGTTGTATGGAAACCAATTTGACAATAAATTTCATATATTAAAAAATAAAACCTAATAAAATAAAACATAAAATAAAAAAAATAATCTAAGCTTTCACTTTGGGAAACTAGAAAAAGAAGAGCAAATTAAATGCAAAGTAAGTGAAGAAAATAAAATAATAAAAATCAGAGCATAAATCAATGAAATTGAAAACAAAATCAATACAGAAAAGCAATAAAAACCAAAAGCTGGATCTTTGAAAAGATCCATGAAATTAACAAAGTTCTAGCCAAACTAACAAAGAAAAAAAGAGAGAAGATACAAATTACTAATATTAGTGAAAGAGGAGACACCACTGCATATTCTATGGACATAAAAATAATAAAGGAATACTGTGAACAACTGTGTGCCCACACATTTGATAACCTAGATGAAACCGACCAATTGCTTTGGTGCCACAATCTGCCAAGCTGACAGGAGAAGAAACCGACAATATGAATGGGCCTGTATCTATTAAAGAAATTAAATAAATAATTACCAACGTTAAAAAGTACAAAACACCAGACTTAGGTTTCACTGGTGAATTCTACCAAACACTTAGGGAAGAAATTACACCAATTCTCTACAATCTCTTCCAGAAAATAGAATCGGAGGAAATACTTCCCAACTCATTCTTTGAAGCCAAGAGATAAAATACTCAGAATACTCAATACAATATTTAGGGAGAAGAACAGTTAGAGGACTGATAGTATATAATGTCAAGATTTACCATAAAACTGTAATAATCAAAGCAATGTCATATTGGTGAAACAATAGACAAATAGACCAACAGAACAGAATAGAGAGCTGAGACATAGACCCATAAATATAGTTTACTAATCTTTGACAAAGTAACAAAGACAATACAGTGAAGAAAAGACAATCTCTTCAATAAATGGTGATGGAACAAATGGATGTACACATGCAAAACAACCTAGACACAAATCTTACACTTTTCATAAAAATTAACTTATTTTGGGCCATAGACCTAAACATAAAATGAAAACTATAAAATCCCTAGAGGGAAACATAGGAGAAAATCTAGAAGATCTTGGGTTTGGCAATTGCTCTAGATATAACACCAAAAGCACAAACTATGAAATAGTTGATAGATTGAACTTTGTTAAAATTAAAAACTTCTGTTCTGCAAAAGACACTGTGAAGAGAATGAGATGAGAAGCCACATACTTACAAAAGACATGTCTGACAAAAGACTGTATCCTATACATATAAAGAACTCTTAGGGGTTCCTGGGTGGCTCAGTCGGTTAAGCCTCTGACTCTTGACCAGGTCTTGATCTGAGGGTCATGAGTTCAGACCCTGAATTGGGCACCATGGTGCATGAAGTCTACTGAAAGAAAGAGAGAGAGAGACAGAGAGAGAGAGAGAAGAAGAAGAAGAAGAAGAAGAAGAAGAAGAAGAAGAAGAAGAAGAAGAAGAAGGAGGAGGAGAAGGAGGAGAACGAGAAGAAGAAGAAGGAGGAGGGGGAGGGGGAGGAGGAGGAAGGCAGAAAGAGGGAGGGAGGGAAAGAGGAGGGAGGACCAACTCTTAGAACTTGAGAGAGAGAGAGAGAGAGAGAGAGAGAGACTCTTAGAACCCAAAATAAAGAAACAAGCCAATGAAAAAAATGGGCAAAAGAAATGAACAGACACCCCACCGAAGATGACATACGGATAGGGAATATGCATATAGAAAGAAACCCAATGCCATACGTCATTAGAAAGTTGCAAATTTAGACAATAAGATAGTACTACACACCTATTAGAATGGTCCAAATCCAAAATACTGGCAACATTAAATAATGGCAAGTATGTGGAGCAATAGGGATTCTCATTCATTGCTGGTGGGAATGCAAAATGGTCACTTTGGCAGATAGCGTGGAAGTTTCTTACAAAACCAAACATATTCTTAACATAGACCCAAGCAATTGTGCCTCTTGGTATTAAGCCAGGGTAAAAATTTATTTTCACACACAAAAAACCTGCATGTAAATGTTTATAATAGCTTTATTCCTAATTGCTAAATCTTGGAGCAACCAAGATGTCCCTTGGTAAGTAAATGAATAAAACTGTGGTACATCAAGACAATAGAAAATTACTTAGTGCAAAAAATATTTGAGATATCAACACACAAGGAAATACAGAGGAAACTTATATGCACATTACTAAGAGAAAAAAGCCCATTTGAAAAGCCTAAATATTATATGATCCCAACTATATGATATTCTAGAATAGACAAAAAAGATGCACGGTTTGGGGAAGGTTGAATAGCCAGAGAACAGAGGAGTTTTTACAGCAGTGTAACTATTCTATCTGGTAGTATGATGTGGATACATTTCTCCAAACCCACAGATTGTACAGCACTGAGTGAACCCTAATGTAAATTATGGACTTTGGGTGATAATTATGTATAGATGTAAGATGTAGGTTCACCACCTATAACAAATATACCACTCTGGTGTAGGATGTTTAGTAGGGATGGTTGTGAGTGGATGGGAACAAGGGGTATATGGAATCTCCATGTACTTTCTGTTAGTTTTTTCTGTGAATGTAAAACTGCTCTAGAAAAATAGAGCCTATTTTTGAAAAATGAACTTAGAAAGAGGAACAGACATTTGGCAACTTTTGGAGAAAATGTCATTCTAGCCTTGCACTATCACCATACCCATTCACTCTACCTCTGCTACTACCCTTTCTCATTTAATCTACTATCTTGTCTTGGGGTATCTGACCCCCAGCTAGGCCTCCTCATCTTTGTAAACTTTCTTGCCAGAAAGCCTGTGATTCATCCCACTATAATTATTGCATGATGTTATGAAAGCCTATTTTCTTTTTCTAGGGCCCATTTTTTCCTGAAGACAAGAACCATGCTTCCCTTTCTTCCATTCTTCTGTAGAGAGGCAGTATGGTGTGGTGTTTAAGCAAAAGGATTTGGGAGCCCAACTGCTTAGATCTGAATCCCAGCTCGAGCACTGCACATGGTGCTTGGGAAATCATTTCATTTCTCACTGCTTGTCTCCTCATCTGTAAGATGGGGATAAGAAAATCTACTGCAGGGAATTGTTGTGGAAAGTAGGAGTAAGAATACATGTAAAGTGCCTCGAACAGTGGATGGCACATAACAAGCCATATAGAGGTCTTAGCTTTCATTATTGTAACCCTGCTCTTGGCCACAATGTTACCCTCCTTGGGAATACTCAGAAAGGCACTTTTCTTTCTGTCTTGTAAAAGGAAGGGTCTTGTCCCCTGATAAAAACATTATATGCATGTGATGAAGAACATTTGCAGGGTGAAGGGCTTTCTCTGCAGCCTCAAAATCATATTACAGGGAAAATTTTTTCTGCCTTCTAACTCTGAGACACTGTCTTCACCTGAAGTTTGAAAAGATATTAAATTCTTCACAGCCCAGTATTCTCTTTTGCCCAACCCAAAGTTGAAATTGTTCATAATGGTCTGTTCTGGCAGAAAAGAAATCACTTTATACGTTCAGATTTCATCAAGTGGATAGATGTGGTTGCTCCCAGCTGTGACTGATAGAAGCAAGAAAATAGGAGGTGAAGAGAGGAGTCTGTGAAGTCATAGACAAACGGAGTCCTTTTATAAAAGATCACGTGCTGGCTGTGTTCAAACCCCAGAGCAGTAATTCAGATGTCAGGTGGCTATGGGCAGATGTGGTCAGGAGAAAATATGACTCTAAAAACAGGACTTAGCATAAAGAGCCAGGACTAGGAACTAGGAGGCTCAGGTTCCAGTCTGGATGATGCTAGGCATTAGCCAAGTGGTCTTGAGCAAGTCACATTAATTCTTTGAATCAGAGATATTACAGGTTGGGTTCCTGAGAGGATTAAAACAGAGGTAATAGGTATAGACATGATTTGAAAACTACTCAGGAAAAAAAAAAGCAAATTTAAAGCAATATTATTTTTTCCATAAGAACCTATTTTCTTCTTATCTAGAAAGTGGACAGAGGTAATTTTTTAATTGGATAGGCCTTTTCTGTGGGAGAATAAAATATTATTATTATTATTATTATTATTATTATTTATTGTTATTCTTACTTGCTAACCCTTAGAGTGTTTTTCTGTATGTTCATTCACTCCATGTGCAATCTAAATGCTTTTTGCTCCATTGCCACCACCCATGTGGTAGGAATTTAGCTCTCTGTTCATTTGTGCTGTCCTATAATGTATAGGACATCTCTAAGAGGAAGCCTTGTGCAGAATCACTAACTTTTAGTCTACTCCAGCTAGGTTTTGCCTCCCTCCCCTCTTTTATAGTCTCCCAATCCTAGTCTGTTTCCTAGAGGCCACTTGGAGACATCTAACTACTGTCCCGGCCTATCAAAAAGACATGTGGCTGGATTGTTTGCTGGCTCTGGATGCCTCAAATGTCCCAATATTCTGGGTCTCAGAAAGCATGCAAGTTCTGAGAAGAAGCACCAGAAAAAGCCTCCCCCTTACTTCCCTCAATTCTGTGCTGAATCTCATCCCTCAGATCCAGAGCAACAATCCTTATGCCTTTAGTCTCACAAATTTTCTCTTGAACAGATCCCACTATATCTGTCTCTATACCATCTTGCAATGGCAACTAAAACTTAAAAACCTGATAGAGAACAGACACTTCATTTCCTCTTGGTTCTACTTTCTCTTTACTTTCCCACTGTACTCTACCAATTTCTTTCAACTACAAAAACACCCCATGCATATGAGTGGAAATAAATGGACATGTAAGAACAGAACTGACGTGGGAAGAGTGTATATTGTCTAAACAAATAGTAAAAGCCAAACACATTTTGTTATAAACACATATGTCATGGATGCAAGTATACAACCACAATTATACTATATACAAAGAAAAGGTGTTTTTTTTTTCCTTAACTGACCTAATCTTCCTCACAACTTCCCCATCCCCATTCTACTCAAGAAGCAAGAAAGCTTGACTTTGTCGATTAATGATACCCAGATCACTCCTGGATTAAATGATTTGTTTGTATTTAAATATTCAATGAATCCAGTTAAGATTTCCTTTGTGTTTCAGAGCCAGTTTAATATTGTTTCTATTTAGATTTGACCAATGCTCAATCTTTCAGATTCTTCTGCTTTCCCTGATCTTTTTCAAGATGGCATCTTGGTGTAGGAGAGGAAGGGCCAAGGACCTTCTGTCTGGATGAGATGAGAACACAGATTCAGTGTTTTCCCCTGAATCTTTTCTAATCTTTGTGGAGTGGTCTTGTTCCCAATGTGGTGACAAAGTGCAATTATTCCATTTGTTTTTTTGAGGTGCTATGATTGACCCACTAGGCACAAATATTCAATAGTAATCATTTATCATTTCTTTATTTGTTAAGAATATTTTCTCTGAATATAGAAATATGAATTGACAGGTTCTGGGTGTTTGAAGTTCTCTCAGATATGATTTCATTGTCTTCTGATATACAGAATTTTTATGAAAATTGGGGTGCCTGCATGGTACAGTCGGTTAAGTGTCCAACTTTGGCTCAGTTGATGATCTCACAGTTTGTGAGTTCAAGCCCCACAGCAGGTTCTGTGCTGACAGCTCAGAGCCTAGAGCCTGCTTTGGATTCTCTATCTCCCTCTCTCTCTGCCCCTCTACCATTCACACTCTGTATCACTCTCTCTGTCTCTCTCCAAAATATATAAACATTAAAAAATTTAGAAATTTTTATGGAAATTCTTCGAATTCAAGTTGATGCACCCCTGTATGTAATGTGTCATTTTTTTTTCTGGCTGTTTTCAAGATTTTTTTCTTGTTTTTGGATTCTAGTAGCCTAATTATGATATATTAAATCATGGTATTCTGTATGTCTATCCTGCTTATGTTGCTGAGCTTCTTATTTTGTAAATTTATGTCCATGAACAAACTTCAGAAATTTTTGGCCATTATTTCTTCAGATATTTTTCTATTCCCTTACCTCTCTTTTTTATGTTTCCATGCCTCTAAGTACATGTATTTCAGGTGTTTTGTATTATCTCATGTGCTCCTGGAAATTTTTTTTTTGAAATTTTTTTCTCTGTTTTTCATACTGAATCATTTGTATTGACCCATCTTCAAGTTCACAGGCTCTTCTGTAACTTCCACTTCTCTGTTTAGCCCACCAAGTACATTTTTCAATTTTCCCATATTGTATTGTTCAGTTTTATAATTCCATTTGTATCTTTTCAGAGTTATTTTAATTCTGACGTTTCTTAGTTTTTTCACATGGCAAAGGCATATTTTCCATTATATCACTGAACTCAGTTAAAATCACTGCTTTAAAATTCTTTTCTGCTAATGCCATTATCTATATCATCTCAGAAATAGTCTACATTGATAGCATTTTCTCTTTAGAATAAGTTGTTGTTTTCCAGTTTCTTTGAAGAAACAGTACTTTTGGATCATGTGTTTGTGAATAATATGCCCTACAGATTAGGTTATAATCCCCCCGAGAGGATTGAGTGTTGAGTGTTGAATAATTTTATACCTTTTAGCAAACACTTAAGTTGGTTGGACTCAAAGTGCAAACTCTCTCTCTGTCTTCCTGCAGTGGGCAGCATAACACATCTTGGTTCAGATATTTTATCTTTCATTGTGTTGTTTGTGTCCAGGTCATTCATGCAAGTTTCCATTACCAGCAAGAGGGTTGGGAAAAATTATACACAGAATTTGGAGATCCCCCTCTCTGGCTCTCATTTTTTCTGGATTTCCACCCTCAATCTCCATTGACTATTGTTGCCTTTTACTCTATTTTCTGTTGTTACAAGCCAGAAAAACTGTGAGTTTTTTCATTTTTTTCTACTTACTCCATATGGTGCACCGAACCAGCTCTCAGTCTAAAAATTATGAAGCTAGAAAGCTTTCCCAGTGTGTTGATTCCAGTCCAGTATTTGTCTGATTTTGGTAATTCTCCCATGTTTTCAGGTAGGTTTTACTGTGTGTGTGTGTGTGTGTGTGTGTGTGTGTGTGTGTGTGTGTTGCAAAAATTTATAGTTGCTGTCTGCGGGACAGTTGGACTGATAAGAGCTACTCATCCATGTTGGAAAAATATATTTCCTTCTGTCAGTATTTCAATTCTTCTTTGCTATATTTTATGATGTTCTTCAGTGCTGTTGTATTTCTTCTATTTTTTCCTATAGCTCTATTTCTTTTAGCTTGATTTGAATATATATTTTATTAAGTTTATTTATCCATACTAGTAGTCATTTTGGATTTAGATTCCTTGAATTAAGCTCTATGCTATGCTGACTTTTTTTTTTCACACAATGTTCTTTTATTCCATTCTCATTTTTAAAGTTTTCTTTTTTCCTAAAATGTTTGGATAATGTCCATGCCATTGTTTTGTTATTCTCACATTTCATTTGAGTAGCCTAATCTGATGTTATTATTAAATCATTCTAATAGAGAATGATTTACTTCGTTTCAGGAAACCTCTATACTATATTCCAAGCTTTACTTACACAGGAGACTGGGATCATTTTGTTCATTCCACACTTTTTAACCTGAGAACAAAAGAAAAAGGAGAGATAGTTGCCAGTGGGGCAACATGCAGCCTTTACTGTAGAACTGGCTGTGTGTCTTCTAGAGTTTCTTAATGTTTTCTACTGAGCTTCATCCAGTGGGGAGTTAAGGTAAGCAGAGTGTCATCATCTAAGGGATGCAACAACCCAAACTTCGGATTATTCTTTAACTTCGCTGTGAAACCCTGGAAAATGGAGAATCCTAGTGGATTTTGTGGAGGACCTCTGAGGAGGTCACAATAATTCTAAGTTTCTGTTCAAGAGTATTTTTTTTGTCATTGTGCTGTTGACTGCATTATCATACTCATCTTGCTTAAATTCAGTGTGGGAATTTTTAGTAAGAATTCTCAGGATTTGCTTGAGCTTCATTTCCTTTCTTCTGTGTTTCTTTGTGAGGATAAGGGAGTGGGTATAATGTGTGTTGCTTTCTAAGCTGCACCTGGATTTTCACTTAATTGGACTGACATGCTTAAAAGTGTATAGTATGTGCAATGGCATAGTGTTGATTCTAATCATTTTATTCCTGATTTTACTTTTTGCTATTTTTGTTGTTCATTTTACAAGATATGGAATGTAGGAGGAGAAAGTATTATGACTCTTCTGCTTTCTTATCTATAAGCCTTTTGTCATGGCTTATTAATTTGTCTTTCTATCTTCAGTTTTGTTTTCTCTTCTTAAATTACCCTCCACATCTCATCTAAGAGATTCTAATATCTAAATGTAATTATATTACTAATCCACTTAAAATTCCCAATGACCTTAATATAGCAACAAAATCACAGGCCAACAAAAAAAGTTAAATTTGACTCCATTAAAATTAAAAACATTTATCAATCAGAGGGCACTATGAAGAGAGTGAAAAAATCCAGAAAGGGAGAAAGTATTTGTAAATCATACATCTCATAAGGAATTACTATCCAGAATATATGAGGAACACCTATAACTCATCAACAACAAAAAGGAAAATAAACCAAATTAAAAATGGACAAAGGATTTGAATAGACATTTCTCAAAAAATAACAGTTATACAAATAGCCAATAAGCACATGAAAAGATGCTTAACATCACTGCTCATTAGGATAATGCAAATCAAAACCACAATACGATACTACTTCACATGGCTACTATAAAAAAAAAGGAAAATAACAATTATTGTAGGATGTGGAGAAATCGGAAACTGGAAACCTAGTGCATTGCTGGTAAGAATGTAAAATAGTGAAACCACTGTGGAAAATAGTGTGATGGTTCCTTCAAAGGTTAAAGACAGAATTATCATATGATCTAGCAAAACCACTACTTCGGTATACTCCAAATAATTGAAAGCAGACTCAAACAGACTAGTATAATATTCACAGCGGCATTATTAACAATAGCCAATAGGTAGAAACAACCCAAATGTCCATCAATAGACGGTGGATAAACAAGATGTAGTAGATATAAATGGAATATTATTCAGCCTTTTTAAATTAAATTCTAATGCATGATGTAACATAACACAAATCTTGAAAACATTTTGCTGCATGAAATAGGCCAGACACAAAAACGCAAATATTGTGTGATTCCACTTATAAGAAGTAACTAGAATTGGCAAACTCATAAGCACAAAAAGTGTAATAGAAATTGCTGGGGCTGAGGAGGGGTAGGATGGGGAGTTTTTGTTTAAGGGGTACAGACTTTCTGTTTAACATGATGAAAAATTTCTCTAAAAAGATAGTAGTGTTGAATGTAATTAATGGTACTGAATTATACCCTTAAAATAGTTAAAATGGAAATTTTTATGTTATGTGTATTTTACTACAAAATATATGAAAAAGTAATTCCCAATTACCTATAAAAAAACAACCTTAAGGTTCATGTTCCAATCTCTTCATGACCTACCTGCTTACCTTCTTTACCCTCTCTTACTGCTTCCTTCTCAGCTCTGTCCCAGCAGTATCTCAAGAATCCATAGGGTCTGAAAGAATGTTATATTGCTTCAATCTTTTGTTCAATCTGTATAGCAGCACTTTCAACAATAACCAAACTATGGAAAGAGCCTAAATGTCCATCAATTGACAAATGGATAAAGAAGATGTGGTTTATATATACAATGGAATACTACTTGGCAATGAGAAAGAATGAAATCTGGCCATTTGCAGCAATGTGGATGGAACTGGAGAGTATTATGCTAAGTGAAATAAGTCAGGCAGAGAAAGACAGATACCATATGTTTTCACTCATATGTGGATCTTGAGAAACAACAGAAGACCCTGGAGGAGAGGAAGTGGGGGGGAAACTTACAGAGAGGGAGGGAGGCAAACCATCAGAGACTTTTAAGGACTGAGAACAAACTGAGGGTTGATGAGGGGTGGGGGAGTAGGGAAAGTGGGTTATGGGCATGGAGGAGGACACTTTTTGGGATGAGCACTGGGTGTTGTATGGAAACCAATTTGACAATAAATTATATTTTAAAACAATAGAAGCATACAAGAAAGAAACAAAAAAATTAATCGTCCTTATTCCTTATTACATGAAGAGTCCAATTCACCTTTCAAACACAAATTCATATTAATTTTTGCTTAACAGGCTTCCTCCAAACATCCTACTAATTTGACCAGAACTTGACCACTATCATTGGTAAAGACTGCTTTCCTACTATAAACATCATGTTGGGGGTGCCACATGACATCAGTCAGTAGAGCATGGAACTCTTGATCTTGGAGTCATGGATTCAAGCCCCATGTTGAGAGTAAAGCTTAGTTAAAAAACAAAAAACAAAAGACAAAAAACAGAAACCAGGGGCACCTGGTTGGCTCAGTCGGTTAAGCGTCCAACTTTGGCTCAGGTCATGATCTCATGATCTCGTGGTTTGTGAGTTCAAGCCCCACGTTGGACTCTCTGCTGACAGCTCAGAGCCCGGAGCCTGCCTCAGATTCTGTGTCTCCCTCTCTCTGCCCCTCCCCCACTCATGCTCTGTCTCTGTCTCAAAAATAAAATAAACATTAAAAATTTAAAAAAAAATCATGTTGTTTGCTTGAGTGCTGTTGATTCACAGCTATTGCTGAATAACACCTGATGGAAGGGAACCAATTAAGTACCATCAGTACAATTTCTAACTTAAATGAAATTTCAGTCTCTTACCATTTATCATTCTAGACTATGTATGCTTAAGAAACTGATAAGTCATTTTTCTGGACAGTAGAGAAAGCCAGTTTTGACATTCGTGGAAAAACAGAAAAAATACAAAAGATATAGATAGAAATAAAGAAAAAATGTGGAAGGTTCAGGTCTCTGTTTGAGAGCACTCTATAGGACTAGCTGATCCCTCTTCTTACTGGTTGGTTCCATCAGCTAATAAATTAGCTCTGCACATAAGCTACTCAGATTTAAGTTTCTTTCATTTGCAACCACAATGACTACCTTCAATTGCTTCTATAATTATATAACTATGACCTCCCAATATTATCTCACCCACCAAATTTTATTTGGTTTTGTCACTGCTAGATGGTGAGTCCATTAAGAATATGTCCTTGCTTCTTTCATCTTAATTTTTCCAGTACCTACCACATTGAATTTCAAAAATAATTAGTTTCATACCTTTAAAATTGTTGTTTTTCTTCCTAAGTCATAAACTGTGTTCATGCAGCTTAGTTCAATTTCAGAAATGTACCTTTACTATGCACCCCCATGATAAACATTGAGAATGTAAAGATAAAAATATAACTTGATCTTTAATCAAATCTAGAGCTCAGTGAGAACAGACTGATACCTACACACAAATAATTTTGATACAATGGAAAAACAATAAGATGAGGTACAGGTACTGTATATTTGGCATGTAGCTTTGGATAATTTCATTCAACATTTGTAAGCATCAATTTTGGTAACACAATTAAACATTATTTTGTTATGATGACATAATGGAATTTATCATAATTTACTTAATCATCCTGCTATTGTTAACATTTCCACAGTTTCGTATTTACTCATTTATAAATAATATTAAGCTGAATATTTCATTTCACTTATAATTTCTTCATTTCTAATTATTTATTTAAGACAGATTTCTGAAAGTACAGGCATGCCTTGGAGATACTGTGGGTTTGGTTTCAGACTACCATAATAAAGAAAATAGCGCAGTAAAGAAGTCAAATGAATGTTTTGGTTTCCCAGTGCATGTAAAAGTTATGCTTACACTATACTATAGTCTATTAAGTGTGCAACAGCATTATATCTAAAAAAAAAAAAGGTACTTAATTTAAAAATACTTTGTTGCTTAAAAAATATTAACCATCATCTGAGCTTTCAGTAAATTGTAATCTTTTTGCTGGTGGAGGATCTTGTCTCAATATTAATGGCTGCTGACTGATCAGGGTGGTGGTTCAGGCTCCACTTCTAGTTCTCTTGCTGTTTCTGCCACATCTATCATTACTTCCTCTACTGCGGTCTTGAACCCTTCAATTTGTAAAAAAAAAAAATGCAATATTTGCAAAGCACAATAAAGCAAAGCAGAGTAAAACAGGGTATATGACCTGTAGTCTTATTCAGTCAATAGCTAGATCAGCTGTCAAAGATGTCAAAGATACAGGTAAATTTTAAGCCTAAATTTGGGAATAATTGAGGCCTATAGAATTTAAATGACTTGTCTAATGTTGCAATGTTTGTTGTTTTTAATAAACTCCCCTTGTAGTGCTGCCTCTTCTTTTCCCTTGTGCTTGTAACTTCTGCCCAGCACTCATCAACCTTTCTTGCTTTGTTGCCTGTAAGAACTTGGCGCCATCTGGTTTAGTTATTATCAGCAGTGGTGGCTTAACCATCCGTTCACATGGCACTGTTAATGGGAGCTGTCCCTGGGCCTGAGTGAGGGGGGGCTGCCTCCTTAGTTAATAATGCTTTATCTTAATTAAAACACCCTAATAATTACCATTGCACCATGCCATATTAATATAGGAAAGCTTTAAGCTTCTCCAATAACCACACAACGCAAGGTACTATTTCTCTTGCTTTTATATATAATTAGACTTGGTTTTGATGAAACTGTCTTTATTTCAGTGGTTACAAATGAACTCACAGAGGGATTGTGAATAAATTTTTTCCATGCAATTGTTCAGATTCTTCACTTGGAAAATATAACCAGATATGCATAAGTTGAAAAGGGCAGGGTAATCTCTCACCTGCAAACAAAAGCTAAGTGTCCTCTGAAAAGAAGGAACAAATAAATCATCGAGTAAATGAACATTGCAATTTTTGGCAACAAAATGGACTTAATTTTTGTTTGGTTTTCAAGGCAATATATCCTGTTAAAGAACATTACAAAGAGAAATATCCCCAGCATCCAACTCAGTAAAGGGGATGCACATGTTTATCATTCCTCTCTTGTGCCCACTGCCTGAGGCAGTGGAAGGATTTTCCTGCTGTCCCTTTGCCTTATCTCTTCCAGTTTTATATCTCTATCCTCAATAGATTCCAAGACCCACGGTAATGAATACAAATATGCTTGCTATACCAGGACTGTGAAACCACAGTTACTGGTTCCCCCTACTCTCTCTGACTCAGTGGAATATATCTCAATGATATTATTCAATAAAGCATCATCTTATAGTAGTAGAAAAACAGCCTGGCCTTTAGCCATCTTCCAACTACTAGCAAAATGTTTCTTTAATACTGAAGTAAGCTAATGAGGAACATATTTGCAGTAGATTTAGCCCCATTTTTTGATGTAAAAATTTTTTAGATGTTTATTTATTTCTGAGAGAGACAGAATGTGAGTGGGGGAAGTGCAGAGAGGGAGAGGGAAACACAGAATCCGAAGCAGGCTCCAGGCTCTGAGCTGTCAGCACAGAGTCTGACATGGGGCTCGAACCCTTTGGACTGTGAGATGATGACCTGAGCCTAAATCAGACACTCAACTGACTGAGCCACCTAGGTGCCCCTTGATGTAAAATTTTTTAAGTTTATGTATTTTGAGAGAGAGAAGGGCAGAGAGAGAGAGAGGGAGGTAGAGAGAATCCCAAGCAGGCTCCACGCTAACAGCATGGAGCCTGACATGGGGCTATCAATGTGGATGAGGCACAAACCCATAAACTGTAGGATCATGACCTGAGCCAAAATCAAGAGTCAGATGCTTAATTGACTGAACCAGCCAGGTGCTCCGAGGTTAGCTCCATTTTTAATGTATGAGATCAGGGAGACACCCATTTCTGGACAATTAAAGTAAAGCAAAGAACGTGTTTATTGTTTTGATATCATAGCGGATTTTTTTTCTTCAGCTTTCTGAACTGTTGATTATTTAATCACTAATTGTTGCAGATGTACTGTAGCACTCAAGCGTGAAAGAGGAGTAAGAGGTCCTAGACAAAGGAGGATACAAGAGATACAAATGGACCTCTGTTCCTGTGAATTAGTCTTTTACAACACTTCCTTGAACACCATTATACTACTGTTCATTTGTTTGTCTTAAAAATATATATAATGTATTGGGGAGCCTTGGTGGCTCTCACATGTTCCTGAGATCTCACAGTTCCTGAGATTGAACTTGAGCTCTGTGCTTGCAGCATGGAGCCTGCTTGGGATTCTCTCCCTGTCTCTCTGTCCCTCCCCTGCTCATGCATGTGCATGGCTGCATTCTCTCTCCGTCTCTCTCTCTCTCTCTCTATCTCTCTCTCTCTCTCTGAAAATAAATAAAACTTCTAAAAAGTTTTTGGAAGAAAAAAATATATATAAAATGTCTCAAAAATACAGCACAACGTAGGAGGACTTGGGAATGTATCACTTAAGAGGTAAAAACAATCTTCCTAAAGGAATTGTCATTCTGATAAGTGACAAAAGTTATCAACCAGAACTCATCACCTATTAATTATTTTATACTTTCCCTGAGTTAAAAGTAAAATCAGTGTAATGCAATTGTACATTAGAAAGCTTACTACCAGTCAGGGAAAGTTTTCTTGAAGAAGTAGGTTTGGAAGTGAGTTTTAAAAGATACACCTTAATAAGGAGTATTGTAGACAAAGGTAACAGCATTGCATCAACACCAAGGTGGGGAGAATATTGGCATATTCAAAGAATTAGAAGAGTGACGATGTTGTAGAAGCAAGGAAGCAAGGGAGATAGCTGCTAGAGAGGAGTCTACAAAGTGGGCAGAGGACAAGATCCCACAGATATTCTAGATCTTTATTCTTGAAGCAATGGATAACCATTGAAGAGTTTAAGAAAAGCAATGACATAGCCTATTTTCCTACATTTCTTTTAAAACATCATCCTGAGCACTGTGCGAATAACAGATTTCAGACTGACAAGTTAAGATCAAGTAAGAAAAGCTAAGACTTGAGAGAAGATGGCGATTTATACTATGATAATAGCAGGGGAATTGATAAAAGTGGATGAATTTGAGATACATTTGGAAATATTTATGTTTCATGGTGAAGGGGGATGAGGGAGAAATAAGAGTCCAAAGTGACCCCTGAGTTTCTGTCTAGAACAATTGCAAAGATGGAGATGGTAACGGTTTGTTGAATCTTTAGTCAAAGGCTCTAGATTGCTTGTTATAGAACCCAAGCCAGCATAAGAAAAAAATGTCGAATTAAGAAATGTATTGACTATAATAACCAAAAGTTTAGAAGAACAGAGGTAGAATTTATTTCATGGTTGATTGGAAGGCAATATTGCAACACAATCAATTTCCCTTTCAGCTCTTATTACCGATTCTCTCAAACTGGTGATTTTATTTTTCCTATTGGGTAAAGGACATTCTTCACATCATGAGAGACTCATGTATAGATATATTTTGAATCCAGACAACCATTAGACACTGGGAGCTTCTATTTTGCCACTTTTAATATGGTAACTCTCAGGGAAAAAAAATCCTATTATCTTTTTTTCTTAATTGAAGTATAGTTGACATGCAATGTTATATGTAGTTAGTTTCAGTATGTAACATAGTGGTTTGACAACTGTATACATTATGCTATGCTCACCACAAGTGTAGCTACTATATGTCACCATACAATCCTATTACAGTACCACTGACTATGTTCTCTTTGCCGTACCTTTCATCCCTGTGACATTCATTCCATAGCTGGAAGCCTGTGCCTTCCTCTCCTCTTTACCCCTTTGGAATACCTATTATCTTTTTTTCTTCCTATG
Source organism: Panthera onca (assembly GCF_046562875.1). NCBI lineage: Eukaryota > Metazoa > Chordata > Mammalia > Carnivora > Felidae > Panthera > Panthera onca. The sequence continues at coordinate 63,717,745 of NC_138350.1, forward strand.
TTTCCTTCCTCTGGCCAGGGGTGCAAAATGGTTACCTAAAAAGAGAAGGAGTGGACAAGACTACTGGGTGATTCACAGTGAAACTTAAAGTCATCACAGTTTGTATTTGCCAACATGGAATTGGTGAATATCCAAAGATCACCTTGAGGGTTGAGAGGAGTTCTGTAAATATTAATTTTTAGATACCTGTAAATATCTAATTGGAAGTGTTGACTAGGCAGCTTGATTATTGGATCTGTAGCTCAAAGTTGAGATCTGGGCTACAGGTAACAACTTTGGAATGAATCATATATGGATGGCAATTGAAGCTATGGCATTTAAGAGATAACAAAAAGAAAGAGTATAAAAAGAAAACAATACAGTTGAGATGGACGTTGGGGTAACATTTGAGCTATCAAGCCAAAGAGACTGAGAAGTAGGAGTTAGAAAAATATAACAAAGGTCAGAAACCGAAATAACCCTTTGCAAAAAAGGAAGGTGTTATAAACAAGTACATATTGTAAAATATCACATAATGTCTGAAATGTATCCACTGAAATGTATCCAGTGAGATGAATGACATTGTGTTGGTGGAGTGGTGGCAGTGGAGAAGTCTCATTAGAAAATGGAGAAAGTGAGAGCCAATAACGCTACAAGAGGTGACTTTGCACCAGAACATGAACAATTGGGCTTAACTAAAGCTGAATTGAGATCAGGATTTTTTCTTTGGATTTTTTTTGTAGTATGTGTGGGTACTTATGTGTATGTTTAAGGCAGAACAGATGGTCATACTTAATTGCTAATGGGTCTGTGAATATTTTGTTCTTCATTTAAAAGTTTACATTAAGAATACTAATGAGAAGTAGTAGAGTACAAGAAGCTGGAAGAAAGATATAAGAAAAGCATAAAGAGGAGAAAAAGATAATAGATAATTTTTCTTTTATTAATCTTAAATAAATTTTTATCCCAGCCATAAAGTTTGACATTTAAATATTTTGTTTTATTCATTTTGCTTTTGTCACCCTCCTATTCTCGATGATTTTTTTTTTTCCAGTTCAGGATCTATATCAGAATGCCCATTAGAGCACATAACAGGGTGGGAGACAGAGCAAACATTCTATAATTTATATTGGGCTTTCAATTCTAGTTTGTATAAAAAACCAAAACACACAGCAATTTGTGCATATTTCTACCAGTCCATTCTTAATAGTTTCTAAAATGAAAGGGTGTTTGATCAAAAGAAATGATCACCCATTCTATGCACTTATTAATATTGATAAGAAGATTTATGTGTATTTTAAAAATCGCAATTGCAAAAATAGAGCTCTGAGCCTACAATTTCACATATGCCCAGGCAAGGACAATCTGCTAATAAATTTTTGTGTGAGAATCCTTTTGGCAGGGACAAATGATTGGGCATTTTAGATATGAAAGGTAGTCTCCAGGACCATGCTCCCTAAAGATTTATGGAAAAGAAATAGTCTTAATGCCCTTAGACATTGAACCAGTCGGAGAAGACAGGCCTAGGAAGAAAAAAGTTGAGATTCAGGTAAGGGTAAAAGGGTAGAAAATACCGTGAAGAATTTGTAGGGAAATGGTATAGCTCTGAGCATTTGGTTACTTTGTGTCAAAACCTCCCGTAGACCAATGCCAGAGACTGAATCAGAAGGGTTGGAACAATATGTGAGTCAGAGAACACTTACATACAGTCAGGCATGCATTCATACACATACAACATTGCTTGTATTTCCCTTCCAGAATCTACAACACAATGCAGTAGCATTTTTGGCTTGACAAGTTTGTATAACATTAATTAAAGAGAAGATATTGATCACTGATAACAAACTGTGGAATGCAACAAGAAATGTACATATAGGTGGTCATAGGATGATGGCAGAAGAGACAGGGGAGAGTTTCTAAGTAAACTGTATAGTGTAGATTTGTCTTTTGGCATCTTTGGAGAAAAAAAATATGTTCACAAATACAGACAGGATATAATGTGGTCTTTATTTAAAGACATTAGAAGTATTGAGCTATTGATAGTTAAGGTTCCCTTTCTGTGGCGTAAGGACAATTCCAATCTCACAATCCAACTTTAAAATCCTGATTTCTTCCCAGAACTCACCCCAACTTGAGCATTAAGCTGCAGAAACTCTGCAGCTGCATGCTGGAATTCACCATTTTTCCTCCAGGGCTACACACGCAAGGCTTTGGCTCTTGGTAGTTCTTGCCTTTACAGCTTGACTTTCTTCCTTCTTTCTCTCTTCATTTGGATTTGGAGACCTAAGTGTGTAATCAAAGAAATTCCAGAACTTCTGTAATACACTAAATAATGAGTAATAAGGTCCTCCAAAGAAGTTTGTCTGTGATTTTCAGATGTTGCTTTAGGTCCTCACAGTGTTCAGAAACTACAAAGCAGGACATTCTATACATTCAAATGACAGGGCCATGTTAGCCTTATGTTCAACTCTATTTGTACTCACGTGGATCCCTATCCCTTCCTTCAGAGAGTGCAATTGGCTAGGAAGCTTTCTCTTCTGAAATCTCTGCAGGGGAGAAGGAATTCATATTATTATTTATAAGTTACATCAGGTGAACTGAGAGATATGATGGAAGATAGAAGGAGCGTTTTAGGGTAAAAAGAAAAAGGTTGCTTAATCACAAAAGATCAACATTGAGTAAAAAACACACTGGCACTAAAATTTTAGAAGAGCAGTGAGTGCAGAATAAAGGAATACTCTAAATAAGAGTGAGAGTGACCAGGGAAAGTTTTCAATAACTTGTAAGCAGAAATTCTCATCACTTACTGTATTAGGAAGGAAGCATGTCAAAAGGTACAGTGCCGGTTCAACGTGAGAAGCAAATCAGAAGGAATGATGAAAAAATAAGGGGCTAACAGAGATTTCACCCTACTCAACTATGAGGGTTGGTGAAGCAGTGTTGGCTCAGCTGTTTCTTCTACTTTTGCATCTGACCCTGAACCTGAAGTCACAGATCAAGCAGTCAGGGAAAGAAAATGAACATGAAGCAGAGACAACTGGAACCTATGCCTGTCTCTTACCAGAACCCATGTTGGTCTCTCCCTGTTGGCAAGTCTTCAACTTTATTGCCACGGGGACCTAGAGCTACATCCCCACCTGGGCCAAAAAGTGGAGAAGCTGCAGTAAGAAGTTCTATGGAAGATAGAGAAGGCACATGCCTTACTGCTGCTCTCACCAGCAAGGTGAGCCAATCAAGCTTCACAAACCTGTGAGAGGGCCTGGCCTGTATTCACCTCCTGACAGGGCCTGGCCTGTATTCACCTCCAAAGAATAGACGTCGCTTCTCTTCACTTCTGCTCATCCTGCACATCTTTCTCCCCTGGTCAACCCTCGTCAGAGACCTATAGGGAATTAAATTCTGAGAAACATTGTTCGGCTTAACCAAGTTGAAACATTAGAAAGATGTTGGCATCTTCAAGCAAAAATTTTTACATCCATGGGTATATTTCCATTGAAAAACAAAAATCAAATCTTTCTTGCAGAAAACGTCATTGTTCCTGACATACCCTCAGGCTCCAGATATCATTGCCTTGACCTCCAAATGAGTGAAGCCCAGATGAATTGTGGTTAAGTCAGGGAAATGAGGAGTTTTGAAGGGTCTGAACTTTAAGGAAATTTACAACAGCTGTTTTCAGTTTATTAGGCAGAAATCCAAATTATTGAAAACCATCAGCAAGTTTTGTTAAGTTTACAAAATATCAAGGTAATAAGTATTTACCAAACCTGCCTGTTTTATTTAGTTACTTAGTTTCCTTTACTCCCACTTTGTTCTTTCATGATAGGTGTTTTTTAAACACATCAAGAGCTGATCAGGAAGACCCTTCCATATATAATTAGTACATAATTATCTAAATAATGGGAATGGGGAGACACTAGGAAAGCTACTCTCATGTAGTATTTTTCTGTTGCTATAATTCCACTACTCATAATTTCTTTTTTCTAAGACTATTTCACTTCCTGCAACGTTCTATTGAAATATGAATGGGGTTATATAGTTAGTAATTAGTTCATCATAGTTTTTCATCTAAGGGAAAATGAAGCAGGAAATAAAAAAAGAAAAATGCACTAGCTCTCTGAGAGGGGAAGAGGAATAAGAATCAGATTTAATTATATTAAAGGTAAAAGTCCTTAAGTTCCGCATTTGCCCATGGAAAGTATTATGCCAACAGTGATACTTTCTGTAAAAAGTCTTAAGGGCAAATGTTGCTCAGTCGGTTAAACCTCCAACTCCTGGTTTCAGCTCAGGTCATGTGAGCCCCACATCTGACTTTGTGCTGGGCATGGAGCTTGCTTAAGATTCTCTCTCTCTCTCTCTCTCTCTCTCTCTCTCTCTCCTCCACTCTGTCCCTTTCCCATTCACTTGTGCTCTCTCTCTCTCTCTCAAAAAAAAAAAAAAAGTCTTAAGGAAAGAGCATTCCCGCACATCAGAAGCTCCAGACAAACCTTGGTGAGTACACAGCCTGTGCCTGATACTGGTCCAAGGGCTGGAGCTGTAATTAATCAGGTAGAACTCATACCAACCATATGAGGAAGGCACTTGATTACCCCCATCTGACAGATGATGAAACTGATTCACAAAGGTGTTAGATAACTTATACAGGCCTATATGCCCAGTAGAATCCAGAGATGGAATCAGAATCTAGAAGAGTCAGAGGCTGAGAAGGAGTTCTATAATTTGGTTAACCTTAGTATTCAAGCAAATAAATTCAACAATCACCATTAAAATGAAAAAAAAATAGCTAAGTAATTAGGAGTGAAGAGAAAGAGATTTTCATGCAGTAAAATATTTACAACTAAAAATATTGAGGAATTTTATTCGAATACGAATGGAATGCAGAAAAGATGGATGCTTTTCAAATGAGACCTGAAAACAAAAGTAAATCATGGGATAAAGGCATCAAGTACACAAAGTCCTGTTTCATGCATTTGACCCACTGTTCTTCCACTTGAAATGTTCTCTCCCCATCTCTCTACTCTTCTGTATTAGATTTATTTATCAAAGTCCAGTTTGAGAATGTGGACACAAGCCCCACCATCAAAGTGCTGGTAATGTTAACGAAGCCAAAGAACAGCAGTGTCCCAGTTATAGAATGAAGGTATGAGGCTAGATGTAGAGTGGCAGCATGAACAATCCCCCTTCTCCTTGGCAAATAGAACCCCATTTTTGTCCAGGGCTAGTATACTCAGTGCCAGGTGAGATTTTCCCAGATTTCTTGGTAGATAGGGATAGCCATGTGACACAGTTATAGCCAATGATATATAAACAGGTGTCTTCTGGGTGTATTGGACATGCTTTTGCTTTTTTGTTGCTGTTGAGAGGAAAAGACGCTTCTGAATGGCATTGCTGCTCTCCACTTTTCTTGTTTTCAAGGCAAATGTTCTTTTTGGAGCTGCAGTGGCCATGTTTGACAGTGAGGCAAAAAATTAGTAATTCCCAATATGTTAACAATTGTGAAAATAAAACAAAGAACTCGCATTGCTGATGGGACTGTTGAACATATAAATCAATTCCAGAAGCGTTTCAGGCTTATTTGTAAACGAGAAATATTACTTCCCTTTTAAAGTTATTTGGGCCATATTTAATGTTAATAGTAATGGAGGTATTTCTAGCTTTTATTTTCGGGGATTTTCTGGACTGGACTGAAGAAGGCTCAGAGACCCCAGAAAAAAATCCTAAAAATGTGGGGGGAGGGAGGGGATGATTTGTGGCACTTAGAATCTTACTCTTTCCCCTAACTTCACCCATCATTATTCTACTTTGTAACAGTTATGTGTTACTTTTATGCATAAGAGTTTATTTAAAGATTAATTTCACTTATTAGAAAATGTTTGGACTCATTTGTCTGGCTAGTTTCTAACTTCCCTTTCAGTTTAAAATCTCAATTTTTGAATTCTTTCCTGAAACTTTCCCTAATATCACTCAAAGTGATATTTATTTCTGATAAGTCAGAATACTTGTTTCCTGTATTATTGTTTCACAGTTTATTTTGACAATTTAGCATGTTCAATATACTTTATGCATAATCCATGGCAGATGTGTATTTGTATTAATCTAAAGAGATTGTTAATTAAAAGCCATGGAGTTTGAAGTAGTTGGAGGAATGTAGTCAGAGTCCTGTGTAAAAACACATAAAGCAGGGTCCCAGTGCGTATGCATTTAGTTGGATTATATGTCATCCAGCAGCTTCTGATTCTTGTTACCTGTACATCAGAGATTTCAGGTTATATTATTCATCACATTCAGAGTACAGTGGATGCAAATTACAAACATTTCCTACCCTCAAGATCTTCATCCTCCTCTTTGAAGAAGAAGACTTCCCTGCAGTCATTTTTATCTGGATTTCCCACATACCTCTAGTTGACCTTTCATTTATTCCTGATGTAAGGAAGGCTTTAGGCATGGGGTTAATAATATTATTCCAGTATAATAAGAGTTATTTTTTCAGGTTGCAGAATTAATGTGTCATTTTTCTTTATGGCTTCTGACTTAATATCTATTAATGTTGCTGATCATTGGTTTCACAAACTGCATCCGAATGAGTTAGTAGGTTTCTACCTTTATGCTGATAGCACAAAAGGCTAGATAGGTAATGTCAGAGTATCTGCAAGAAACAAATAAAGAGATCAATACACTATGTAAATAGCTTTCACACAGCATTTTATTTTATTTTTTTTTCTTTTATTGCTGAGTTGGTATAAGCAGAACTGTGGGTCATACGGAAGCACAACAAAGCCACTCACGGTTGAAATGATCAATGATAGCATTTTGGAAAAGGTGCTCAATCAGTAGCAGGAGAGGCCTCCTATTCTGGGGTTCAAACTTCTGTTTATTTGTATATTTGAGGAATATTTATGGAATGCCTTTTATGTAACAACTTTCGTTGGCACTGGGGAAACAAAGATTTACAAGACAGTTCCTGCCCTCCAGAAATATGCAAGGAAAAAGAAAATAATAAAACCTTTCTTGAGGTAATACATGTCTAGCACTGTTACAGAACAAAGGAGAAGTTTAAAAAGAGCAGCTAAAATTGTTAGTGGCCAAAATAAATACCCCACTCACTGAGGTCCATAGATGTACTCTAGCCTCCTCTCCAAGTAGCGGTGCTAATTATTTCAAGCATAGTCCTAACAAGCCTGTAACTCATTTCTTAGAATTTCGGAAGTCATAAGAGGCTAATTAAACAGAAAGGGGAGGCTGAACAGGCACACAGACAAATAAGGAAAGTGGGCAAATGAAGAACTGATAGCAAAACAAAGTTATTGGAATCCCACATGCAATAACAAGAAACAAACACACACAAAAACTATATAATTCAGAAACTTTTCAATGTGGGGCAAACACTACTGCATAGCTGGGAGCCTGCAAAGTAGACCAAAAGGGACATCCATAATAGACAAGAGTCAACTAGTATTCAAGGTTTTTTGTTCACATGTTTATTTCATTTATTCTTCACAAAGACCCTGCTGAAGTAACTCATTCTAGTTAACAAATGAGGAGATGAAGTCTCTAATCAAGAAACATATTCAACATGAATCATGAATATGAAGTTCAAGATGTTAAATTAATTTAAATATCTAATTTTGATTGCATCTTTGAGTTTCAGAGAACCACTCTGTTGAGGGGTTTCATGATTATAAATCCCTAAATGGCATTTAAGAGTTTCCTAATGCTCTAATCTTATTAGAGGTAGATAGTCTTAATTCAGAGAACAGTTAACATGGCCAAATTAAAATATATAAAGAAACCAAGAACTTTCTTCAAGAACAGCTTGTCAAATATGATGCTGATCTTCTCAAGGACATAAAATCCTACTGATTTCACCCTAGATCCTTAAGACTCAGCAAAATCCCAAGTAAAAATTTAATATTCAATCAGCATGATTTTGAAATGGCTGATTACTGTACATTATGGGCTTTTTTTGTTTAATTGTCCCCACACCCAGTGATCACAGTAGATTCTTTCCCTCTTTTTTCTTTATGCTCCTCAACTCCTCCTTCTTCTTGCTCCTCACATGGATCATAATGACAATATCCCCATGCCATATCCATCATAGTGGTCATAGACAAACGCTCTCTGTCCCAAGTGGCCTTTCTGTACCATAACACCCCTGCATGGTGAAATTAGAGAGTGAGGAAATCCTCCACATACCTCATGTGGACGTTAAATTATCCTTAGATATTCTTTGTAACCGTTCCTTTAAAAAGTTATCCCAAATCGTTCATCTCAGTGCTTAACATGACATGATGAAATGGCTCCTTTTAGAAACTCTGGTTTTTAATGCTCCAATTTTATTGCACATTGAAATTCAAGTTAACTTTATTGTGTTTTGATCTTCTTTATTTTCACACAGCATATACTTTATTTCTGAGTATCTTGCAGTGGTATGTGGACGAGATTGTACTTTACAGGAATGCCCTAAAAGCCCTTCGAAGGAGTCAGAGGACTCCACGTATCTTATTCACGTATTTGTGTTTACAGTTAAAAGCAAGGGGTATGGGGGTGAGAGTGACCTGTGCTATTTATAAGCTTAAGGACTTGGACATTCTGCTTGACATTTCCAAGTGTCAAGCTTTTCATTTATGGAAAGGGGATACTTACCTCACAGGTTGATTGCAGAATCACATAGCATAGCTTATATAAAGCAGATACTGAATTCCCAATAAAAGAGTATTATTAATTATATCATAATTTTTATTATCTAACACAGTGATTAAATAATAAGGAACTCAAAGACTTAATGATGATGGTGATTAAATCTCAACAGATATGAAAATCCCATTCCATGATCTTTACTGTATTAACTAGTTGTACTCATCGTTCCAATTCGCCAGAAAATTCCACACTGGCTTTTGAGTTCTGGGTGATCCAGTTGGCTCTCTATTAAAACAATGATGACATAATTCAGGTTATTTCATGTTTCTTTACTTCACATTCCACTCTTCTGCCTCATCTACCCTCCCAACTGCTCTATGCCCTCCTAAAATTAATAAGGTGGCTGCTAAAGGACCCTGCAAAGTGTCCTCCCCATATGTCAAGTATAAAAAATATGTTGGGCTTATAATAAAACAAAACATGCACTTGATTTTCAGTTCTTCCTTAAGCTGGCTCTCTAACTAGGTAAGATCAGTAGCTTTTCAGTGCCTTAGTTTATATAAATACAAAAGGGTGTAAAAATCCCTGCTTTCTTTGCAAGAAATTTGTAAGGATTAAATGCAGTAAATATTTTGGTGTGCATGAAATGCACATGGTGTCTATGATGATCTCCAAAGATTAGGCATTTTGTTATACTGCATGCTCCAGATTATAGCTTTGTCAATACCCTTCTTTTAATTGATTCTATGTGCATTTCCTCAGTCTCTACTTAATTATTTTTATCTATAACATTAACTAGTTACAGGTGCTAGTAGTGTTAATTGGTACTTACTTGGTAAAAGATATTAACACAACCTAGGTAAAATGTTTGGATTTTGATAGAAGGCTTCAAGGTTCAAAATGTAACTATTGGGAGTGGATCTAGTTTAAAAAAAAAAAATACCCAAACAGTTGTGTCTGAGCTCAAATTGGGAAATATATTTGACACATGTGGGGCTTCCTGTGTTGAATCAGTTTTATTGTAAGCTTCCTATACATAGGGGTGGCCCTCTGATTGGGTATAAAACCTAAACCACTCTGCCTTGCATTAAACCTTACGTCTCATTCTCTATCAATAGGAAAAAAGCAGCAGCTTTTGATTTCATGGGTTGTCTGCTGTATGATGGATGAAGTAAGACGCACAATGCATCATGAAACCATGGGGGTAGGTTGACTTCAAGTCTGATTTAGATACAAAAATTAAAAAAAAAAAAGTTAGCTGTTTGGTACAAGACACCTTATGGAACATGCTAATTGAAGTGTGTCTGGATGTAGCCTCCTCAGCCACTAGGGGTCAGAATTACACAGCACACTCACAGAACAAGAACGACCGGTGGGCCAAAAAGGAGGGACTAGAAATCCCCATTTGGAAATGGTTTTGAGCATTGTGTGCAGAGAGTACACTGAAAAAGCATTTGCCATATGCCTGCCAGGTCTAATTATATGTTAAAGGCTAAGAACATGCAATTGGCATATAGACTTGCTCAGCCTGTTTTTCCAGATTTATTTTTTCTATTCCCTCCTAAGATACCACTTGGAACTCTATTTGAAAGAGACTCTCCCTGACTTTAGGGGTCAGATTTCTGACAGCCACCATGGCAAGACAATTTGACATTGAAGAATTCAAAATCTTATGGAGAAAATAGGATTAAGAAAGGCAATATATATGGTTAACCTATGGAAAACTGTTATAAATACATCTATCTTCCCAAAACCAAAATGATAAAACAACAGTTAAAATTTTGTAAATAAGAAAATGTGAATGGTATTTTATATATTTTAAAAGAATTATGGATAGAATATTGTACATTTCTAACTACTATCTCTTGACTCATTAGAAGCTTTTCCTGATTGCCCTACAATTTCAAAGAGGTCCAAATAAATTGTTTTCATTAATTGCAAATAACAAGACATTAAGATATAAGAAATGTTTGTCTGCCTGATACACAATGTCTTCTGGTTGATTACTGGAGAGGATCTACTTCTGTCCCTCAAGTTTCACTGTGGAGCCTAATTCCGGCCCTTCGAGGTTTTCTCTGTTACCTACTCCACATTGGAGCAGCTCTGTCTCCTCACAAAACCTAGTCACAGAGAGCTCTTGTAAGACCTAAATTTTTGCCTCTCATTTTTCTTTTTCCTTTTCAGAGGCTTTTTGTAAAAACTTAAATTTTTGACATTTGTTTTACTTTCCTTTTCTATTAGCAACCAGCAGTTTCTTTTTTCTCCTCTTTCTCTGACTGTACTCAAATAAATCACATTTGTATTCATAGTTGACAAAAAGTTGTTCAGACAAACATTTACACAAGCAATTTATATCTATCATAGATTATAGATAGATAGATAGATAGATAGATAGATAGATTAAAAAATATATGTAGGGGCACCTGGGTGACTCAGTAGGTTGGGTGTCCGACTTCGGCTCAGGTCATGATCTCACCATCCACGAGCCCCACATGGGGCTCTGTGCTGACAGCTCAGAGCCTGGAGCCTGCTTCAGATTCTGTGTCTCCCTCTCTCTCTGCCCCTCCCCTGCTCAAGCTCTGTCTCTGTCTCTCTCAAAAATAAATAAACAATGCAAAAGTGCAGAGGCATGACTAATCTGTCATTCTGGAAAGAACAACATGGCCAGGGCATAGCATGTTTATAGAGAAGTAGAGGGAGAGGAGGCTTGCAGTGTAGACCACATCTCTGCTCTTTTAACTGCCAGTGCTCTCTGTAACTGTAAGGAAATGGTGATGGTGTTGCACAACCCACTCCCAAGAAGGCAACTTCACTAGGTACATCTGTGGATGACCTGTGGATGGCAGTATATATGTGTGTGTATACATATATTTCTCACTTCTGATTGTTTTTTATAACTCTAAACATAGTAATCATAACTCTAAACTAGTAAATTTGAACCAGAAAAAATTGATTGAAAGCATTTACATTCTCTTTGGACAAAAATAAAGCATTGCAGAACCAATCAACACAAACAGGAACTACATTTTTACAGATATATAGGCAGTGAGGTGGCCTGGTATAAGCACAGACAGGTAGAAGGTGGGGTAACAGGTAAATTGCTTGTGTTTAAAAATCCATAAAAGAAAAAGAGTCTTTGAAATTTACTAAGACAAAGAAAAAACCCTAAAAAAGAAAAAGCCTAATGGGAAAAATTACAATGAATATGAAGGCAATTTACAGAAGAAGAAATACTGAGCCCAATATTGGAAAGAAAGAAATGCAATGATAATTGATGAATGAAAATTAGAACAGCAGTTAAATACGATATTAATGATTTTGTATGATTTCAATTATAGAACAAATAAATGCCCATGCAAAATAGTATACTCTAGGGGCAACTGGGTGGCTCAGTTGGTTAAGTGTCCGACTTTGGCTCAAGTCACAATCTCATTAGGTTCCCTCTCTCTCTCTCTCTCTCTCTCTCTCAAAAATAAATACACTTTTAAAAATTAGCATACTCTATAGCTCTTCCCTATACTTTTAATTCCCACACTTTCAAGTGTGGAATTTAGTCCTCTGGACTTTAATCTATGAACAAAATATATATGTAAGCACATCTGTGTATCACTGAGATCAGTGGATTTGTGGTGTTGGTGGCTATTATTTTTTCTAAAGGGAAAGGCTTTGTTTTTTCTTTTACATAGCATAGAGATTTTTTAAAGGAACTTTTTATGCAAACTCATGTAAATCTTTTATGTTTTCTAAAATTACAAAGCACAGATGCACCTATAATTTAATTAGCTATTCTTTGACTGATAGGTATTTAAGTTCTCCATAATGTTTCATTATAACACAATGATGAAATGATTTTCACACATTACTATTTGAGATAAAATCCTTACCCTTAAGATTGTCCATAAAAGTAACTAATTGATGATATTTGGCATTACTTGAATATAGTAAAAAAAATACCTTCTCATATTCACTACTAGTGGGAGAATAATTGGCAATAATCTCTTTTGAGGGCAATTTGGCAGCATCTAGAAAAAGAAAAAAAAAACTTGGAAGGAAACCCACCAACCTCTTAACAGGTTATTTCTGGTAAAAGGAGTTAGGTTACAGGAGATGGAGTAATTTAGAAAGAATTTAACATTTTATTCTATATAATGCCATATTGTTTAATTTTTTACAAAATTTTGTATCCCTTTGCAAATAAAATAAAATAAGATAAAAAGTAAGAAAATTCTATTATCAAATGCTCCTTTTCTATACATATCATATACTTTCTTTTCTTCTTGAAAATTTACAAAGCTCATTAGCACATTTCAATTCTAAGAAGCCCCAAGTTATTCAAATTTTGTGTAATTTATTCAAATTACTCTTATTAATCTACCCATAAGTATTTCTGTAAAACCCTTTAGAAAGCTATGCGGTTGTTGAAGAATATCTATAGAGAAGAAAATTCTTCCCAAATACCAAATTGCTCAAAATCAATCACTCTAATCATTCCATGAATATCGGGCCCATGCCTTTAGATTCAAGGGCAAACAACCTCTAAGGGCAAATGACACGTCCCAGGTTGGCTTCAGTAATTAACTCTGTGCTTGATGAAGTTTGTGTTTTAGGGCAGTGTCTAGTCCTAACCACAAGTATTATGGTCTCTACAGGAATCTGAGAAACCCTGGAGTTCAGCACAGTGAAAATCACTTCTGCTTCAATGTGGCATAAGTGTAAGGTTTTAAGCATGAACAAGACACAGTACAGTTTCTTCTTTTTCTCAAACTACATCTCCTTTTGGCTTGCCTCCCCCCATCGGCTGCTGACATTCAAATTGACTTTTCGCATTTATAATAGCAGTTTCTGTCTTGTTTTTACCATTGTCCACTGAGACCACTGCTGTGATTTTCTGCTGATGCACAAGATAGAAGAAAGTGTCTGGGAAAATGTACCACTTATTCCAGTCATTTTGCTAAAGGACACTCAAGTGTGGGCAAAGTCGTCAGAGAAAATGACAGAAAGCTGCATGCTGCTGTCAGGAATTGCTTCCTCATCAGTGGCTCAATTTTCAGAAGTGAGACCAAAAACCCACATGCTCTCCAGTTTTCAGACAAGAAAGAAGTGAACTACATGACATCTAAGCTAAAGGAATGAGCAAGACTACAAAAAAAAAAAAAAAAAAGGTAACAAAAAGGAAAAAGAGAGAAAGAAGAAAGAAAGAAAGAAAGAAAGAAAGAAAGAAAGAAAGAAAGAATGCAAGCCCCTGTGATGCAGATCCCTAGGCTGAAACACTAAACTTTTGAAGGACAATATTAAACTTGATTGAAATGTCACTCAATGATACTGAAATGTCTTCTGTGTACTTCGTGCTCTGTGTGTTCCAGGCAATGAGAGAAGGTAGAAAACCAAGGTGGAGAGTTTAGGAAGAGGAAAAGAATAAAAGCCACGATTTCAACAGAGTATTTTGTAACCCAGAAGATAAAACATATAGGGAAAAAAAAAGAGATGGAAAGGGGGGGTTTAGTTTCACATTTTTCAAACTATGTTACACTAAACAACAGTTTCTTAGATGCTAATAGGTATTATGACAAAAAAAAAAAAACAAAACAAAACGAACAGAACTCAGAATCAATAATAATAATAAAAAAAGACTCTAAGGTCAATTAAATGTCAAGCTTCTCAGGGCCTATACTGTGTAAATGTGTTTCCTGACTTGCCATGAGGGAGATTTGAAATTTGCTACATTTGAGAATGGGAATCGTTTTTATTGACAATAAGTCTATTAACATTGGGAAACTATACTTTTGAGAAGCTGATTAGGCGACATCAGAGGCCCTTAGTTCTATGTCCATTCTGTCTAGTTACGGCACTTTGGACAAATCTCCATCCTTCCCTGACTGAACTGTAGTCTTCCCATCTGTAAAATAATAAACTTGTCCAAGATGGTCCCAGAGGCCTTGTTATCCTATGATTCAAACATGATAGTATATTCCCAGGTCCTCATAGGTGTAGCACAAACAAAAATATTATGTATTGGTTAGGTAATACTGTCTCAAGGCCACACCTTCTGGGAGGGTTATAATGTCAATGGAAACAAACTAGCAAACACGCAAAAATTACTTTGGATCTGAACTTTGATTCTGAAGACCCAGTGGATTTAACAGAAAACCTCAGATTTGATATTTAGTGGCTATTAAAGCTTCTCCTTGTAGTAGTTGGATGTCTCTGGTTAACTCCCCAGTAAACTATAGGTCACTACTGAGGCTACGTAGACCCCTAAATGTGTGGGGCTTCTTTTTATGAAGGCATGACGTTTCTCCTCATCCTAATGGGAGATATCAATGTTAAAATATTTGGAGTTTCATGTTTTGGCTTCAGTATTTACAAATGACAAACATTTGGGTCAATAAACATACCTTAAATTTAAAAGAGTAGAAATTGTACAAAGCATGTTCTTAGACTATCAAAGAATGAAATGGAAAATTAATAACAGAAAGATATCTAGAAAATTGCTTGATACTTGGAAATTAAAAACATATTCCTAAATAACACATGGATCTAAGCAGTCTCAAGGTAAGTTCAAAAATATATATTGAACTAAGTAAAAGTGAAGGTATTACTCATCAAAAGTTGTGGTTTACAGCCAAAACAGTGCTTTAAGGGAAATTTATAGCATTGAATGCATATATCAGGAAAGAAGAAAACTCTAAAATCAATAATATAAGCTTCCATTTTAGAAAACTAGAGAAAAATTAGTAATTTAAACCTGAATCAAGTAGAAAAGAAGAACGAATAAATTTAGAGCATAAATCAATAAACCTGAAAACCAGAAAACAATAGAGAAAATCAACAAAACCAAAAACTGGTCTTATGAAAAGTTCAGTGGATTTGCTAATACTGTATGTATAGATAGATTGGGGGGGTAGGTCAAATGAAACAAAATGTACACTATTCATAAACTTCACAAAAACCTTGTAGAGTAAGGCCTGTAATTATTTTCTATAATGTCAGATAACGTAATGGGGATTATATAGTTAACCAGATTGTTCTATTCTATAGTACATATCAAAGGCAGGAACAACTTTAAAATATGAAAAAGCCAAGTATAATTTCATAAAGAGGACAGATATTTGCTACAGTATAAAAGCCAGTCACACATGCAAAGATGAAAATTTTTTACCCCTGCTCTTTTGCCCGAGATTTTTCTCCTTGTGCTATTTTCTTGGTACTGAGTATTATTTACATACCATTTGTGATCATGTAATTTTTTTAAATGTTTATTTATTTATTCTTAGAGAGAGCAAGGAAGAGGCAGAAAGGGAGAGAGGGAGAGAGAGAATCCCAGGCAGGCTTCATGTTCAGCACGGAGCCTGACACAAGCATTCACCTCATGACCTGAGATGAAATCAAGAGGAAGATGCTTAACGGGCTGAGTCACCCAGGTGCCCCTGTGTTCACCTAATTTAAACATGAATTTTTACTAGTGGTGTAGCCTATGGTGTCATACAATGCCTAACAGGAGATAGGCACAGGTAACTGTTAAGACTGAAAATAGACTGATGAAATCCAAGTAACATTTCATGCTTTTTAGCTGCAAACAACTGAAATCAATAAAAGCTAATTTAGGAATTTAAGGTACTAAGTTACATGGTAGAAGACAGCTCACACTATCTTTAGGAGGTTGAACAATTAGGCTTGGCATCTACTATGTCAGGATAAATATGGAGTCATGCCACAGAGTTAGTTAGGAGCCACTGAATGCACAAACGTATCTGTACCTTCTTAAAATGCATCTTATCTGTACTTCATAAAAATGGAGCCAGTCTATTTTCTCCTTTTCATATTTAGCATCCAGGTCTTGGGAATGTATGCCACACAAGTGGACTTACAGCATGGCATATATCTGTGCTCTAGCTGCAAGAGGATGGAACAGTGAGTGTCGGGCATGTTCAGTCTCTGCAGTGGGATGCAAGCTCAGGTACTTGAAGAGGGAAACTTCCCTTCTCAATCAGAGGAATGGAGGTGAAGTTTTTTGAGCCCAGTAGTATTACAAATGCCATCGCAATTCTAATTTTATTAAGAGAATAATGATTTTTAAAAGGAGTTAAATCACATAATTACATCATGTTGAAACTAAAAAGGACAACTGTGATACTAAGGATGGCAAATTTTATATATACATATGTGTATATATATATATATACTTAGTGTATATAGTATTAGTATACACAGTGTATATGTATAGTATACATAGTGTATATGTGTATTAGTATACACAGTACTATATAGTGTATATATATATATATATTCACACTAAGTATATATATATATATATATATACACACATATATATATTTAGTAAATGTATATATTTTATATATGTCTATCACATGTAGGTATATAACATATACACGAACTATTGTTAAATGTGTGTGTGCATATATGTACATATGTGTTATATGCATGCCACCATTCTGACTGAGCCCCTTGCAGATAGAGCTAAATGATACTGAATTTTTTTTCTGCCCAGCCCAGATATAATCCTTATGAATACTATGATACAAGTACCTAATCCTAATCAATCAGAGTTAGCATTTAAGATAAAATCTACTTGCAAACATAAAATCACATTATTGTACAAATGAGAAATCAGAGATTCAAAGGCCTTAAAGAACATTCTCAAGTTACTTATCAAGACAGATAGTTAATGGAAAACTCAGGGCTAATGGCTAATAGCTAACATTTATCTGGCTTCTCAATCTACCAGTCACCATTCTGAGTGCTTTATGTATAATAATGCATTTAATCCTCATAACAACCATGTAAGATAACCATTATTATAATTCTCATTTTATGAATGTGATGACTGAAGCACAGAGAAGTAATTTATAGATTCAGGATTTGCATCCAGATAATCTAGATCCAAAATCCATGTTCTTAACCATGATGCTAAACTTCTCACAAAACTTTTAAAGAAGTAGGAATTCTGGACTTAAAAATTACTCTCATCAAACTACTCTTTTAATCTAAAAATTAATTCTCTTATACACTCAGCATTTTCCTATAGTATCTCTTGGGTACTAAATAAGTTTCTTAATCTTCTAACTGATTTATTTCAAAAGTTCTGCTAATAAACACTCAGTTGCTAGAAGTTCCTTTTCCCAATAACCCCAAGTGATTTTTTTCACCATTCACAGGCTTTTGAGTATAATAAAAATATTGGCCACAGTTTTTCTTCTTCACCTTTGAATCAGTAAGACATTTTTACTCCTTTAAAACTTTACTCACATGTTAAAGAAGAAAAAAATCTCAAGACATGAATTGTGACTTATATTATCTCTGGTTATTAGTTTTTTATTTGTAAAAATTAATTAGAAGATATGCTTCAAAAGTGTCTTCAACTTGTGCAAACAACCTCTTAGTAAAGAGATTTTTAAAATTATTTATTTTTGAATATTCAAGATATTTAATCAAAATAAATATCCAGAATGAGTGTAGGGAAGTCATAGGCAGGGCTAGACATAGGGAGAACTTCAAAAATGGCACAAGGTCAATCTAAGTATTGAGGAGAGTAGTGATCAGCACAGGCTTGTGAGAAAACTATATGATACTTGGGTGGGTGAGTGGGTGTGAGGAACACTAGAAATATGAGAAAGAATAGTACCTACAGATTACCCAAGGCCAGAAATAGTTTTTGTTCCAAAGCCAGCCAAAAACACCTAATAATTCAAGGGGCATGGGCAGGAAACTCATAAGATCTTGCCTCAGTGGCACAGAATAAATTGGCCCTGTACTAAATGTTGTTCTAGTTTTGTCTAATAAGGCTTAAAAATAAAATTTGGAAGTTCAAAGTTTCCAAGTAATTTAATTGCATCTCAAAACAAAGTTCAATAAAGTTTATAGGATTACAAAAAATATCAAACACCCAGGAAAAAAAATTATAGTGCCTGACATCTACTCAAAAAATTATTAAGCATGGAGAGAAACAGAAAAACACTACACAAATAAAAACTCAAGACATGAAAACTACATTGTCTGAATACAATGTAACATTTATTTTTCATGTCATTCCATTTCATGTCATGAAAAATATCCTGAATGGGATTAATACAGATTAGACATTTCCAGAGAAGAGATTAGTGAATTAAAGAATAGCAAAGAGACTATAATAATGAAATACAGAGAGAAAAGTGGTCCTTCCCAAAAAAGAACATAGCATTAATGAATGGTGGAACAACTCTAAGTGCCTAATATTCATGTGATTAGAGTTCTTGGAGAGGATGTTATGGGACAACAAACAAGCAAACAAACAAACAAATAATGGCCTTTTTCCTCCCAAATTTGATTAACACTATAAAACTCTGATCCAAGGTCAAGTATAAGAAACATTAAGAAAACTACACCATGACACATCATAATTATATCTATCATGACATATCATTATTTAACAATGATAAAAAAGAATATCTTAAAAGTTTCCAGAAAAATAAAACAAAAGAATGCAAACACAAAAATAAAGATAAGAATGATACCAATGTCATCATCAGGAAGAATTCGAGAGAGATGACAGTAGGTTAGCATCTTTAGTAGTAAAAAAAAAAAAAACCCTCAACCTAAAATTCTATACCTGTAGAAGACACCTTTCCAAACTTAAAGCAAAATAAAGGCTTTTTCAGAAATAGAAAATCTTAAAGAGTCTGACATTAGACCTACACTGCAATAAAGAAAAATGATACCAGATAGAAATGTGGATCTATACAAGGAAAGCTCCATATGTATTTATGTAAGTATATAATATTTTTCTTATTTTTTAAATCTTTTCAAATAAATTTAAGTTTAAACAAAGGTAATAGCAATACAGTATGGGGCTTTAGCATATGCATAATTAAAATGTGTAATAATAAATACACAAAACCTGTGAGGAGAGAAATAAAAATAAACTATTGCAAATTTCCTATACTATACATAAAGTAGTATAATATTAAAATAGCAAATAATAAAAATAGCAACTAATAAAATAGCAAAACAATGAGTTGTAGCATATAAAACAATAAAGGAGATGAAATATAATTATTTTTTAAGTGTATTTATTTATTTTGAGAGAGAAAGAGCATGAGCAGGAGAGGAGCAGAGAGAGAGAGAGGGAGAAAGAGAATTCCAAGCAGGCTCCATGCTGTCAGCACAGAGCCCCTTGTGGCGCTTGATCCCATAAGATCATGATCTGAGCCAAAATCAAGAGTCAGACACTCAACCAATTGAGCCACCCAGGTGCCCTAGAATGTATTTTGGACTGAATGAAATAAACATAACATGAAATTTGGGGGGATGCTGCTAGAAAGGTACTTAGAAAGTACCTTTCTAAGTGCTTTATAGCACTAGCCAACTATAATAGAAAAGAAATAAGGTTTCAAATTAAGGACCTCAGCTTCCACTCTAGGAAATAGAAAAGCAAAAACAAAAACAAAAAAACAAAAAGGAAGCCAATTAAATGGAAAGAGAAAAAAAAATAGAAAACTCACTGAGATAAGAAGCTGTATCTTTGAGAAGATAAGTAAAATTGGTAAACCTTTAGGTAGACTGATGAGGAAGAAAAAGAGTCACAAATTACTAAAATTAGGAATGTGAGAGATGACATCATTATAGATACTACAGATGTTAAATGATACTCAGGGAACATAATGAACAGCTGTATGCCAATAAAGTTGATAACTTAAATGAAATGAATACATTTCTTTAAAGACACAAACTACCAAACCCTATTTACTTAATAAGAAATAGTAAACTTGAATAGTCTTATATTTAGCAAACAGATTATATTTGCATTTTAAATCTCCACGTGGAAGGAACTCAAGGCACTGGTGGCTTCTTGGGTCAGTTTTACCAAGTAGTTATGGGAAAAATGGCAATTTTACCCCAACTTTTTAAGAAAATGTAAAAAACAATCCTTAATAACTTATTTTATTAAGCCAAGTTTTCCCTGATAAAAGGAGTAAAGACATAAGGTAAAGAAAACTAATGTCTGATATCCCTCATGAATATAGATACAATAATCATTAAGAAAGCTTTGAAATTGAATTCAATAACATATAAAATTGTTGTATCATATTGTTATATAGAGAGCTAAATAATTTAATATATATAAATTTATATTATATAAAACATAATATATCATGACACAAATGGAATTGCTCCCAGGAATGCATATTTAGTTTAAGATTTTAATTAACCAATGTAATATACCATATTAACAAAATAATAAAGGGAAAAAAACCACGATGATCTTTATAGATAAAGAAAAGCATTTGACAAAATTCAACATTCATTTCTGACAAAATTCTCAGAAAATTCAAAATAGAAGAGAATTTAATTGGCTTGTTAAAAATATCTGTGAAAAACTCATAGACAATATCATATTTAATAGAAAAATATTGGATGTTTCCTTTAAAGATTAGAAGCAAGTCAAAAATGCCCCCTATAACTACTGCTATTCAACATTGTGCAGGAAGTTCTGGCCACTATAATAAGGCAACAAAAAAGAAAGAAATGACATCCAGATTAGAAAAGAAAAAGTAAACCTATTTGCAGACAACATTATTATCTGTGTTACACATCTGATGAAACCTATTTAAAATGTTACTAGAACTAATATATGAGTTTAGCAATGCTAAAAGATATAAGGTCAATATGCAAAATCAATTGTTTAAATAGTCAGAAATTGAGAGTTTGTAAGTACCTCTTTAAAGTAGCATCAAAATATGAATTATTTAAAGATAATTCATATTTATCTGAAAAAAAGGTATACGAGGCTTGTGAACTAAAAACTACAAAATATAGTTGAAAGAAATGTTAAAAGAGCTAAATAAGGAGATATACAGTGTTTATGGCTTAGAGGATACACTATTGTAAGATGACATTCTTCTCAGATTAATTTATAGATTTAATACAATCTCAATATCCTTCCAGGTTTTGATGTGGAAATTGACAAGCTGATTCTAAAATTTATGTAGAAATGGAAAGGACTTAGAATAGCCAAAACAAACTTGACTATAAATACAGTAAAACCTTGGTTTGTGAGCATAATTCATTCTGGAAACATGCTTGTAATCTAAAGTACTTGTATATCAAAGCAAATTCCTCCATAAGAAATAAAGGAAACTCAGATAATTTATTCCACAACCCCAGAATACTTGTATAAAAATGATTATGATACTGTAATATGATACAAAAAAATGGAGAAAATACAAACATAAAGAAAAAATAAACAAATTAACCTGTACTCCATGGCTGGTGTGAGGGAGACAAGAGAGAGGAGGGTTATTGTGTAGGACTCACTATCTATTGGCTCAATGGAATCCTTTTCTGCATGGGGGCCACTGTATACACTCACATGGATGTTGACTATAGTACAGTATATAAACTCTTGTCATACACTGTATTTAATGTGATTGGCAATAAGGCAAGATATGAAAGGGTCTATATCCGCATGCAGCCTGACCTAGAATAAAGCGAAGCATTCCTAAGCTTACTCTTGTATGGAAAAGCAAAGCACTACCCATAGGTGCTTTAAATTGACAAAAAGTACACTAGTGCCAGTGTGGGTACCTTCTAACGTTCTGAAAAATCACTGATTTCTGCCAAACACTGCAGCCTGAGACCGAGCATCTGAGCACAGGAGACGATCACCCACAATCCTGCTGAGAGAGAGAGACAAAGAGAGAGGAGAGAAAGAGAGGAGAGAGAGGGAACCATTGGCTCAGTTGTGATCATGTGATGTTCAGCATCATGTACTACTTGTATTGCAAGACATTGCTCATTTATCAAGTTAAAATTTAATAGAAATGTTTGCTCATCTTGTGGATCACTTGTAGAACAAGTAACTCGCAATCCAAGGTTTTACTGTATTACTGTAAAGCCGGAAATATCAGAGCAGTGTGATATTGTCATAAAGACAGACAAATGGATCAACAGAGCAGAATACAGCTCTGAAAATATGAACCACCTATTCAAGGAGGTTTGAAGATAATTCAATGAAGAAAGTATAATCTTTTAAAGAAGTGCTGCTGAGACAATTTGATATCCATATGCAAAAGCAAAAATTGAAGTAAATCCTCATACTATACACAAAAATTAACTCAAATTGGATCATTAGATTAAAGGCCATATAACTAAAATACCTGTAGAAGGAAATATAGAAGAAAATCCCTCTGAGTTTGTGTTAAAGACTGCTTATGTACACTACTAAAATACGCAAAGTGCAATCTGTTAAAGACAAATTTTATTAAGTTAACCTTGTCAAAATTAAAAAATTTTCCACTTTGAAAGGCACTTAGAATTAAAAGGAAAACCACAAGCTGTGATAAATTGAGTGTAGAGTATATTTAAAAAAAACACTTTAGATCTCAAAGTAAGAAAATAAATAATAAATGGAGCATAATACATAAATAGAGCTAAGATTTAGCTACTTCACGAAAATGAATATACAAATGACAAATAATCAAATGAAATAATTACCAACATCATTAATCATTATGCAAATCCATATTTAAACCACAATGAGATAAGACTAAACACTTATTGGAATGCCATTAATTTAGTGCCATACCACTCTTAGTGAGGATGTGGATCAACTAGAAGTTTCATGAAGATATTTCCTTGAATATCCACACATCAGAAAGGGCCTCCTTGACTGCCCTGTATCAAAAATTTTTTCATATATGAAACCCTTGGCCTAAAGTTTAGTGAATGACATTCAGATATCCTCACAAAATCCACTGCAATCTTCCAGATGACCTTTACCTAATGATTCTCTCTGTGCTGTCTCAGTCTTGAACAAGGGGGAAAGAAGTGTTTGATGCTATATTCTGCAGACTTTTGCAGATAAATTAAAGTGTAGTTCTCATTTCCAGGGCAGGACTGAGAAAAGGTTCTAGTCTATTATTTCTGTTAAATTATGCATATAAATTTAAATACATGCTATTTTATCATGATAAGTGCCTTTTATGTAAGCAGGATTCATGACTGATGTGCACAACTGTTTATCACTGACAACCTTAAAGGATAAAGCATAAAGATGGCCCGTACTTTTTCAGGTAACATTTTTCAACTTTACCAATTTCAGATGAGTCAGGGTAGTTATCCTTCACATAGGTCTATGAGCCATAGCTGAACATATCACTGTTTCTATGTCTAATGACTTTTTATCCTCCTGAGTAACTGCTTACAAACTCCTCTTGCTCAACTTATTGATTTAAGTCAATGAAACACAAGTTATAGGAATTCAATGGGAACCCAGGGATGAATAAATTTCAAGGATGGGGCTCAGATATTGGTCCTAGATCCAATCAGTACCTTGTATCCCTATTTTGAAGAGAAAAACAGTGATATGCTTCTGGTTTTGTTTTGTTTTGTTTTGTTTTTGGTTGTTTTGTGGGGGATAGGGTGGTAGGTGACTTCTAGACTCTCTGCTTGAAATTCCCCTGAGAGGCCCCAGAACAGTTTTAGTAACTCTTGGAGCATACTTTCAAAACACAGTTCTAATACAATATTCATTTTATAAACTAAGAAAAGTTAAGTGACTTATAAATATTCACATAGCTAGCAGTAATTTTTCTAATAAGTTGTCTTCTACAACTAATCTCCTCTTAACATTCAGTGGGATGGACGTACTTTCCATGCAGGCCTTTCAGATTCAGCTCACTTCTCATTGATTCTAAGTGACTTATGCCACCAAAATAGGATACACCTACCTCTGTAAAGAAGAGGCATCAGACTGCCCAACCTTCCAAGCAACTCAGGCCTTAGGGAAATCTGATATTTTCTAGGTGATGGTAATCCTGCACCCTGAATCTTTGTTCAGATGACATCCCTTAGTTTCATCTTATACTACACAAAGTTTACCCCCAACTGTTGCCTCTCTAAGATTCATTCAGGGACTTCTGTCTTTGTATACCGGAAATATTCAGATATTAAATAAGAATGGCAAATATGTCTAGACTGACAGGCCAACTACAACCTATTGGAAATTAGCTCACAGGGCTGTTTTTTTTTTTTGTTGTTGTTGTTGTTGTTTTCTTTTTTTTTCTTTTTTTTAGTGTTTATTTATTTTAAGAGAGAGAAAGCAAGCAGGGCAGGGGTAGAGAGGGATAGAGAGAATCCCAACAGGCTCCATGCTGTCAGTGCAGAGCGCCGTGTAGGGCTCAAACTCACGAAATGAGATCATGACATGAGCTGATATCAAGAGTCAGAGGCTTAACTGACTGACCACCCAGGCACCCCTGTTTTTCTTTTTATTTTTTTTATAGAAGTATGAATCAGTATCCAAACTCACCAGAAAAAAGTTTCATGTCTGATTAGCAAAGTGTGCTATGACCTCTAGACAGTTATATTTTGGCACTCATGCCATCTATATGCCTCAGTTATCCAGGTTTATATAAGAACCCCTAGAAGGCAGAGCATTAGTACCGTATAACTACCTTTCCTGATTCAGTAACTGGCTCCCTGAACTTTCACAATGACTACTGGCTCCATACTAGTTATTCTTCTAGGTTTTGTCTTTCTCACTCCTTACCCCACTCCACTCTCCCTCTGTCTTCAGTTTTAGGCCAACTGCTGCTGATTTTTTCTCTGAGTTTCGGTACATTTAGCCTCTTAACCTATTGAAGATAAAAATGTCATGACTCAGGAACATGGTATTCAACTATTTTGTGTTTGAATGACATGTGAACATTATCCAAAATACATATTCCCAAAGAATCTGACACGTTAAGTTTATAATATAACCTGAGGTTTTATTATAATAAAATAAAAAATAACCTGAGGTTTTATTATGTTTTGAAGTTGCCTCGGTAAATTAGTGACATAAAAAAAATAAGAAGCACTACCATAAGCCATATTTCTATTTAGATTTCCTCAAATTCACATATTTGAAAGCTTCTGACTCACTGGGACTGGAAAGTTTGAGGCTAGGACAGAGAATATAGATGTTGATGTGTATCAGCCTTCCTAAAAACAGTATTACAAATGTAGTCAAATTGCATTTATGCAAACTAACTATAAAAAAGTAGAGGAGCTCTGTGTTATCATAAACTTGTTCGGATGACAAATAAAATTTGTTCTAGGTAAATTTCAAATGAAGGGTGCTCTAGATCTAATTGTCTACAATAACTTTGAAGTTTTTGTATAAATATTTATGTAAATATAAATAACTGTCATGATATATGCAGAATAATTTGAAAAGACTGTTAAGATACATTAGGGCAGTAGACCTTCAACAAATATATTTTTAATGAACTAAATAATAGATTTTGACTTTGTAATCATCAGACTAAACTTACTTTGATGAATAAACAAGAATATTTGCAATTGAAAGCAGTTCTGGGAAAACAGTCATAGCAGGATAGTACTACTAGGAGTACTAACACTAGTACCAGTAATATATGAAACTACATAGAGAAACAATATAGAGTGTACTTGAAAATATTAACCCAGAATGACCATAATCTTGCCATTTGCAGCTACATGGATGGAACTAGAGGGTATTATGCTAAACAAACTTAGTCAATCATAGAAAGACAAATATCATATGACTTCACTCATATAAGGTCTTTAAGATACAAAACAGAGGAACATAAGGGACGGGAAGCAAAAATAATATAAAAACACAGAGGTTGACAAAACATAAGAGACTCTAAAATATGGAGAACTAACAGAGGTTTACTGGAGGGGTTGTGGGGGGGCAATGGGATAAATGGGTAAGGGTCATTAAGGAATCTACTCCTGAAATCATTGTAGTACTATATGGGAACTAATTTGGATGTGAACTAAAAAAAATAAAATTAAAATTTTTTTTTAAATGGTAAGAGAATGGAAAAATTATAAGCAAAAAAAAAGTAAACAAAAACAACAAAGATCAAATTTTAACAATCATTATTAATGCAAGGGACCTTGATGGCTCATTTGGTTAAGCTTCTGACTGTTGATTTAAGCTCGGTTCATAATCTCACAGTTCATGAGATTGAGCCTCATGAGATTGAGCCACTGACAGTGCAGAACCTGCCTGGGATTATCTCCCCCTCTCTCTCTCTGCCCCTCCCCTGCTCTTTCTCTCTATCTTTCTCAAAATGAATACATAAAGTTTTTAAAAAAGAATCATTATTAATGGTGGTAGTATTAGAATTGTTATTTGGATCCTATTGTGTGTGAAAAATGATATAAAGTAACATATAATTATTGGACATTCTAATTGTGTCATCCTCATTTCTCTTGAGAATCCAGATTCTTTCTTTTTTCTCAATTTATTTTTATTATTACTGAAGTATAGTTGACATACAATGTTATATCAGTTTTAGGTGTACAACATAGTGATTCAACAGTTTTATACATTCATTATACAGGGCTCACTACAATAAGTGTAGTCCCATCTGTCACCATACACCATTATTACTATGTTATTGTATTATATGCTATATTGTATTATATGCTATATGAATATAAGCATATTCCCTATGCTGTACTTTTCATCTTCATGGCTTATTTAATTTATAACTAGAAGTTTTACCTCTTATTTCTCTTCACCTACTTTGCCCAGCCTTCCAACCCTCTCCCCTCTGGTAACCACTAGTTAGTTCTCTGTATTTATAAGTCTGTATCAGTTCTTTCTTTTTTTTAATTTGTTTGTTCATTTGTTATGTTTCTTAGATTCCACAATAAGTGAAATCATATGGTAACTGCTTTTCTCAGTCTGACTTATTTCAGTTAGCATAATACCCTCTAGTCCCTCTATTTGTTGCAAATGGCAAAATTTCATTATTTTTTTAAGGCTGAGTGATATTTCATTGTATATATATGTATATATATATATATATATATATGTGTGTATATATATATATATGTGTGTGTATATACATATATATATATATACCACTTTTTAAAAATCCCTTCCTTATTGATGGACACAGGTTGCTTCCATATCTTGAGAATCCAGGTTCTTTATGTGAAACAAAGAACATGTAAATTAGAAGTTAAGCTAAAAATCTTACGGTCTTGAACCTGAAATAAAAATATCAATCTCAACTCAAAATATGCATATATATCCTGACCTGTTTCACTCAAAAGACCTAAAAACAATAACCAACCCAGTAGCCATGAACATGCCTAAATTCTTGAAAATAGATAGAAGATGGGAAGGCGGAAAGGAAGGAAAGAAGGAAAAAAAGAGAGGGAGGGACGGAAAGAGGGATGGAGGAAGAAAGGAAAGTTTTTTTGGAGAAATTTGATTTCCAAAATACTTTTGATCCAATAACAACAATCATTGCAATGTACTGGAACTCTTTAAATATGTTTACAATGAATTCCTAATGATACATATATTTTTGATTTTACCTTATGAAAAAGACAGGGAAGTGAGTATAAAAAAATCAAACATTTATTCTTACTTTTCTACATGCTTTCCTACATATTTTTCCACACTGTTCCACCAAGTAACCAAATAGCAAAGGAAGGAAGTGAGAGAAACATTTAAAATGATTAAAATGTTGCCATTTTGCAACAGCAGTTAATTACTAGATGCAGGCGTTGTCAACATTTTCTAACATTACCAAAAAAGACAGACATCGTGTTCTTTCTAGTCTTGCAATGCACTACCTACAATTTTGTCAAAGAAATACCTCCTAAATGCAATTCGGTCTCTGGCCTCTTGTGTTTGCTCACGATTATGCCTAACAAATATTTTTACCACATAATACACCAAAGTGAAAGAAGTAAGTTGAAAGCTACAAAACAGATTTCTAGTCTTACTCTGTTAGCTTTGGCACCTGTGAAATGAAACGTTTGAACTAAATGTTCTCTATGTTTGTATGTGTGTGCATGTGTATGTATGTGTGTGTGTGTTCCATTTCTAAAACATTCCAGAATTTTACTATCTTGTCAGTTTTATTTGAATAGTAGATGAATAATATAAAATGTCTATGTAGATCCATTTTTATCACACTTTGCACTATCAAAATCATTTCATACATATCATTCCATTTATTCTTCAAATCAGTGTTTACAGGCAGGTCAGAGCCATCATGGGCTACAAGGCACACTGTACTTGAACAGACTGGAGAGTAAACTGGTAAGGCTTGAAAATACATCTCTTATTACCCATTTAGCAAAATGAAAACAAAACACTTTTTTTCCCTATTTTCCACTTAAACTGGAGGAAATAAAACCACTTGCCCCTTCTTTAAAAAAGAGATTCTGATATCCACGTTCCCAATAAACAAATTATACTTGAGTAAGAGCAAAGTATTTTTATTTTATTTAGTTTTCTTTTCTTTCTTTCTTTCTTTCTTTCTTTCTTTCTTTCTTTCTTTCTTTTAAGGAAGGCAGCTTTAGGTGCCTTCTAGTGGATTTAAAAATCAGAATGGGTGAGAAATAAGAGACAGGAGACTTGGCAGCAAAAGAATTCTGAGAAGAAACAGGGATACAAAATATCAATTGGGTCTTGGGTTTTGGATATCTGGGCCCCATCCCTGAAAGTGGCCTCATAGCTCATATTTGGCCTGAGGAGGTCAGAGCCAAGACACTAGTGCAAGGATCCCTGTGAAGAGTGCTATCATAATGCCCAGAGGCTGTGCTGGATCAGAGAAAAATCCCCCATTCCTGGCCTAAACTCTTCTGGCTCAAGCAATCTGCAGTTCAATGGGTGGGAATTTCATTGTACTTAGGCTTTCAGGTCTCACTTTCTAGAGACACAGTCTTTGAGTGGAAATACTGCAGTCCTGGAGCCTAACTATTTGGCTGTTCAGTGAGGAAGCTGTCCTGCTGCTTGCTGCACACCCAGATGCTTGTAAACCTTCAGAAACAACTCAAGGGGGTGAGTGTTGGAAAGCGTATTTATTTCTAGGGCAGCAATAGACCACTAGGAAACCCCTAAGCTGACTGTAGAGGATAGTATTTCTCCCTGTAGAACTGAGAATAGGCAGTGCTGGGTTAGGGAGAGGTGAGATAATGCTATGAAGTTGTATCCTTAAGGGGAATGCCAAATTTGCAACTATTGCATCTCAAGAGCTTGAATAAGATCCAGGAGGCTATAGCAAACAGAAGATCCAGTACTGTAGTTAGCCTTAAGGCAACTTGGAGCTTCAAGTATAAGAATATATACAATTAGGTGGGTAGTAGTAGGGGCGCCTGGGTGGCTCAGTCGGTTGAGTGTCTGACTTCAGCTCAGGTCATGACCTCATGGTTCATGGGTTTGAGCCCCGTGTCAGGCTATGTGCTGACTGCTTGCTCAGAGCCTGGAGGCTGCTTCAGATTCTGTGTCTCCTTCTCTCTCTGCCCCTCCCCTGGTCATGCTCTGTCTTACTCTGTCTCTCAAAATAAATAAATGTAACAAAAAAACAAAACAAAAACAATTAGGTGGGTAGCATTATCTCTTTGTAGAGTTATAAAGAAACTTTTGTCATTTTTTAGAAAGGACCCAAGATGGTGGCTGAGTTGTAGGATTCAGGCAGCACTGGGTTCATGATAGTTGCATGGGGTCCTGCACTGAGAAGGGTTCAGCACTCAGTGTAATGCTCTTCTGTGGTAATCTTTAATTTCTTAATAATTTTTTAATAAGTCCCATGTTTTCATTTTTCACTGAAACTTGCAAATTATGTAGTGCCTAATTCTTGGAGATATCTTAGTAGTAGATGCTAATATGATTATCAGGGTCCTGTATCATGGGGCTGGAGATTTGAGAAGTAATCTTATCCCAGTACAGAACTAGAATGCAACATAAGATAGAAGAGAAGAGAAAGTTGACTTTACAAACCTGGCTTATGTGATTGAAGTTAAGGAGTAAAATATACTTAGTGGATTGAGGACATGAAGAGATCCACTCAGGACTCACTTGGTAAAAGACTGAGGTCTGCAAAGATGAATTCTGGGCTGTATCTGCTGGTGAGAATGGAGCTGCTCATAAATGTCCTCTCCTGGTTAAGTTGGGACAAAGATTAGATGTGGGTCACACTGCAGATTATGATTATAAACTTTTCCAAAACGTGGGCTGTCCCATTCTTCTACGACAATCCCAAGTGTAAACTTTTCCAAAATTTCACCTGTATCTTATTCTTCTACAAATCCCATTTGAAATAATGCCTAGCACAGAGAAGACAAGCAGGGAATGGAATAAAACAGAGCTGTAAACTAAAGCCTTCAGTGGTTGCAGTTCTATAGTTTTGATGTTAGCAGGAACTTGCTAGATAGGCAGGACAAGTCTTATTTGTCCCCATTATGGAAATGGGAAATTCGTCTTTGATTGATTAAGGAGCTTAGCCAAAGTTACTTCAATGATATTAGCTGTTACCAGAATTCAGTTCTCCAGATTCTAGACCAATTCTGTCATGCTGTTTCCTAAATTAATGACATTTAACTGAACTGAAAATGTATCGCACAAGATTCATTTATTTGGTGATGAAGACCTGAACATCATTGCTGGGATCTTTGTGAGGAAACTCAGTGAAAGTGAGATTCATGTATCAAAACCAGGAAAGGCTGTGGAGTCTTCATTTCTGATGATTCTAGTCTTCTAAGACATGATAAAGAGGGAAATGAGCTATACAATGTTGTCTTCACTTCATTGTCTTTCATTATTGAGCAATTCAAACCCATGAACTTTTCTAGGTTAGAATATTTCTAGGACATGAGAACAAGTTGTGATGAATATTAAAAAAAAAAGTCTAGGCTTCATCATTTTGTCATACTGATCAATTAAAAAATAGGCTCTCAGTAATTTCTTTTTCATTATTGCACATTACCAATCTTTGCAAAATATAGCCTCTCTTCTTATGGATTTAGATTCTGTCTGGTGAATAGAACAACTGAATAATTATCCAGTTAGTTGAATCAGTATAGACTATGGATCTACTTAATATTGCCTGAAATATATCTGTTAGATTAAAACTGATTGAGAGCCCAGAGGCTATTTGGCTATGTGAAAAAACATGATAAAATTTATATCTTTAAAACTTATATCCCCACCAAAGACAGTGTGATTCTTCCCTGCAGAGTTTTGTTCTCATACAGGGATAGGACTAGACTTATTCTGAGTGAGGCTTCTTTCCAGATCGGAGCTTGCAATGTTGGCTGCATGTTCGAATCGCCTGAGAAGATTTGACACACAGCGGTGCTCCACAGTCGACCAATTAAAGCACAATATTTTGAAGATAGGCCCAGAAATCAATATATTTTTTTAAAAACTCCATGGATGATTCTAATACACAAGCAAGATAACCATTGCCCTAAAGTCTCTTTGACATCAGAACATTTAGAATAAGGCATACTCTCCTCTAAGTGAGCATCTCCTATCTGAGCATGTATACTTCCATGCCATTGCTATTTGTGAAAATCCATTCAGCTTGAAGTTGGCTCATCTGTGGACCGTTCTTAGATGTGTCTAGTTTGTCCCTAGTGTAATGGTCCAGGTCAGGCAAAGTAGTGACAAGAAAACTCTGTCCCCCTCCCACCTCACTCTCTCCCTCTCCAGCTATTTTCAACCCACTTTTTCTGTAATTCTTTCTCTACCAGAACTGAAGAAGCTTTATATCCTCCAGGATATAGACCAGGATTCCATCCTCTCCCCTTGTAAGACTTGTTATTTCCGCTTTTACTAGCAAATTTGACTTCATTTCTCCCTTTGGACTTTGCTGTGGTTCCATTCAGCGTACCCCAACATCTCTGGAGATACTTTGTTTCCTTCATGTTTGCCAGCAGAGAAACTTAATTCCAGTCTCTAGCCACATAACTGGCATTCACCTGACTCCCTTGGGGGAAATTATATAAATTTAATCCAGTCCAAAATCAAGGAACTCTTCAAAGGATCCGCAAAAAGTAACAGAAGAGGCAAACTGCTTTAATATATGACACTTAGTAAAGCAAAATTTAAAATCTCCTGACTTCTTACTTGAATAACAAAAACAGCTAAGTCATCAGCACAAATTATGATAAATTTAAGCTTTGAAGATTCTTACTCTATAGCTTAGAAAGGCCAAGAAAGGCAGGCAAACTAAGAAACCCCTGCAGCAATCTTCTCATTCTACCTTAAGTCAAAAATCCAAGGTTCTTAGCTAGAAGACATACCAGTTTAAATACCACAGAACTGTGTAAAACAGAAGGAGGTAGTATGTATGATGGACAGAAGAGACTTATGTTGATTCTCTAAAATTGCAGTGGCCTATAATTCAGCATAGAAATTCCAAGGTAAAGTAGCCCCCTGAGGTATTTGTGAAACTGTTGTCAAGCTTAATGATGTCTAATCAAGGTAGTATGTAGAAGGTAGTGTTTAGGACTTAGTGGGCAGAAATACTGAGTCCTCCATGGTGAATCTATAGTGAGTAGTGCCCCAAGATATGCCTGGGAATATAGGTCACTGGTGTCAAAACCTTTCCCCGGGTGAAATAGAAAGAGAATGCAAGGTGGCAGGTCCTCAGCTAAGTGGAATATAATTCATAATATGGTTACCCTGTTTCTCCCAGAACAGGAATCCAAGGAAGAACGAGGGCAACAGGCCCAGTATAATTAATTCCAGATCAAATCAGGTAACTAAGTTTCCTAATGTTTTTAGTAGCTCAACATGATCTTGGTCTACTAGTGGTACAACTTGTAACATAGATGCTTCAATGATACCTATTTCAAGATTGAAGTGGCAGCTATTCATCATGAAGTTTTGGCTTGTCTTTTTCTCTCTACATTTATACACACTGTGGTTGCCGTTGTGTGAATATGAGCAGATTTCTTTGGAGAAGCATAGAAAGGGGAGGATATTAACATTTATCTAGTGATACAATGCATCAGATACTTCTAGGTATTTTATTGATATCATACCGTTTAATCCAAGGAGACAACCCCTGTGCAGAGTTGCCATTTCCATATTTACACATGAAAATACTGAGGCTGAGGGATTAAACATTTTTTTCCCAAAAATCAAATGAGTTTTAGATACTATGGTCAAAATTTAATGACAGAAATTAACTATGGGAAAATGTCTTGAATTATGAAAAAAAAAAAAAAAGCATGTACTTTAAAGACCTTGGTCAAGGGATGGTATTCTTATATTTTCTTCCAAAATGTGACATTAATTTGATATCTTAACATTTGGGTCTTTTTCCCAAGAGTGACAATGAAAGATATGATAAATACAGTTAGGAAGATCTGATATATTACCTAAGGAAACAATGCATACATCACACATACATACATTAACACTAACCAACACTGCTTAAAATGGGGTGGAAATGCAGACTAGTGAGGCACAAAATACCTTGTGTGGAGCAACTATGCCCTCAAAATTCCAGTGAATGGAGGAGCCAAGGGTACTGCCCCAGTACTGAGTCTAACCCCTACTGCACTGATGATGAATTCAACTTAATTATATAGTGAGCACCATGTTTCTTGGCAGTGCATCAAGCACACATAATAAAAAAGTGAAAGAAACTTGGTAAAAAGTATACGTGTCATTAGATATTTGCTAACACCTGTGGAGATTCAAAGAAGAGATTGTATTTCTTCTTGGAAGAGTTAGAAAGATTGAGAAAATTAAAGTTTTATTGATGAGTTACTTAGCAAATAGTAAATTTTTTTTAAGTGGGCTTCACACCCAGCATGGAGCCCAACACGGGGCACTCATGACCCTGAGGTCAAGACTCTGGGATCAAGACCTGAGCTAAGAGCAAGGGTTGAATGCTTAACCTACTGAGGCACCCCACAAATAGTAGACTTTTGAATGAAGGAATGAATAAATGAATTTCATTTTGTAAGTGATGTAGGGATGGAAAGAAGAACATATTAAAGAGGAATTTATATTTATAACATCACAGAAACAGAAAATCACAATCTGTGTTAAAGAAAAACTAAGTTGTCTGCTAAGGTTGAAACTCTGAGTGTATGTGCAAGAATGGTATGTTTCTCAGTCCACTTGAGTTGCTATAACAAAACTAAAAAATTGAGGGGTGCCTGGGTGGCTCAGTCGGTTGAGCATCCGACTTCGGATCAGGTCATGATCTCGTGGTCTGTGAGTTTGAGCCCTGAGTCGGGCTCTGTGCTGACAGCTCAGAGCCTGGAACCTGCTTCGGATTCTGTGTCTCCGTCTCTCTCTGCCCCTTCCCCACTCATGCTCTGTCTCTCTCTGTCAAAAATAAATAAACATTAAAAAAAAATAAAAAAAAAAACTAAAAAACTGGGTTGTGTTAAAAGAGAAAGAGACAGACAGACAGACAGACAGACAAAAGGCCAAAAATGGAGTTACTTGTTCTAAGCCCCAGGCCAGCAAACCAAGACTTAATAAATAACCTATCTGCAGTTTCAACCTCTCCCAGAGATATAATCTTAAAACGTAAATCTAGACTTTCCTGGTCAGCATTAGCGAAGCCATCTGTATGATAGTCCCCTTCCATCGCCCAAAGAAAATGAAGTGACCCACTTTTCTTTTCCCTGTTCCTTCTACCTCTAAAAGTATCCCATTTTGTTCATCTCTCCAGAGCTTCTTTCTGTGTGCTCTGTAGGATGCTGCCTAATTCATGAAACATTCAATAAAGCCAATAAAATCTTTAAATTTCACTAGGTTGAATTTTGTTTTTCAGCACTTGTAAACAACAGAAATCTGTATCTCACAGTTCTTGACGCTAGAAGTCTGAGATAGGGTGCCAGCATGGTTGGATGAGGGACTTCTTCCAGGTTGCAGACTTTTCATTGTATCTGCGCATGATGGAAGGGACCAACAAGTTCCCTGGTGGGTTTCTACAGGGCTTTACCTTCCAAAGGCCCCAGCTCCTAATACTATCATGTGAGGGTTAAGGTTTTAACATTTGAATTTAGTGAGGGGCGGGCACAAACATTCAGAACATTGCAGTATGGGTCACAGCTAAAAATATAAGTTGCTATCTGTTGATGATGCCAGGCATGCTCCTGTCTCAAGATATTTCCCCTCACTATTCTCTCTGCCTGCAATACTTTATACTCCCCTGGTTCACTTGTTTTTCCCACTCAGATGGACTGCTATGCATCATTATTGTATCATTATTCCTTTTTTGACAATCCTTCCTAAAATAAGGCTTCATATCATTTATAATCAGTCCTGCTTTGTTTTTGATTAAAACCTGAATTATCAAGCTATCATCATTTATTTGTTTTTGTCCCTCCCATCACTGGAATGTAAGCTTCTTGAAGATAAGTGCTATGTCTGTTTGCTTTATTACTATACATCTTCAAGATCAATGCCAGACATAGTGTAACTTAACAAATATTTACTGAATGCATTACAATATCTTTATGATTTTGAAGTAGGAAAGAATTTCTTAAGATAGAAGAAGCTCACTATAAAGTAAAAGATTGATACATTTGATTATATTAAAATTTAAAATTTTGTGCTATAAAAACATCTTAAATAAAAAGAAGCAATGATCTTGAGAAGATTTTTTAACCATATAAGTAAGGAGTTATATAAAGAGGTCCCACAAAATAAAAATGAGAAGACAAATAGATAATAAGGGAAAAATTGAAGGAAATTATTAATAGACCATTCACAAGAGGAAACAACAACATTCATAAACACATTAGATGTTTAACCTCACTGGTCATCAAGGAATACAAATTAAAATGGTTTTACCCTTAATAGATTGGAAAAACATAAATATATATGCTTTGGAGACAGAAAAATATGGAGAGAGAATTGGTGCAACTAGCTGGGTATTCTTGGGAGACTCTTGAATAATGACACAAGATGATGAGTATAAGAATATATACGGCAGCATCTGTCATTATTACAACATGTAGAACACTTTAAGTGTCCAAAAATAGGAGAATAGAATTAAAAATGAAAATATATTCATGTTCATGTGATAGAATAAAAAAACAAACAAACCAAAAAACTAGTAGCTGAATGATATGTTTAATAGGCCAAGATTTCTGTATTTAAACA
Organism: Panthera onca; assembly: GCF_046562875.1. NCBI lineage: Eukaryota > Metazoa > Chordata > Mammalia > Carnivora > Felidae > Panthera > Panthera onca. The sequence continues at coordinate 63,754,274 of NC_138350.1, forward strand.
TCTAAGGAATACTAGTAAATATTTTTATTTATATATTAATATGTAGTAATATTATAAAAACACTCAAGCAAAGAATAAATACAAAATCTTACCATTGTTATCTTGGGAGGAAGGTTTAAATAAAATCATAAAGAAATATATACTGAGTGTAGTTCTTTAGAAAAAAATTTGAAGAAAATAGGAACTATGGGTACATTGATGTACTTGCTATATCTTTCAGTAGGTTTGTACTATTTCATTAAAATTGTCTGTGTGTGTAGTATAAATGTTGGTTACATATACAAACTTTAGATATAATCAAAACACGATTAACAAAATAGGTCACTTCCAATCTTCTAAACCCACTTAATTTCCTGCAACTATCTGATAATCTGAAATCATGTATGTGACTGATAACCTTTAAATTCTCTCTCTGTCCACACATATATCTATGGCTGTAACCATATCTCTGTATTTGTGCATTGACAGTACTAAAGCCTTATACTCTAGGTGATAATGCCCTCCTTTTTTTGGTGGACTTTATAGAGAGGTAAGTACTCAGTTATCTAATAGTGTGGTTTGTAAAGTGATGATAATACATACTTGCCTCAAAGTAATCTCCCTGATACTTGAAATACCACAAGTACTGCTTTATTCCTTTAAGGTAAGTATCATCCCCTTCATTCTTTTTCATTGAAATGCAAATCTCTCTGGTTCAGATTTGCATTTTAATTAAGCCCCTAATGCTTCAGCATTAATGAGTTTATCTAAGACTTTCTTCTTGACAGAAAGGTACAAGCCTAACTGAAAGGCCTTTTGATCATTTTGGGAAAATGTGAGACATACATGTGTTACTAAAAATAGTGACAAAACACACAGATTAGGGACAAAGCTACATAAAGGTTTTACTCTAGAGGTTTCACAATCCTACAGAATACTGATGGGATCCATTACTTACCCTCTCTTTCCTATATTTTAGTCTCACACTTATTCTTGTCCAGAAGGACCTACCCAACTCACTGGCTTAATCAACTTAGCAACAGAATGTTGCTTTTTACTTTTGATAACCTTTATGTTGTGCCCACTAGATTTATTCCTGGGTTATAAGGATGGTTCTATATTCACAAACCAGTCAGTGTTACACATCACATCAATAAGAGAAACGGTAAGAAACATACGATAATTTCAATAGACACAGAAAAAGCGTTTGACAAAATACAACATCCACTTATGATAAAAACTCTCAACAAAGTGGGTTTAGAGGGAACATATGTCATCATAATAAAGGCCTTACATGAAAAACTCACAGCTAACATTATCCTAAATGATGAAAACCTGAGAGCTTTTCCTCTAAGGTCAGGAACAAGACAAAGATGTCTTCTCACCATTTTTATTCAATATACTACTGGAAGTCCTAGCCTCAGCAAACAGGCAACAAAAAGAAAAGGAACCTTCTTCAGCAAGCAAGAAGAAAAACTTTCAGTATTTGCAGATGACATGATACTATATATAGAACACCTGACGGACTCCACCAAAAAAACTGCTAGAACTGATAAGCAAATTCAGTAAAGGCGCAGGACACAAAATCAATGTACAGAAATCTGTTGCATTTCTATACACCAATAATGAAGCAACAGAAAGAGAAATTAAGAAAGTCACCTCATTTACAATTACACCAAACATAATAAGATACCTAGTAATAAACCTAACCAAAGAGGTGAAAAACCTGTACTCTGAAAACTATAAAACACTGATGAAAAAAATTGAAGATGACATAAAAGACATTCTATGCTCATGAATTAGAAGAACAAATATTGTTAAAATGTTTATACTACTCAAAGCAATCTACAAATTTAATACAATCCCAATCAAAATACCAACAACATTTTTCACAGAACTAGAACAAACAATCCTAAAATTTGTAGGGAACCACAAAAGACCCTGAATAGCCAAAGAGATTTTGTAAAAGAAAGGTCCAGCTGTATGCATCACAATTCCAGACTTCAAATTATATTACAAAGCTGTAGTGATCAAAACAGCATAGTACTGGCACAAAAAATAGACACATAGATCAATGGAATAGAATAAAAAAAAAACCCCATAACTATATGGTCAATTAATTTTCAACAAAACAGTAAGGAACATCCTTCCTTTCTTACACCATACAAAAAATAAATTCAAAATGGATTAAACACATAAAAGTGAGACTTGAAACCATAAAAATCCTGGAAGAGAACACAGGCAGTAACCTCATTGACATGGGCTATAGCAACATTTTTCTAGATATGTCTCCTGAGGCAAGGAAAACAAAAGCAAAAATAAACTCTTGGAACTACATCAAAATAAAATGCTTCTACAGAGTGATGGAAACAATAAAACTAGAAAGCAACCTATGGAATGGGAGAAGATATTTGCAAATGACATATCTGGTAAAAGTTAGTATCCAAAATATATAAAGAACTTATATAACTCAACACTCAAAAAACAAATAATCCATTTAAAAAATGGGCAGAAGGGGCGCCTGGGTGGCTTGGTCGGTTAAGCATCCAACTTCGGCTCAGGTCATGATCTCACGGTCCGTGAGTTCGAGCCCCGCGTCAGGCTCTGTGCTGACAGCTCAGAGCCTGGAGCCTGTTTCAGATTCTGTGTCTCCCTCTCTCTCTGCCCCTCCCCTGTTCATGCTCTGTCTCTCTCTGTCTCAAAAATAAATGAACATTAAAAAAAAAAATTTAAATAAATAAATAAATAAATAAATAAATAAATAAATAAAAAATGGGCAGAAGATATGAACAGACATTTCTCCATGAAGACATCCAGATGACCAACAGACACATGAAAAGATACTCAACATCACTTACCATCTGTGAAATAGGAATCAAAACTACAATGAGATATCACCTCATAACCTGTGGGAATAGCTAAAGTCAACAACACAAGAAACAACAGGTATTGGAGAGGATATGAAGAAAAAGGAACACTCATGTACTGTTGGGAATGCAAGCTGGTACTGTGACTATGTAAAATAGTTTGGAAGCTCCTCAAAAAGTTAAAAATAAAACTATTCTACAATCCAGGAATTATACTACTGGCTATTTACCCAAAGAATATGAAAACACTAATTCAAAGGGATAATTGCATCCCTATGTTTATTGCAGTATTATCTACAATAGCCAAATTGTGGAAGCAGCCCAAGTGTCCAGCAAAATATCAATGGATAAGAAGAGGTGTTATATATACACATTGGAATATTATTCAGCCATAAAAAAGAATGAAATCTTGCCATACCCAATGACATAGATAGAGTAGGGTACTAAATGAAATAAATCAGTCAGAGAAAGACAAATGCCATATGATTTCACTCATATGTGGAATTTAAGAAACAAAACAAATGAGCAAAGGGAAAAAAAGAGAGAAACCAAGAAACAGACTCTTAATTATAGAGAATAAACTGATGGTTACCAGGAGGGACGTGGGCGGGGGTGGGGGGGACAGGAAAAACTGGTGGTTGGGATTAAGAAGTGCACTTGTGATGAGCACCGGGTGATGTATGGAAGTGTTGAATCACTATATTGTACACCTGAAACTAATATTACACTGTATATTAACTAACTGGAATTAAAATAAAAACTTTAAAAAAATGATGTCCCCACTAGTCAATTTAGTAGTTTCCCACAAAATAATATTGTGATGGAATTCCAAAAAATGGGCCTCAGTAGAACCCTAGATGTTCCTCATATTTTAGCAAAATCTTGCAATCTCTTTGAGCCTCTAAATTCTCATCAATAAAATAAGTATAATAATAATAATAACAACCATAATAATATATGAATGTAATAATATCTTAACATTTAGCTCACAGATTTCTATACAGGATCAAGATTGAAAAAGCCTATATAAGTATCTTGTAAAACATAGTGATTACTTTTATGTTAATATAGATGTTTGTCATTGCAGGTAATAATAAATTCATATCAAACTAGCTTAAACAAAAGGGGTAGATATTTGCTCATATTGATAGAAAGCTTAAGATTTAAAAGATTTTTCTGGTTTGGTTTGGTTTTAGAGGAGGAGGGGGAAGGGCAGAAGGAGAGAGACAGAAACTCTTTAGCAGGCTCCACATTCAGCAAGGAGCCCAGTGTGGGACTTGGTCTCTCGACCATGAGATCATGACCTGAGCCAAAATCAAGAGTCAGAGGCTCAACTGACTGAGCTACCTAGGTGCCCCTAAGATTTAAAAGTTTTAGGGTCAATTCAATCAAAGTTTTGCCTTTATTACCCTATTATTCTTTCACTATCTCCACCATCCTCTGAATGCCAGCTTCATCCTCAACCTGGTATCCTCAGGTCACAAAGTGGCTGCCAGTAGCAAATTGACACACGTCCTTTCTCAAAAATTTCCAGGGAGTGTGGAGAGCGAATGTCAAATTCCGTAATCATCATATATGTTTCTGGATGTCATACTGATTATCTCCTCTTGAAGCTTGCTGACCATCTCTGTGGCCAGAAGAGTGTCATACACTGATTGGCATAGACCTTCATTGTCCATACCATATGTGAGATGAAATTACCTAGACTGGCTTAGGTCTGCCAGAACCAGTCTCTGGGAATGAAGTCAATCCTCCCAAATTTCAATGAAGGTGGGTGAAATGGCTATATCATTTATAATTTTATATCAATTGACATATACAGATTGTTTTGTTTTTTTTTCAACAATACTAACTATATAATTATTATCATCACTATTACTGCCACTTACACTATACTACTATTATTATTTCTACCACAACTACGTTATCTTTCTAGGAAATGAAAACCGATTATACATGTATAGCATTGTTACTACTTTTTCAACGGCAGTGAACACACAGTTGATCAAATTGCATTGCAAAATGAGGTTTCACTATCAGTATATGTTAGAATATTAGTTTTTTAACTCAAAGTTTTTCCCCCTTTTTCTTAATTAATCCTTGGGACAATTTGTGATGCTATCTTTTCATGAAAGTCAAAGTGATTATTTTCAAACTAACTTTGCCTCTTCTCTTCATTGACTGATGGGCAATTTGTCTTACAAATTCACTGAAATTGCTTTGATAAACAGAATCAAATTGAACATAGTAGAGGAACAATAATTTATGGAACCTTAGGAATTATATCCATTTTTACTGAGCACCTTTCTTAATAAAATGAAAGAATCAATAAAGTATAATTTCTGGGGGGGGTGATTCAGACTTCTGGTTTTAGGGAGTTCAAAACTCTGTCATGAGCCTTTTCTACTATGATAATTCTTATTCTATAAATTTATGGACAGGGAACATGGCTGGTGAGCAACTTGGTACATTAGGTTGAAACTTTGAATATTGATATTAACAGATACCACTTAAAGATCCAAAATAAGATGCTAAAACCCATAAGCAATATATTTTGAAGCATCTAATCTTGACAACAACCCTATGAAGTAGGAAAGAATGAATTCAGAGACTCATTCCACATCGAGGCACTAAGTCTTCTAAACAGTATTTATTCTGTTCTGGTTTTAGGGTGTTCAGATGTCTACATGTCTACATGATGTCTACAGATAGTGACAACCTATTCTTGAATTGGAGAAGATGATATATACATCCTGATTTTTTAAAAACAACAATAACAAAAGAATCTAAAACTACTTAGTGTGTTGAGTATTTTCAAACAACAACAGGCTGGAAGACTTGTTACAAAATGTAAGTGGTTAATAAACAAGTGATGAAGATACTAGTAGCATTACAGAGTTAGATAAATGTGTAAAATAAAAAGACTTAAATTTAAAAGATATTATGATGGAAGTGTTAATACAGTATGGAGACTGATTATATGTGAAAAAACAGAGGTAAAGGAAAAGAATCAGTAACGACTTCAAGGCAATGGGGCAGTGCGACAGCATCACGTACACACAAAGATAAATTGTACGGAAATACTTCTTTTTTTAATAAAATTTTATTTATTTATTTTGAGTGAGAGAGAGGAAGTGAGCATGGTTGGGGGGAAAGGCAGAGAAAGAGAGAATTCCAAGCAGGCTTGCGCTGTCAGCACGTAGCCCAACAGGGGGCTCAATCTCAGGAACCGTGAGATCATGACCTGAGCCAAGATCAAGAGTTGGACACTTAACTGACTGAGCCACCCAGGCATCCCATGAAATGTTACTTTTAATAGAAAACCAAAGATACAGATTTTAACAGGGGCAATTTTAAGATGACAACAGATTTCAAGGTAAATCATTCTAACAAGTAGAAATACTAAAACAGGTTTTAAAATGATATATATTGGAGGTTCACTAATTTAAGAAAGTTGTAGTAGGCACCAATGTTTTTGTGACTATTCTTTTGTCATCATTTTTATGAGAATGGACCATTCACATGCATGATTTCACAGGATTTGTAAAATGTGACATTAATCTCACATTCTACTTAATTGGTTGAACTGTGGGCGACTAACAAAAGCTTGGCCAATCAATGTTTTCTCCAGAAATTTGGAGATGGGACTAAGAAGTTCCAGTACAGCATGGCTGATGTCCCTGAAAAAAAAAAAAAAATCAAATAGCCAGTGATTTCTATTTTCCATGGGGAACATTGGTAAACAAAGAAAGCATGTCTGGAGTGAAAGCAAGAATAAAACAGATGTCTTAAAAGAAACAGAAATGGGGGAACAGAGAAAGAGGATTCTGTGCCCTGAATCACTATTTCAGTCTATTTTTGAGGTCAAGATATAACTATGGTCTTTGAATTTTTGGAGACTTCATATATCTTTTTTTTTTTTTAATTTTTTTTAATGTTTAATTATTTTTGAGACAGAGAGAGACAGAGCATGAATGGGGGAGGGGCAGAGAGAGAGGGAGACACAGGATTGGAAGCAGGCTCCGGGCTCCGAGCCATCAGCCCAGAGCCAGGCCGGGGCTCAAACTCATGAACCGTGAGATCGTGACCTGAGCTGAAGTTGGACGCTCAACTGACTGAGCCACCCAGGCGCCCCATTCATAGAACTTTTTAAAAAAACATTTATTTATTATGGAGAGACAGAGAGAGACAGAGCATGAGCATGAGAGGGGCAGAGAGAGGGGGAGACACAGAATTGGAAGCAGGCTCCAGGCTCAGAGCTGTCACCACAGAGCCTGACGCGGGGCTCCAACTCACAGACTGCGAGATCATGACCTGAGCCGAAGTCCAGGGTTCAACTGACTGAGCCACCCAGACGCCCCAGAGACTTCTTATATCTTAATAATAAGTGGTTAGACATCCTACACCCTAGTCATAAATGGTTCTCTTTATGTAAATAGATTTGTCAGACTTGGCAAATAAAAATTCAGAACTCCTTAGTTACTTGTGAAATTCAGATAAACAATGAATATATTTGTTTTAGTATAATTATGTCCCATGTAATATTTGGGGTATAATTACACTTTTAAAGAAAACACCTCTAATAGTTGTTTATCTTGTCAAAAAATGAACTGAGGCATATTAAACATTTTAAGAGTTTATTTGAGCAAAAGTCAATTCAAGTCAGGCAGCATCCAGTCTAGTACAGAGAAAGGAGCTCTGAGGAGCTGTACAAAATGAAAGCCTTTTATAGTCAGTAGGAAACAGGAACAAGGAAGTTATCCAGGCCAAAAAAAAAAAAAAAAAAGGGGGGGTCAAGAGGATTGGTTATTACAAAATTTAGGAGATAGCATTGGTCTAATCAGGCAGATAGGTTACCTAACTAGTGCTGATCACGCGATTCCTGATTGACTGGTCTAAGATTCCATTTCTGGGAAAGCTGCAACTGTAATTAAGTCATGAATTGATGACTTGAGGCTTAGCCTAAGCAACTTCATTTTGGGTGTATTGTATTGTTTCTTAACAATCTGAATTTCACTTTTAACTGGGTAGCCTGTATTTCATCTAGCAATTCTATATAGGAGCCACTTAGAGTTGGTTACTGTTTTTTCCTAACCAAAATACTCTTCAAATGGAATTGTCGCAGTTATGAGAAATGATGGTGTTTCTGAGGGAGGAAATAAGACAAGTCTGAGAACTGACTGTTAGGGAGAGAACCATAATCAATTGTGTGATCTCCTAATTTACTGACCTCCCCGAGTATTGGAATGTCTATCATTGGTCAAGTAATCATATTGTCAATTAAAAAAAAAAAAGAAAGGAAAGAAAAACTGCTTATTTTTCATATAACTTATACATGAGCCATTCATCAACTTCAAAAACCTTGATAATAGAGACCATGTCCTTTGTGTGTGTTTCCCACAGCACCTAACTCAGGCCTGGCCACACAATGAACACTAAATAAATACTAGTAAGATTGAAGTTTTCATCATATAGATTACAGTCATAATTAGCTCTCTCTTTTTCTGTGCTGGCTTTTGCTTCCTATGCCCTAAACTACATTTGAGATTCTTTGAAAGTCGAGAAGCCTTAGAGGACCTCACAGTGTTATAATAGCATTAAAATGAAGAGGAAGAAAGAGGTCTGGGGAGGGGTGGGAAACAAAAGCCCAAAGAAAAAACCTGAAAGAAAGCCCAGCCTTTCCACTAAACGCTTCAAGCTCTTGCTTCAGCCTCTGCAGGCAGCAATTACATTCCGAAGGAAAATGTTTTACAATTGTAATTACACATAATAGGAGGAATGTATTTTTCCTTCATCCTACTCCCATGGCGAGTCAATTTAATTTTTAAATACAAGAGACATAATTGATTTTAGCCCTAGATTAGCACTGAAAATGATCTATATGTGTTCTCGCTAATGGAACAAGAGAATTGTCCTCCTTGGAGACTTTTACCCAAACCTGTTCATGCAACAATTACTAGAGTTTGACAGGTTAGTGTTCAATGGGAGGGGTGCGGGAGGGAAACACCCCACTGATTAACAACTGAGCAAAATAATTAATAGTATGCTCTTCCCAGTTAATTATGGATTAGGCACAAATATATTATCATCATAGAGGCCACAAAGTGATGAGACTGCCTGGAGGAGCCTTGCCTGTTCCCCAGAAAATGGGCTTCCTCTGAGTGTTCCAGGGCAAACTCATTTCTCAATGGGGCTCTCATAGAAGGGGGTAGGTGGATCAGAGGGGGGACTCACTTTCTCCAGGAATGACAGACCTATCTCTTTTCTGGCAATGGTTTTCCCATCTGCCCCTCTACCAGACTGTCACACAGCTGATGGGTAAATAGAATAGGAATAGCTCAAGGCAAAGCTATGAAATAGATCATTTATACTCTGCCATTTCACTATCAAAATCTGCCTTTAAGCACAACTTCAGAGTCCAATTCCTGCTCTCACCAAGTTGTCAACTAATCTCCCCTAAAGCAGGATTAGTAACTGGGATATTAGCTTCTAAGACTGTAATTCCCAGGTGTGTTTGCATTTTAATCAATGACTGCAGAGAGGCAGATTTGGCATGGATACATTCCCAGGAAACAGTGTGGAGACCTAGGTTCCAGTCCAGATTCCTCCATTGACCAACCACGCAGTTTCCAAGCTATAAAATAGGATTATATCCACCTCATGAGATTGTTGTGAAAATTAAGCAAATTACATAATATGTTGTAAAAGTCACTAATATGGTGCTTAATACCTTTGAGTGTGTCTCACGTTCAGGAGGAAATCCTTGAGTCCCAAAGGAACAAAGCTACAGTGATAATGCTATGTGACCCTGGAAAAGTCACTTCATCTATTAGGGCTTCAGTTGTATCAACTTTAAAAGAAAAGTTGCTTATCTATATGATAGCTAAGACTCTTTCCCCTTATAAAGTTCCAAAATTTTATTTCTGCAAATGAATAGTGTTCTCCTTAATAGCAGAGGCTGTACAAACGCAAGGACCCAGCCCTCCAGTCATGAATGGAGACAATCTTTTCAAAGCATTTATTCAACTATGACTAACTCTTGAATATAGACTGTGTTGGGGTTCAGGGCGTTGCAGTTGGAAGAAATAGTGTGAGTAATGTGCTGGCATTTTTTGTTTGTTTGTTTTATTTTGTTTTGTTTTTTGGGGGAAATTGAATGAGGAAAAGTGTAAAGTAACAGTAAACTCTCAACTTCAACTGACTAGATAACTAATTTATAAGTCTTGCCTTTGTTGCACTGTTTGACAGTGCAACCCCCCTGATGGATTGGGATATACAGTAAAATCTCACCACCAACTGACCTTTCCTCTCTGATATCTCATATCACCCTGCCATATGATTTTACATCACTCAAAGCATGTCATTTTATGGACATTCTGAGACATGGAAAGATACATGTGTTTCTTGTATCTGTGTGTGTGTATGTCTATGCATGTGTGTGCTCATGTGTGCACTTTTCATATGTCCGTGTGTCTGTGTTGGTATATTTCTGTGTGTGTGTGTGTGTGTGTGTGTGTGTGTCTATTGTGTTTGATTGTATCCCCAGATGGACTGCCTTTGGTAGATATAGGAATCACAAAGCTTGTCTTTAATACTAGTGGATGTGTAATATATGGGAAATTGTCTGTATTCCTAGGAAAGCACTAGAGCCTACAGTTCACTGACTAGCTAAATTGCTTATGAGTGGTTTGATGTACCAATAATGTTCAAACTCACACACCCAAGTACACTCACAAGAGTTTCAGATGGCAGTAAACTGGGCCCATGAAATTCGCTCTAAGACAAATGGGAAGCCATGTAAAAAAGATTATTCTTATCCCAATTCAAATGACCAGATTCCTTCAAAAGTCAACTGATTAGTCCAATATCCAACTGATTAGTCCAATATTCCTAAGAAATACAGAAGATTATGAGGGCTGGAAAATTCTAAGACTAGCTAATTATGTGTATTCTGATCAGACTGCTCATACGTAGGCAGAAACTGTGGTCATTTATTTGGCAGAGTATTAGAAGCAATTTTCTCCTTGAAGAACCTGAATTTCCTACCTTTCTCACCTGGATGGATAGCTTGAAGGATATTAATGTGTCTTTAATGGCTTAGAATTGAAATTGGATGGAAATAGGAATTGTTTGTGAGCAAACCCACATTTTACCATTTTACTGTAAGGAAAATTGAGCTCCTAAATAAATCAACCAAATGCTCTCTTGCCAGGAGTGCAGCATGGACCCTTATAACCCTGAACCCTTCAGTTTAGAACATCATTGACCTGCGAAAAACAAAAACAATGATACTGGAGTGTTTTATTTTTTTTTCAACGTTTTTTATTTATTTTTGGGACAGAGAGAGACAGAGCATGAACGGGGGAGGGGCAGAGAGAGAGGGAGACACAGAATCGGAAACAGGCTCCAGGCTCCGAGCCATCAGCCCAGAGCCCGACGCGGGGCTCGAACTCACGAACCGCGAGATCGTGACCTGGCTGAAGTCGGATGCTTAACCGACTGTGCCACCCAGGTGCCCCAATACTGGAGTGTTTTAAATCTGTATTTGAAAGTGGGGGTCAAAGAATCCTTAATATCTGGGGTAGAATTAAACATGGAGTACACTCTTTGTATCATTTAAGCAAAAAATTAATTAAAATAGATTCGTTTTTTGAAATCATGGTTGGCTGGCCAGGTCAAAGTTGTGTAAAAAGATAACTGTACTCTGGAGGAGAGAAAAGAGGATCAGTGAATGAACGTACAGCCTGTCATGGGCAAAACATCATACCTATTTTCTTTGAGTGTGTATTCCAAAAGTAAGTTTCAGGATCACTTATGGCTTGCATTTACAAGATAATCACTACCAGACTCAAAGAAATACATTTCTTTCTCTAAATATTTTGCATTCTAGTTTGTTGGCAATCTGCCTCCTTGATATATCCTATATTTCTACCTTTCTGTGGCACTCAGCTTCCTAAGTAAGAATATTTGTAAACCTGATAGTAGCTAAGACATCTTAGGAATCCAGTTGATGATAATTTCCTTTGTCTCCCTGCTCCTGATAGAATATAAGCTTCTTAAGAAATAAGACTTACATCTTATTTTAATTCTCCACAGCTCTTAACATGATGTCGCCTAGATAATAGGCAATCAATAAATATTAGTTGAATCAATGAATACATGTCTATCCAGGGTTAAGAGTGCAAGAAGGCATTGAGTGGCCAAGCGATTAAGAGAAGCTTGCCTCTACAAGGGTGGAAACTGGATTATTGGCTTCATTAACACCTGAATGACTGGACTGATTGCTAGCCACCAAGATAAGAAATTTTCTCTGCCCCAGGTACTATGCTTAGCACTTTTCATAAATTATATATTCACAGGAAACTTGAAAAGTAACTTATTCATTTTATAGAGAAGAAAACTGGGGCACAGAATGATTAAGTAACTAGACCAAGGTCACATGGTGAGCAAGTTTTGGAGTCAGGATTTCCATCCTGACCTTTTTCAATGACAATGCAGTTGCCTCTACCACATCACCTCTAGAAAATTTCTGGCAAATAAATCAGTTTCCCATTGTGTCTATATCACAATAAGAACAGAGATATATTCCAGTTGGATTTAATTTGAGGAGGCTTTAATAAATGAACAGTTTACAAAGGCACTTAGGTAATGGGAACAGGGAAATAAGAGATAATGCAATATCTTGAGGTTAGTTACTCCTCTCATAAGGTTGAGGGTTCAAAGGAAAGAAATAGTCACTGGGATTTGGGGACAGTGCACCCCCTTCCCCACACCTTCTTACTTCTCTTTCCTCCTCCACTGCTGGAGCAGTGACCAGCAATTGATCATTGAACAATAGTGAGGAAACTAGGAGAATAAACTCTAATCTCCTGTTGGTGATTCCCATTGATCAAATCCAAGAGAAAGCCACAGGACAAAGGGTTCTATCTGTAGAGTGCCATGTAAGTCAGCTCCAGCTCCCCAGGTACAAAAGGGTAGAGAGTAGATCTAGAGAAGCAAACAGAAATTTTCCAGCAAACCCATCATGTAAAGTAAGAGAAAATTAAATTATGCTTTCTGTGATTTGAGGTCTTTGAAGTCAGGGAAATCTACAAAACAAGAGTAAGTCTTGGATAACTTAAAAAAAAGGAATCTATAAAATTAACAAAAAATAATTATAACTGCTGAGCTCAGTTTAAGTCTGTTTTTTTATGGAATGACTGGCATCCAGAGCAAATTTATAATGCACCCAAGATATTAATTGGAAAGCAGTTGTAACCAAGAATGAGGGCAGAGCAATAGTGGCAGCACATTTAGCACAGTGGGTAGCTCTGCTTTGTCAGATCAGAATGGCCCCCAGACTGGGAAGGATGCATTTCGATTCCACTTTAACAGCCATGGCACCCTGGAGAAGGAGTGGAAAAATGCCAGCTAACATTTTTAATTTGGCCCTCTAGAGTCGGTATAGATACCTTTTCTTTCAACTCCTTGAATCTCTGCTCTAGTCAATATACAGGCTCGAAATGTTCTCACTGACCCAAATTTTAATTAATATTACTTCTCAGCTGTGATACTAGATCCGTTTCTGCTGACCTTCGAATGCCCCTTACTTTGCATCCTGGGAGCCCCTGTAATCTTCTCTATCTACAGACTGCACTCTGGGCACCCAGCATGGGTCAGAGTGATGGGCATGGATTGGATACTGAATTGATAGAGACACTCAATATATGAATAAATAGCCAAATAAATAAACAAGCTGGAAATAATATGTCTCCCTCCAAATGAAGGGAGAATAGGAGTGAAAAGAAAATAAGAGCCAGCTTTTTGGTTTGAAAAACCTATATTTTTCAACCGTTTGTGTATTTTTGTTGTTAAGAAAATGTATTACTTACATTTTCCTAGTGTCACTGAAATATCTGAAGGCAGTTGAGATAGAAAGAAGTGGCAAGAGAATGTGAAGGAATTGAGCAGGTATAGAAACTGGGAGGAGAGAGATGAATGACTATTATATTTAGTTTTCAGTATTTAATTATTTTTAGTGATAGAATTCTCTTTTCTTATGTTCCCATCTGTGATCCAGCCAGACTCCAGGGTTCACAGCGCTAGGGTGTCTTTCATATTCTTTGTTTATCCCCCCGCGAAGCCTATCACATATGTGATACTCCATGTAACTGACAAAAGGCAGTGGTCAAATCCTTTGCCCTTGCAGCTAATTGTGGTACATATGACTATACAGGAATTTCTCTGAGGCTATTTGAAAGCACTTGGAAAAGCAAGCAGTTGGGAAGGGTTAGTGACAGTCAAGCCTTTCCTGAATTTGATTTCTTTAAGGATGCAAAGGAATAAAATGGAGCTGGGATAAATGATTGAGTAAAGGAACCAGTGGAGGGCAATTTACTATTAGAAGAGTTTTTAGACAATTTGTATGCTATGCTCCAACAACTGCTGGGACTTTTGTTTTATTATAGGAACTTCCAATCTATATAGAAACCAAAGGTTTAGATATGAAAGGGAAAATTAATTCTACCACAAGGTTTACTCTGTCAGCTAAGCAATCTGAGGCAACCACAGATTTATATTCCAACCACTGCCTCTGCATAGGTAATTATATTAACAAGTGTTTTCAAATTGCCTCATTGTTTCTCAGAATCATTTATAGCTTCTTAAATTTTTAATAAAACACTATTTTTTAAGTGCCTGTCATTTCTCATGGACTACTATAGCTTTTTTGCTTCATGGTATGCATTCTTTGAAGAAAGTTCTGTTTTGTTTGTGTTGTTTTTGTTTTGTTTTGTCTTCCTTCTTGTGTATTCTATTTGGGATTATGTGGCTTTGTATACAGAATACAGAGAACTTCTAGCTACTTGTTTCATCAAATACCTAGGGGATATAAAATCTGGAGTTGACATCAAGCCTGTCAAGTTAGAATTAGCATGACACTGGGTTAGAAGAGAGTTGGGGTAGGGAAAAGCAGGGCTGAGAAAGTTATCATGTTTATGGTTGACCTTTCAGAACATTTCCTCTAGGAGTTATGGTCTTGCTTCTTATGCTCTAAGAAGAATTGACCCACACTGCAATGCACCTGTCCATTTTTTTTCTCAGCTTCTACCTAGACTACTGGATCACCAGTCAATAGCAGAGGCAAGCTATAACTTTTTCCTATGTGTCAGGACATAGCACAGTTTAGATTAGCACATTTTCTTAGTAAAAGTGAAAAATTTTCTGATATAGAAAATTGGGTATGTGTGGTTTTTAGTTATTTGTTGTCAACCACAATCCAGAAGCACATGATCCTGCTTATGACATATAGTCAGAAGGTCAATAGTTGCCTAACCCTACATCACAATGCCTATGTGATTCACCTCATTTTGTCTCATCAAATTTTAGGCATTTTATCATCTTACATCACCACAAGAAGAAGGGTGAGTACAGTACAATATGATATTTTGAGACAGAGAGAGACCACATTCATATAACTTTTATTATAGTATATTGTTATAATTGTTTTATTATTAGCTATTATTAATTTCTTACTGTGCCTAATTTATGAATAAGACTTTTTCATAAGTATACATGTATAGGAAAAACATAGTATATTTAGGATTGGGAGCTATCCACAGTTTCAAGCATCCGCTGGGGGTCTTGGAATGTATCCCTTGCATATAAGGGGGACTACTGTATAAAATTATACATAAAATAAAAAATTCATAAACCATGCTTATATAAATCCAGTGATAGATGGCCTATGTTTCGGTAGAAATAATTCAGTTGGAAATGCCTCAAGCTATACAAATCTAAAAGCTCTTTCAGGCATCTACCCTCTTCCCATAGTAAAAACCAAACATGAACTATATATGATAAGAATCAATTTCTTTTGACAAAGACTTAACTATCTCTCTGTAACCTAATTCCTGCACTTAACTTCCTTCCTTGCCACCATCCATTAGTCTTCTAGACTAATACTCTGTTACATGTGGTTTAATTCAGTTTCCTCTATTTGTTTTCTAACACTAAGGACAAAACCTTTAATTTTGGGAAGGTACGATTTTCACTAGAAATACTTCTGATTTGTGTTACATCTATCTCACACATGGAGACCTCCTACCTAAACTGCCCAAACCAATGCCATCCCTACCACTTACAGGCACACACACTCGCACACACACAAACACACATGCACAACATTCAGACCAACCACTGTGCAGGGCTTGAAAAAAAAAGTAGAAATTTAGGTCCATACTCTTTACATGGAGGCATTTAAAAGTAAGTCAAGCTAATAAAATACTAAATAACCATGTTCTATTCTCTAGCCTGGGCAACTGTGCTTTCATAATGATCAGGAAGAGCAAGTTTCAACTGAAAGTTCTTTAAATTCTTTGGAGTTTCACAGGAGAATGATAAGTGGAGACACAGCTTCTTGGTTCCTGACACACAGTTGTTCGTTTTCCTTCTTCCCATTGCTCTCCACCCCCACTCCTGATCTGATCTAGTCATAAACTGTCAAAAAGCTTATATCCACATTTGGGGATACCCCATCCTGCATGTCCGAGCTCTGTGCACCTTTTGCAAAAGGTGCTTTCTAGGTCACTCTTTGCACCTAGGAGTGTACACACTAGTTCCAAAGTGCAGCATTAGGAGTGGGGAGCCAGGGTAGAATGGGACCCTGGAGCAGACCCTGGAGCAACCCCAGAATTCTTTGGGCAGGATACGCCAGGGTCCCAGAATCTGGAGAGTTATCTAAAAGTGAGGGATATAGGCTACTGATGCACATTCTTTCTGAACCCATAGACTCACTTTAAAGAATGGAATCCTGGAAAAGGCTGAGATTTCTCAGATCTAAGAATGGAGTTTCATGTACAGACTGACACCTGAAAATTGTAGCTAAATGAAGTGACTTTTGTTCCCATGTAGAAAAGTCTGGATACTTATATATTTTAAACCTGGGCTAGTTTGTCCTGCAGTTCTAGGTATGTCATAGGCTGCCTTAACTTGAACATGGAAGAAATCCACATTGCACACTTCTATTGAACTCCGTCAGAACAATCCACCATACAGACAAGGTGTTAGAAAAGCATGTTTTCTAATAATTTTTAACTACTTGAGTTGCACTAATATATAGCTGAAGAGTCTGCATCTCACAGGTTGAACTGGAATTAAGAGACTCTGATCTGTGCTTGGAACTGGCTCACATTCCGGTGGTTTTCCGAATTTGGCCTTATGGCATTTTTTTTACATGCAAAGCATACTGAACAAGAGTTCTGTTTTATAAATGCACAGATTCTTTCCCCCTCTTATCATCACTCTTTTTCCCGTAAAGACTTATAAAATAGGGAACCTAAAGTAGAAGATGCATTTTTTCCCCTAACTCCTTTCATGTTCATTGTTTAAAACATACATGCAGAGTATTATATCTTCTGGACGCTAAAGTCCTCCTCTTGACAGTGCATGGAGAAGATAGAAAGGCTTCCCATCCTCACTTCTTAAGACAAAAATCTTCAACTCAGAGAAACACCAGCACTATTTCCTAAGACACATCCAAAGATTTACTGCCACAATTGATTTCTAGTGTCCTCTAGGGAGCAATGGTGGTCTTAGGCAAAGGAATTTTGGACAATTGGTAAAATAAAGAAATGTAAACATTGTGTTTTCTTCTCCCCTCATTTACTGTTATTCCTCTTATTCTTTTGGCTCTTCCTCTGGCTTCTAATGATCCATAAAGCTTTCTACTGCTTCTCATGGCACAACTTCTTTTTAAAAATGTTCTTTTATCAGTCATCTACACCCAGTATTAATTTAATTGATTTATTATATTTATTCATTAGTTATTGGATGTTTTCATACACCAGGACCTTTACAAGATTCAGAAAATATGAAAATTAATGTACTAGTATATGAGGCTTTTGTGAATTACTAAAAATTGGGAAGTTTCCTGAAGAGAAACCATGTGCCATACAATTTACTGTCTACATAAACATGACTTGACTATCATCTTGTTTTCATTAGCATAACTTTACTATTCCAGGAGACTCTTTTCCAGAAAGATAAAAGTTCCAAATAACTTTATTGCTTATTCCTGAATCTTTGGAAAGATCTGTCAACTTGTCAACAGAAAGCATTAACTGATAGTTTACAGCCCAAGATTCTTTTAACCCCTTGCCTCAAATGTACTCCAACCCTAAACTATTATGTCATGATCCTTACTCAACCCAGATAAGTCCTCTGCACTTAATCAGATATAAAAATTTCAATAAGTTTAGTGGCTTTGCATGTTTCTCTTTTGAGGCAGTAGTCATCCTTACCTCGGTGGACAGGAAATTTAGCTTTGTCTTAACAACAGGCTGTTCTGGCAATATTTGGGAGGTGGGTATTTGATAGGTTATGTGAGTTCCTATTTTGGGGACCTATGCTATTGAAGAATTCAGGAACTCATTACTCTCCATTGCTTAAAGTGACCTAGATTCTTGGAAACTTCCCGGTTCATTTGCATTGAATGCTCTGGGATTTTCTGCTCAATCCATTTTGGGAAATGAGTGTCTGACTCTCTTGCTTATGTGTCAAGTCTAATGATTGTGTAACCATGTGTTAGATTTTCATCCCCTCAAGCTATTGAGATTGATCACAGATGGACAAAAATACCAGCTTCTCACAAGCCATAATGATTTTGTTTGTGAAAGGAGAAACAAATGAATCCTGAGCCAGCCTTTCATTCAAATGTATATGAAGAGATCATAGCCTGCAAGAACTTCTTTATCTCTGTATTTAAATATCACCCATCCCTCCTCCTGGCTACAGAAATAAGCAAAGTACTATGCCTGTCACAATTAGATTTGAATTCCCCAATATTAATGATTGTTGTCCTAAAAATGGTACATAGCATTGTCAACTGCTGTCATCTACAACTTGACGTGAATTAGTTTGTTAGGGATTTGCCATGTGGCAGGAACAGAAGACTAGACATTGAAAGGAAAGCCAGAATAAACAGAGATAGAAGGAGGAATAATCTGAAGTCTGCAAGCAGAAGAGCCTGAAAGCCATGAATGAATCTGATTTGGAGATGGAAAAAACTGACACGGCTTTTGTGCATACTTGCACCTCCACAATTTTCTCAAGGTCACTGTGGAAACCTTTTTAATATCCTCACTGATGAAGTGTTCTGTCCATTGGAGGTGAATTTGATTTGGGGAAATAATAATAAAATACATTAATCAAGAGTTAGAAGAAAGGTGACTTTATGGGATGTAATTTTGAACCGAAAAGTAACGTTGGAGAGAATTAATCAGATTATTTTTATTATTGTTGCTGTTATAGTTTCTTGCCTTTGCACTTGCTTCAAAGACAAATAACACAGGCATACATGTGAACCTACAAAGCTGACTTCTATGAAGGGTACGCTTTATTTAGGATGTGAAATTCTCTTCACTTGTTTAAAATCAGCTTGAATTTTGTAGTTCAATTTCATACAAAAGCGAAATTCAACTAACTGGGAATTTTTTTTAAGAATTAAAAAAAATGTAATGTTTATTTAGTTTTGAGAGAGAAAGACAGAGTGTGAATGGGGGAAGGGGCAGAGACAAGGAGACAGAATCTGAAGCAGGCTCCAGACTCTGAGCTGTCAGTGCAGAGCCCAACGGGGAGGGATGGGGGGGCTTGAACTCACTAACCTCGAGATCATGACCTGAGCCAAAATTAGACACTTAACCAACACAGCCACCCAGACACCCCACCCCCCTTTTTTAAGTCAAATTTATTCATATCAGGAGAATTTCATAAAAGATAGGATTAATAATATTATTTGGAAAATCATATTCTCTCAGTGGGTTTATTTACTAATGTTTAAACCAGGGCCTAGTTGTTATGACTCTTTACTTACTTTTTATATATGGTTTGGGGAATTCTCTGTGGTTTAGTTGTCTTCTTGTTGGAATACTTTTCCACAAGTGTTTTTATGGAGAATCTCAATTTATCTGAAGCCTGTTAAACATGAAGTTTTGCACACCTGAGATCTTTTATAAGGCTGTGAAAAAGCTTAAAATACCTTCATTTCACCTTTATATTTAAATAAGAGTTTAGCCAGATATAAACTTCTACATTGAAATCACTGTTTGGAGGCACCTGGGTGGCTCAGTCTGAGAAGCATCTGACTTTTGACTTTGGCTTAGGTCATGATCTCACAGTTCCTGAGATCAAGCCCCAGACTGGGCTCCATGCTGAACATGGAGCCTGCTTAAGATTCTCTCTCTCTCTCTCTCTCTCTCTCTCTCTCTCTCTCTCTGTCTCTCTCTTTCCCTTTGCCCCTACCCCACTCACACACATGCTCTCTCTCTCTCTCTCAAATAAATAAATAGAAATTACTGTTTTTCTCTTAACATTTTGCACATATTACTCTTTTACATTCTTATTTTATGTGCTGCTGGTTAGAAGTTTGTCATCAATCTTCGGGCGCCTGGGTGGTCCAGTCAGTTAGCATCTGACTTCAGCTTAGGTCATGATCTCGCAGTTTGTGGGTTCATGCCCCACATCAGACTCTGTGCTGACAGCTCAGAGCCTGGAAACTGCTTCAGATTCTGTGTCTCCCTCTCAAAAATAAATAAACATTAAAAAAAAAAAACCTTTAAGAAGTTTGTCATCGATCTGACACTCACTCCTTGTACATTACCTACTCATTCATTCTGGAAACTTTCCAAATTCTTTCTTTATGTTTGGTGTTCTTAAATTTCAATCAAATATTTCTAAGTTAATAATCCTTCCCTCCCCCCTCTCCTCCCTGCCTTATATCTCCTGTTTGGTAATGTTGAGTACTTTTAGTCTACATTAAAGAAATATTTGTTTAATTCTGAGAAATTATCAACATGTTTTTCTTCCAATATTTTCCTCTTTATCAAATGAGGTTTCCCTTTTCTTTCTGTGAAACATATTTTTTTTTAAATTAACATTTCCATTTCTATCTTCTTTCCCTACTTTTTTCTTCTATAGTTGTTGTTTTTGTGCTTCTTCATATCTCACAGTGTTTCTTGATCTGATATTTAAATTTATTAATTGATTATTAAGCTTTATACACACTGCTATTCAATTAAACTATTGAATTCTTTATTTTCACTCAAATTTTTCATGCCAGATAGTGCTATGATTTCATTAGGATGTTTATTATGCTAGTTTAAAAAACGGTCGTTAATTTTTCATTTGGTATGAGTTGTTCCAGTTTGTGACTTTTTTTATAATAGTGATGCTGCTTATATATTTGTTTTGTTTGTTGGTTGGTTTTCTATTAGCTCATATTCCTCTGGAATAATGGGGACTTGGCTTATATGAGTGAGGAAAAATATGAAGCTCCAGAGCGTATTTTGAATCCATTAATTGGTTTTGGAAAAACAGGAATGGAGGGAAATGTGCTTTAGCTTGAATGTCCTCTATTGTTAAAATCTGAACTCAACTAAACCTATTTGCATATGTTCCCCCACAGGTGACTTCCCCTCAGAGAATTCCTGTTACCCTCTGCTCCAGGGACTAAGATTTTTCCAAGAGTTGCTTCATATTTATAGTTATGTATTTCTTGGGAATATGTGGCTAGGGTTAGGTATGCTCAGGGATTTGTAGGTCTTCTTGCACATGTTGTCTGCTTGTAGTCCCCATGGAGGCTCTTCCCTACCAACATTATAGCTGCCATCCCTGGCTGGCATTGAAAGGTGCTGCCTCTCTTTGCTGATACCTCATAGTGACTCCAGCTGGTGTTGGAACTCCCAGGCATTGTAGGAGAAAGAAAAACACAAAACTGAGTTTTTCCCTGCCTGTTCTCAATGTGACATGTTGTTCTCATTCATTTTAAGCTACTGTTCTCCTGAAAAAAGGATGCAGCAATCTACTTTTTTCAGAGGTTTCTATAATTTTGTTTTCATAAGGTAAGCTATATCTACAAGAAGAAAGTGGACTATTGGCCTGCTAATTTAATAAGTCCCAAGGGCTGGTAAGGAAGAGGAAAATATTATATAATTTCCAATATTGTGTTTTTCTATTATCTATGTATCATTTTACTTTACATTGAGCTTTCTGTCAGACCACAGATCTATCATGAGTGATTATCAGATTTAGAGCCATATGTCATGTCTCTAATAGTTTTAAATATGCTTGGATATTGAAGAAGCAGCATTGCTAATGGTTAAATGGAATGCAAATAACCACAAGAGTGAGTTCAGTGGAATCCCTATAGAAGGTCAGAGAGAGGGTTAATTGTTATGAAGTGGGCTGATAAAGGCATAATGATGTAAGAATAATATTTGCACACATAACACACATAAACAATATTTGCATGATCCTTATGAGAACCCTTTGACATAATAAGTACTACCATTCCCTGTTTATAGATAGTGAAACTGAGTTCCAGAGGACATAATACAATTACGTATTGTGTTGAGATCACATAGCATAGCTAGCAAGCACTCTCAGACTCCAAAGGCATTGCTCTTTTGAGCTTGCCATAGCCCCTATTATGAAGGAAATTCACCTTAACAGTTTATACATATGAGTAGGTAAAAATGACATTTACAAACATAAACACAGTCACTTTGTGTTATGTCCAATCAAATCAGCCCATACACTGAAAGGAGAGGACCCCCACCACTGCAGTGATGACCACTGTCTCTTTTTTGTGGTAACAAACGTTCCCTTCACATTAGGGTTTAGATGATCAGGACTGTCCTATGAGGTAAGATAGAGTGGAGCAGTAGTGGCTCTTCCCAAAGAATGAAAGCTACTCTAACTCCAAATAAATGGAGCATTTCAAAAGTGAATTTAAGAAGATGAAAGTGTTTTAGATAAAATAATAGACTCAGGTAAGGAAACACAGCTCTGAAATTTATTTTCGGTATTGTCAGAGAGTTCTGGTATTACAAAGTTTCATGAGCAATGTTAACAGGAATGTCAGAAGGCTGGTCTGCTTGTCTGATTGTAGCAAGCTTCCTGCTGTGGATGTGGAATGAAAACGCCTGAATTTCCAGCAGAAACACTCATAATGGAGCATACAGTTATGGCTTCACATGAAAAGTAATGTATGGTGCAAAAGATAACGGAGAGGAGTACAATACGATCTGCACGCGTTCCTGGGTTTATAGCCAATCAAGTGGAGTATTAAAATCTGAGCACACTTAATTAAATGTCTCATTTTGAGTAGTGTGATGAATAAGGGTCATGAAATGGTTAGTGCTGAGAACTGAAAGTCAGATGCCCTAGATTCCATTCCAAACACCATCTTCAATTCAGAGTTGGGATTGAGAGGCATGAACTCAAGCTTCTGCTTACTCACACCTTGCCTCGAATCCTGCAACATAAACTCTAAGTTACTACTGCATCTTGTTGAACTTCACATGCAACTAGAAAGCATAACTTAGCTAGCCTGTTGGTTTTGAAGAGAAAAAGAGAAACTGAATCACTCAATTTATCAGAAGGTGTACAATGCCTTGTTTCTATCATTGAAATTTTTTCCTACTTATAAGACTTTTTTTCAAAAGGCAAATTACACATTTTTAAAGGTTGTTTGTTAAGGAAATGGGAAGTGTCTTGGTAACTGAAGTTGTTGTCTGCAAAAAATTGTGGGGGGAAATATTAGAAATTCACCGTTTATTTTTTTTAAGTTTTTATTTATTTATTTTGAGAGACAGAACACACATGAGTGGGGGAAGGGCAGAGAGAGAGGGAGAGAGAGAACCCAAGCAGGCTTTGCATTGTCAGCATGGAGCCCAAGGAGGGGCCCAATCTCACCAACCATGAGTTCATGACCTGAGATGAAATCAAGAGTTGGACACTTAACCAAATGAGCTACGCTGGTACCCCAGGATTTCATCCTTTAAAGGGTCATTAACATTGAAAATGCAACTAGTCTAGTTTGAATATTTGTTTGAATTCAAATGTTAGGCTTCCAGAAAGCTAAGCAAATATATGATCTTCCATTAATCTCATCTAGGTGTTAGAAACTCATTTAATAAACCCTCAAGTTTCATTGGTTAAATGTCTGCCATATTTTAGATTTTGTGTAGGATTCTTGGTGTTTTAAATTTATATGTACCTGGTTCCTATATTCTTCAAAAGTTTTCTGCAAAATTTAGAGTTAACATAGTCACATGAAGAGATTCTTAACACTATAAGATAATTTAGGAAAAGTGTCTCATAAGTATGGCATTTAGTAATCAAACACGGAATCAAAACTATGTAATCAAAAATTACTTAGTACTCACTTTGTACAGGACAATGAGGGGCTGCTATGGATGATAAAGCAATTTAGTAGTGGAAATCTTGGTTATCCCCATTTCTCCCTGCCACAAGTGCACTTCCTTAGCTATTATGTAAATATTCAAATTGTTCTAAGTGCTTTTAGAAATAAAACCTTCGCTTCTATAAAGGCAAAGAATAATCCCTTCCTCTTGTAAAGCACTTGACAATTTTCAAAGCACTTTTATATTCATGATCTCACTTCATATTCACAGCAGACCTATAAAATAAGTAGGGCAGGTGTTACTACGTACATATATTTTCCACCTTAGAACCTGAGGTGTAAAGAGATTGCTAGTTTCCCAAAGACACAGCAAATAAGTGATGGAAAAGAGATTAGAACAAAACTATTCTAACTTATAATATGGTGTTCTTTTTATAACAGTACATGAAGGAGTCAGTGTTACTTGAGAGAAAACAGAAGAGAAGAGAGAAAAGAGAAGATTAAGAGGCAGTAATCAGACAAAACTAATGACCAGCTTTTCTTGTCTCCAAATATTCTTCATTCCATCCTGCCCACCTTTGATTGCTGTTACCATTCTTGTTTGAGATCCACTTATGTCCTGTCATATTTATAAAATTTTTGCAGATCATTTCAGACTCTACTTAGGGCCCTTTGAATTTGATTAGCACTTTTCTATGAAATGGAAACAGGAATCCCTCCTCTGTTGGTCATTTGACTGTATATTCTCTCAAGTTGCTATTTTATAGTTTCATACCTCCATGATTAGATGATAAGCTTCCTGCAGACAAGTAGCAGAAAATAAACCATTCTACTCCTTTAAAATCTTTAGAGCTATACAAATAGAAATACACAGGAGGGAAAGCAGGTCTTTAAGAGATCTCACCGAAGCAAAATATAGTTTGCCTGATTTTATCCTGACCTGCTGCCTGTGTTTCCTACTTAACACATACTTTGCTAATACATCAATGTAAAGCTGTACTCAAACATGGTAGCCACTAGCATCTGTAGTTATTCAAATCTAAAATTTTAAAACAGATTTATTAAAGTGTAATTGACATAGCTTGCACACAGTTAAAATGTACAACTGGTAACTTCTGACGTATGTAGACACATATGAAACCATCACTACAATCAGAATAATGAACATAACCATTCCCCACAAAAGGTTTTTTCATGCCCTTTGTAGTTTATCCCTCCCAATCCTCCAAGGCTGGTGCAGTGTGTCCACTTTATCTATACCTTTAGCAAGGCCAAGGGGGATCCCTTAAGCTTCTTGTCCCTCCAGCCACACTTTCTGAGTGCTGTGCAATGGGCATAGCCTGTGGGTGTTGGATTTAAGCCTACTCAATGCCCCTTACCAAACCCTGTAAATTTTGAGGCTTATTCCCATTTTTGCATGCATGAATAGTTCATTTTTTATTGTTACTTATTTTACTGTATTCCATTATATGAATCTACTACATAATTCTTTATGTAATCACTTCCTGGTGGATTATTGGGTTGTATCCATATTGGCCTATTACAAATATAGCTTCTGTGAATATTCTTGTACAAGTCTTTGTATGAAAAAATGCATCCATTTTTCAGTGGTGGGGGAACTATCTAGGAGTGGAATGGCCAGGTTACATGGCAGTTATATGTTTAACATTTTAATAAAATGTAATATTTTCCATAAAATGTAATATTTTCCATTAGCATTAAGTTGGCTTTGAGGATGAGATAGATTTATCAAGATAGTATTAATTTCTTGCTTTGTTATTGAAGACAGTTATAAGAATTGTTGGTGTCAATTGCTTTTTCAGCATCTGCAGAGATACAATTTTTCTCCTTAGATTATTAGTAAGATAAATTGTATTAATAGATTGGCAATATTGAACCAATATTGAATGTTCTCAGAATAAATCATTCTTAGTCATCATTTTTAAATGTTTTGCTGAATTCTGCTTTTCAACATTGTACTTAAGTTTTGCAAACATACATAAGTAAGGATGATGTGTGGAAGTTTTGCAGTTGTAGGGGTTTACTAGTAAAACTACACTTATTTCATAAAAATGCATTGATAGATGTACTTTTTTTCCTATGTTCTGGAATATTTTATGTGACATTAGTTTATCCTTTATATGTGAAACCAACAGAAGATTAAACTTTTTCGCCCCGTATTTTCTTGTTCAGATTTAGAAGGGAATCTAGTAAGAATTTCTCTATCTGCTGGGACATTTTTGATTGAGAACTGAAACCACTTGCCTCCATGTAGCTTAATTATCAGGGCTGAAGATGGAGACCACCTATGTCAATCTGACTTTACTGTTGGCTCAAAAAAATTCTTGCACAGGAAGACAAAGCTATACATCAACAAATAACTTATCCAGTTTTTTCACCTTCGCAAATAGCTATTCTGATAAACAATGGATTGTTTACCTGGGCAAGCAGCTTACTTAACAAACAGCAGATCAAGACTTGTTTCTTGGCTTTCATCTCATTGTGTCCAACAATCCTAACATATTAGGTTACAAACTTTGCCTAATCCCAACCTGTTACCCACCTGGATAGACCCATCTTAAACTACTTGATCCCAGACTGCAAAGCGTTATGCACCTCTGCCCTTGACCTCCCCATTTTGAGATATTACTAAGATTCGGTCAAGGCCGTATTTTCTCTTTCTACAGTCATTTAATGTACTTAGACTTTGCTTAATCAGCAGGTTATTCTGGTGATCTTTGGGGGAGCGGACGGTTGATATCCGTTTTCATTGTATTATTCCCTTTTTATTGCTGTACTTAAAATATTCCCACCTTGTTTCTTGAATAGTTTGCATGGTAGTCTTACTTATTTATCTCTTTATAATTTATACTATTTTCTGTTTTTTAGCTACAAAGCTTTTTTTTTTTTTAGTACATCCAAAACAGTATTCCATAGGCTATTGTATTTAACTCCTTTAACACAATTATTTTCTAGAAATTTCACAAAGCCAATTTCTACTTTCACTTGTCCCAAGAGTTGAATATTTACATTATTTTTATATACATAATTTACTGATTTTTAGTTAAAGGCCCTGTTGGCTTTTTGGTTCTAATTTCAATTTTATTTTATTTTGTATAAAAACACAATTTTTGAGATTTCCAATTTAAAAATATCTACTAAAGTTTTTTTTCTGTGGCATTATATATATAATATACATATTCATTCAATTTTTATGATGTTCATGCAATTTGGATAAAAAAAGCCATAACCTCTATTTTCAAGATACAGAGATTGTTATATGTAATAATATACACATAAATTTATGACATTCAGTTTATTTATATACAACAAATTTCTATATCACATGTTATTTATGCTATAATATGCAATAATTGTTTATATAATTAAAATGTTTACCTTATTAATTTTACTATTAATGATTACCTTTACTTCTTTTACATAGACTCTGTTTGGAGTGACAGCTGTGAAATAAAATTTCAAACCAGTACAATCCTCCCTGTATTTCTATTTTTCTCCTCATATTTGGTGCAATTTTTGCTTTGTGTATGTTGCTGCTGTTATTTGATGCAGTGATAGTCATAGCCTAAGTTTTTATAAAATGCCTCTTGTCTTGATTGATGCTTTTTATGTGAATTCTAGTATTTAAATTTTTTTAATGTCTATTTATTTTGAATGAGTGTGCACAAGTATGTGGGCATGTGCAACCATGGAAGAGGCAGAAAGAAAGAGAGAGAATCCCAAGCACGCTCCATGCTGTCAGCACAGAGCCCAATGTGGGGCTTGATCCCACAAACTGTGAGATCATGACCTGAACCAAAATCAAGAGTGAGACACTTAACCAGCTAGGCCACCCAGGTGCCCCTATTTTTTAAAATTTCTATTTATTTATGACAGTATTGCCTTATATAAGTTTTCTATCATTTTATTTTTATATTTTAATTATAGCTTTGTTTTAGATATGTCTTGTGAACATATCAGGAAGCTGGGTTTTATGATTACTAGAAGAATTTTGTTAGCAAGTATTAATATGATCATAGATATTTTATCCAGTAATTATGTTGATAGCCTTCTAAAACACAGGCTTACTGCTATATTCCTGGAATAAATCTAATCTTTTTTGAAGTGTATTATTCTTTGATATCTGTCTAGATTCAATTTGTCCATTTTTTGTTAGACTCTTACATGTATATTCCTAAGTAAGATTGATCTATCCATACATTTGTATTCTATATATTACTTTTCTTACTTTGGTTAAGGTCTGGTATCCCACTCACAATGTGGGATAATTTATACAACATCAGGATTATCTGTTTTCCAATAGTTAGATAAAACTCAACTGTGAAACTTTGGTTCTAGAATAACTTTTAGTGTTGACCTTTCATTTTGTTATTGTTTTATGTTTCATTAACTTTCACTGCTTATTATTTTGCCATCTTTATACTTTCTTTTGACTTATGCACTGTATTCTTTCAAAACTTTTCAATGAATTTATTGACGTACTTTAAGATTATAAATTTTGATAATAGTTTTACATGTTCCCCTCTGGCTGTGGTAAGATATTTTAGCAGTTTGTTCTGAGGGTTGATAGAGGGAGGTAGGTGGGGGATGGACTAGATGGGTGATGGGTGTTAAGGAGGGCACTTGTTGCGATGAGCAATGGGTATTGTGTGTAAGGGACAAACTACTGAATTCTACTTCTGAAACCAATATTGCACTGTATATTAACCAACTAAAATTTAAATAAAAAATACAGGAGCAAGTCTTCCCAAGGTGGACTATTCCAAATTCAGAAATACTTATTTTACAAACCCAGTAAAACCATTACCTGCCCGGTAAATCTTAGAACAAAAGAGCATTGAGAGGATGAGTACTCCTTTCTTCACCTCTTCACCAATGGTAATGTCAAAGACATTAGACAGGTTCTTTGTCTTCCTCCTCATTCTTTTATTATTTTTCAGATAGCAAGAATAAGGGTAGAAAAAATAAAATTTCTTTTATAGAAGTAAAAAAAATCATGTTTTAGCACACATTTTAGGGAGTCTATGAAACACACATTCCTCCCTTATGCCCATTTAACCCAGTCAAATAATCCTAATTAATGTAATTAAACTATGGATCAAATTCACTTTACCTGTGTATAGTTTGTACTGGGGCATATGACCAAATTCTGGGCAATGAGATGTGAATGGATGTCTACTGGGGGACTTTGAGGAAAGGTTTAATTGTTCTTATAAAGAGAACTGCTGTAAGAAATAGTCTCTTTATGCAATGAATGCTGGCACATTGAAATACAATACCTGGAAATGAAGCAGACCCCTTGCAAACTTGGGAGAGAACTGAAAACAAATCCTACAATTTGAGAATAACATGGCAAATCAATCTAAGGAAACCCAGGGCCCTGATGATGTACTTGAACACCTGAAGTAATCCTTGAAATGCCCATCTCAGGATTCCTTGTTGTGGGAGATTATTAAAACAGTTTGATCCTGAAGCTTGTGATACTTTTAACCAAATAATCATAAATAACATAGGAGAATTTATTTGCTTTTCCATAATTTTCTAGACTGTTTGTAATTTCAGTTTTGTCTTTTCTTTTACCCCACGAAATATTCAGACAGAGAATCCTTAATTTGCAAGAGATTAATATTTGAAGGCTATTTTATATTAAGAATTAGATTAGATTATGATCAGAGATTATAGACTATAAGATTTTTCTTTTTGAAAATGTTTTATTTATGGACGGGATGTGAATGATTACTGTAAATATGTCCTAAATATAAGAAGAAATGTCTTTTCTCTTCTTGTATGATCCAATGACGTACATATTGAATATTTGTGTATGCCAACCCATAAAATCTCATTTATTGACTGTATTATTCTATGCCTCTGTGCCCTCACTTATTTCTTGTCTATTATATCTGTGCAATTCTTGATTGTGGTGTAATAAAATCTTCTCCCATAATTGCATTTTTATCAAGGTCAATGTGCATTTCTAATATTTTGCTTTATATATTTAGCTGCTATCTTCCTGGTGCATGCAACTTTATGACTTTTATATCTTCTTTGTAAATTGTTCCTTTTATCTTTGTGTAATGTCCTTCAATACCCTCCTCAGTATTTTTAACCTTAAATCTTACTTTCTTTGGTATTAAGTTTAATACTCCTGCTTTGTTGTGTTTGCATTTGCCTGGTACATTCTTCCATCTCTTTATTTTCAAACTCTTTTATTACATTGTTTATTTTTATAAGTAATATATAGCTAAAAGTTTACATTTTATTCAGTCTGAGATTTCTGCCTACTTGAGGGTAATATGGAAACACACTACTGAATGTTTACCACTTACTTTACTTTGCTATGTCCTCATTTTATTTTTCTTCATTTTAGCTTAATTCCTTTAGTTACTAGTCATTCTACTTTTCCCCTTGTTAAATCAGAAATTTGACTGATTTATTGACTTTTCATTCCTGCAGTTGCTTTCCTCACTTTCCCTGCATTTTATTTTTTTTCTTTTTTTTTTTAACGTTTATTTTTTATTTTTGAGACAGACAGAGACAGAGCATGAACGGGGGAGGGGCAGAGAGAGAGGGAGACACAGAATCAGAAGCAGGCTCCAGGCTCCGAGCCATCAGTCCAGAGCCCGACGCGGGGCTCGAACTCGCGGACTGCGAGATCTTGACCCCAGCCGAAGTCGGAAGCTCAACCGACTGAGCCACCCAGGCGCCCCACTTTCCCTGCATTTTAATCATGCTCATTTATCTATTATTACCTTTAACAAATGCTTTTAATTTTTTCCCTATCAAGATCCTCATCCCTTACAGGAAAGTTTAGAATGCTTTTATTTCCCCCACTCCT
This sequence comes from Panthera onca, assembly GCF_046562875.1. Lineage (NCBI taxonomy): Eukaryota > Metazoa > Chordata > Mammalia > Carnivora > Felidae > Panthera > Panthera onca. The sequence continues at coordinate 63,785,157 of NC_138350.1, forward strand.
TGATATTTTATGACTCCTGGGATCTGCTGAAATATTTTAATACTTTTATGTAACTGTAGGAGCACTGTATTTTTCCTTGTACTCTGTCTTTTCTACTTCACAAATCCATATTTACTAATTACATTGTATGTAATAATCTCTCATAATCAGTTTAGCTTTCACTGTATTTATTGCAAAGCTCTTTGTCTATGATTTCCTGCTCATTTAATACTTCCTCTACATTGAGATTTCAGATTCGATTCATTTGGTGTTTAATGTTCCTCCTCAGATCATTTCTTCTTATGGGAACTTGATGAATATATTCTCTGAATTTTTGCATATTCGCACTAAATTTTTTTTGATCCAATAGGCTAATGATATCTTGCTAGGAATAAAATTCCAAGTTCAAAGTCCTTTTAACTCCATAGAGCAAAAATGATCATTCCACTATGCCTATCAGCACACTTTTTATGTAAAGACCCAGATAATAGTTTGGGCTTTGCAGACCAGTCTCTGTCTCTACCACTCAACTCTGTAGTTGTAGCACAAAAGCAATCATCGGCAATATGTGAACAAATAGGTGTGCTATGATTCAGTAAATCTTTACAAAAACAGACACCAGGAGAATTTAGCCCATGGGCCATTGTTTGCCAGCCCTGTTTTAATTTCTACTCCCATGCCAGTCTGACTCCTTTTACCTTTGTAAATATTTTGTTCTTAAAAAAACAAAAAGTTCTTGCAAAAATGTCCCTTTATTATTTGATTCGGAATATTGTTAAGATATGGTAAGGCATGCGTCTTTTTGTTTACTGCTGCTTTGAAATTAAGTGATATTTCAAATTGCACAATTTTTTTCAGCATAAGCAAACTATTTTTTATTATTTTGATATGCATGATCTCTCTGTGTTTTAAAGTTTTCTTCTTCAATAATGGGAACTCCTGTTATTGGCATTTTAGGGATCCTGAATATCTGTCCTCCACATTTCTTTTCCTCATGCTTTCCATCATTTTGTATTTTTTCCCTACATTTTCTTGCACTTGACCTTTTAGATCATCCATTCATGTCTCATATCAGTCATCTACAGTTCAATTTAATGCTGCATAGTAAATAAAATCAATCACAAAACTTCAGTTGTATATAACACACACACGCGCATACACACACACACACACACACACACACACACACACACACTTATACACTTATTCAGCTCATATGTCTGCAGTTCAGTAATTTAGGCTGGGCTCAGTTGGGTAGTTCCTCTGGTCTCACGTCTATATGTCTGGTGATCATCTCTGAATTGGCTGACATAGGATGATCTTGGCTGGAATTACTGTGGTCACTTGCTCTGCTCTACATGCTGCATTTTCCAGTAGGGCATGTGCTCATAGTGTAGGCAGAGGAGAAAAGCACAAGTGCAAAGACCACAGCTTGTTGAGATTTCGATGAAAAACTGCACACCATTACCTTCACCTCATTCTATTGGCCACTCAGAAGCTCAGCCTGGATTTTAGTGGTGAGAAAATAGATGCCCTTTATTTTCTGAGAGGGACAGATTCATGTGGTAAATGGCATAAATACAGAAAGAGAAGACTTGGAGACATCAGTATAATCAATCAACCACATGTCTCAACACTTAAATGTATCTACTAAATAACTTTTACTGTAAACCATTACCCAGTCTTCTGGCAGACTTTTCATGTGTTTGTTTGTTTAATTTTCTAATTGATTCTCCATTAATGCTTCATTTTTATTGTTTGATGTTCAAAAAAATGCCCGTCTTTTACAACAGTTTTATGTTTTTTAAGCTGTCTGCCCTGGATGCCACAACTGTTTTTCTCTCCAGGTCCTGGTTGTTTGTTTTTCCCCAGTGAGAGTTGTATTCACTTTTTGGAGCCAATGACTGGAGAGGAAATGCTATGAGTGGTGGGAGGAAATATAATAATCTTGGCCTTTTTTGAGAAGTGATTTGCCAGATTACAATTTGCTATTTCCCTCTGAAGACACCAAGCACCATGCAGCTTCTCAGGGACCACAGTTTTACATGGTCTAAACTCTCTCCAGGAATCAGAGTCAGATATCTGACCAAGAGTATTCCAGATTCCCAAGTGGCATGTTGTAACCATTCAGATCCTGGCACAGCTGGAGACCATCTTCCACTTCTGGATATAGCTTGTCTCCAGAAGTTACCAGGGTACATGAGGTGATTGGTAGTTTTATTGCTACTAGGGAAGCAGAGAAGCCGAGATGCATGTTCTGGTACATCTCAGAGGATCTCTTGAGTGACAGCATTTCACCACTAAATAATATGCTTCTTCTTTATAACATGGTTTAGTGAATTTGGCCTTAGAGGAGAGAATACAACCAAATATCCCAAGAAATGCCCAGTCACCAGAAACTCATGTTTTTGAAAGGACTCACTCATGGGTTATCATTGCACTTAACTGGTAATTAAAACAGTTATTAGGAAGTCTACCAATTAAGGACAAATGGGTGAGCCCATTTAGTAGATGTTGAGACCTAATACAGCAATCATATATTGTTTTGTGTGTGGGGTTTTTTTAGTTTATTTATTTATTTATTTTGAGAGAGAGAGAGAGACAGAGAAAGAAACTGTGAGCAGGGGAGGAGCGGGGATGTGGGTTGGGGAAGAGAGAATCCCAAGCAGGCCTTGTGCTGTCAGTGCAGAGCCCAAAACAGGACTTGAACTCGAGAACTGTGAGATCATGACCAGAACCCAAATCAGGAGTCAGATACTTAACCGACTGAATCACCCAGGCACCCCTTGATTGTTTTATAAAATAATAATAATTACCTGGAAGAATTTTATTTTAGCAGCCTTAAGCATGCTCACCACAAATATTTTGTCATGTAAAATGTATCCCCACACATCAGTAGTTTTCAGCCACCATTTCTTATTGTTTCTCCAACAAATGAATGCCTTTTTCCTGTGATTTCCTGGTTACAAAGAGACATTAACAGGTAAGTAACTCTTTTTTTTTTTTTATTTTTTTTATTTTTTTTTATTTTATTTTTTAATATATGAAATTTACTGTCAAATTGGTTTCCATACAACACCCAGTGCTCATCCCAAAAGGTGCCCTCCTCAATACCCATCACCCACCCTGCCCTCCCTCCCACCCCCCATCAACCCTCAGTTTGTTCTCAGTTTTTAACAGTCTCTAATGCTTTGGCTCTCTCCCACTCTAACCTCTTTTTTTTTTTTTTTTTTCCTTCCCCTCCCCCATGGGTTTCTGTTATGTTTCTCAGGATCCACATAAGAGTGAAACCATATGGTATCTGTCTTTCTCTGTATGGCTTATTTCACTTAGCATCACACTCTCCAGTTCCATCCATGTTGCTACAAAAGGCCATATTTCATTGTTTCTCATTGCCACGTAGTATTCCATTGTGTATATAAACCACAATTTCTTTATCCATTCATCAGTTGATGGACATTTAGGCTCTTTCCATAATTTGGCTATTGTTGAGAGTGCCGCTATAAACATTGGGGTACAGGTGCCCCTATGCATCAGTACTCCTGTATCCCTTGGATAAATTCCTAGCAGTGCTATTGCTGGGTCATAGGGTAGGTCTATTTTTAATTTTCTGAGGAACCTCCACACTGCTTTCCAGAGCGGCTGCACCAATTTGCATTCCCACCAACAGTGCAAGAGGGTTCCTGTTTCTCCACATCCTCTCCAGCATCTATAGTCTCCTGATTTCTTCATTTTGGCCACTCTGACTGGCGTGAGGTGGTATCTGAGTGTGGTTTTGATTTGTATTTCCCTGATAAGGAGCGACGTTGAACATCTTTTCATGTGCCTGTTGGCCATCCGGATGTCTTCTTTAGAGAAGTGTCTATTCATGTTTTCTGCCCATTTCTTCACTGGGTTATTTGTTTTTCGGGTGTGGAGTTTGATGAGCTCTTTATAGATTTTGGATACTAGCCCTTTGTCCGATGTGTCATTTGCAAGTATCTTTTCCCATTCCGTTGGTTGCCTTTTAGTTTTGTTGGTTGTTTCCTTTGCTGTGCAGAAGCTTTTTATCTTCATAAGGTCCCAGTAATTCACTTTTGCTTTTAATTCCCTTGCCTTTGGGGATGTGTCGAGTAAGAGATTGCTACGGCTGAGGTCAGAGAGGTCTTTTCCTGCTTTCTCCTCTAAGGTTTTGATGGTTTCCTGTCTCACATTCAGGTCCTTTATCCATTTTGAGTTTATTTTTGTGAATGGTGTGAGAAAGTGGTCTAGTTTCAACCTTCTGCATGTTGCTGTCCAGTTCTCCCAGCACCATTTGTTAAAGAGACTGTCTTTTTTCCATTGGATGTTCTTTCCTGCTTTGTCAAAGATGAGTTGGCCATACGTTTGTGGGTCTAGTTCTGGGGTTTCTATTCTATTCCATTGGTCTATGTGTCTGTTTTTATGCCAATACCATGCTGTCTTGATGATGACAGCTTTGTAGTAGAGGCTAAAGTCTGGGATTGTGATGCCTCCTGCTTTGGTCTTCTTCTTCAAAATTACTTTGGCTATTCGGGGCCTTTTGTGGTTCCATATGAATTTTAGGGTTGCTTGTTCTAGTTTCGAGAAGAATGCTGGTGCAATTTTGATAGGGATTGCATTGAATGTGTAGATAGCTTTGGGTAGTATTGACATTTTGACAATATTTATTCTTCCAATCCATGAGCAGGGAATGTCTTTCCATTTCTTTATATCTTCTTCAATTACCTGCATAAGCTTTCTATAGTTTTCAGCATACAGATCTTTTACATCTTTGGTTAGATTTATTCCTAGGTATTTTATGCTTCTTGGTGCAATTGTGAATGGGATCAGTTTCTTCATTTGTCTTTCTGTTGCTTCATTGTTAGTGTATAAGAATGCAACTGATTTCTGCACATTGATTTTGTATCCTGCAACTTTGCTGAATTCATGTATCAGTTCTAGCAGACTTTTGGTGGAGTCTGTCGGATTTTCCATGTATAATATCATGTCATCTGCAAAAAGCGAAAGCTTGACTTCATCTTTGCCAATTTTGATGCCTTTGATTTCCTTTTGTTGTCTGATTGCTGATGCTAGAACTTCCAGCACTATATTAAACAGCAGCGGTGACAGTGGGCATCCCTGTCGTGTTCCTGATCTCAGGGAAAAAGCTCTCAGTTTTTCCCCGTTGAGGATGATGTTAGCTGTGGGCTTTTCATAAATGGCCTTTATGATCTTTAAGTATGTTCCTTCTATCCCGACTTTCTCAAGGGTTTTTATTAAGAAAGGGTGCTGGATTTTGTCAAAGGCCTTTTCTGCATCGATTGACAGGATCATATGGTTCTTCTCTTTTTTTTTGTTAATGTGATGTATCACGTTGATCGATTTGCGAATGTTGAACCAGCCCTGCATCCCAGGAATGAATCCCACTTGATCATGGTGAATAATTCTTTTTATATGCTGTTGAATTCGATTTGCTAGTATCTTATTAAGAATTTTTGCATCCATATTCATCAGGGATATTGGCCTGTAGTTCTCTTTTTTTACTGGGTCTCTGTCTGGTTTAGGAATCAAAGTAATACTGGCTTCATAGAATGAGTCTGGAAGTTTTCCTTCCCTTTCTATTTCTTGGAATAGCTTGAGAAGGATAGGTATTATCTCTGCTTTAAATGTCTGGTAGAACTCCCCTGGGAAGCCGTCTGGTCCTGGACTCTTATTTGTTGGGAGATTTTTGATAACCGATTCAATTTCTTCGCTGGTTATGGGTCTGTTCAAGCTTTCTATTTCCTCCTGATTGAGTTTTGGAAGAGTGTGGGTGTTTAGAAATTTGTCCATTTCTTCCAGGTTGTCCAATTTGCTGGCATATAATTTTTCATAGTATTCCCTGATAATTGTTTGTATCTCTGAGGGATTGGTTGTAATCATTCCATTTTCATTCATGATTTTATCTATTTGGGTCATCTCCCTTTTCTTTTTGAGAAGCCTGGCTAGAGGTTTGTCAATTTTGTTTATTTTTTCAAAAAACCAACTCTTGGTTTCGTTGATCTGCTCTACAGTTTTTTTAGATTCTATATTGTTTATTTCTGCTCTGATCTTTATTATTTCTCTTCTTCTGCTGGGTTTAGGCTGCCTTTGCTGTTCTGCTTCGATTTCCTTTAGGTGTGCTGTTAGATTTTGTATTTGGGATTTTTCTTGTTTCTTGAGATAGGCCTGGATTGCAATGTATTTTCCTCTCAGGACTGCCTTCGCTGCATCCCAGAGCGTTTGGATTGTTGTATTTTCATTTTCGTTTGTTTCCATATATGTTTTAATTTCTTCTCTAATTGCCTGGTTGACCCACTCATTCGTTAGTAGGGTGTTCTTTAACCTCCATGCTTTTGGAGGTTTTCCAGACTTTTTCCTGTGGTTGATTTCAAGCTTCATAGCATTGTGGTCTGAAAGTATGCATGGTATAATTTCAATTCTTGTAAACTTATGAAGGGCTGTTTTGTGACCCAGTATATGATCTATCTTGGAGAATGTTCCATGTGCACTCGAGAAGAAAGTATATTCTGTTGCTTTGGGATGCAGAGTTCTAAATATATCTGTCAAGTCCATCTGATCCAATGTATCATTCAGGGCCCTTGTTTCTTTATTGACTGTGTGTCTAGATGATCTATCCATTTCTGTAAGTGGGGTGTTAAAGTCCCCTGCAATGACCACATTCTTATCAATGAGGTTGCTTATGTTTATGAGTAATTGTTTTATATATCTGGGGGCTCGGGTATTTGGCGCATAGACATTTATAATAGTTAGCTCTTCCTGGTGGATAGACCCTGTGATTATTATATAATGCCCTTCTTCATCTCTTGTTACAGCCTTTAATTTAAAGTCTAGTTTGTCTGATATAAGTATGGCTACTCCAGCTTTCTTTTGGCTTCCAGGAGCATGATAAATAGTTCTCCATCCCCTCACTCTCAATCTAAAGGTGTCCTCAGATCTAAAATGAGTCTCTTGTAGACAGCAAATAGATGGGTCTTGTTTTTTTATCCATTCTGATACCCTATGTCTTTTAGTTGGCGCATTTAATCCATTTACATTCAGTGTTATTATAGAAAGATATGGGTTTAGAGTCATTGTGATGTCTGTATGTTTTATGCTTGTAGTGATGTCTCTGGTACTTTGTCTCACAGGATCCCCCTTAGGATCTCTTGTAGGGCTGGTTTCGTGGTGACAAATTCCTTCAGTTTTTGTTTGTTTGGGAAGACCTTTATCTCTCCTTCTATTCTAAATGACAGACTTGCTGGATAAAGGATTCTCGGCTGCATATTTTTTCTGTTTAGCACACTGTAGATATCGTGCCAAGCCTTTCTGGCCTGCCAAGTTTCAAAGGAGAGATCAGTCACGAGTCTTATAGGTCTCCCTTTATATGTGAGGGCACGTTTATCCCTTGCTGCTTTCAGAATTTTCTCTTTATCCTGGTATTTTGCCAGTTTCACTATGATATGTCGTGCAGAAGATCGATTCAAGTTACGTCTGAAGGGAGTTCTCTGTGCCTCTTGGATTTCAATGCCTTTTTCCTTCCCCAGTTCAGGGAAGTTCTCAGCTATAATTTGTTCAAGTACCCCTTCAGCACCCTTCCCTCTCTCTTCCTCCTCTGGGATACCAATTATGCGTATATTATTTTTTTTTAGTGTATCACTTAGTTCTCTAATTTTCCCCTCATACTCCTGGATTTTTTTATCCCTCTTTCTTTCAGCTTCCTCTTTCTCCATAACTTTATCTTCTAGTTCACCTATTCTCTCCTCTGCCTCTTCAAGCCGAGCCATCGTGGATTCCATTTTGTTTTGCATTTCGTTTAAAGCGTTTTTCAACTCCTCGTGACTGTTCCTTAGTCCCTCGATCTTTGTGGCAAGAGATTCTCTGCTGTCCTGTATACTGTTTTCAAGCCCAGCGATTAATTTTATGACTATTATTCTAAATTCACTTTCTGTTATATTATTTAAATCCTTTTTGATCAGTTCATTAGCTGTTGTTATTTCCTGGAGATTCTTCTGAGGGGAATTCTTCCGTTTGGTCATTTTGGAGAGTCCCTGGCGTGGTGAGGACCTGCAGGGCACTTCCCCTGTGCTGTGGTGTATAACTGGAGTTAGTGGGCGGGGCCGCAGTCCGACCCGATGTCTGCCCCCAGCCCACTGCTGGGGCCACAGTCAGACTGGTGTGTGCCTTCTCTTCCCCTCTCCTAGGGGCGGGATTCACTGTGGGGTGGCGTGTCCCGTCTGGGCTACTTGCACACTGCCAGGCTTGTGTTGCTGGGGATCTGGCGTATTAGCTGGGGTGGGTAGGCAAGGTGCACGGGGGCTGGAGGGGCAGGCTTAGCTCGCTTCTCCTTAGGTGATCCACTTCAGGAGGAGCCCTGTGGCAGCGGGAGGGAGTCAGATCCGCTGCCGGAGGTTTGGCTCCACAGAAGCACAGAGTTGGGTGTTTGCGCGGAGCGAGCAAGTTCCCTGGCAGGAACTGGTTCCCTTTGGGAATTTTGGCTGGGGGATGGGCGGGGGAGATGGCGCTGGCGCCTTTGTTCCCCGCCAAGCTGAGCTCTGCCGTCCGGGGGCTCAGCAGCTCTCCCTCCCTTTGTCCTCCAGCCTTCCCGCTTTCCGCGCAGAGCTGTTAACTTATGACCTCCCAGACGCTAAGTCGCGCTTGCTGTGGGAACACAGTCCGTCCGGCCCCTCCGCTTTTGCCAGCCAGACTCGGGGGCTCTGCTTGGCCGGCGAGCCGCCCCTCCGCCCCGGCTCCCTCCCGCCAGTCCGTGGAGCGCGCACCGCCTCGCCGCCCTTCCTACCCTCTTCCGTGGGCCTCTAGTCTGCGCTTGACTCCGGAGACTCCCTTCTGCTAATCCTCTGGCGGTTTTCTGGGTTCTTTAGGCAGTTGTAGGTGGAATCTAAGTGATCGGCAGGACGCGCTGTGAGCCCCGCGTCCTCCTACGCCGCCATCTTCCGGCACCGGTAAGTAACTCTTTATGTAAGAGAAAACACAGGAAATTTTACTGTAGGTTTTTTTGATCCTTCACCTTTCCAGCTACTATCATAACCATTAACATCCACCTTTGGTTGTATCATTTCTCTATATCTGCCTATTTTCTAAAGATGACTGCTATCTGCAAAAGATCATCTTACATGCATCCGTAGCTTGATATCTTTTATTAGTAATGGAGGAAGATAATCTTGATGCCTTATATGAGTATTTGGTATGTTCATCATACCAAAGTAAATTTCAATATTTGACTCAGGCTAAGTGTGGGTCAGAGAACTGATTCTAGCATCTGCCATGCCTTTATGCAGAACCAAACTTTTCTATCACTGAAACCACCCAACACTTAGATTTCACTCTAGTTTTTGGTTGTGGGGAGAAAAGGAAGGGGGTAAAAAATATAATTGAGTCTTACCAAACTGTGATGACATACCAGTCAAAATTGTGTACATTTGTTGTCTTTGACCTTGTTTCAAAATCTCAAATGTGCCCCTTCATTTTCTTTGCTTCATTATCATCCACCGATGCCTCTGGTTTTGGCTTGCATCTTAGATTGATTTTCATATTAATAGATAAACATGGGTTGTCTTCCATTGAATAGGTTCCTGACATAGCTTGTTTTTTCTTTTTTCTGCTTGTACTTTCATCCTTTGTGAAACAGGATGTGCTGACCCAGCTTTGCCTTCCATGCTACCTAATCTCAAACTAAGCTCAGTCTTTGACTTGAAAATTCTGTATAGTCTTTGGCAACCATAAAGGTGTTACTCCACAATATGACACATATTAGAGCAGCAATCACCATAACATACAGATATTTGTATCTTCCAGTGTGCCTATAAAAACTAGTGTGAATACTAGAAACTATGTAAATATTTATTGAATGCATTCAGCTATTCTTCATGTATTTATAGAGATAATACATATGTTTTTAAAATTTACCATCAGAAGTTTATAAGCACATATTTACATATATCTACAAAACACATTAACATTTGTAAATTGTAATTTACTAATTATAGAAGTAATGTACTCTCAACATTAAAATATCTTCCATATTTGTTTTTCTAACAGTTTGATTTCCTTCTTGATTTTAAGGGTAATGTTGGAAATAATATTTTCTAAAAATATTTGTTTTTAGTGTAATTTGGAAATTTATTGGACTTCAGTCTTTAGCAAATAAGTAATTTTGAAATATCTTCCATGGATATTGCAAAACAATGTATATTCTCCATTGCTAAGGTACATTGTTTGAACTAATCATTGAATGAAGCTTTTTGAGTAATCTCGGTATTATTTATTTTTGTTCTTAATCTGCCCAAAGCTAAAAATGTCATGTTAAAATTATTCAATTAAAAACATTTCTATCAGTTTTAATTTTAGATATAGAAATATAAACATAACATACAGTTTTGCTAAAAGATGCTTTTAAGAAAAAGACAAAATCATGACTCATAAAAATATAAAAGAGATCATGTGTTTACTCGTATGATATGAGAGAATCAGGCAGATGTTATAAGTAGTTCAAAGGACAAGTCAAATATTGCAAATTTTATGTGGAGTAATATTGAGAAGAGATATAAATAAAGAAAACATTTTCCACAAGAATGGAGTGGGGGAATCAAATACATTCACTATCAGTCAGGACGGCATTTACACATCTCTCAGTTAATTACAACTCACAAAAGTTGCAAAATAGCGCAAAGACAATGAACTGGACAAGAACTTCAGCACCCGATAATCTGATAAAGATCGTGTATAGTTTTCCATTGAAGCATGTTATAACTATGTTAACATTTGTTAAGCAGAGTACAAGGCACCTGATGATGAGCCAAAGTTCAACAAAAGACCACAAGAGAAATTGGGGAAGTTTATTACTCACAAGTCCTGGAGGAAGTACACAGCATACCTCAAGGGGCTACCTGAGGAGGTGAAGGCAGGATGCCGGCACAGAGAGAGCAGAACCTCAGGCACACACCTTCATTAGATGTCTGGTTATAGAGTGTTCTGGGATCCCAGGCTATGGCTGGATTGGTCATTTCAAACCAAAGATAATGGGGTTTTAGTAATCTTACTGAAGGGGTGCCCAAGGGGAAGGCTCTGGGAGGCAGGAGATGTTGATCACAAAGGCTCATCACAAGGAAGTCATATCAGGAACCTATATTTGCTTGTGATCCTGTAGCTCCTTGTATGAAGGAGCTAGTGTCAGTTTAAGGTTCCTACAAGCCACTTGGCCAAACAAAATGGATGCTGAGGCAGAAATACCCTGGGGCAACTTAGTTAAACTCTCAACAAAACACATTTTTTTCTACAATCTCCCCCTTTTAAACAAAAAAAGTTTAAAAAACATTCTTGATCACAAAATAAGATTTCTCTCATCAGGTTTTGCTTGATTATTTATAGCGGAGCAGTGAATGTGAATTTGCCCTATGAGCGTTCTTAAATTTGCTTTGCTGAAAGTTTTAATAGGGAATGCCATATCGAACTTTTAAAAGCTGCTTGAGACAAGGAAATCTAGGAGAGTACTCACCACTCTATTTCACTGGCATCATTTACTTCTCCAGGTCCTCATTATTGTAAGCTTCCTATGCATACTAGAAGGGGACATTACTTATGCTCATCTGTAAACTGGGGATCCGGGCAGGCAAATGGTCAGTTTTCCTTTGATGGTTTTGTAAATAAACCTTAGTTCCTTAAAAGTATTTGGTCATGTCTCATTAAATGAGCATGTTTCTCAAATATGGCATCCCTAGGTTACATAACCAATATTTCCAGTCATATCCTAGTAAAAAGGAGGAGAGATACTTATTGAACCTGTGCAAAAAGATGACATTACCTTGAAAATAAAAATATTTAGTATTTCCAAATTCTAGATGGGCTATACAGGGAGAATATAATATCATTTACAAATGTTTTATTTCAATTTACAGAGCAGAGTCTACTAAATTGTACTGAGTTATCTGTAGCTTAAGAAGAAAGAGAAAAGGTTTACTTTTATATCCCCAAAATAGAATATTAAAACAAGGTCATCAATATTCTAAACAAAACTATAATTATCCTTCAGTTCACTTAGTTCTATGTAATTAATTTTTGTTCCCCTGAATTTTTTGTCACCAGTCTCATGAAGTCATCTACTTCTCCACTAGAATCCTGGAAATCTCAACTCAGTTCACTGATAGGTCCCAAAGTTGTTAAAGTGGTGCCATCAGAAGAACGTATTCAAACGTACCTTTTAGAGTCCCTTTACATTTTCTGAGATATTTTATTTGTTGAAGATAAAGCAATCTGGTCTGTAACAGATTGTGAAAGCTTTCAGGAAAGCATCAGTATAAAACAAACAAATCTGTAGATGACAAAAATGTTAAAATGGCTATAGCTAATTTATTGATGATAATTTTCAAATGTGCAAGATCTGATGGGAGTTCATTACAAGAATAGTGCGAGTGACAAGGGAATTTGTTTCCATGGAATTCAAAACAAATAATAAAGTCAATTCCAAAATAGTTTTGGACAGAATAATTGTACACATAATGATTAACCTTATTTCAAAAAAGATAGTGAACATTACATCTAATTTATCAAAAAGAGAATGAAATATATACATTGCAGAGAAAATATATTGATATAACATATAATAATCCTGACATAATACACCATTAATATAGCAAGCATATAGTAAGATTATACCTAAAATAGATAAATTGAGTAAAGAAATTCAGTAAATCTAGAGTGAGTTCTAAGGAGCTATATTGTCTAGAGAAAACCCTGTGTTTTCCTTTACTTTACATTTCACTTCTGATACTAGATGAGTGGGTTTTGCACACATCAAGCAATTCTCTGACACCAGCTGGGTATTGTACAATTCAATTAAATTCTGGTACTATCTAGAGTTAACATCAGACCCCACAGTTTAGAAATCAGTCCTACTAGACTATTCCCACTTCCGACACCAATTGCAAGTCCCAGGGTGTTACTTGTAATTCTAACCTACCAGGTATAAATCAGGGTTTCCATGAACCACTTCTTGGATTGGTAATTTGCTAGAATACCCCCACAGACTTCAGGGAAACACTTGCATACATTTACTGGTCTATTAGAAAGGATATAATAAATGATATAGATGAACAGCCAGGTGAAGAGATATATAGGGTTGGGTATGGGAAAGGGGCATGGAGTTTCTATGCCCTCTACAGGAGTGCCATCTTCCCAGCACCACCCTATGTTCGACAACCTGGAAGCTCCTTGAACCACATATTTTTGCAATTTTTATGGAGACTTCATCTTCTAGGCAAGATTGATTATTAACTCTATTTCCAGACTTTCTCCTCCATCCAGAGAATGGTGGTGTATGGCTGAAAGTCCCAAGCTTCTAATCATGGCTTGATATTTTGAGTGACCACTTCCCACTCAGAAGCTCCCTAAGAGTTGACTCAGAACAGGAGATGCTCCTATCACCCAGGAAATTAAAGGGATTTAAGAATTTTGTGTCAGACACTCCTATCATTTATAAAATTACAAGGGTTTTAGGAGCTTTATGTAGGGAATGGGGATCAGAACCAATATATGTGTTTCTTATTATTTCACATTTGTTATGCTTTTAATAACACTCATTGGTAAGCGATATGAAATCACTTGAAAATCACTGACGTGGATTATATTGGATTCAAATTAAAGAAGTAAAGTTGCAAACAAATTAACATTTAAAAAAACAACTGAAATTATGCCCAATAACCTGTACCATTTTTGTCTACTATCATGCAAAGTAACAACAGGACTGTGATACATAGAAACACGTCAGGGAGAGTGAAAGCATTGACAGTTATTTAGAAACTTCCACTATAACATGCAATTTGTGAAATGTTTGTATTGATAACATTTTACCATTACAAATTTAACCTAGGGGAGACTAAGCATTTCTTTTATTTTTTATGAAGTATTTTTTTTAATTTAAATATAGTTGATATAAAATGTTACATTAGTTTCAGGTATACAACTTAGTGGTTCAAAAAGTTTATACAGTATGATATGTTGACTACATGTGTAGCTACCATCTGTCTCGTTACATTGCTATTAAGCATTTCTTGGCATGACAGCACTTCTCATGCAAATCATCAATAGCAACATATCAGGTAAACTGAATTATTTCTAGTATCTCTATTTTTACAAGCTGAAAGGACACAACTTTTGATTTTCCAGAGGCTCTTTGTGAAATTTCATAGTTACAGATGCAAAAGATATCATGAAAGTTTTATTTTATTTTATATCATTTTACATTTAGGATTCCATTTGGGGAAGGCAAAAGTAAAAATTGTAAGTAGATTTTAACACCTGAGATAGAAATCAGACTGTGGATGCCTAAGAAACAATATCTGACTCTTTCAAAGTGACAACAAAATGTTAAAAAATGAACATGGAAGGTAATATTATTGTAAAGAATCTTAGCTTTTTTTTTTAGTTAGAAAACAGTTTTCATACATAATCAGAGATATAGTAAAGTCAGCAAAAATCATAGAAAGTTATTTGGGTAATACATTGAGTCTTTGTTATCTAGACAGATTACACACAAAGCAAAGGAAGGAAGGAAGGAAGAAAGGGAAGAAGGAAGAACGCTTTCCATAGTGTAGATGGAAGTAATCAATGGCAAAAGAAAAATGAGTGCATCAAAAATTGAATACACTTTGCTAAAATTTTAACAAATGTTGTAGATTTTCAAACTCAGGTATTACATTCATTTTAAAATTTTGTACTACATTATGCTCTTTAACATTCTGGAATAATTAGACTCTTTTCTATAGGATCAATTGCAGGGTATTCACAAGTTGAAAATTAATTTCTTTTTTTTTAAAAAAATGCTTATTTATTTATTTTTGAGAGACAGAGAGAGTGCAAGCAGGGGAGGGACAGAGAGAGAGAGGGAGAGAGAGAACCAGGCTCCACGCTGTCAGCACAGAACCCTGACCGACACTTAACTGACTGAGACACCCAGGCCCCTGAAAATTAATTTCTTATTACAAGCTGTTTACATGCAATACATCATCCTGGTTATCTTCAAATGAACCAATAAACAAATATTTAGAAGTTCTCTGTTTCAATTTTCAAAATGGTACATATCAATAACTATAACTCACAAAAACACTCTTTGGGTCCTCAGTAAGATTAAAGAACATGAAGGGATCTAGAGATTAAACAACAACCCACAAACCACTCCTTTAGAATAAAATTTCTCTCTCCTTGAAAAATAGAAATGTACACAATTGTGTTTTGCTGGAACTATTGCTCCTAAGCAGAAACTTTTAACCAAAGTTAACTTTTATGTCACAGAGAAAACTATGTATAACCACAAATGTTACACATCAGCATCCTGACAGTCCAGCAGAGCTCATAGATACACGTGGCAAAGCCATGCTTCATACAACTTCTCAAAGTAGCAACAATGAATATGTTCATTAAGACGTTCAGATATCTAATCTCACTATATTATATGAGAATAAAAAGCAAAAGCCTACAAATTTAAAAGTATTGTTTAGTAATCAATGTTTTGGTATTCTTAGTGAGAAATTATCTAGATATTAAATGGATATCTATTAATAACTCGAATTAATACCAGGGTAAAGTTTCAAGTTACCTAAAGGTCTTGAAAATTATCTTTGAAATACTAAAAACATAACTATTGTAGAACTGAAATTTTATCAGACTAATCAATTTAGTTAAACACAAATTTAAATTTTTTGCTAATTTTAAACATTAAGTAGAAGTAATGTTAACTTATTTGATTAGTAAACCTGTGTGAGTTTGACAAGAAAATACTCAACAGAATAGAAACATAGGAATGTATTATAGTTAACAATTACAAGTCAGAAAAAATATAATTGTCCTTATAAACTAGTCTCATTTGCCAAAGATTTACCTAAACTATGTGAATTTGGATTCTTAAAGCATTTTTGTTCATTTTTATAAAAAATAATTTTAAAATCTAGCACATAAAAGTATTAGAAGCTCAATTTCCTTATTGGGAGGAAACTCTAGTTAATTTAATTCAACAGAACTCCTTAAAGAGGGTATATAATCTTAATAATTAATATCACCCAGAAGTATAAAAAGATTACACACACAAAGGCCTTTCTGAATTATAGACACATAGACATATAGACATAGAGAAAATTTTAATTTTAAAATTTCAGCCATGGATCAAGAGTAAACACAAATTACAGAACTCATCGGTAGGTATCAAAGATCTCTTCTCTTCCCAGTGGGTAGAAATTCTTATTTGATCTCAAAATAGACAAACAGGAAAGACTAACAGGTTCTATGATATCTCTCACCTAGAGATAAGATCTCTGTAAACCATTAACCCCTTTATAGAGATAACCAAATGGTCAGACCATAAAACTCACTGGGGAATAATTTGTCAGCTGTAAATAAATGAAATACAAACCCATGCACAACTACTATAGAGCAAAATTAAAACTAGAAAAGCAGAAAGCAGAGTTCTGTTGTCACTGATTTCATCTCAAGGAGCCAAGAAAGATGCACCTGAGTTTAAATAATCCATGAATTGCACTTTGCTGGCAGCAAAGTTTATCAGTCTCTTGTAAATAAAACCATTGAATATCTCAGTGGAAATCCTACAAAACTGTTAAAAGGTAATAGGACAAGATAAAATCACAACTCTCTTAACCAGATACCTACAGAAGGCAAGGTTCTGGGTAACTATGGACTCTCTACTTGAGAACACATTAGTCATACTAAGGAGTACAATAGGATTGGATGTCTGCTCCTAACTGTGCTGCAGAAAACAGGCAAAGGAAGAGAATGAGCCCAGGGCTTCAGATTCCCAGTTCAAGCTCTTCATAAGTAACCTGAAAAATTCTGTATCTGAAAAAACAAAAACAAACAAAAACCAAATCAAAACAAAAACAAAAAACTCACAACACCTCACCCAAATCATTATCCCCTGGAACTTCATGGATGGGGTTCTAAAAATCAAACCCAGAGTCCCAACCTATGAGTGGTGGAATTCCAACCCAAATTGAATTCCCAGTTTATCATAGCATCTTCTGTTAAAGCAAGTAATTTGCTAAGGAAGAATGAGGTTTTGCTCATTGAAATAGGGGCAGGTGGGGATACCCTAATGAAGCTAGAAATCTTAAACCCCTAAATCTGTGGAGTCCCCTTTGCCCACAGATGCACTCCTTTTATCCGTGCCTCAGGAGTTTAGCTTTCCTTTGCCTAAAGAACCTGTAACGGCCTCCTCTGAGATAGATGCCTTGTAGGATATTGCTAATTTTTCTCAAGGCCTACCCTTGGCATTCCTCTTTGCTTCTAGATCTGTATCTAGATTTAGTCCCAGAGGCCCTAAAGGCTGAGTTGCTAAGTGTGACCCACAACAAAGTGCACAATATATGAAAAGAACTGCATGATTGTTCTAATGTATATAGACAGAAGTATGAAGAATATGCATGGAGATGGATGTTAAGGGTGTAATGATGGATGATAAGGATGCTAATGGTGGAAAGAACATAAAGCTGCATCATACTGAATTTTTTGGTATGAGTCTAAGCAGAGATTCTGGATTCAACGTCTTAGTTTAATGGGTTTTAAAAGGGCTCTATTAGTTTTGTTGGCTAAAATATGGACCTGAAGGAAGCCTACACTAAATAAAATTGAAATGCCAGAAGTTCCTTGTTATGTTGTAGAGGAAGGTAACCAAAACCTGGGAAAATGGAATATTAAAGTGTTTTTATCATGTAAAATCTGCTTATCAATCCTGGGAGAGTTCACAGGACACACCTTTCACCACTATGAGAAATGAATTTGTGGAGGGGGCCCCATATTGTTGAAGATCTCTGTGAATGCATTTCTCTGTAGGTCAGAAATTATAGTGGGACTGCTACCATCTAATGGGGATCTAATAGATGATATCATCTAATTACATAAATGGAATGGGGATAGTTGGATCCTGGGGTGGCAGGAGCCCAGTGGTAGTGCATAATTCCTAAGGCAAGGTATATATGACTATTGTAATGGATGGCAGAGTCAAAGCAGTAATCAGAATAATGTGACTTGTTAGAAACTTATAGCATTTGGCTGGTTGATCATGGTGTCCCTAGAAAAGAAATAGATGGCCAATTTATTCCTATCTGATCTATATAAGAGAAAGGGTTCTAGGTTGTAAACTCAACTTGAATCATCAAAGCAGAGAGCCACTGCACCTCAATCAACTCTCAGACTTGAGCAAGTTTAAACAAACAGAACCCCTAGAAGGAAGGGGAGGCAAGGTCCTCTCAAGGAAGGACACTGCTCCATTGACAAAAATATATACTGTTAATCTTATCTTTCACCTTTCCCTAAAGAAGTTAGAAAGCACTGTAGTCTGGCAGTGCTTCTCTCTTAATGGAATAGACACTGATTCTGGACATGGATTTGCCTTCCATATATCCACACACCATTACAAAACCCTTTAAAAGTGGAAGAAGGAAGTAGAAGAGAAGGCCAGAGGAATGCCATCTGAGAATATCTCACTATTGCTTGTTTTGAACATGGAGAAAAAGGGCAATGAGAAAAGGAATGTAGGGACTTTTAGAAGCTGGAAAAAGCAAAGGAAAATTATAATCTTCAGAGCCTCCAAAAAGGAATGCAGCCCTGCCTACAGCTTTCACTTCAACCTATTCAGATCCATGTTATGCTTCTGACCTCTAGAACTATAAGATAATAAATATATGTTGTTTTAAGCCACAATGTTTGTGGTAATTTGTTAAAGCAACAAAAGAAAACTAATGCACTATTCACTTAGAAGTTATTAATAACTATATATATATGTATATATACATATATAAACATCTATATTTACATCCATTTATTATCTATCTATATTTACATCTATCTATTTATTGTCTATCTATCTGTGTGTCTATGCTTTAAGAATAGGCATCATGTTCTATTCTTTGTATAGATCAAGATCTAGCACTATGCCTGTTACATAGTAGGTTATCAAGTACTGTATTCTGCCTTGGGCTGCATGAGAGAATGGAGAGCTCAATATTTTCATCCTTAAGATATAGGTTGCCAAAGTTGCTTATGGATATTCCTTATTATATAGTAGTTATTTCCATCTTCCTTTTTTCCCTTCTGTTCTCTCCCTCTTGCAACTCCATCTTGCAATAAATTTGGATTTCATCTGTATTTTCTATTGGGAATATGCTTAGTCAATCACAATATATCAGAGTGAGCAATGAAATAATCTAATAACCATTTAACATTTTTGAACATTTACTATCAGTTTTTTTGTGAATTAATTCATTTAATCTTTTCCAAATGACTTAGTGTTTAGTTTCCTCAAAGTTTTCTAGCTGACTTGTCTCCTTAATTAATTAGTCCATTTATTTCACAGCTTTTGAATACTGATTTTGTGGCAGATGCTGTCCTCAGTTTGGGGAGTACAGCACCTAACACAGTGCTCAGTGCAAGATCCCTGTCCCATTACACATTGCCATACTCATTTCCCACTATCCCCCACTAAGTTTCTGATCCAGGTACTATTCTTTTTGGTTTTGTGTCTTTGGGTATACAGAATTCAAGGCTTCTTAGATTATTCTTTATTTAATTGGAGTCTTCATCATGGCTATAGTCTGAAGAATATTCCTTAATTAGGTAATAAGCATGTTACTTTATCATTAAAAAAGCTCTGTGTGTATGCAATGATGTCTTTTAATTATAATCAGAATTGTCTGCCAAGCACTAATCAATACAGTCCTTGGATATATAAAAAGCTAAAGGGAAAAGTAGAAAATCTTCAAGAAAGTGAATGAAAGAAATAATCATTAGATATTATTAAATCGATGACCATGGGAAGCTCTTCTTTGTATAATAGCTGATGTTTCAAACACGTATTGATTCATCTTTATAACAATTATGTTAAGGGCAGGGGCAGGGGCAAGTCCAAGAATAGAGAAACAACAAATCTCAGGCATCTTTTCACGCCTCAAAAGACACATAAATGCCAAATGTTCATACTTGGATGGGCAATCTGTTCTCCAAGTGGCTGAAAGGGGAGCTGTGCTTTGATATACCCTACATTATGTGTTTCTTTTAATCATTCATGGCAAAATATCTGATGTTAATATTTCTGTTGCTTACCTTCAGCTCTTCAAATTAATATTAGCTATATCACAGATCCTTTCCCTTTGGATGCTTAGCCTGTTTCGACAAGCTCACTGCAGAAGCCATTCTTCCTACATTATTTATTAAAGCATGATAAGGTGAAGTAATTACATTATCAGATATCTCTGTCGTATTTGAGCAATAAGGCACCATAATAATAGTATAAGACATCTTGGAAGGAGGGTATAATTACCACAAGGCAATCACACTCCTGGGGATTATAGGAACTTGGATACATGTCTTCCCTTATAATGCCCTAAGGATGTGATTATCTCAAGAAGAGAGAGAGAGAGAGAGAAAGAGAGAAACCCAATGAATAATGTTGTACTCTGCTCTACAAAATTTATAGGAAAGGGCAAAAGTGTATTTCATATGAGGATGTGATGTGGCAGTTTAGAATATTTGAACAGCAGTTTCAAATGAGCTGAACTATTCGTAGAAGCTAACCTGTCTCTTCAGAAAGCAAATAGGCCATTCTAAGTCATTTTGTAAAGCCAGATTGGGCTCAGAAATGCATTAGAATTTTAGCATGGTTTAAGTGCTAAGAAGTTGGTTTGATGGAGCTACTAATTTCTAGCTGGCTCAGTGCACCAAGCTTTCTATTCTCTGGCTAGCTGGTAAGGTGTGGACTCATCAGTCAGGCTGCTATTGACATTTCTTGCCTGTTGGCACCAAAATGGAAAACAAAGAGATGCTTTTAAATTATCCCACCAAATCTGAGGAAACTGTGTTTTAGTTGTGGTTAAATCGAATTTCCAGGCTGAAAGAAATGTAAACAATGAGTAAAGCAAATGTCAACCAGCCTGGGGTTACATCTACCTCTTGAATGCTCCAGGAGAACTCAACCAAATCTTTTTATAACTAAACCAATTTTAGAATTTTCTGATCTACAAGAATTGAAAATAAATATTTCTAAATTTGCACTAAGGTTATTTTCTGAAGAATATTCTTGAGAGATTTAAGATAGGATAATAAAACCTAAGATAAATTACTGGAATTAAATTTTAAACCTTATCACAAAAGTATTTTAATCACCAAAAAACAGACCTTTTGTAACAAAAACCTTTTGTAACAAAAAATATTGAGATAAAAAAAGGAAATTCTGTTAATTACACAGAATTTATTTCTTCTAAAAAATGTTAATTTATTTATTTTGAGAGAGAGAGACAGAGCACGAGCAGGGAAGGGGCACATAGAGAGAGAATCCCAAGCAGGCTCTGTGCTGTCAGCACAGTGCCCAACACAGGGCTCAATCCCATGAACCTTGAGATCATGACCTGAGCTGAAACTTAGAGTAGGACGCTTAACCAACTGAGCCACTCAGGTGCACCAATTATATAGATTTTCAATCAAATATTCCAAAACATCTGGAAAGACAGAAATGTCTAGCTGTTGACTATTTCATTCTGGAGATATGTTCTGTGACACCAACACACCTAACAAGAAGGTAAATGTTTTAGTGCACTATTTTTGTTGTGAATCATTTATAAAATTTCAATGCCTAAAATCACATAAAAATTCAGTAGCTTTATTAAATTGGCTTATTTTAGTGTCATCTAAATTCAGATATCACGTGGATTTGGCATCATGCAATATCACTCAAAATCATACTTATCTATTATGTATAAAGTATGGGTTCGTTGAGCAGTGAAAAAAAAAGTAAGAAAAAAATTGGAGCACCAGGAATCATGAATAAGGGAGATTCATTAAATATCTGTGAGTGAAGAGTTCCAGGGTGTAAGATCTCCTTTCTGGTGTATTAGGGTCTTGAACTAAGTTATGAGAACACAGTAGGAAATCAGACATTGTTCTTGCCCTCAAGGAGATCAACATTCTGCTTATTACTCTATTATTTTTGAGTTCTCACTGCATACCAAATTCTTTACATGAATAACCGCATCTTGTTTTCACAACAACTCTATGCCATAAGTATTATTATCTTCATTTCAAAGGTGAAGAAATTGAGGTAGAGAGAGTTGAAGTAATGTGTTCAAGGCTGCACAACCTACAAGTCAAGGATGGGACTTTGAACCGACCCATGTGGATCTGGAACTCATATTTTAAACACATATGCCCTGCACTGCTTCAAGTTGGAGAACATATGTGAAAATTAAGAAGGGAACTAAATGGTTTCAGGTGTGTGATAAATGCATGTAAAAGACACAATGGGGGAGGGGAACCTACAGTCAATTTTATAGGGAGGGAAGGGAGAACCAGACTTTATACAGGAGATTTCTTCTTATGACAACTTATAAAATTGGTATATAGAGGTTAGGAAAATATATAGTTTGACTTCAGTATGACCTTTATTTAAAACAGGTTAATAGTATCATCACACAGGTAAATATAGTTGTGTGTCATGGTCCTAAGCCTCCCCTTCCTGACACGTGGATGACACTGTGGACTATCAGAATCCTTTCCATTAAAGATTAGTATAAAAAGGGAATCACAAACCAGCTACAAATTCTGAGAATTTACAACCAAGACAACTCTGAGGAATGTGCCATAGGTTGTATTACTTGCACTATATTTTTTAATGATGGATTTCTGCACAATACAGTCAGAGGCAAAGGTCAATAAATGATGTAAAATTAACTATGGACTCATATTAGAGGCAATAAAAGGTACTTTTTTTTCATTTATGCATTAAATGAAGAATATGTGCTGCTATGTAGATCATGCTAAATACCGTAAATGAAATTGGGATAAAGGTCCACGACGGCCTTAAAAATTATTGCTTCCCCATTTTAGAGGCCAAAAAAGAAATGAGTACAGAGTTGAGCTGGAGGATATTTTGGAAGGGGTAATTAGAACCGGGATTGCCCTGCTGAAATGAGAAGAATGTTTCAAAAAAGAATGGAATGTCCACATTGTCACTTGCTGAAGAAAGGGAAAATGAAAATCCAAAATAGGCTGTGGTGATTTAATGGTGACTGACAATCTAGACAAAAACTTCCAGGATATTTGTGATATCCTGGAATCCAGGTCATAATACTTAATAGATGCAGTGGGGCTGAATCTCAGGGAAGGTTGGGCTGTCCCAAGGCAATGGTTTTGTGGAAAATGTTGAAAAAAGAAATCCTCCTGGATTTGACTTCCTTGGATTATTAAATAAATAAATGGGTAACTTAAATCTATATCATATTTTTTTTTTGCAAGCTTAATTTCTAAAAGGAGAATTCTGAGGGATAAATTTGTTTCCTCTCTTCAGATCCCAGTAAGAGATGTTTTATCATGATTACATGACTGTACACATTTCCAGGTACATTAAGATATTCAATAAGCTGTATTTAGAGAAAAAAAAAAACAACTACTGTCTGTAAGCTCTAAAAGAGAAATGATTATTCAATACATATTAAGTATTCATAATTTGTAAGGCAAAGCACTAAGTTTTGTGAGAAATATGAAGATGTTTACTTACTTCTAAGATTTATTTCCTGTTAACCCTTACAATGAAAGTGTGGCCATTGGTGGTCTCAGCTTAATATGAGGGAGCTTCTGTTATATCCCCACCCATTGTGCTTTGCTTCTTCTGCCTGCAGTGTCTCATGGAGCAAAGACCAAAGCTCACTTGCTCTGGCAGCTCAGTCTTTTTCCCCACAAAGATGAGCACAAGAAGTTAGGCAATTCCATGCTTCCAGAAGCCAGAGTGCTTTGAAAGTACAATCCAAAAACTAGTCCCCTCTTGGACAATACTCCTTAAGACTCAAGAGCCAGGAAGGAATTTTCTGAATTTCTACTAAGAGGGAGGAAATACAGCCAATCATCCTTCCTCTTTACCTCCTGAAAGATGATAGGAGAGAGGAGAAAGTATAGGAATTTCATGATAGGAACATCAAGGCAGATTGCTGGTCTCCATTCATGTGGTTTTTAAACATTTCAATATGTTTTTACACTTATTAGTATTTGGCTTGGTTATTGATTAAATTCATTTTAATTTGTTTTTTATTTAAATTTTTTTTTAAATTTTTATTTATTTTTGAGAGAGAGAGAGATGGAGTGTGAGCAGGGGAGGAACAGAGAGAAAGGGAGACAGAATCTGAAGCAGGCTCCAGGCTCCCAGCTGTCAGCTAAAGTCTGACGCAGGGCTCGAACTCACGAACTGTGAGATCATCACCTGAACCAAAGTCAGACGCTTAACCGATTGAGCCACCCAGGCACCCCTTTTTTTTAATATTTAGAAAGAGAGAGAGCGCACAAGCAGGGGAGAGGGGGAGAGAGAGAGAGAAGGAGAGGGAGAGAGAGAGAGAAGGAATCTTAATGAAGATCTATGCTCATCACAGAGCCCAATGTGGGGCTCGACCTCACGACTCTGGGATTATGACCTGAGCAGAAATCAAGAGTCTCATGTTCAACCTACTGAGCCAACCAGGTGCCCAAGGGGTTTATTATTTTGCTTTGTTACATATATATGCAAAATTGGATGTTAGTAATGGAGTGTAAAGTTTCCATTGCAATTGTACAAACTAAAGATTAGACATCTCCTGGGCCGGATGTTTAAACAGATGCCCAGATACAATTCCTGTTAAGACTCTGTACCAGTTTCCTAATGAATTGTTTATATAAAATGTGTATGTTGGTGCTGGAGAATTAAAGTTTTTGAACATTTATGATTTTTAGAAAACCCAGAGATACTGGTTAAATCATACACATATATTGTTAAAATATATGTTGGTGTTTCCCTACCAGAAGAAAAAGGCTTACAGAACTACAAATGTCATCCTGAGGAGCTAGAGTGACTTCCTGCGTGCATGGGTTCTTTCATTGCAGCATGGGTTGCAATGAAGTGTGGGTGAGAAGGAATCCTACAGCCAGTAAAGTCACTGTGTGTCTGACCAGGAATCTATCAAAGATTTCTAGGGTCCTGAGACTTTTATCCCATCCTACTTACTTGTAACTAAAATTCTCATGAAATCTGGATCTGTGTTAAATTTCTTTTGAGAGTAATCATACTCTAGATTTTTATGAGCTTCTTTTCCTTTAAAATGAATCAAGTGTCTACAAGCAATTTTTAAAGCAAACAAGAATGAAGAACTGGCCAGAGGGTTCAGGGTTGAGGAGAAGCAATCATGGGCAAGAGGAAAAGAAGCCAGAAACCGAAGACAAACCTGTATTCAGCCTAGCAGTTCTCCCTGACTCTACCTCATAAACACTTGGCAATTTGAAAAAGAAAAAAAAAATACTGATGCCTGGGCCCTCTCCCCTGAGCAGAACCTTTTTAGTATGTCACACAGATATTTCTGAGACACAGCTGGAATGAGAATAACTAATTTACATACCGATTCCTGGGTTTCTCCTGATGTAAGCCCAATGATTTGGCATTTGTTTCCACACCACACACAGTAAACCTTCTCTATAGTCTTCTAACCATTTTAATAAATATTTCACGTAAAATAAATTTTATTCATTTCTTTTGAAAGAAAATTACTTTTTCTCAAAACAGTGCTGCTCAGTTAAGCAGCAAGGTTGATAAAAGCATGAACTATGGAAACATAACTAAATGTATGCACTGTCACTGTCACTGAGTAGAAGGACCCAGTTAGCACAATCCCACAACGGGAATTCCAGCATGGGATCTTTTCCTCAAGAGTCCAAAGCTGAGGAAGAAATAGCTGAAAATGCAAGTCCTTATATCCTCCAATACATGTTTATGAAAAACCCTACGGGTTTTGAATCTCTTGTAACTGAGGGCGAGAAAGAGAAAGAAAAAAAAAAAAACCATAAAGGATTCTGACAAAACAGGCATAAAGATGGCAGATGTTCAATACAACATGGACTGCATGAGTATTAATCAAATCAAAACTAATGTTTTAACAGGTAAAATGTTCTCATTAAACTCTAATAAAAGTCTCCTCCCTGAAAGAGGTAAAACCATTTTTATCTTCCCAAGTCTTCAGGGGAAGCTCTGTTACCAGCATCAAATTCTTCTAATTCAGCTACTCCGTAGAGAAATCTAAAATTCCAAAGCAGTATTTTTTTTCCTGTGAATGCCTTTTTTTTTTCCTCCTTAAAATTTACTCTTACATGTTGAAGACAATAGTATGGTGCAAGTGCAGTTGGAAGCCTTTAAGAATGGTCTGTTATTATTAAGCATTGTCTATAATTAATATCAATTAGAATCTATTAAATTTAATAGACTTTGAGTTATTGAGTTTAATTCAATTTCAATAAATTTCAATTAAGTACAATTTGTTTCCATTACTTTTATTAATTTCAGTCACTATCAATTACCTTCAATTAATTTAATTTACTGGCAATATATGTTCAGGTAATTCCCTATTACTTTCAATTAGTTTCTATTCATTTCAGTGGGCTTCCTTGGCTGCTAACTCATTTCATAAAAATAAATGTGAAGCTATAATATAGTTTCTATATTCTACAGTCATACAAACTAATTAGCTCCACATTCAAACTTGCCATAACACAATTAAGCCACTACTCAATCTACATACAATCTGTACTCACGTCTACCCATCTTCTCCCCAGGTTCATATGTTTGAGAAACCTGGCCTGCTGTGGAGAGTTTGACATGTGCAAAGAGATGTCAGATCATTTAACTGATTCATTGTTCACTTATATCTGCTTTGCATCTAGAACCTTGCTAGATGCTGGATGTAATACAGGTAAAAGAGTGCATTTAGAAGGTTACAGCAGGATTTCCTATAATCAGTCCCATTGATGTTTGAAGGAAGGGGCTACATGTGCCTTGTTCACAATGGTGCTCTTAGCATGAACATAATGCTTCACAGAGTGGGTATTCAACAAATGTGAATCTTTTCTGGGCTGTCCATAAAGTCAGTGTTGAGGTGGAGAAATCAGGATAATCGAGGCAAATTCTGAATTATATAATTAATTATGAACATGCTCTTTCCCTATGGAAGAAAGAACACTCAGACAATTATCAAATATTGGAGCTAGAGGGAAAAAAATCCCAGGGATCTTGTAAACTAACATTATTCTACAGTTGAAGTTTTTGATGTCAAATAAGTGATGCAATGTATGTATTACATTATCAACTCTACATGTAATAACTTTTGTTGTTTTATCTAGGAGAGCATTTACATTGAAAAAACTATCAACATACAGCTTTTCATAGTTTGCCGAGCACGTTAGCCTCTGGTAACACATTTCATGCTCTTAGCAACCCTCTGAAGAAGAGGGTGCAAATTTTATCTGCATTGACAAACTGTCATATTGAGGTGAAATGGCTCATTCAGTTTTGGATAACTAGAAAATGGTAGGGTTCAGAGAGAAAAGAAGTCCTAATGACAGAAAAATCCAGACCTAGGTAGTTTTGAGGGCCCCAATTTAGGAACAGAAGCAGTTCATATTTATATATGTAACAAATCCTGCCCACTCACCGGTGAGATGAAGGTTACATTCTTGTGGTCCAAGCTATGCAAAGCAGGCACCTATGTGCCTGGGAGAGACACATAGAACAAATGACTCACTTACGAGGCTTCCTGTTCTCCGCTCAGGCTTCCTTAGAAAAGTGTACCTGTCTGAATGGAAGTGTCTGGATGTGTGACAGCTGGATAAAGCAGGGAGCATGAACAGAACATAACATCCTTCCAGGAGAGGGCCAGTTGCCTGCAGGAGGAGATGACTTTGAGCAGGTTTCTTTGGCAGCAAGGCAATGCTCCAGCCCAAGAGGACTTGGCTCACTCCCAGCACATCTCTGGCAGTAAACCCACTGTGAGAAAAGAGGGGAGGAATTCAAGGCTGAATCCAAATCAAGTTGCCAGAGCCCTTCAGCTAAGATGTGGGAAGTCCTGAGAAGGAAACCAGCAACTTTAAAATAAAAAAGGAAAATTGGCTGGAGGGAATGACAGAGTCATTGGAAATAAGACTGAAGGAATCTCAGCTTGGGACCAACCCACTGGCAGGGATGACCCTTCTCCATAGTGGCTTGCCAAAAATAAAACGGAGACAGGAGAAGGTATGGAGCATGAAAAAGTCAAACATTGAACAAATTGGGTCAGGGAGAGTAGACAACACTAATCTCTAATCACTTTGCCATTTGATATTCTATTTCTCTAGACCCATCCTAAGTTAATGTAATAAATATTTCTATAAATGTTTAATGAGTGTCTTTGTTACTCTCTAGGACAAACTGTCTTCCCTATGTAACTGTTGCATGCAACTCACACACCATGCTGTGTTCTTTCCCACACTGTCCCACCTCCAACTCCCACATATCTAACTGCTGCACATCCCCCAAGGCCTGCTAACGTCAAGTGTTAAAAGACTTTCAAGAAACCTTTCTCACCAATATCAGTGAACTTCAATGCAAAGAACTTCATCAAACATATATTGAACTCCTGGCATATGCCAGGCAAATGAGAATAAAATTGCTCCTTTCCTCCTAGTAATGAAATTGTAAGGTCTAGGGAGTTCCCTCACCTGCTGACCTACAAAGAGTGAGTTTCTTTTCCAGACCTGCCATGGCACTCAGAGTCTCCAAAACCCCATTTAAGATTTATAATTCTAGCGTTTGTGTAGCATTTTACATTTATAAATTGCATTCATATGTCATGTCTTACTCAATCATACACTATCTGTGTGTTTTTTTCTAAATATACCCTGTGAATAGATTCCTTAGTCATTGAAAATAGAAGCTGTGTCCTTTCTTTTTCTTTACACTTCAATATGTACAGTACCTAAAAGATGCTTGATATGGGACTCATTAATCTATACCCACTACTAGCTGAGTATATTATCTATACCCACTACTAGTCTGGAAGAATGGATCAATAGATATCTTTCTAATTCATTTCAAAGCACTATGCTAAATGCTTAATAGTATGAACAATCTGAGGTCTCTTAAGTTGATATGATATAATGCCCAGAGATAAATGAAATGGTAGAGATTCTTCTTCCCTTAAAAGTATATTTCGATGGGCACCTAGGTGGCTCAGTAGGTTGAGTGTCCAACTCTTGATTTTAGCTCAGGTCATGATCCCAGGGTTGAGGCTCTGTGCTGAGCATGGAACCTGCTTAAGATTCTCTCTCTCTCTCTCTCTCTCTCTCTCTCTCTCTCTCTCTTTCTCTCTGTCTCCCTCTGCCCCTCTCCGCAACTCATATGCTCTCTCTCTAAACAAAAAAGTATCTTTCAAAAACATTTAATATTCTCTTTCTCTCTGATAATTACTCTTTTTTCCAGATTCCTACCATGTCATCCATTAAGCTGTGTTGTTATGTATTTGTTTGAATTATTCCATGAATATTTAT
Source organism: Panthera onca (assembly GCF_046562875.1). Lineage (NCBI taxonomy): Eukaryota > Metazoa > Chordata > Mammalia > Carnivora > Felidae > Panthera > Panthera onca. The sequence continues at coordinate 63,814,509 of NC_138350.1, forward strand.
TTTATTACTCTCTCTAGCTAGCAAACTCTTCAAAAACCCAATTTCCTTTGCTGCCCGTCTTCCCCTCCCCACCTTTTATAATATTGGGCCCAATACATGACAATTTATTTATCTTTACATATTTCTAGAAGAGACATCCAAATTGCATTGATGATGCTTCCTTTAACATTTTTGTTTTAATTGCCCATATCTACAACCACATTAAGAAACTTACAGTGTTATGCAGGCAGGACCAGTTGACCAGTGGTTCCATCAACTGAGTGGTAGACTCTGGATTTCTCAATATAATAACTGAAGCCAGTGATATAAAAAACCTTTGCCTTACTCTCTAAATATTAATTTTATTTCCATGTATGTTATGTTTGCTAAGTTTTTGAAAGCATAGATTCATTAGGTATTCAATGATCATGGTTTCTTTCTTGTATGTGATGAGAGGAGATTCCCATGGATTAATTGTTAGAGCCAAAAAATAGGGGGCCAATTTTTTTATTACTTTTTATTTATATTTTAGTTAGTTAACATACAATACAATATTGGTTTCAGGAGTGGATATTCAGTGATTCATCACTTACATACGATACCCAGTGCTCATCATAACAAGTGCCCTTTTTAATACCTATCATCCATCTAGCCCATGACCCACCCACCTCCCTCCATTAATACTTAAGTCTGTTCTCTACCATTAAGAGTCCCTTGTGGTTTGTTTCTCTCTCTCCTCTTTTTCCCCCTTCCCATATGTTCATCTGTTTTGTTTCTTAAATTCCACATGTGAATGAAATCATGGTATTTGTCTTTCTTTGATTGACTTGTTTTGCTTAGCGTAATACATTCTAGCTCCATCCATGTTGTTGCAAATGGCAAGATTTCATTCTTTCTGATGGCTTAGTAATATTCTGTCATATATATATCATATATGTCATATGTATCATATGTCATATATCGTATATATATGATATATATATATCATATATATATATATATATATATATATGATATATATATCCCTTCTTTACCCATTCATCAGTTGATAGACATTTGTGCTCTCTCCATAGTTTGGCTGTTGTTGATAATGCTGGTATAAACATTGGGGTGCAAGTACCCCTTCGAATCTGTATTTTTGTATCCTTTGGGTAAATACCTAGTAGTGTAATTGCTGGAACATAGGGTAGTTCTACTTTCAGTTTTTTCAGGAATCTCCATACTGTTCTCCAGAGTGGCTCCACCAGATTGCATTCCCACAAACAGTGCAAGAGTGTTCAAGGAAAGCATCTCTTGTATCAGTTAACACAGTTCTGGTAAATGATGATGAAAAAGTGTAACACTGACCTTTAGCTAAAATACCAGACTAAGTATATCAGTGACCTGTGAGTTTTGAACCTAGAGAGGTCTCCGGTTTGTTAGAGAAATATAAGATAGTCCTCACAATATGAAGATACACAGTCAGAGGAAGGCTGACAAGCAAGGAGCTAGAGATGCCAAGACATCATACCAATTCCTGATCCAAGGTTTCAGTTATCTTAGTATTAGAAATCTGCACTTTGCAAACTTTACTGCCTGTGGGTAATTGTCTGTTTTCTGTTATTCTTTGGTATTGAGTAGACCAATATGGTATTGACGAATTGTTACAGCCAAAAAATAGGGGACCAGTTTCTTTATTACTTTTTATTTGACCAACTTACCGATTTGTCAAGCTTACATTTATGTTTTCCCCCACCTTTCTAATATTGGAGCTCATTTTGATTGTAATCAGAGAAACATGGAAGGGGTTCATGTGCCTGCTCTATCTGCAGTTTTAAAGCAGGAGCAATGTCTTCCTGAAGAATGTTCTAGAAGGTGACAGCAGAGATCATACTATGGAAACACCAAGGAGAAGAGGGAACCAAAGAGGAGGCTGGGGACCATTTATTAAGACTCTCTTGTTTACCTAAGTTGTTCCTTGATCAAATATTGGAGAAGAGTGAGTGTGTATGTTAAATATGGTGGGCTTACCATTCATTCAGCCTTCCGCTGCCCTTTAAACAAAATGAGATCATGTGTGGTATAAAATGAATGGTAGAAACATACATACTCTTAAATGTTTACAGTTCCCTTATGAGTGTATGTAAATCTGGAGGTGGTAGTTTACTGTAACAGGCTCTCAGTTGGCATCCCTCCCTTCTGGCACTGTCTTCTAGAGTCATTTCAGCAAATTGTTGGTGGACACATCTCCATTAATAGGTCTTTTGTCATGTCACTGTCCAATTTTCATTTGGCCTTATTTCCTACCATTTCACTTTTAAAAATTCTTGCTAGACTTATTGGGTCTTTCCCTCCTGGTCATCTATCCATTGCTTCTCACCTCTGAAGTCACAGACCTGCCTGCTCTCTCACTCCCACATCTTTCCTCACCCTCTTAATGTCCTCTCATTCACTCTGGCTTCTCAAGCTTTATGCAGGTTCTAAAACAATGCAAAAATTTACTCTATCTTAAAGCTGCTGATGACTCTAAAGCTTTCCATTCTTGGGACTGTCCTTACAGGCACAGAAGCTAAAGCACTGGTATCAAAATGTCATTATGCCATGTTGAATTGATGAGTGCTCCAAGGGGTGGCCTTGACTTATGTACTGTCTGCATACTCTTCAAACCATAACAACAATGAGCAGACAGCAGAAGGCCTCTGAAATACCTCGTTTCCCTCATTTCAAGGAAGGAAAGGTAATGAGCTACTAAGGTGATTATACCTGACTCTGATGTGGACCCCAAAGTATCTGCATTTATGAGAAGGGATTAGTTAGCCTGAATCCTCACGTCCACTGGATACAACTTCCTATTATTTTTCTGCCAGGGCATCTGAATATATTTCAGACAAATGAAGCTATGACATACTAAACTTTCAGAAATCTTAATGCTTTAGGCATCAGTATAAAGCAAAACTTTTCAAATCACCCCAATCCATAGAGGGTTAGGTTAAATCTGAGTTTCTAACACACCATACCTTGTATCTCTGTGTTTTGGTACAATCCTTAATGAGCGAAGTGGTTTGGTCTCCAATGAACAATCTACAAAACCCTGCATGGACTGTCCTTCTCTCTTCAGAGTCTTAGTGAAGAATTTAGATCCCAGCTTGAGAGCCCCTAGCATAATTCAAAACACCATCCCATTGATTCCAAATACCTCAGAAACCTCAAAGTCTCTGGTAGTCTCAGAAGAATAATTGACCAAGAGACAAATGAGGGTAGGTTTTAACTACTTGTGGTAAGAAATCAGATTGATGCTATGACAACTTCACATATAAATGTAATTCAGCATGTCTGGTTCACTAGGAAGAGAATTACATAGCATCTGTGCAGCATAAATTCCAATCAGAGCCTTTGGCAAGACCTCTATGAACTTCTGGGTCCTCATCTATAAAAACAGGAATTAGGCCCAATTTTACTTGTTTAATTATACCATTCTGTATTTTATGGTATGATGACAATTTTGTTCTCTTACATTCACTGCACCAAGTACGTATTTAAATCCTTTGCTCTTTGAGACCCAAGAAACAGAAGGTTATTAACCATCACCTTGTCTGCCTTGCCTTTTAGATTTTGGTACGGTTTGGTCAATGAAAGTACTCAGCAGGGGCTCAGACAAAAGAAAAGAGATAGGTAGTAATATGTCTTCCCTTCCCTCTGCCTCCCCTGGACCATGTGTTCTGGTAGCAGCCATGTCCCTACATAATATACAACTCCTGTCAGGCAGCAGATCTTCCTCATCTCTACCTCTCACAGAGTAATGTTATCACTAGCTTCCCCTATTGTTCTTTCAGGCCCAAGCTTCACAACAACTTCCCATGTTTTTGCTAATCCCTGGGTGCCACAATATTACTTGTAAATTCCCTTAACTCTACTTACATTCTGTAAATAGTTCCTTTGATATAGTTGCATGAACCTTCTAGGTTGAAATTGTTTCCTGTTGTAAGCTCCACTGGTTATATATTAATATATAATTAAAGAATATTGAGTATATTTTAAGGGAAAAACAATGAAAATACTGTGACATAAATTATTTGATTGGGGTAGATAAGACATCATCACTATTCATCATCACTGAGCACCAGGAGAAATAGCCTCTTCCCTTCCTCTCTCTGGCATCCAGATTGACATGTGATAGGAAGGAATTAGTTGGAACAAGATAGGGTAGAGCAGTGACTGTGACACAAGATATTTCCATAAAATAAAGAATATTTAGAATATGATTTTCTGATAACTCTCTATAAGATGGTATAGTAGTTTCCCATCCCTGCTAAAATAAATTAGCACAAACATGGCAGCTGAAAACAACATACATTTATTCTCGTATATATTTCTGGAAGACAGAAGTCCAAAATCAATTTCATTGGGCTGAAATCAAGGTATTGGCAGGGCTATGCTCCCTCCATTGGCTCTGAGGGGAGAATCCCATTTATTTTCCTTTCCCAGCTTCTAGAGCTGCATTCATTATATTTCTTGGCTCATGGCCCCTTTCTCTAACTTGAAAGCTAGTGGCTCAATATCTTGCTTCAGTGGTCATATTACCTTCTTCTCTAGTAAAATCTCCCCCTGTCTTCTTCTAATAAGAAGATTAGGGATTACATTTAGGGCCCATCCAGATAATCCAGGATAATTTGTCCATCCCAACTCCTTAATCTTATCTTCAAGGTTTCCTTTGCTATATAGGATATTACTCACAAGCCCGAAGGATTAAGTTGTAAATATCTTTGGAGGCTTCTATTTAGTTTACCACAGTGTAATGGTTAGTGTGCCAACTTTGTTTGCCCAAACATTTGGTAAAACAGTATTTTGAATATGCCTGTGAGTGTTTCTGGATGATAACATTTGAGTGGGTAAACAGAATAAAACACATTGCCCTCCCTAATGCAGGTGGGCCCTATCCAATCAGTTGAAGACCTGAGTAAAACAAAAAGACTGACCCTCCAATGAGTAAGGGAAAAATTTCTCTTGCCTGACTGCTTTGAGTGGGGATTTAGATTTTTTCCTACTTTCAAACTCAAACTCTTCTCAGGCCTCCAGTCTGCCAGCATTTAGACTGGAACTACACTAGCAGCTACCCTGGGTCTCAGATCGAGAAACTAAACAAGAACTTATACCATTTATTCTACCCAGATTTCTGATGGCAGATCTTGGGACTTCTCAGTCTTCATAGCCTCATGCATTCTCTATAGTGTGTGAGTGTGTGTGTACACACACACACACACACACACACACACACACCCTATTGGTTCTGTTTCTCTGGAGAACCCTAATATACACAGATGGCCTTTCAATCTGTTATCTAAGTTCTCCTCATCTCTTGGTTAGTGTAGAACTGGTTTAGAGGTCTAAATAAAGAAGGGTAGAAATTGAGAATATTGTAGAAATATAAAAATAAACAGGAGAGTAATGAGGAAGTATAAGTCAACAGCTGAAATACGAACTCCAATCAAGTGCATCAAAGAAGCCACTGTGAAGGCTTCAAAATAAGGATTGTGTGCAGTGATTTTTCAGCAAATATAATGACTAGAATTACAGTGTTGAGGTTAGTTGGATAAAGTTAGCGGCCAGGTATATAGAAACTTATATCCCACTGACTGAAACCTCAGACAATTGCATTGGAAAGAAAAGAAAGAAAAGCACATTGTTTTAATTCTCTTAGGTTTAATTTTTTACTTTATTTTATTTTTAGTATGTGAACAGGGAGTGAATGTATTTATGGCCAATTCAAACTGACTTAGTGAAATCAATTTAAAGTTTTCCACTCTTTCCATTACTTATGACTATAGCTTTTCACCAGCTATTTCTATACATCTCCAGTTAACTACTGCTCTCACCAGTTATGGGCTAAGTTGGTTCCCAGACCAGGCTCGTTATCAAAATTACCTGATGGAATCTCTACAAGCATAATCAGCTGACCCTAAAATAGAATGAAGCCTAGATTATCCATGTGGGCTCAATATAATCTTATCACTTTTAAAGAGGGGGAGAGGAGGACCAAAAAGATGCAACAGAAGAGGAAAAGCAGAAGAGAAAAGCAGCAGAAAGGAAAGTCAGAGAGATTGGAAGCAAAAGATTTGATGTGCTATTTCTGGCTTGGAAGATGGAGAGCCCAGGAGATAAGGAATCAAGGAAAGTAGACAACTTCTAGAAACTGGCAATGACCTCTCACAGTCAGCAAAGGAACGAGGGCCTCTGTCCTATAACCACTGTGAACTGAATTCTCCCAACAGCCTGAGTTTGGAATTGGATTTTTCCCAGAGTCTCCCCATCAGAGCCCAGCCAGCCACAACTTTGATTTCGGCCTGATGAAATTCAGTGCACTGAACTCAACTGAACCAACCCAGACTGTGAGGTAATAAATCTGTGTTCTTTTAACCCTCTGAATTTATGGTAATTTTTAAAAGCAGCAATATAAAACTAATATCTTGTTTCACTAGGAAGTTATTTTTTGAATAAGGATATGGAAGTGCCTGACAAATTTTTTAAAAATTAAGTGTCAGAACACTTAAGTGTTAGACTTCCTACTCTGTCTAGGAACATAGATGAATATAGTACTGGATGTAGACATAGTGAGGATACAGATTTGTCTTTAGGGAATATTTTTTTGACTGGAAAGAGGACTAAAAGCACATTGAACAAATGTTTAAGTTTACTTATTTTGAGAGAAAGAGAGAGGGAGGGAGGGGAAAAGAGAGAGGGAGAGAGAAAGAATTGCAAGAAGACTCTGCACTGTCAGCACAGAGCCAAGCAAGACACAGGGCTCGATCTCACAAACTGTGAGATCATGACCTGAGCCAAAATCAAGAGTTGAACACTTACCTGACTGAGACACCCAGGCACCCCAAGCACATTAAACAATTATTGAAGATTATTTGACCAATAGAGAAAAACTAGGGGAGAAACCATGTGGGAGAATTGAGATAGGTTGACCCTTAAAGAAGGGTTATAATTCATACAGATGATCAAAAGAAAATTAGAGGACATCTTATTTGAGTAGGGGGAAAGCATACATATTACAAAGCAGAGCTGAAGGAAGCTTTTGGTACATCATCCCACCTCTAATCAAGGTAAATGTATTGCTATATTAATGTATTTGAGGAAATTATCCCATGAAATTTCCTCTGGAAAATATTGGACACATTGATGATCAAACTGGAAATGTATTATTTCTTAATAATTCTAGCTGTGGCTATTCATGAAAGTGTGGGTGGGTGTATATGTTCATGTGAGGTTATATGTTCAAAGAAGGCTAGTTTTACTGGGAAGTTGGGTTGCAATGGTAAGAAGGAAACCCCAGGGTAAAGGACATAGTGTTTCAGAAGATGACTATTATTGGTAATGGAACCTGGTGTGGAAAGCCTTTCCTTGATTTTTAAAGTAGACTAAGAGGAAACTAAATCCATACACAAGGAGGAATTATTTTTTTTTATGTTTAGTCTTATATAAACACTTGGTTTTAAAAGCTCGGAGGATGGTAGGAAGGTTAAACATTTTTAATGTAATCTAATTTTGCTACTGACAGGAGATAAGTTTTAGAGCTTGGGAGTTGTATTTTTAAGCATTCTCAAGGATAGAAAATATAATTTAAAAAAGACACTTGCCTTTTTGAATATTGAATTGTCTTGGTGTTATCACTGCTAATTTAAAAATCTTATGTGGGTTGTATAATGCTAAGAGATTAGTCACTCCCATGGAGATTCTTAGATCTTCTTCTTTAGGACACTGGGGGATGAGAAAAGAGACCAATGCAGGTGATTGTGATTTTATGTAACAGCAGTGGGATTAGACGAACTCTAGAAAACTTAAAACTGTGGATCATGGATAGAGAAAGGGCTTGAAGAAAAATCACTTTAGGATTCTAATACTTCAAAAAGTCATGTCAGTTTCCTATTTAAAGTAGATTTTTAGTTCATCCAGTTCCCTCGTACTTCAAAGCCACCCCTCAAATATAAGCCACCATCATCACTTCATCACTTGCTCAGACTAACATAATACTGGTCTCTGAATCCATTCTTGTCCTCCTCCAAACCATTTCCTAATATTAGCCAGGAATAATATTTCAAAATCAGAATCTGTTCCAATCTCCTCATTCTGTCAATTGTTCCATCTTGTTCATAAAGAGAGTGCTGTGTCAACCTTCTTGCTCCTTGCCTTCTACACTCCTGTAGCACATGGCTTCTCTTTTCTCAGCTGCTTCTCCCGACATGCTCTTCCCTCTGATTAACCACTTAACATCAACCATTTACCAACCAGGTCCTACTCATTCTCTAGGTTTTTCTCACAGATCCTTTCCTCAGAAAAGTCTTAGCTTACTTCATTTCCCATTTATATTCGCTCCCCATAGTATATTCTTTCATAGTCCAATGTGCCTTTCCTTCACCTCCCTTATTTTTTAAATCATAGATTGAAATAACTTTTTAAATATTGGTCAACATCCCACATGCTAAGCCCTGAAATCCAGTTACTTTGTCAGTCACCAATATTTCTTCACCTACTCCGACACCTGGCACATTGAAGACCCTTAATATTCATGAATGGGGGTTAAGGGGAAGGGAGGGAAAAAGTAAGGGGAGGGAGGGAGGCTGTTATCAATTAAACTATAGTCAAATCCAATGCCATAAGAGTGGACATTGCACCATTGTAGTGCTCAACTGAGAATTAGGATTAAAGAAAAATTACTGGGGAATTTCGGTGGTAAAACATTAAATGAGAGAACTAGGAGTCAGATTATGCTGTTAGTATTGACCAATTTACTCTCAAGCCTACCTCTTATCTACCAAACACCAAATTAACTTTTGGAGAAATATGTAAGCCAATGAAAAAATACTGGGGTAAAACTTAAACTGGGGTTCCTATTCCTCAGGAAACTCTTCTGTATGTTGCAGAAGCCAGCACGATAAAGCTCGGTTCCCTGAACTTAGATGTCTTGTCTACTTAATTGTGGTTGCCAAGAGTGATTGTGAGCTTTAACATTTGTTAAGAGGAGGAATTTAAGAGGGATTCTGATCTGAAGACTCTGCTGGGACTCCTCTCCCAGCCCAATTAATTCCTCTATACTTTCCTTGTGGGACTAAAATTGGAGAAAGCTCTCTACAAGGGGAAATGTTTTAGAACTCTGCCTTGAAGAGTATGGTTTAATTATAAATAGATTGTGATTAAAGAGGTACAAGCAGTCTTTAGGTTGGGACATTAGGTTCAAAAATGAGTTTAAAGAAAATGAAACACCCATTTTCAGGAAGCTGACAAACTGAGATATGGTCATCAACAAAAATCTAAAAACATTAACAATTAAAAACTTTTTAATTTTTATTTACTTTTGAGAGAGAGAGAGCGCGAGAGAGAGCATGAGCATGCACAAGCAGGGGAGGAGCAAAGAGAGAGGGAGACACAGAATTGAAAGCAGGCTCCAGGCTCTGAGCTATCAGCATAGAGCCCAACATGGGCACAAACCCATGAACTGTGAGATCATGACATGAGCTGAAGTCAGATGCTTAACCTACTGAGCTACGCAGATGCCTCCAAAATAACAACTTAAAAGTTGCCACCCTGAGTCTATAATTCTACCATGATCTCAAAGATCTATAGAAAAATATTGCCTTTTTATACTGTTTCATAGATGCAAAAACTAAGGCTAACATTTATAAAGTAACTTGGGCAAATTACCCAACTTGTGAGGAGCAGAAGCATCAAATCCAAGTCTATTTTAGAGGATTTTTCCCCCACATCTCTAATTGTTCAAAGAGATTAAAATAATTCTGAGAGATAATACAGACCTACCAATTCTCACCCACCTATTTTATACTTAATCAAAGTAGGAATTTCACAACCCTCAGCTTCAGAATATCCACACTACTTTTAATACTTTTTGGTGCACAAATGTCTATTTAGTGTCAGCCCATCATGTGGACATGAAGGATAATAAACATCTTCATAATTGGGAAGATCTAGTCACACTCCAGAGTTTTCTTAGACTTTATTGATTCCCACTACTTATGTTATCCCGAAAGATTGTCTACTCTAAATTTTTAAGGGCATTTTGTCTCTTTCCAACGTAAAAACTTAGGAAAATAGAGAAACATAAATGAAAATATACTTTAAAAAATAGTAATTTAACCTTTTTAAGTCAACTAAGGTAGGTTGTACAGATAGCCCCAATCCTTCCTTTTATACTATTTTGCCATGCAACTTGTTCCTTCCAACAAGAGGTGGAATCTATTTCTCCACTCCTTGTCACAAGTCTTACCTTGTGACTTATGTGGCCAAAGGAATGTGTGCCAGTTCTGAGAATGTGCCTCAAGAGGTATTATAGCTTCTCTCTTGCTGGAAACCATGTCAAGCTTCCATATAAACAGTCCTGGACCAGTATATTTGCTAAGAGATACGTGACCTACTTGTTTTGTTGGAGCTGACTGACAGCCAATACCCAGAAGCAGAGCCACTAGATGACCAGTAGCTGATTATAATACAAGTGAGCCAAGCCATGACTGGAAAACAGCCCAACTGAGCCCAATCTAAATTGCTGACCAACAAAATCATAGGCTAAATAGATTTTATTGAATTAAACAGATATTTGACACTTCAATCTTACTGCTCTCACAAAAATTTTCTTTAAAAAAAAAGTTCACATTTTAGCCTGCTATACAAAGCACAATGCAGTCAAGAGCCTTAAATTAGCATCAAGTTATCTAATTCCTAACTGCCATTGACTGGAGGTATTACTATAAAAACATCAAATACATTCTGAGTTTCAATTTCTGTACCTGTAGGCAGATATGTTGCATACCCTTTCTACTTTGATGGTTTTGTAATAAATGAGAAAATAAAAATGAAATTGCTTTGAATTCCTTGGACTTGGGTTTTCTCATTTGGAAAAATTCAAGGATCAAGATGGCTCAAAATGCCTGGAATATTATTATTGGTTTATGTTGTTATTGGAGAATCAAATTCAAGTTTCATGTCCTGTCCCACAGATATTGTGAGGTTCTCACAATGGAACAATTCCTGTTTAAATACTTACTGGGGACTTTCTTAAAACATATACAATGTGCCAACCTAATTTCATCATTCACATTGGAATGGTGGTAATTCAAAGGTAGGGAGGAATTCAGGCACTAATTTTGAACAGTCCTTTCTCTGATTCAATTTTAAGAAAGGAAACTCATAGACCGAAATATTTTTCCATCTTTTTATGTGTAAAGCACCCCTCTGAATAAGGTAGAAATTATCAGTGTATTGGTCAAAGACAAAATTAAAATCACCTGGAAGAGCTTGTTAAAAAATATATATGGCAAATGCTCAGCCCACTTTTCAGTTTACTGAATTAGCCTATCTGGTGCTTTTTATACCTAAGAAGAATCTTGAGAAAATTGTCCTTTTGATTAGAGGCATGAGAGAGAGATGAATTTGAACCCTGCTATAAAGGGTGAGAAAAATCTGATTAAAGATTCCAGGCACTGAAAAGGAATAAAAAGGGATTCCAGGCATCAAGAGAACACTGGAGTCTTGGAAGAGACGAAAGCAGAGTGGGAGGAAGAAAAAAGGATTCTGGAAAACAAATATCTCATGTTTTCCTAGGTCTAACCCATGCTAAGAGTCTCTGGGAATCATGCTTCTTGGATTAGTATGGTTTCAAGATAATTGTTCTCAGGACTTATCCTCAATTTGAGGCCCCACTAGGCTAGAAAGAGTAGCAAGTATGAAATATAAAGCAAACAGGAGATCCTATAACTTCTCAGCATTGTAGTTGTCCAAAGCCACATATATCATTTGCTCTTTTCTCTGCCAGAGTTTCCAGTAAGATTTTTCTTGGGTCAGTGGCCGAGAATATTTTCCTTTATTTCTTTTCATCTTTAATTGACAGTCTCCTTCATGAAGAGTTGGATTTACTTCTTGGCAGATGAAATCACCATCTATATGAGCATTATACCTTCCATTCTAATCATTCTATGTTCAATTCTTTAACTACAACACTGCTTTCTAAAGAAGGAAAGGAAGAAGAAAAGGGAAAGGGATGAGATGGAAAGAAGGAAACCAGTATTTGCTCAACACCTATAATCTATCCTGCACATTTACAAACGTATGATTGCATTCTCACAATAACCAATGAGGTAGGTGCGATTTTTTCCTTGCTTGGAAATGAAGAAACTGAAACTCAGAAATTTTATGAATCATTTCTCAAATAGATGGGTTTGAAACCTGGTTAAATCTGGCCCTAAAGACCATAATCCTTCAACTCTTTTAGAATACGAGTTTGAAAACAAATATTCCTGGGAATACAGAAAGAGAACTCTTATCATTCGGCATGCTCATGTGAATACATAAACCTCTCATCTTTCAGGAATCTTGAGAGGTGCATTAAAGAGAGAACTCTTGTCTAAGCTAATGTTCTTTAAATTGTGTATTTCTTCTCATTAGTGAATGGCATCATTTGGGTATCTACCAACAATATTTAATTTTACACAATGATGTAGAAGCAAATAAAAAATTGATGGGGCATCACATATAAGAATTTTTCTAGAAATATTTTTTCTATTGCATAGACATGTACATATGAACATGTATATTTTCAGAATATGAAATTTATTTTTAACATATTTTTTTTGTGCATGAAAAACAAAAGTTTGAAAGTTACTGGGCTAGGCAATGGGAATGTTGCCCAAGGCAACTGTTATTGAGAACTTATCTCTGAAATAGGCCCATAAAGGAAAAGAAGAGCAAAACTACAGTAAAATTTGTCAGGTTTTCAAGTTTCATTGACTGTTTTTAATAGCTCTTTTCATTTTTCAACTTATAAAACCATTGAAATGCAGAAAAGTTCCTGTAGCAGAGTTAGGTTAAAATCTGCAGACAGTGATCAGCAATCATCTGTGAGAAACAAGGTCTTCAATTAAGCTCCTATTAGATTTTTCTAGTGTTATTCTGTACATGCAGGATCAACATCGATTTCCTTTTTCATCGTGCATTGTCCAAAATGGATGAGGCATTTCTCATTATCTCTCCCTTGAAGAACATACTCATCATTTATTCAGAACTTGCTGAGATATATGCTCTTTATTTTCTTACTTGCTCAGGAAAAAAAATCCTTCTGCATTTTCTTTCCCCATTTGGATCACATAAAGGGTGACTGATAATAGATAAAAAGAATCAGTTCTTCTTTCTTGGCTGTGAGACTCTTGCTTGTTGAAGGGGCTGAGGAGAAATGTAATGAGGCTTAATATATGGAATAAATACCAATGCACTTCGCTGGCCATTCAGAATATTGTTCTAGTCTGAGACTGTCACAGGAAAAGGAAAAGCATTCAGTGGAATTTTGTATGACTGCTTCTAAGTTATGACTTTATTTGGCCTTTGGCCACTGACAACCATGTGTTGAAACTGAGGACGTGAGAATTATCAGTAACAATAATATCTATTATTTCTGTAATGATTAAAAGACCAAAGTAATTTTACACATTTATCTCGTCTTTGTTTTTATAACAGTCTTGTGTGATTAAGGAAGTATTATCTCCATTTTTACAAATGAGAAAAATGAGGCCCAGATGAGTTAAGTGATTTATCCAAGAACACACAAGTTAGTTGCAAAATTGGAACAAAATCTGTAACCACTAACTCCCAGCCCTGCATTCCTCCCAGCAGATATTAGTGCCCTCATTAATTTTGTTCCTCCCAACAGATATTAATGCCCTCATTAATTTTGCTTCATAATACATTCTCTTATGTTTCCCTAGCTGACCTGTTTCACAAAAGTATTTTTAAAAGTTTATGTTTAAAAAAAAGGGGAAAAACGGAAATGAAAGGAGAGGTGATTATTCTATCACATCTGCTGAATGCAGTTAATTTATTGGCTTCATGAATATGAAGTGGTCTAGAGGAATATGTATCTATTTATGTAACAATCACATATGCTGGGAAAATGTATGTGGTTGAAATACAGATACATTGGTTTCAGTTCTAGTATTGGTTTAAGTAAATTATATGTTAGTCCTCAGCCAACAAATATATCCGTTACAGTTAACTTCCCTAATTTGGTTAAAGGACCCTAGATTTATTCAGCAGTGCATGTATATCAGGTTATGTAAAATTAATAGCTGAAGTTCATTCATATGGCTTTAATTAGGATGCATGGGTTGGGATAAAAAAAAAATCAAGCAAACGCTCTGGCTTTGATTATAACTGTATCTGCTCCAGTATCAGTTTCTGCAAAGGCAAATACGTGTTGGCTTAGTTTAATACATGCTCATTCAAAGAAACCGTGCATTGGCTTAATTTTACTTCGAGTGCTTTCATTAAAATACATTGTTTGTCTAAATACTAGTTTAGTTAACTCATTTAATTATCCAAGAGTATTTACAAGATCTGGAATATTGTGTACACGTTGAAAAAAAATAGTTGATTGTGTTATGTTTCAAAGAAAATAGATTCATTTCTCTGAAAACTTCTTGGAACTTCTGAAAACTGTCTTGTTTCCAAGTCTATGTACTTGTCTCCAAACTTGGCTTTGGGAATTTGACCGACTTGTTTTCTTTTCCAGGAAAGAACTTTTGGGAGAAAAGCTTTCTTTGCTGGGCAATAATGTTCTCAGGTGGTTGCTAACCTTTCCCACTGAAACCCTTGGGAAAATGAGTTTTATAGTCAATGCCTTCTTTTACATTTGCCTAAAAATTCATCTTCAAATCCAAAATAATTTCCCATCTCCTCTGTGACAGTCTCTGTGATCATTTGGGTTTTCATTGAGACTTCTAGTTTTCTTGCCATCTTGACTTAGAGGCTGGGGATCATGCTTTGCATACTTGTGCATCTTTAATTCCTGGCTCTGTGCTTTACACAGAGCTTGACTCTTAGTGTTTGTCAATAAAGGTGGTATAGAAGCTGCTAGGTGAATGTGCTTAGTAAAAAGTATATTTAATAGCATGATTATCTAAACCCAAGATGAATCACAGCAGTTGGGAGTGACAGAAGTCCCAAGCAATTAGTGGCAAGAGGAGGCATAGATAGGCAGGAAGGGTATGAAGAATGTCTAATGTCTGGCAACAATAGTAGGCAGAGATTTGAAATGGCAGACGATTTGCAGCACAGAACTTCATCATGGATAACACATGAATATTGCATAAGTTCAGTACAGGTCCAGATAAACAGACATGGTTGAAGGAATAATCTGGGGCTTTGGTAGTGAAGAGTAGTTGTTATTGATCAAGTCTGTATTATATGCCAGGCTCTGAGCTAATAGCATAGGTTATGGAGTTTACAGATCTGGGCATGTCACAGTGAAGCTCCCTCCTAGCTATGTGACCTGAGGAAAGCTTTTCAATTTATCTGCAACCAGGTTTTCTCCTTTTTAAAGGAGCTGCTGTTTATAAAATGGCTGGCATCATACTTGGTATGGAGTTAGGGACAGTAATGCTAATTGCTACCATTGTTCTTGATTTTTCTCCTTAACCTTGTAACACCTAGACTATTGCCCATATTATGGTAATAAAAAAGTTGAAGCTGAAAAGAATAATGTCCACTCAACTAGTAAGTGGTTCAGCTGGGAGTCGAATATACCTGGCTCCCAAAGATAAAACATACATGCATGTATGCAACACACTGAGAGGCCAGAACCCAAGGTCAAGCAGCATGTCCCCTGTGATGTGCTGAAACACAGAGCTTCAGGCAAGCCCAGGATTCCAGGATTGGTTAAAAGTATGATTGGTCTGAGATATTTGTACAGGGCCCAGCTTGACCATGGGGATAGGGTGGTTACGCTGTGGATATTAGAGAACCTCTGGGGAAAGCAGCCAGACCACTCAATCTAAATCTTGTCAGACCCCACCCTTCTTTTCCATTCTTCCTTTTTTCTTTCTTTTTTCTTCAAATGTTATTCCTTTGGTTAAGATCTGGTCTTTAAACCATATGGCCAAGAACATAATAAGAAAAAGAGCTGTGTATCCTGGCCATCAGTCCAGAGATATCCTCCTTGCAAATTATCTTGGTGCCAGAAACCCACCATAAAATATTCATTGCTTTTGATCCTAAAGTATTTTTAGTCTGCAAAATGTCTCCTATTAAAATGAAAATGTCCCTTGAGGGAGAGAGAACCTTTTAAGCTATTATCAGTTAAACTCATAGTGGGTAGTTGGTTTATAAAAATTGAGATTAAAAATCTTCCAGAATTGAAGGACACACAAAATGTTTCAGGCGAAAAGGAAAAGTCCACAAGGAAGAGAATAGCATAGAAGGTATCATTGGAGGATATCGAATTTTCCCACTTTCCCCCACCCCTGAAGTTTGGAACTGTCTTTGTGTTACATGCCCTTCTGTTCCTCTTCCTTCCTCTCACCTCTGTCCCCAGTACAGTCCTTCATGCAACCCATTCTCTCTCTAGAACTCAAGACCATGAGGGTGCTGAACAAAACTGAGGGGACAAGATGGGAAAAATCAGTGTTAGAAATGTAAAGAACATTACTGAATTTTCATTTAAGAATTTCTCAGTTTGGGACCTTATAGTAGAGTTAAGAGCTTTTTTTTTTTTTTTTTTTTTTTTTTCAGGCCGTGGTTCAGATCTAAGCTTTGTTACTTATCTATGTGACTGAGCATATCATCCTCATGTCCTCCCTGATATTCAGATTTCTTAGAGCAAATCCTAACTTTAAGGCAGTTGTGAGGATAATTAGAGCACATAGTACAATGACTGGTGCCTGGTCAGTACTCAATATAGGGCAGCTGATAATAATACAGTGCTAGGATAACAACAAGAACAAAAGCAAGACCACATTAAACTCCACACTAGAATCTATGCTGTGTGTTGGATTCACTTATCTTGACTATTTTTGGATTCACACTATGCTCTTTAGGATAAGGAGCCAAGGCCAGGATTAATGAAAGATGACAAGATGAGGACATTCTAACAATGTGAGGACAATGAAAAGGTATATCTGAGTAAAATTAATTGTATTGCCTCCAAAAAACAATTGCCCCAGTCAGCTCCTCAGAGAATGAGACCAGGGGGATTCTATAACTAGATTTCATTAAAGAGGGATGAGAGGAGTGGTGCTGTCCACAAATGGATAAAAAAAAAACAACCCCTAATATATGAAAGAGATTATAATCCCATTTAACTGGAAACCTGACTTACACTATTTGGATCACACCTAAATACTAAGAAATCATTCTTAAGATTTAAAAGCAGCGATAAACATCTCAATAAATGTTTGTATCTCATGGAATGAAACACATACTCAACTCACAATGCCACAGACTGTTAACCAACTTGTATCTTCTTACTTTACATTCAAAACAATGAGGCTATCACCTATGAGTACTGGAGACAAACATTCTTTAGTGATAAGGGCTGGTTCCTGGACATATTATTATAGGAAGGAGAAAGGAGAACTTAAAAACCAAAAAGTTCTACTATCAGAATATTTCTTTAGGAGGAGATTGCCAAGAACTGGTTTCCAGGAAATTTTCTGGTTTGTCTGTAGAACTGGACTAAAACAACAATGATAATGACCATGATTACTAATAACCACGACTGTACTTTAAATTCTTGATGTGTAATAGTAATACCCATGACCATCCAACAAGAAGCTAGTATTGTCTTCAGGTTAAAAATGAGAAAATTCATTTCTCAGTAGAGCATTTTGTACAATGTGACAGGTAGAATGTATTGTAACTAGGATTTAAATAGGAGAGTTCAAAATTTAAGGACATTCCTCTTAGACCATATCATGCTTATGAAAACAATGGCAGAAATCTGTAAGAGGCTGTCCAGAAAGTATTAATATAGCCTTCCTGGAAGACCAGGTAGCTGAGAAAGGCAAGGTGTGATCCATGGACCTAATCAGCCCCAATGCCACTGAAACTTAGCTCCAACTGTACACTATTCAGTAAACTCTTCCCACAAACCATCTTCTAATCCAGATCTGCTTGTCCAGCTATGTTTGATTGTTTTGTCTTTTTAAATTTTTTTTAAATTTTTTTTAACGTTTATTTATTTTTGAGACAGAGAGAGACGGAGCATGAATGGGGGAGGGTCAGAGAGAGGGAGACACAGAATCTGAAATAGGCTCCAGGCTCTGAGTTTTCAGCACAGAGCTCCACGCGGGGCTTGAACTCACTGACCGCGAGATCATGACCTGAGCTGAAGTCGGCCGCTTAACCCACTGAGCCACCCAGGCGCCCCTGATTGTTTTGTCTTAACTAGAATTAGGCTCAGGCTTTGAAATTAACAGTCTATGATATGAGCATAAAGGCAAATGTCCTTTTCCATTTTTCTGGGTTAAGGACTAGTTTTGCCTACTTCAAAATTATTCTCAGGGTTTGACCTTGTGTATGAACTCTACTTATGAGTAAAGTACAGTCTTCAACAGGAGGGATTTTATTTTATTTTATTTTTTCCTTAGAATCTATGCTCTGTGAACTTGGAGACTTAAATTCTATTTCCAGGTATTATTTTCTAAGGACAGTTTTGGACATTTAACATGGTGTTTAAGTTGTCAGTTCTAGTCCTATTAGAGATTGTAAACATATATTCCAGCATGGCCATAACCACAAAACGCACTGTGAGAGATATGTCCCTGGAACTGAAGGAAGGGTGAGTTACATATCTCCATTATGAATGCCACAGAAATGGGGGCTGAGATTATGATATTGGAGAGGCTGGTGACCAGAAACTAATTTTCATAAATTCATTCCTGTTATGGACCAGATATGTGAGTTTTCACGTGGGTTTATTTAGCAGTAGACAGAGAGTATGCTGGAATTCAAGACTGTATATATGTATTGAGGATATGGGTTTCAAGGTGCAAAGTTAAGACTGTGGAAGTCTCTAAAAGTAAGTATTCTCATTATCAAATTCTTTATTTCTCCTGAAAAGTAGAGTAAGACTGTAAGGCATGGAAATGATACCAGGTAGCCATGAGGTGAAAGGAAATAGACAACTAGTTGTCGAAACACAAGATAAGTTTGCTAAACTTCCAGATTAAAAACAAAAATAGTTACCTAAAGAGAAAAAAAGTACAAATAATAGCATTGTCACATTTTTGTGTCACAGAACTTCCTGGAATCCTATTCTTTGGCAAAATAAAGGAAAAGAGAGGTAGATCTGCCCCAAGACCAGTGATTAATAAAATAGGCTGCTGGTGAAGCTGATGGCTCTAGAAGAGCATTCCCATCATTGGGTTGAGATAGGAGCAGATCGGCCCCACAGAGTCATTACATTTCAGCAGCTCTGCAGTCTCATTCTGTCCTTTCTTCTCTGGGACTTGCCTTTACTATTGCTCTGTACCTCCTTCCTGTTCATTTGGTGTCTGTTTCTCCCCTCCTGTTTCTCCTCTCTTACAGTGCTGCTTTTAGAGATAGGAGTTCTAAGTATTGTGAAGTTTCCCCTAAGAGCACTAAGGCTGCTCCTCTGTGCTGCTAAAAAATACCTCAACCCTTTCATTTACAGTGTGTTATTGTAGAGCTGATACTCAGCTATGTTATTGTCCTCTTTAGTCCTATGTGGACATCTCCACCTATGCTTTACTCCTCGCCCATATGTAGAGAAAGTAATGCTTACCTTGCCTAACTCAATTTACCTCCTGGGAGACTCAGAGAATCCAAATTTATATATCAGTGCACACGTGTGTTTTTATTCATCCATTCGCCAAACATGTATGGAATTCTTACCATGTGAAAATGATTTGAAAGTAGAAAAAATACTCTATGAATATTGTGATTCTACAATTTAGTGTCAGGCTGTATATATGTGTTCAGGGTGGGTGGGTGGGAATCTATCGCATCAGCTTTTTTGTTGTTGTTTTGTCCCAACATGAAACAAGCTACTAATAGACTGAATATTTCACTTTTTACCCATTGTATATATTACATTCAGAACATAGTAAGCAAGAATAATTGTTCTTTGTGTTTCCCAAACCTACAGAAAATGATAGAGAGTGAAGGGGAAATAGGTGCATAGCAGCTCAGTTTTCAGTAAAGGAAATGATCACTTTGTTCCTCATGGAAAATAAAGCCCTGTAATCACAGCATTGCCATGCTAAGTCTTCTAATCCACACTTCTATCTACCTCAAGGCTGGAAATGCCTCCAATGAATCAATGCTTCTGAGAGTTCCATAGAGCCACTCCATCTTGAAATTAAAGGTTTGACAAAGTACATTCAACTGGATACGAAGAATGATGTACATCCTTGAGTCCTCACAGTGAAGAAAGTGCTTCTTCCTGCCTGCTTACCTCACCACTACATAAGATTGCATGCATAGAGGAAACCCCAGAGCTTCCTTACTCCATATGTATTAGTCACACTGGACACAGTTCTGTCATTAGTGACTCATTCTCATTCAGAGGCCAGATTCTTCCATCAGCTATTTGCTGGTGCTGCCAATCAATTTCCATAATCTTCTTTCAAAATCAATGGGCAAGATAAGCATAAATATTCAAGAGAAGAAATGAGCAAGCACAGAGGTGGTCAAGGCTACCTGTGCCTCCAAGAGTGCAATAGAAATTCCTCACAGATGTGCATTTTGAACAATTCTGTGTAGAGAGAACAACCCTGGTGTTCTGAGACACCAGAGCTGGATACTGGGTTTGAATTACCTACTCTCAAAGAGTGCCAGTAAAGCACTTGTTAAGCCAGAATTAAGGATATATCACCAACTACATAGAATTTCTTCCCTGCATCTATTACACCAAGGCAATTGGGAGTGACAAACTGTTCAGGGTAATTTAATGCAGACACTTACTGAACTAATTTATGCTCTAGAGTCTGTGCAGTCAAAAGGGAGTTGTCTGGCAGGGAGATATGAAACATCCTGTAGTTTGGTCAGAAATTCCAAATGTCAAATCTTGACTTTGGAGGTCTGCTTTCTGAGATGTTGTTACTTTCTGAGCTTTACAACCTATGGACACTGACATGTTATACAACTATGTGAGCAAACCCTCACTAAAATCAGAGTACACGTGAAATTATGGTGCTGCTGACAGAGCTGCTTTACTCTGGCTTTCAACAAAACTCTACCTACTTCTCTCACCTTAAATTATCAAAGCATCAGTGTCTCCTTAAGTTTCTGTGATCTGCCAGACTTGGGTTCAAATACCTGCTCAGCCATTTGAGAATTTTTGACCCAGGAACTATTACTTAACTTCTTGGTCAAATAAGATAATCCTAATTTCTATCTCCTTCAATTTTTATGAGGATTTAATTAGGTAACACATATAAGGCAATCGGTAAAGTATCTGGCACATAAGCACTTAATAATACCTGTTGTGATTATCTCTATTATTATTATTTATAATGTTGCATTTTCAGCCTGTAGTGAACTTAGGGTTATATAAAATTACAACCTCCAATTTGCAAGGTTCTTTCTCTTCTGCTACTTTGCTACCTAAAGATAGGTATCTATAAAGAATTTTAGCTAATCAATAAAATATACTAAAATAAAATATATTTTTCTGGAGCATGAAGAATAGACATATTTCCAAACAAGTATATGCAAACCAATTCTAACATTTAGGATGCATATAAATAATAAATTCCTCTTGACATTATATCCGAAATCATCCTAAACTGTAAGTTGTGCTTATATAGAAGAGATAAAATCTTGTCTACTTCTTTCCTGGAGCTCTTTATTTCAGGGGTATAAATGTATCCAGAGTAACCAAACTTACTTGAAATTGAAACACGTTAATTGTTCAGATATCCAGAAAGGGCAAGAATAGGAAGGTATCCTGTGTAAAAAAATGACAAATCTGATCTCTCATGCCATAAGGATAGAAGGCTGGTGATGTAGAGAGTCACATAATTCCCCAATAGCCCATTCAACATGGAGGTTTGGAATGTTCTTGGGCCCATTCATACACATGCCAGCGAGCCACCATTCATTCATCTCAACCTGTAATGCATTTCAACAGTACTATCATTTGCCAAAAAAAAAATTCTCCTGTGATTTGTTCTGTGATTTCATATTCAATTAAATATAGATGGAATAAACTAGGAAGGAAAGAAAGATCCTGGTTAATTGAATTTTCTGCTTTAGCAGAGGGTTAAGTAGAAGACATTTTTGTTTTTAATCTTTTGTTTAAATATATGAGCATGCTTTCCTCCTTAGGACTTGTAATATTACCCAACAACTCACTTTGATTTTTTGTAAAGTGATAGGATAGGAGAAGATTATCTCCCAAGTCCTTTCCATTTTAATATGCTGTGAATCTGACATCACTGGATAACCTAATAGGGGTGAGAGGGACCCCAACATGTGCTCTACAGAACCATGCTCATTATAAACAATGCTTCCATAATAGTTTGTTTAAAATAATACCTTAACTAGTTTCTCTGCAGCTAGGATGACAACATAGTACTGGGCAAAAGTTCAGACATGGGTCAGCTGAGATGTAGAAGGTCACAAGAATCTAAGAATGCTGGGTTTGCCAGAGCATCAGAAAACAATATCTCAGGAGAACAGCTCACATTAGAGATTTCCTCTCAAGCTTCTGCTCAGAGGATCAGCAGAAACACTTTAATGCCTTTGCTGTGACTTCAAAAAGATGGAGTGAGTCCTTTAATCTGCAATTATATGATTAGCAGTAATCTGAAACCAAAGGAAAGATTATCAACCGTTTGGATTTTATTTGCAGCCTAACTGCTGCATAACAGTCTTGTTCGACTATTAACTGCATCTCAACGAAATCAGCCAACAGGTGAATTTCATGGATGTTTTGATTCTGGAGGGGGATGGAGGAAGTGGAAAAGGTTTGGAACTGATCCCTGCCGACTCTATGCTGAAATACTGGATATTTACTTTGAAATCCACCATTCCTTGGATGCTTGTCATGGTTCATAAAAGAGATTGACATCTCCATTATCTCTGAGATGCCTGTGTGTAATTCCTATTAGTGTGAGCAGGACTTGCGGCAGCACAGAAATTTGAGACTATAGTCTCCTGTCCTGCTCTAAAGACTGATGTTGAAAATAGGTTTTCAGGTAAACGGTAAAAAGGTTAGCATAACCATCTAGAGATTTGGCAAATGGTTTTCTACCATAGATTCAGGATGTTTATGCTAGAAAGAGAGGTGGAAGCAATTAAGTACAATTCTCTCAACATACTGATGAGGGGAGTGAGTTGTAGAGGTGGTATCATATTTTCTCAAAGCCATGGAGCTAGGAATATGTGGGAAGCTGTGACTATACCCCAGGACTCCTCATTTCTCTCCCAGTGCTCTTTATCCTCAGTGTATTATTTGACCTTACTAGAAATTTAAGAATCTAATTACATAACTCCAAACAAAAAAGTACAATATGATCTTCTATTTCTGAAAATCTTGAAGTAACAAAGACTGGCCTTGACCTCCTACCATAAACAAATTGAAAACCAGACAAAATATATAAAACAATTGTTTTGAGAGATTGGACAGCCAGAAGTTCAGAACTGTAAACCCCAAGAGAAGAAACAGTATAAGCCCCACTTCTCTGAAAGTGCTGGGAATCAGAATAGAGCCCTAATGGCTCATAAAGCCAAAGAGATGGAGATCAATGATGAGGGAGGCTGGGGCATCTGGAAATTGCAGATCAGAGTTTTGAGAAGAAGGGGAATAAAAAGTCCAGAAATTCACATAAGGTTGCCTTGCTTGGTACTATGCTGCACATTTACAGAGTGAAATTTCAAACATGCAGGTGAAGTAGAAACAAAGTTATATCTGAGAAATTCTCAGAGTTTACATGGAGTAGAGAGATTTTGGGAACTGACAAGCCAGTTCTGTTCTTGAATGTTCTGTTCCATTTTTTTTTTTTTTAATTTGTCTCCATTTGTGTAAGTTGTATTCAAGTATGCTCAAGTTTACTCAATTCTTTCCTCAACTTGGCTAGGTCTACTGATGAGCTCATCATCTCTACTACTATATTTTCTAGTTGCAAACTTTCTATTTGTCTCTTTATTATAATTTTTGTATTTTGGCCAGAATTTCTCTTCTGTTTATATATTTTACCCTCCTTTTCAATTAGATCTTTAACATTTTTGAAGTCCCTGTTTTATAATTCCAACACAAGTCATCTCTGATTCTGGTTTTATTGATTGCTATGTCTCTTGATATGACTTTTTTTCTCCCACTTGTTTGTATGGTCCCAGTTTTAAATTGAATGCAAGACACCTTGCATATGACAGGAGAGATTGAGGTAAATATTATTTGTACTCAGACGTTGATATGCTTCAAGTTCCTCCAGAGATTCTTTGGACTTGGCATGTGGGCTGGATTCAATGACTCTTTTTCTCACTTCTATTTTTCCCCAGAAGCCATGGGTCTTTACCTATCCTGGGAGCAAAAAGTTTTTTTTTCCCCCTGACTGCAGTAGCTTAAGTCTTTGAAAGATCAGGCGGTGGACCTTCATCTATTTCCCACAGTGGCAACCAATTTTCTCCTTCACACCTGCATGACTTAGGGAGTCTTTCTCTAGTCTCTTGCTGTGCTCTGAATCTTTCTCATGAACACTAGGTGAAGGTTCTTTTGAAAAGAGTCAGGAAGTGAATATAAATCCCCACACTCATCTGTAGCCATTTGTTAACATTTTAGCTGATTTTTTTTCTTGCCCTCTTAAATGGAGACTGTATCTTCTGCCTGCACACTGCCACAGTTGGCAGAGTCAGGTGTCCTATCTATATTAGTAGAGTGAGGGGAATGATCTATCCTTGACTTCAGGTTGTTTATTCATTGTTAGTATAGCAGAAATGAAATTTCCTAGACAGTGCAATACAGCAAGAAAAATAAACACAAAATATTTAGAAAATAAAAAATAAAACTAGCACTATACATTTGAAATAGTATTGAAATGTATATAATTTTGAATATTCTACAGACAGTTATTGGTTTGTGGATGTAAATTTAGCAAAGCCACTCAATATATGGTCATTATATAAAATCATTCGTCTTTCATGCCAGCAACAAATTATAACAAAATAAAATTTATATAATTTCTAATTGTTGTAAAAACTGAATATGTAGGGTTGAATTTAATAAAATATGTTCATGGTGCTTTTAGAGAAAAATTACATTAGTAAGGCCAATTTTTATGAATTGAAAGACTTGATATTGTCAATGATTTCAAATGATCTATAGACTCAATACAATCTTAAAATTGTCCAAATGTTTTTATTTGTGAAAATTTAAAGTCTGATTCTAAAATACATGGGGAAATGCAGAGCACCAAGGATAGTCAACACCATACTAAAGAATAATGATATTGAAAGATGTATATCAGACATAGGTCTTTTAAAAAACTAATTAATAGTCTGGTATTAGAGCAAGACCAAATGGCTAATTATGCAGAATAAAGATCCTGGAAACAAACCCATACATACATGGTCACTTGATTTAGGTTGAAGATGATACTCTAAATAACATAGAAAGAATTGTCTTTATATTGAGATGATTTTCATTTCACATCAGTTGTAAGATATAATACAGAAAGATACTGTAAGATATAATACAGAAAGATTCATCTGATGCTAACACACCAAAAACTACATTACAATATCACATTTAGGATATTGACATTAATATATTCAAAACACAGAACATTTCCGTGACCACAACGACCTCTCCTATTACCTTTGTATAGCCACACATACTTCCCTCCTGCCCCTACTTCTCATTCTAAACTTCTGGCAATCATTAATGTGTTCTGCCCTTCAATAATTTTATTATTTCAAGAATGTAGGTAATTAGAATTATATAGTACATAGTCACTGGGGATTGGTTTTTTTCATTCAGCATAATTTTGTAGAGATCCATCTAAGTTGTTGCATGTATCAGTAGTTTGTTCCTTTTTGCTGCTGAGTAGTGTTCCATGAAATGGATGAGTCACAATTTGTTTAGCCAATCACCTACTGAAAGACACCTAGATTGTTTCTGATTCTGATATATTATGGACAATGTGATAGTACTTTAGTGCAAATGGAGAGAGGTGAACTTTAGGTATGTTTTAGAATTTCAGGACTTGACAGTGCATTAGCTATGGGAGCTGAGGAAAGAGGTAACAACTGTTAGTTTCATAAGCACCTGGAAGAGGAACTGCCTTTGATGTGTAGGATGGGTGCTACCTCTGAATTGTGTAGACAGAAGGAAAATCAGCTTGGGAGAAAGCTCATTACCATACTATAATTTTCTAGATACCATTATCACTAACAGATATTATCTTATTTGTTCATTATTTGTGATAAGCTGAATGAGAGCAGGACCTCAACCAGTTTGACACCTGGTAGGTGTTGAATATAAATATGCAGTAAATGAGAGCTGCTGGAAACAACCAAGCCAGAGGACATTTAAGCCCACAGACTAACAGGTATTACCAGGGGTAGTAATACCTACACTACACATTTATGAGGGCTACTAGAAATACATGCAAATTTCTTGGCAGTATTTGGCACATAGTAGACACTCTGTGAATGATAGCCAAAATTATCATTTCCACTAATATGTGACAACTGAATAGTTTTGTCTTCTCAGCAGCACTTGTAAAGCATCACACCAGCCACTTAAAGGGAATATTTGGTCAGAAGGAGATAGTGTTGTCTTTTACCAATAACAAAATTATATCTTATTATTTCATCTTTATTTAACTAAACTCAAATATGTTCACTTTTCTTCTCCTGAATTCAGTCAGACTAACAAAAACATAGGCTCATCATAATAGATAACAAAAATATTAAGTAAGCAAAAAAATAATGCACAGAGGACTAATGACTGAATGCTGGCATTGAGATATACAACAAAGTCACAACAGCAGAGCAGTTGTGCTTCATGTCATGTGCTCGGGGCCCCGCCCATTAGGCCTAGGTTGCCCATATCTGAACTGTGTTCCTTCCTTATTCCATTGACTTTCTGCTTATTAGATGCTGATAACCACATTTTTTTTTCAGTTGCTTCACATTCATTACAAAGCAGCGCTATGCTGGATGGGTGTGTTATTTATAGGCTGCTCAAAGGAAATGAAATGGGCAATTTTGAATGTTGAGGAGCATCAAAGCAGGGCTGTGTATGGCTGAACTTTTGCTAGGAGTCTTATCTTCTGCATCATAATAATCATGATTTACTTCCAAGCTTTCTGAATGATTCCATGCAGATCTTGATGCAGGCACTTTATTTTTTGCCATCCAGATAGAAGTCATAATTCTGAGGGCATATTTTTTTGTCTGCCTTTGCCCTCCCTTTATCATCACCCTATATCTGGCCCCTTCAGCTTGTTAAAGGTTTGCTTTTGAAATGGAGGTCGGGGCATGGTTAAAGCATTTGGAGAAAATCACGTTCTCTCTGCCCTAGAAAAATATAGCTCTCTAGGAGGAGGGAGAAGCTCTCTGGAGACTACGTCTTTGAATTCTGGAGGGTCGCATGTTTGAAATGTTAATACAATTTTATGGATGAAAATTTTACCTGCAAAACATTTCTAAAATATGTGCCTGTCAAATATTCTTTCCCCCCAGGGATAGTCCTTCCAACACATCAAAGGCAGCTCCTCTCCCAGAGACAGCTCTCTGCAGTGGGAGAAGTGAGACCTTCCATTATAAGGCTCACAGTGTTCAATTATTGTACAGTCATAATTATCCATTTGGGGAGAGGAGACACAAAGAGAACAGTCCAAAAAGCATCACTTTCTATAAAGCATTTTTAACAAAATATTTGTACTATACCTTTGTGATCTTGGAAATGTCAATCTCTCTGGTTTAGATCAAAATATATTCAGTCACCCCCTCCCCGTTCTTATATAGACCTGGTCAACATAAAAATACAACACCTATTAACATGGAGAGAAGAAAATCTATAGAAAATAGCCAAGTCATACTAAAATACTAAAATAGTGGTATACTAGACTAATGATTTTCAAACCTTAGTGGGCATGGCATCAGTATCATTTGTACAGAAAGGTCACAGGTGATGGACTCTAATGCTGCTGATATCGGGACTATACACTGAAACCACTGCACTGGGGTGAAGACCTACATCCTGTTCCTCTATAATTCCTGCTGTTCCTGTAGCTCCAGTGTGGTGGTTCCTGCTCTTTGTTAGTACAGGTATTTAGCTTTTCCTGGGAATTTCACATGGGTTTTCACTAGAATAAACTTCAGTAAGTCTCTTTTGCTTTTCCCCAAAACTGACTAAAGGCCAAAAGATGTTGAATTATTTTTCTTTTTTTGAAGGCATTTCACTTATAAAATACCTACTGTGTGTGTTGTGTGGTTAGAGACAGGGTATGTGCTGTTATGGAGTTTATTACTCAACCCTGTTTAGGTTTATAATCTTCTGGGAAGAAATGTTGCTGGCTCTTTGAGAGTCTCTTTTCTCCAATCTCTGGGGTCAAATTCAAGTTGGAAGTAATTCGGTAGTAACAAATACATTTATGTCAAGGCAGTAAGAAGGCAGAAGGGTCAAGTAAATTTGTCTGGAGGGTTTGAGAAAAATAATTCTTAATCTCTGTCTTCATTCAGCCCTAAGCCTATAAAATAGGAATTTCTCCAACACTTCCTACCCTCTGTGGTAATTTGTAGGGAAAAGTGCTGCTGTTACTCATTCCTTCACATGAAGAGAGTCAAATTTTGAACTGCAGAGCTGATGAGAACCTGAGGCTGATAATCAATGTTCTGTATTTCTCTGCATCAGTTAGCAGAGGTTGTGGATATTGCATTCTGCTCATGTTTAGGGGCAGGGGCAGCAAGAAGTTGCTTGACTCTGCAAAGGCAACTCTCCCTCTTGTGACTCCTAATAGCTACACTAGGAGTGTGGGGTTGGAGAAAGTCCCTATGTTGTGACTCGGATCAAACCATGCTCTGCAATCTGGTTTTATAAACAAAGACTCTATAATCATTGTGACCTTTTTTTCTGGTGCATATGTCTCAATTTCTTCTAGGTACAGCTGGAAAAAAAATAATCTTACTAAAAACCCCATCTGAGAGATGCGGGCAGACTATTGCACTGGTAGAATTTGGGCTGGCAAATATTGAGAGTTAAGCTAGAAAGAAGCCATGTGGAGAGGTAGCTTGAGTCCAAGCACATAGGTTCAAGTAAGGAAAAATGAACAAGCACAAGGCAAATGATATGAGTAGTACCAGACTGGAGACTGGAAATCTAGGCTGGGTGTCCAGGGGATGGCAGCTCAGTCCTGGCATCAAGAGCATGAGCTGCCTGAGAAACATGAATTTTAAAGAATTGTGGCTGCGGCTAAAGCTTAAGACAGCATAAATGTTAAGTGACAGCCTAGAGGTGTGGGGAGCAATGGGGTGTGGAGAAGAGGCAAGATTCAAGAATGAAGCCCACATGACCATTTTTTTCTTGCTCTTCAGTAGTGGCTTAAATTTGGTTTCATATTTGCGATGATTTCTCTTTCTTAGCACCAACTTTTTTTGTTCTCTTTTTCTTTTATTAGGTGTTTTTTTTTTTTTTAAGACAGAGCAAGAGTTGACTGCCAGGTTCTAACACATTGCTAAAAGTTGTAGTTTGCTTTTTAAAATCTCCTAGAGCTAGACCAAAAGTGGTTTTTTAAATGTAATTTGTGTGTTTGCTTGTTTTGTGTGTATGAGTGAGAGTGAAAGTGGAAAAGCAATATTTTCCTAAAACAACCTAAGGGAAGAAATCACTGGATACAAATTATTGATTGCATGCCCCCCTAGTGGGCTTGTTATCCAATTGACAGTTTGTCCAAGATCACAAATTAATGCTGTATCTTCTAGGAGAAATATGATATTCATTCAATGTTGAGTAAATCCATATATTAAAGCCAAACATTGATAAATAATGTAGGCCAATAACCCCCAAAAAGGCATATTTCCATATTTCCTGGAAGGGTGACAGCATGCTACTATTTTTAATGGCTCTCTCTATTGCCATCTCATATGTGTGAATGATGTTTCAGTGGTTAAGGTTCTGATTTATTAATTAGAATGCAGTTTTCAGTGTGCTAATGTTACCCTGAGTTGAATGATAAGCACATATTTTAAATATGAGGTTTGGCAATTGCACAATATTTTAAGTTGAATTGGAATATGTAAAGGATGAAAATCTCTCAAAGGTATAGAGGATGCGGATCACTTCCCTGTGTACTGGCAGTTTAAAAACAAAATTAGCATTTGTTTTATCAAGAATGAAACAGAACAGGGTATTACTGTAAATGCAACTTGTTTTTTTTTCTTTGCTTGGAGACCTTTCCCTCTCTTCTGCCCCCTCCACCCAACTAAAGCTCAGATATTTTGAAATATGTTACTTCTCTGTGTTCTCTCTGGGACAGCAGCATGCAAGGGTGTTCTCTATGTACACAAATAACTTTCTTATGTATCTTTTCTAAGGGAAACCTGCTATCTAACTCTTTCTTAATTGCTAATCTTTCTTATATCCTAGAAAAGTCGTCTATAGAGGCTACAAAGGCCAACCACTTTAAGTGTGTGTCTGTGTGTGTGTGTGTGTGTGTGTGTGTGTGTGTGTGTAAGTCCATAGTTATTTCAAGTCCAAAGTTTCTAGCCACCTTCCGTTTGTTTTTCATGGTTCCCCAAACCCTAACATGAGTCTCTCAGTTTGGTAACATAATACATTCAAAAATGGGAAAAGCCTGTAAGATAGGGGCTGACCCTGTTCCCAGGCACCAACTTCTAATGGAGTGCTTAAGTATGTGAATGGATTAGCTGCTCATTGGTTGTCCTTGAATTATTTGTACAATGGGAAAACATACTGTCTTATGTCAGTATGATATAAAAAATGAAGATAGGGGTGCCTGGGGTGGCCTAGGTGGTTAAGTGTCTGACTTCAGCTCAGGTCATGATCTCGCGGTCCATGGGTTCGAGCCCCACATCAGGCTCTGTGCTGACAGATCAGAGCCTGGAGCTTGCTTCAGATTCTATGTCTTCCTCTCTCTCTCTGACCCTTCCCAGCTCATGCTCGCTTTCTCACTCTCTCTCTCTCTCAAAAAAAAAAAATTTAAAAAGGATAGATTACTTTTTTTTAAAGAGAAGTAAGCCTTTATTTCCTTGTTTCGCAAATAAAGTTGGCTGAATTGGTTGCTTTTGGTGATAAGTCAAAGAGACAAAATCCCATATCCTCATCTGATTTCTCTGACTCTTCCTTTGCTTCAACCTTGGCTGGGGCTGCGGTAGCAGCAGGTGCAGCACTGGTGGCAGTGGCCACGTGGCAGCAGCCACAAATGCAGATGGATCAGCCAAGAAGGCCTTGACCTTTTCAGCAAGTGGGAAGGTATGATCAGTCTCCACAGACAAAGCCAGGACCCGCTTGTATCCATTGATGATAGAATGGGGCACTGATGCAACAGTCAGGTAACCTATCTGCAGGCATAGGCGGGCAACATTGCGGACAACCTCCAGGAAGGGAGAATGCAGAGTCTCCTCTGTGATGTCAAGCACTTCAGGGTTGTAGATGCTGCCATTGTCAAACACCTGATGGATGATCAGCCCAAAGGAGAAGGGGGAGAGGTTCAGCATGTTCAACAGTGTGGCTTCGCTGGCTCCCACTTTGTCTCCAGTCTTAATCAGCTGCACATCACTCAGGATCTCAGTGGTGCCCCTGGAGATCTTAGTGGTGATGCCTAAATCCTGGAAGAAGGAAGTCTTCTCAGGCCCCAGACCAGTGTTCTTGGCTGGCACAGTGACTTCACATGGGGCTATGGCACCAGAACGGGTGGCAGCTGGCACCTTTTTAGCCAGGAGCATGTCCCTGATCTCAGCGGGGTCCTCCTTGGTGAACACAAAGCCCACATTTCCCCGGATGTGAGGCAACAGTTTCTCCAGACCTGGGTTGTTCTGTGGATGGCCTTGTGCATCATGGTGTTCTTGCCCATTAGCACGACAGCCTTCCCACGGAGGAAAATGCGGATCTGCTGCATCTGCTTGGAACCCACGTTGTCTGCTCCTACAGTGAAGCATTTTGGATAATCATCCACAAGTTGAATGATCTTAAGGAAGTAGTTGGACTTTCAGGTCGCCCTGTCTTCCCTGGGCATCACAGCGGTGCGTCAGGGATTGCCATGCAGGGTTTAAAGACGATGTCACTCTCACAAGGATTCCTGGAGAGAGGAGGGCTAGGATAGATTACTTTTACTGTTTAGGTTTTATTCAAATGTTTTATTTATTTTTTCTTGCCTCTTAAGTTCTGAGCAAAAGACAATAAGAAACATGAGTCCAGTCAAAAGTAGGAACATCCTAACTGCAGATTTGTAATGATTGGAATTGTGAAAATGGAGGTAACAATTCCTCCTTTGTACACACTGTAGGACAGTTGAAGAGCGCTTCTGTCTCCAAGCATGGGGATAGTCTTGATGCTTCCTGGGAGTTCCTTTTGTACTTTTCCTGCCAGTGTAGTTAAACGATCCCTCAGTCTCCATTCATGTGGAGGTTCGAATGAAGAACAACACAAACCACCTGACAATGGACATGGTCTTTGAAGAGAGCTCAAGATGTCTCTCTATAAGCCAGTCTTAAAACCACTCCTGCATCACTCCACCAGCTTACCATCACTCTTGGGTGAAAGAAAGGCAGATGATTTAAAGCAGCCACTCATTGTTGCTATTTTATCTTTGGTCTGTGTCATTTAGTAAATAGGTATTGACACATCTATGCCTCAGTATCCCTCAAGGCCAGTTCAGTGTCCTTCTCATTATAGCCATGAAGGTTTCTGAGGATAGTCCTGGGTTACCAATAGAAATTTATGTGTTCTTAGTATTTTCTATGTAAGTTATCAGATATTACTATTTCCGATAATGTTAAATTTTTAAACAAGTTCCTATGCTCGAGTGAGCAATTATTTTCTATTTTGTACCAAATATATTTTAGGATGAGTACCTTTTATTTAAAAGCAGAGTATTCAGTTAAATATGTAACTGAATATATATATATACACACATATAAATGTGTGTGTATATGTATGTATACATACACATATATATTTCACATGTGCACATACAGACACACAAAATTCAAATGTGTTTCTTACCCTAATACCAAGAGTCTCCACTTTGGTGTTTTCAGGAATCTGGGGAGTGAGTGCTTATGCCCAGCTCTTAGCTTTTGTAATAATCAAGTATGCTTCAGTCTCTGAAATCTGGATATGCGTTCTTTTTAGGTTTTTGTAGCCTCCAAGCTGTCTTTCTTCTGTCTGCTCTATCTACACCCTACAAATTCACAAAATTTAGGAGGCAACGTTGCTCAAGACTTCTATCTTTGCTTTGCAGGGTCATGAAGGGCTGGGGTCAGAATGTTATTTTTATTTTATTTTTAAAATTTTTTAACGTTTATTCATTTTTGAGAGAGAGAAAAAGAGAGCATGAGAAGGGGATGGGAAGAGAGACACACACACACACACACACACACACACACACACAGAATCCAAAGCAGGATCCAGGCTCTGAGCTGTCAGCATAGAGCCTGAGATGCTTGAACCCACAAACTGTGAGATCATGACTTGAGTCAAAGTCAGAAGCCCAAACAACTGAGCCACCCGGGTGCCCCCAGAATATTCTTTTTAGCAGAAACTCAGAAAACACTTATTTCTCTTTAGATTTCAGGGCAGGAAAAACAAAAATGAAGGAAAGGACAGTGGCTCCTGTGTAGGACAAGGTCATCATCCAGGTCCACATGCTGCCTCCGTTTGTGAAACAGGCACTTGCTTGTGTCCCTGCCACCAACTTAATAGGTTATAGTGATAAAATATAATCTTTGAAGATTATAAGTTATTATTTGTATTGCTTTTATCATATTATCTGTGTTATCTACCGCTTATGCTAAAGAGCTCCCTCATATCTCCTTGTTCCTAAGGTTTTATTTCCTCATTTTCCCTAATGTCCTAACCTTTTATAACTGTCTAGCTATACCACCCCCATCTCTCATGGTTGATGACAATTTCAATTTCTTCTACTGAGACTCTGCTGGTCACAACAGGCTTCATTAAAATTTTGGGTATTCTGAAATACTATTTTACTTAAATTTTATATCAAGTTTGTTAACAGTATCACATTACATTGTTCATTGTGTATTTGTCCCAGCTCTGGAATGAGATTATAAGCAAGGCTGCATAGCATACTATTTTACTTTCTTCATCATCATAACTCTACGCCAGAGTTCTAAGAGTGTGTCTACATTGAATCAAATCAAACCTATTTGTGCATGAGAATACAGGATTTATGATTAGGGAGGATAAATAGAATCAAAGACTTCCATTAATACATTAAATGTTGATATTATGCAAATAAGACTCTGTTATGTTTACTCAATGCGGGCATACTACACATTGAAAATAACAAATAACCAAATATCACTGAGTGCCAAACTATGTGGCACAGACATTCAGTCCTCTAATTCTCCAAAAATTGAGGCTGCTGAGGAAGACTGTTCACTGAAGGAGGGAGCTTAAAACTTAAGGACTGGAAGATATTTTCTTTAGGTTCATGTGTAAATGGGCAACACCTTGCAGGCAGGTGTTTGCCTTAGAGATTCTTTTTTTTAAATGTATTTATTTAAATTCAAGTTAGTTAATATACAGTGTAGTATTGGTTTCAGGAGTAGAACCCAGCGATTCATCACTTACATACAAGACCTACCAGCACTCATCCCAACAAGTGCCTTCCTTAATGCCCATTTCCCATTTGGCCCATCACCCACCCTCTTCCCTCCAGCAACCCTCAGTTTGTTCTCTGTCTTTAAGAGTCTCTTATGGTTTGCCTCCCCCTCTGTTTTTATCTTATCTTTCCTTCCCTTCCCCTATGTTCATCTGTTTTGTTTCTTAAATTTCACATGAGTGAAATCATATTATATTTGTCTTTTTCTGACTTATTTCACTTAGCATAATTCCCTCTTGTTCCATCCATGTTGTTGCAAATGGCAAGGTTTCATTCTTTTTGATCACTGAGTAGTATTCCATAATTTGACTATTGTTGATAGTGCTGCTATAACCATTGGAGTGCACGTGCCTCTTCGAATTGGCATCTATGTATCCTTTGGATAAATACCTAGTAGTGTAATTTCTGGGTGATAGGGTGCCTTAGAGATTCTTAAAAGCCCTGTCCCTAACCTTTCCACATGAGGTACTATTTTGGGTTGTTGGAAGTCTTTATGATAGCAGTCAGAAAGTGGTATGAATACAAGTTGCTGGCAGAAAACAGTTTCCACATTCTTTTTTGTTCTGTGATTTCATATGTTTCACAGAAAGGGAAGGAATCATAATAGTTACACACTTGGGTGTTTGTTATAATCTGACTCCTGCTTAACCATATCCACAAATTACTGTATGTGATTAAAGGATAGAAATAGACACTAAATGCTTTGTATCTGGTAAAAGAGATAAATAAAGCACAGCATCTATCCTCCAAGGATTTCCAGCTTTTAACAGAGGCCCAAAGGCAAATAACAAATTAAAAGCAATACACATGCACACTCACATAGACATATAGGTAGTATGGATATAGTTATAAAGAATAGACACAAGGGAAGAATAGTTAACTGTTAGAGAATGTTTCACATGGGAGTGAGGTATAGGTTGTGCTATGTGGAATAAATAGGTAACAAGGTAGACATTATGGAAAAGAGCAAGCACAAAGGCATTTGTTCTTTGACAAAATTGCTCAAAAAAATTTTTGAGCCCATGTTATATGTCAGAAACTTGCCTTTGTATTGGGGATATGACAGTGTGAACAACACAAGGTCATCATCCAGATGAAATATGTATTCTTGTGGGAAAGAAACAGAAAATAAACACAAATATATTTTACACCAGGGATAACAGTGGTGCCAGCAAAGGTCTATGATAGGATGTCTTTAGAGCAGGCAATGGGAGTAAGCCAACTAGGGTACATAGAAGAACCAACCAGGTAGAAGGAACAGCAAGGGCAAATACCCAAAAGTAAACCTATCAGTCGTTCATTTTTTTAACAGAAAAATAATTTAATTACATTTTGATTAAATAATAAACATTTCTACCTAATTATTATTTACATAAGTATCTTTAGGTAAATAATGTCTTTGCATATTATATCTTCATAAAAACTCAAACAAATTATAATATATCTGCATAGAAAAAATATCAAAACTGAACCTATTAATAAGTGTTATGTGCAATACTAGAAATGATGCACACATCCAACACATATAACAATGCAGTTATAATGTCTCTTTTTTATTGAAGTATAATTGGCATACAGTATTATATTTGCTTCAGGTGTACAACATACTAATTCAACTTTTATGTACATTGCGAAGTGATCACCACCATAAATGTAGCTACCATCTCTCACCACACAAATTTGTTACACTATTATTAACTATATTCTCTATGCTGTACATTGCATCCCCATGTCTTATTTTATAACTGGAAGTCTGTCCATTTTAAACCCCCTCACCCGAATTGCTTGTAGCAACCTCCAGATTATTTTCTGTATCTATGAGTCTTTTTCTGTTTTGTTTGTTCATTTGTTTTGTTTCTTAGATTCCACATAAGTGAAATCATATGGTGTTTATATTTTTCTGTCCAACTTAGTAAAATAACTCCTAGGTCCATTCATGTTGATATAAATGGCAAGATTTTGTTCTTTTTTTATGGATGACTAATGTTTTATCTAAAAACATACACATACATTTGATACACACACACACACACCACATTCAGCTATCAATGGACACTTAGGATGCTTCCATATTGTGTTTATTATAAACAGTGCTGCAATAAACATAGGGGTTCATATATCTTTTCAAATTAATGTTTTTGTTTTCTTCTAATAAACATCCAGAAGTGGAATATTAAATTGTATGACACTTCTATTTTTAATTTTTTTAAAAGAACTCCACAATGTTTTCCAGAGTGGCTATTCTAATTTACATTCTCAGCAACAGTGCACAAAGATTCCTTTTTCTCCATAGCCTTATCAACATTTGTTATTTCTTGTATTTTTGACACTAACAATTCTAACTGGTATGAAGTAATATCTCTTTGTAGTTTTGATTTACATTTCCCTGATGATTAGTGATGTTCAACATTTTTCATGGGTCCATTGGCCATCTGTGTGTTTTCTCTGGAGAAATACTTGTTCAGATTTTCTGCTCATTTTTTAAAGAATTGGATTGTTTTTTGATACTGAATTGTGTACATTCTTTATGTATTTTGTATATTAACTCCTTATTGGTTGTATCATTTGCAAATATTTTCTCCCATTCAGTAGATTGTCTTTTCATTTTGATGATGGTTTCCATTGCTATGAAAAAGGCATTTTTTTTTTGTTTCATGCAGTCCTATTTGTTTACCTCTGTTTGTGTTGCCCCTGCCTGAGGAAACATCCAAATAATGTTGCTAAGAGTGATCACTAAGGGCGTACTGCCTATTTTCTACAAGTTTTATGGTTTCTGACCTTACATTTAAGTGTAACCCATTTTGAGTTTATTTTTGTGGATGGTGTAAGAAAGCAATCCAGTTTCATTCTTTTGCATGTAGTTGTCTAGTTTTACCAACACCATTTATTAAAAAACTCTTTCCCCCACCGTATAGTCTTGTTTCCTTCATTGAAGATTAATTGATTATATAAGGGTGGGTTTATTTCTGGATTCTACTTAGTTCCATTGATCTATGTGTCTATTTTTGTTTTAGTGCCATACTGTTTTGATTACTATAGCTTTGTAGTGTAGTTTGAAATCAGGAAACTTTAGATTGTTTTGGCTATTCAGGGTCTTTGTGGTTCCATACAAATTTTAGGGTTATTTGTTCTAGTTCTGTGAAAAATTCTATTAGTATTTTGACAGGGATTGCATTGAATATGTACATCATTTTGGGTACTACGGATGTTTTAACAATATAAATATTTCCAATCCATGAGGTAGGTATACCTTTACATTTATTTATGTCATCTTCAATTTCTTTGATTAGCGTTTTATAGTTTTTATTTTTTATTTTTTTAAATGCTTTATTTATTTTTGAGAGAGAGAGAGAGGGAGACTGAGAGAGAGAGAGAGAGAGAGAGAGACAGAGCATGAATGGGGAAGGGCCAGAGAGAGGGAGACACAGAATCTGAAGCAGGCTCCAGGCTCCGAGCTGTCAGCACAGAGCCCAATGCGGGGCTCAAACTCACAAACTGTGAGATCATGACCTGAGCTGAAGTCGGACGCTCAACCGACTGAGCCACCCAGGCGCCGCCCCCCTTTTATTTAAATCATTTTATAGTTTTTAGAGTACAAGTCTTTACCTCCTTGTTTAAATTTATTCCTAAGTATTTTATTCTCTTTGATGAAATTGTAAATGGATTATTGTCTTAAGTTCTCTTTCTGATAGTTCATTATTTGTGTATAAAAAATGCAACATACTGGGGCGCCTGGGTGGCGCAGTCGGTTGGGCGTCCGACTTCAGCCAGGTCACGATCTCGCGGTCCGGTCCGTGAGTTCCAGCCCCGCGTCAGGCTCTGGGCTGATGGCTCGGAGCCTGGAGCCTGTTTCCGATTCTGTGTCTCCCTCTCTCTCTGCCCCTCCCCCGTTCATGCTCTGTCTCTCTCTGTCCCAAAAAAAAAAAAAAAAAAAAAAAAAAAAAAAAAAAAAAAATGCAACATACTTATGTGTATTGATTTTATATCCTACAACTTTACTGAATTAATTTATTATAATATTTGGGTGGATTCTTTAGGTTTTTCTACATATAATATCTGAAAATAACAAGAGTTTTTCTTCTTTTCCAATTTGGATTTTTTTTTTTTATTCTTTGATTGCTGTAGCTGTGACATCTAATACTATTTTGAATAAAATTGGTAAGAGTAGGCAATGTTGTTTCTGATCTGAAAGGAGAAGCTATTGGAATTTCACCTTTGAGTATAATGTTAGCTGTGGGTTTTTCTTATATGCTCTTTATTATATTGAGGTTTGTTTCCTCTATACTCACCTTGTTGAAAGTTGTTTTATTAAAAATTGATGTTGAATTCTATCACATGCTTTTTCTACATCTACTGAGATGATCATATGATTTTTATTCTTCTTTCACATCTTTGTATCACATTAATTGATTTGCAGGTATTGAATCATCCCTGCATCCCAAATGAATACCACTTGATTATGATGTGTGATCCTTTTAAAGCATTGTTGAATTTAGTTTGCCAATGGTTTGTTGAGGATTTTCCCGTCTTTGTTTATCAGGAATATTGGCCTATAGTTTTTATATGTGCATGATGTCTTTATCTGGTTTGATATCAGGGTAATGTTGGCCTCATAAAATGAGTTTGGAAACATTTTTTCCTCTTCTTTTTTAAATGTTTGTAATATTTTGATAAGGATAGGTATTGACTTTTCTGTTTGTTTCTATGTGTTGGGTAGATCAGTTATGGGTCCTGATCTTGAAGGAGGTGCTTATGCTGAAGGTGTTCTGTGAGGCCTAGTAGTGCAATCTTCCTTAGTCACCTGAGCCAGGTGCCTCAAGGGTGTCCCCTGTAGGACAGGCGCAACCTTCCATTATGTTTGGGCCATGATCAGTGTTGACTCATTGGTGTGCAGGGCTGCTCCCATGTGGCTATTAGAACAGGCCATGACTGCTATGGGTGTACTGGTGAGTGGGACTGGCCCCCAACCTGTCTGGCTGAAAGGCTTGGCTGCCACAGCTATAAGCATGCTGGCGAGTGGGCACCTCTGGTGTGGCTGGCTGTGAGATCTATTATGACTACTGCAGATACTCTAGTATTTGAGGCTATATTCCTATGGTAGGGGCCACTTGAGGGGTTACTGGTGCCAGCTGAGGCTGCCCAGTGGATGTGGCAGGGCAGGGTGCCACTTGGGAAGGATACCTGGCTGGGGTGGGTGGGTTGTGTTGGGTGAGTCCACAGGGAAACACTTGGTAGGTGTGAGCGGTGCTAGTAAGGTAGATGGAGACTGTCAAAAATTGTTCCCATCAGCACCAGCCAGCTAGGTAGAGAGTAAAAGAAATTGCATCAAGCCAGAATATCTATTCCCCAAGAAGGTTTCTACAGATCCCCGCCTCTCTGGACATGCCCTAAAATTAGTCAATAAATCTCCATCATGGATGGCCCAGGCACATTTCAAACTGCCATCTCTTTTGAGTCTCAGAGCAGGTGAGTTTGTGTGCAAGCCCTTCAAGAGCAGACTCTCAGTTTCTTATAGCCCTCTGTACCTCCTGGAGTTAAGCGCCACTGCTTTTTAAAGCCAGATGTTATGGAGGCTTATTTTCTCAGTGCAGGTCCCCAGGGTGGATGTGCCCAGCATGGGACTTGAACTCTTTGCTCCTCAGAAAGGACCTTCATGTTCATAATATCTTCCCATCATGGGTTGCCACACTGGATGTAGGTCCTGACTAGACTGTGTTTTGTCTCTCCTAATCATCTTGATGTGGCTTTTTTATATCCTTAGTTGTGTAAGATTTGTTCTGCTAAGTCTCCATTCTCAGAGACAGTTAATTCTATGTGTAGTTGCAGATTTTGGTGTGTCTATGTGAGGAGGCAAGCTTAGGATCTTCCTACTCTGTCATCCTAATCCCCCTCACTATAATCATTTTCAAGCAACAGCAAATAAGTAGGAGAGAATGATTGGAAAATGGAGATGAGATCCAGGATGGCAGGCAGGGGCAAGTTCTTATACCACAGTTTAGGCCTTTGTAAGAAAATTGGCTCTATGGTGAGATAAATGGGAAGATGTGATTATATATTGTGCATTATATTCAAACTGACCTCTCTTATTGTCAATCTGAGTAAAGGCTTTAGCAGAGATAAAAATATAATGGAGAGTTCAATTATGCAAGGAAATACAAAAAAAAAGAATAAAGAAAAAAAACATGGTGTGTGTGGAAAAACAAAGGCAACGGGACAAACGCAATGAGGGAAGAACCATTGAAAGTCTTGATTTTGATGAATCTTGGGTGCTGTGCAAAAGAATTTGGACTTCTCTAAGCAGTGGGGATCACATATAGATTTTTAAGTCAGGATATGAAATGTTTCTCTGGGCACTTTGAAACATGACAGTGAGATCTTTGTGTTTTATGTATCAGTATCAGAGGCAAAGAGATAAGTTAGAAAGTGAATGCAGTAATCTAAAGTGATAAGAAGGGATTAAAGGAGTTTAGAAGAAGCAATGTGGCAGAAGAATCAGAGACTAACTTTAGAGCCATTTAAAAACTTGAATTTTTATTATTTAGTTATTGAATAAGAGTTTAAAGAGAGGGGACAATGGAATTCCATTTAGGAGTTACCTTAGAGATTTCTCTTCTCACATCTTCGTATCGTGTCCTTAAGCCTCAATATTTATATGTGTTTAAGAGTCTAATGATTTTTGCATTATTTTAGAGTAAATTAATATTCTGGGGTTCAGCAGCAGCTAACACAGAGTGATCACTGTTGTACTTATTAGAAGCATTTATACAGAAGAAAAAAGTTAGAATAATTGCTCACATGTATAAGAAGCTTTCTGCCTAACTTTCAAACTTCAGTACAGGCCTATTCTGATTATTTTCTGTCACATCTTAAAGCCAGCCTGGTATTACCCCTCCAGTTAGTTTCCTGTGCTATGTAGATGTTTCTCCTATAATCCTTTGGTTTGATGTATGAAGACACAGTTATTACTGCAGCGGGCTTTACTCACACCCCTTCCATCATAGTTATAGCTGCAACCTAACAGGAACTTCACTGGAAATGAATGTTAGAAATCATAATGGCATTTTGTTTCATGCAGTTTTATTTAGGGAAATGCTATTCGGGACATAAAACAAGGGGCTGCCCTAGAAAGAAATAAACAACTGAGCCCCATAATGTCATGATTTGCTGTCAAGAATATTGTTTCCTGGGAAGATTCTGATGATGTTTTTTGTTTTATATTTCATCCCATCTTCTTTAATTTTGTTTAAAAATTAATTTACAGCCTTCATTACCAAGTTAAAGATTACTGGGGTGATTAAAGTCTTCTATTTTATGTGTAAACAGAAGGAATCCTTATTATAGCATAAGGAATGATGCCAAAAGGATGACATCCTTTTTTTTCCCTCAATTGAAGTCATTTCAATTCAATGCATATTTACAGGGCATCTTCTATTTGTAAGACATGAATGGTCACTTTATAGATGCAATGAGTGATGAGCCACAGTTCTTCTTAATATTTTACAACTGAGATAAAACTTGTACAAAATATTACTATAATGAGAAAGGAGATGTATCAAGTACCATGAGACACAAACTGTTGTGAACAGGAAATAGCAAGGAAGAGATCACTTCTAGTTGTACAAATGGAAAAGAGGATGTGAATGTCACAGAAGAATAAGTGGTTGGCTCATGGTGTGCATTGTTAGAGAGTGGCTAAAGATGAAGATCAAAACACTGATAGCTGAAATTATGGAATCTGAGTCCTGAAACATTTAGCAAGTGGATGAAAGGAATTCCAGTTAGTAAGAACCAGATATGTAAAATACAAAAATATCACCACCGCATATTTGAGGATTAAAGGATATTGAGGAATGCAATGGATTCAGAGTGTGGAAAAGGGTAGTGGTATTGCATGGTGCTACAGAAGCCAGGACCACTCTTGGCAAGGTACTTTATATCCTCCTAAGGTGTGTGTATTTTATCAGTGAAGGGAGCCATTGAATGCTTTACAGAAGAGAATAGACTGGTGGCATGAGAGGGGAGATTGTCAGAGCAGAAGGTGGTGAAGAGATCAGGTTAGTGATAAATGACTGGTAAGAGATGACGGTAATAGGGGAATCAAAGGTAATATATTTTTGAGCTATTTCAGGAGTAAAATTAATAAGGTTCAGTAATTGCCTGGATATAGAAACCAAGGGTGAAAATGGACTTGAAGAGGATGG
Organism: Panthera onca; assembly: GCF_046562875.1. Lineage (NCBI taxonomy): Eukaryota > Metazoa > Chordata > Mammalia > Carnivora > Felidae > Panthera > Panthera onca. Next base: position 63,857,278 of record NC_138350.1, read on the forward strand.
AGTCTATGGTTAGAAATTAGCAGTTGTTACTACTTAGGAGAGAAAATCCACTCTTAGTGAACTAAAGCCCATTCATTTGATTGGTTGATTCATAAAATAGCTGCTCTCATGCATTTTAATACATTTGCAAGTGCATATTTTAAAGAAATAATTCAAAGATATCTTAAGGCATATTTTCTCTTTATTCTGCCGCAAAATGTGGCATCAATGATGACAGGCTTTTAACATTCCTTCTTCCTTTTGGGGCTTAATAAGGTGTGCTGATGGGTGAAATTTATTTGCCTATCAACTTTGTATCTCCAAAGCATTTCCTCCAGAAAGATAGACCAGAAACTCTTCTGAAAAATAACAAAAATTATTGGCCCTATGGATATTGAGATTCGAGGTCTTTGAGTGCTAAATTGCAAAATCATCACTATAATCAGCTGTTAGTGGCACTCTACAGTCAGTGTATTCATTAGATTGTTCTTGAGCTGCTCTGATTAATCAAAAAAGACATTGATTCCAATTCATCTTGGCTCATATGATTTAGGGTTAGTTGTATATTTTAATTAGTTGGTACTAATGCAAGGTTTTTAAAGTTTCTGTAGCTCATAAAGGAATTCTAATTTCTAATAGCACATTCAGTAGAAATAAAAATCAACCTTTCTATTATATAGCATCTTCACTTACTTTTTGTAAGAGAAGCAAAGCAATTTTCCCTAGTAGATTAGATTTTTCAGATGAATAAATTCCTCTTAATGTGTATCAGGAACAATCTCCTCCAATGCCATGGGATTCCTATTTATTTCACTTATTAAGTAATTGTGATTCATTTAGTCTAAAGGTCCCTGCTCTTCTCTAAAAGATTGGCTTAGTCTCAGGAACCTGATTACTCACAAGGAACCCCTCCCTCTAGATGTTCAAGGTAGCTCCCTTGTTACACCAAAATTACATCTTAATAATGCTTGGTACTTTAGAATTTACAAAGCACTTTGAAATATCTTGTTTCAATGTTACTCTCTTAATATTCTCTCAACCCTATGATACAAAGCAAGTATCTATTACAGGAAAAGCATCTTTCTCAATAAGCTACTGAGGCAAAGAGCAATTTGAAAATTGAGACCCTTATATGAACGATATTGATTCAGAATAGAAAATGCCTTTTGTGTATGACTGTGAGGGAAATCTAAAAATCTATTTGGAAAGTAGGTCACATGAAGAACTAGGGAATGGGTCCTGAGTATCACCATTTGGGTTCAAATTCTGGCTTAGCCACTTACCAGTTGTATATCTTCTCAAGGCCCCCCTTTCCTCAACAGTATAATCATAGAATAACTGGATACATATAGAAAGCACTTAGAACAATGTTTCACACTCAATTTTACAGTCCTCCCAGCCCCAGGGGGACTTTTGTAATAGCAAAATTCATGGGTGTTCACAAAGGAGGCTTTGTTATATTGTCACAGGTCCTTCAAAACTAGTTCCTTGATAGCTCTGTCCTCACCAACTAATCCTTCTCTAAGATTTTCCTTGAAACCCTGCTGACTGGAAAGCTCTCTCCAGATGTGCCCAGTCTTAGCCTTGGGTGTCTATTCTGCTCTGAGAAATCAACTCTCCAAACTTCTCTTCTGTCTTCATCTGTTCATGCTACTAGAGGCTATTTCATCTCCTGGAATTCTTTGATGTTTGCACAGTAGTGGTTTATTCTACATACCTTTGCTTCTATCTATTCTACTTGAAGATGACATACAGAAGTGAAAAACCACTAGATGAGCTAACACATCTTTCTTTTGCTCTTAAAATCTTATCTTCTTAAATGTAGTTTTCTGATTGGCTGCAAGATGCTGCAATGTTTGTTCTTTTTAACTTGAAATATTGAACTGGTCATATGCCTGTAATAATACAAGTAACTGACTAATTAAATGTCCTTGTTCTTATATATTCTTGTAAAGTGGCTTTAGATAAATTTAAATACATATGATATTCTGGATAGTTCTGGAACTTTACGGCATCTTCTGGTGCCTAGAGTTTAAGCAAATGGAGACTTTTCCCCTGTTGGCTGGAGATGGAAGGGGCTGAGTGCGTGGACTTTTTGGAGGAGAGATAGGAACAGTAAAGAGAATGGCAAGGAACATGTGGCATCTGTTCCTCTTCTCAGTCTGAGTGACTTTGAGTTCTTATGGCAAGAAGGATGATAGCAATAGCTATGATCGTAAAAGATTGTAAAGTTCTGCCACAAGCAGCGCTACCGTAGGGACCCAAAAAGTTTTAACACAGACTTTAAGAGAAGACATTCTAACACACATCTCTGCCACTCAAACATATACAGTCACTGACCTGAGTGGAGAGCTGGCACCCTGAATGTTCAAGGACACACCAAAAGAGAAACAGGTACTTATTCCAAAAACTCACCCAAGATAAAAGATATTGGAGAGTGTGAATCTTTTTCTTTCTTGCTGAAGTCATTTGCAACCAGTCTTTCTTTTACCTTTTCTTTGTCATACTAACTTAGATTTACAAAAGAATTGCAAAGATAGTACAGTTTCCCTATACTCTTCACTCAGCTTCCTGTATGTATGTGTGTATGGCTGTCTGTGTGTATGTGTTGGTATTTGTGTTCATGAATTTATGCTGATGTCTCTGATTCTATTCCAGCACTGCAAACTTCATTCTGTTTTTTTTTATCCCTTGCTTATTTGTAACTTCTTTCTCTGACAGAGCCCTGACTCTTATCATCTGTAATTTAATTATTTTTCAACATTAGTGTGTGTGTATATATATTATATATTAACAATATATTAAATGTTATATTGAATAGATTATATTTAAATATAATTTAATTAAACATAATTAAAAATAATTAAATATATTAATATATTATATATTAAAATATCTAAAGCTATAGCTTTAGATATTTTAATCTGTACCCTAGTGAGAAACACATTTGCCAATTAGGATATAATGTGCATATGTTCAGTCATTTCAGTCTCTAGCCAGTTTCTAGCAAAATATCAGCTCCTTTTTGTTTACCCTTTCAGTTAGGTTATGTCATCCATTGATAATAAAGATAGATTTTGTCACGGTGTACGTATCCATCCTGGAATTCCCATAGCATTCTAGGGGCTGCTGTTCTAACAGTAAAGTTCACTCTATGGGGTGTAGATGGTATGTGGGTTTTGATAAATGTATAGTCATATATTCAAATCATATTAACATAGAGACTATTTTTATCACTATAAAAGTTTCCTGTGTAGCCTCTTTGTAGTCAACTTTTCCTAATATTTGGCAACTACTGATTTGTTTGCTATGTCAATAGTTTCCCCTTTTCCGGATTATCACGAGGGTGTATTCATGTAATATGTATAATTTTAAGTCTTTTTCAGTTAGCAAAGTGTGTTTAAAATCCATAATTGTTTGTTGCTAAATAGCATTCTATACTATGGATATGCCACAGTTTATCCATTCACCTTTGAAGAACATCTTGGCAGTTTCTAGTTTGGAGATAAATTAAGTGCTTTAAACATTTACATACAAGTTTTTTCATGAGCACAAGTATTCGATTCCCTTAGGCAAACATCTAGAGGTATCATTACTGAGTCCTATGTAAGTGTATCTTTAACTTGTAAGAAACTGGTAAAAGGTTTTCCAAAGTGGCTACACCATTTCTGTCGACACTAGCAATGAAAAAAGAGTTCCTGTTGCTGTGTATTCTTACTGTTTGGTATTGACAGCTTTTGTCTGTCTATTTTACCAGATACATAGTGGTTTCTCATTGTGGTGGTAATTTGAATTTGCCTAATGACTAAATACTGAGCATCTTTTTATGTTTCTTTTACATTCATATATATTTCTTAAAGTATCTGCTCAGATCTCTCTCCCTTTTTATCGTTTTGTTATTAAAATTTGATTATTCCTCATATATTCTAGAGACAAATCCTTAATATTCTTGTCAGTGTGTGGCTTGTCTTTTTATTCTCTTAACAGTGTGTTTTGTAGATCAGAACCTTTTAATTTTGAAAAAGCTCAATCTATAATTATTATTTACTTTATCAATTATGTTTTTGATGTCATATTTAAAAATGTATTGCCAACCTCAAAGTCCTACAGATTTGTCCTATATTTTCTTCTAGAAGTTTTATGGTTTTAAATTAAGGAAATCTCATGCATTTTGGTGGGAATGCAAACTGGTGGAGCCACTGTGGAAGACAGTATGAAGTTTCCAAAAAAAAAAAAAAAAAAGAACTACCCTAGAATCCAGAATTACAGTACTATTTACAAAGAATAAAAAACAAACAGTAATTCAAAGGGATCCATGTATCCCTTTGTTTATAGCAGCATTATTTACAATAACCAAATTATGGAAGCATCTCAGTGTCCACTGATAGATGAATGGATAAAGAAGATATAGTGTGTATTATATATATATATATATATATATATATATATATATATATGTAGTATATGCATCTTTATATAAAGATGTCATATATATATGTATATATGTATACATATATATATAAAGAAGATGTCATACATATGTGTATATATATATACACACATATATATAAAGAAGATGTCATATATATGTATAATGGAGTATTATTCAGCCATAAAAAAGAATGAAATTTCCCATTGGCAACAACATCATGGATAGAGCTAGAGAGAATAATGCTAAGTGATATAGGTCAGTTAGAAAAAGACAAATATCATATGATTTCACTCATGTAGAATTGAAGAAATAAAATGAATGAACAAAGGGAAAAAAAAGAGACAAACCCAGAAGCAAACTCTTAATTATAGAGAACAAACTGATGGTTATCAGAGGAGAAGTGGCAAAGGGTTGAGTGAAATAGATGATGGGGTTTAAAGAGTACACTTAATATGATGAGCACTAAGTAATGTACATAATTGTTGAATCACTATATTTTACACCTGAAACTAATATAACATTGTATGCTAACTATACTGGAATTAAGATTAAAAACTTAAATTTTACAGTTAGATCTATTAATTTCAGTTATGTTTTATGAAGATGTTCTGTTTGTTTTTACATAAAGCTATCCAATTGTTTTAGCACCATTTATTGAAAGATATTGCTACATTGAATTGCCTTTTCTTTATCAAACTTTAATTACATTTATATGGGTCTTTCTGCACTCTCTATTGTTTTCTATTTCTATCCTTTCAGCAATCCCATGTCATCTTGATTATTGTAAATTTATAGCAATTCTTGAAATTGGCACTGTGCCTTCTTGAACATTTTACTTCTTCAGAACTGTTTTTGGCTATAATAGTTCTATTTCTCCATATAAATTTTAGAATTAGCTTATTGATATCTACAAAATTAATGCTGACATTCTGATTAGGATTGCCTTGAATCCATAAAAAAAAACCTGGGAAATTAATAATACTGAATTTTCCAAAGCACAAACGGGGTATATCTTTCCATTTATTTTTATCTGCTTTGTTTTCTCACTGTTTTACATTTTTCAATATTGAGAACTTGAACATATCTTGTTATATTTATACTTAGTCATTTCAGGCATCGTGTTATAAGTGGTTCAGTTTAATTTCAGTTTCCAATCATTTAAATTAATACATAAAAACAATATTGATTTTTGTGTATTTACTTTGTATCCCACAACCTTCAAAGTTTCTATAAACTTCAAAATAAAATAGCCAGTTAATCAGCAGAATGAGTTTATTTGGAAATAGCAGATGAATAGCAATTGGAGAGATGCAAACTACAGTGAACCACAGGCAAGCCTGGACAACAAAGGAGAGGGGCTTGATTTAGAGTGGAAAGGAGGGAACTGGGGGATACTTGCAAAGGAAAGTCAATTGGAGGAGAGCAAGAGTTCAGGGTTGTGGCAACTTCTCATTGGCTGAATTGCAGTGGTTCTCATTGTCTGGGTTGTTACTGGGCAAAGAATAAAAAACAAAAAACAAAGAAAAAGACCTTCCTCTTGCTGGGGTGAAAACAAAACAAAAATTAAGCTTATTCCTGTTGGGAAATACAGGGTACACTTCTTGCTACCAGGGTCTGCAAATGACAGTGAGTGGTAATATGTGACAGCTCCTTCTTCAGAGCTTCTTGACTCCATTTTAAATGAGGTGTGTTTTATTCACTTTCACATTTCCCCCTTTTGTTCAAGGTTTTTACCCCAAAGCACCACTGATCAAAAGTCAAGTTTTCTACATTTAGTGGTTTCATCCCTTGATGTTAAGAAGGACTTTTCCTGGTTGTCATGTCCCAGGTGAGAGGGGAAAATGCACAGACTGGAAACCATGGAGGCCACATTTGGTTATGGAAATGTAGGAGGGAGAACTGTCAGGCATTTCCCACCTACAGTCTGTATCTTAACAGAGTTGTAAGCATTGGAGGTTTTGAAGCACTGAGCTAGCATCTCCCTATTGGGCACATCACTTATGCAGAGATTTGGCAGGAAATAGCTACAACACTTAAAAATAATTATGCAAAGCAGAATAAAAAGCAATATAAGAAATACAGTTTGTACAATGGTTCTAAACCAGAGCCCATACCTGAAGGTAACTAGCTAAAGAAATCAAAGGACACGGATTGTTAGATGAAATTTGTTATAGCCAATATGCTTATTCCCTAATCTTATGTAACTGGGTTTCTACTTCCCTAGAGGAATTCATCCATGTTCAAGAGGTGGTATTGGCTATTGCACAAATTTTTGCTTGCTCAACAAGTAGGTAACCAAAGGCTATGAAATTGTCCAAAACTACTGTAGTCAATGAGTCAAGTGATTATTGTAGGTTGTAATGCCTTGACTGTGGTATCAGCTAGCTTTCCTAATGTTGGGAGAATTCCTGATCATACATATATTGGCACTTAAAACAACCCAAGGGAGAAAGCCTCTTTGTGGAGGCAAACCCAAAATCATGTATTCCTCTACAAGCGGTCATGGAAGTTTAATGGTGTAGACCAATGGGTGGCTTCTAATTTGTTATGGATGTTAACAGGGACAGTAAATGTCCCAATAAACATTAACCTCCAATTCACCAGGCATTTTCATATTCATATGCCCATGGGAGATTCTGCATACTGAAGACAAAAATTAAACCAGATGGAGAGCAGAGGACTCCAGCTAAGTTCTGGTTATTGATTGATTAGCTGTAATTTCCCAAATGACCCTTTCAAGCCAGGGCTCAACCATTCTGTGAGAGACCATCTTATTCTAAAGGGATCTTGTCTAAAGGTCTTATAGACAGGAGTTAGCCCATTTGTATTTTCCTTGAGTGCAGGGAGACAGATCACATTTAGAGAAGAATCATAAGGGAGCAAAAATTGTATGATTAGCACAGTTGGAAATGTTTAGCTGAGTTGGTATGGTTATGATTTGGTAAAGGTTAAAACAAGGTAGAAGGACATCTTACCATAATATGCTAACAGAGTAGGTAACATTCATCAACTTACAGGCATGATCAACAGTACCATTTAGGATTAAGGAGAATTGGTTACAGGTAAAAACAAGAGGTATTCAACACTGTGAACAGATCAGAGTTTCTGGTGACAGACCCAGCAGTTATAAAGGTTTCCCCTGTTTGAAATAAATTGCAAAATTTTGTTAAGAACATTGTCTTTCCAAGAAAAAGAGGGAGAAAATAAGGTAAGAAACAACAGCAAGAAAAAGGCATATAGGCCTGATCCAGTCATCCTAGGAAAGCTGTCTCCTCCAGCTGTTGTCTGCTTCAACTCCTGGAAATCTTTACTTTCAGGTCACCAGTTAGGATGCAGGTCCAGTCAGGGTCTAGTGCTTTCTTTAGATGTAACACATGAAATCGGAGTATAGTCTGTAGATTTTGGAAACACAAGCATTGGCTACCTGATAGGGCCTTTCCAGTGAGGTTGAAGAAAATCATTTTAAGAGGTCTTTTCCAATAGTTGGTATCTCTGGTTTGCAAGGAGTGAGGCTTAAGGTCTTCATCTCTCAGGAGCAGACTGTGGAAAGATTGCTCTACTAAAGCATGGTGATTTTTAATAGACATTATTAGATCTTTGTAATTTGAAGTATATCTCCCTTTACCAGCTGTGAATCAAAAGAAGCTGGAGCTAGATGCATCAGACCCAGTAATTCCTTCAAAGGCTGAGATTTTATGGGTCTCAAATTTAGAAGAGATAAATTTGAAGAGATTTAGAAGAGGTAATGGCAGTGGTTTGGGCAAAAATTCTACAAATTTTGACAATTGAATTTTTTTTCTTTTTAAATTTATTTATCTAAATTAAAGTTAGTTAACATACAGTGTAGTATTGGTTTCAGGGGGAGAACTTAGTAATTCATCACTTACATATAACATCCAGTACCCGTTCCAAGTGCCCTCCTTAATGTCTATCATCCATTTAGCCCATCCCAGCAACCCTCAGTTTGCTCCCTGTCTTTAAGACTCTCTTATGGTTTGCCTCACCCTGTTTTTGTCTTATTTTTCCTTCCTTTTCCCTATTTTCATCGGTTTTGTTTCTTAAATTCCACATGAATGAAATCATATGATATTTGTCTTTCTTTGACTGACTTATTTCGCTTAGCATAATACACTCTTTCCATCCACGTTGTTGCAAATGGCAAGATTTCATTCTTTCTGATCTCTGAGTAATATTCCATTGTATGTATATACCACATCTTCTTTATATATTCATCAGCCAATGGACATTTGGGCTCTTTTCATATTTTGGCTATTGTTGATAGTGCTACTATAAACATTGGGGTGCATGCGCCCCTTTGAATCAGCATTTTTGTATCCTTTGGATACAACGGATGAATATCTAGTAGTGCAATTGCTGGATCATAGAGTAGCTCTATTTTTAATTATTTGAGGACACTCCATCCTGTTTTCCAGAGTGACTGCCCCAGTTTGCATTCCCACCAATTGAATCTTAATGATATTATTAGTGAATTTGACCACCCCTTAGAATTGAGGGTAGGTACTAAGCATAATGAAAGTGTTGTAGAACCAACAGCACAAATATGTCAAAGCACATGACTAGTGAAGTGAATTTCCCAGTCACTATGAAATTTAAAGGGGTTTCCCCAGGTAGGGATAGTTTTTTCTAATAGAATTTTTGCTACAGAAGAGACAGCAACTTGCCTACAAGAGAAAGATCCAGTACAATGAGAAAACATGTAACCCATCACCAAAACATGTTTATATCCATGAGATGGGGGCTGCTGTATGGAATCCATTTCTCAAACCTCAAATGTTCCATTGGGCAATTTAAAGTAATTTGGAATAGTACAGACAAGTTTTACTGAATTTTATTTTGGGCAGATGGAGCAAGCAAAGTAGACACTTTTTGTGGTCCTATTGATATTTAACCACCAGTATTGATTCATAAAGCTTATTTTGTGAATAGGCCAATGATTCAATGCATATATGGGAATCATTAATGGGAATTTCAAAATCTGGCAGGACTGGATTGTTATTTGGCCCAAACCAGAGTTCTCTCTTTTGATCATACTGACAATTATTATATTTTTAATGTTTTTCCTTTTCTGTGGCCAATTGTTGGGCATTTCTAGTCAGTATTTCTAGATTATCATTTGGAGGAAAATCCCAATGGACTATGACAGAAATTTGGTCTTGGTTTCTTTCAAAGCATCATTCTTGGCAAAAATATCAGTAAGTTTGGTTACCTTCAGTCTTTAGGGAGTCAAGCTTGGAATTTCCAGGAACCTTAAAAATAGCCAAAGTGGCTGGTAGTAGTATGACATCTAATAAATTTTGCAGGTAAGAGCCATTTTTAGTCACCCTCCCCCCCAGTGGAAGTAAAGAAACCTTGATATTTACATAGTATTCTAAAGTCATGAGCTACTTCAAAGTCTTAGTATAAATGTTTGTGATTTTGTCCTTAGCTAGAGTACAAGCTGAGTGAGTGCATATAACAGTATGTTGGACTGAGTCAGCCAAAGACAAAGGTACAACCTCAACAATGTCATGAGGAGTTACAATAGCATAGAATACCTGGCATGATAGTTACCACTTTCACCCCTTAAATAAGAACCATTAGTAAGCCATGTGAAGTCAGTATTATCCAAGTGAGTTTCCTGTAAGTCATCATGGGGAGTTAGCCAAAAGGTGAACTGTCAAAGTCAACAGGCATAAGGGGTGTCATCCATAAAGGAGGGAAGAAGTATGGCATGGTTAAGATTATCACAGTGAGAAAGAGTTATATGAGAGACAGTTACCAGAAGCATTTAATAGGAGATGTGGTGGCTGTCTAAAAGATGTTGAGTATGATAAGAATTCAGTAGAGCTTCTGTATGGGGAACAAAGATTGTTCAAGGAGATCCAATGATTACTCTCTTGGTGGCCTTAACCAAAAGGACAGTGGAAAGAATGGTTCTGAGGCAAGGGAAGTATCTTTGTGCCGCAGGGTCTAGCTTTTGGCTATAATACCCTATGGAGGTGATGATAGTCCCCATGTTTTTTGATGAGTACTCCAAGGGCATATCCTTTCTCATATACAAAATGGAAAATGAGAAGTTGATTATTGGAATTTCCAAGGGCAGGGAGATTTCTTAAGTTTTCATTTAAGGCCTTAAAGGCTAGGTCATCCTGATCTTCCCAAATATAAAGTTAGTTTTTTAAGTAAAACATATAGGTGTTGGGCCATAAGAGAAGTTTGGAATCTAATTTCAGCAGTATCTGCTGGTCTGAAAAAACCTTATAACTGACATTTAGTTTTGGGTTTGGGGAAGTTTAGAATGTCATTAAGTCTATCTGGGTCTAAACATAGCTCTAGAGATTTTTTAGGATTATCCCAATCGGCAGCCTTCATTCATTCAGTGCTGGGCCTAATCTTCACTGAAATATATGAACTAGCTGATATGTCAGAGAAACCAGGCTAAGTTTGAATGACTATATTAAATTCCTCAGCAAATCTGTAGGGAATCTTTGATTATTTGGGAAAATATTTACCTATAGTTCCTGGTTCAGCTTTCGTCCAGGACATATAAGAAATTAGGGGATTAACATTAGGATCCTCAAAGGGTCTGACTTTAAAGAGGCAAGTTTTAAGAGGTTCAAGGTAAGAGAGAGTAGGGAGAAATTCAGAGAAAATGGGGGATTTAATGAGGGTTAGAATGAGGAAGCAGAGGTTATAGAGGAAGTGGATCAACACAGAAGGCAAAGGGGAAGATGGTGCCAGTGGTGAAACCCTGGCATAAGATGGCTGCCACACACCTGGAGACAATGGAGACAAAACAGAAACAAAAGACAAGCAAGATGGAACTGAGACATAGAGGATAAAGGAGAGGAGAAAGGGGCCTCAGAAGCTTTCTTATTTTTTTCAATTGTTTAGTTTAGAAATGGCATTTTGTAAAGAGACAACTTTAGAATTAAGCAAAGTTTGGAGCTGCAGCTTTCTAATTTAGTTCTGAGAAAGACAAGTGAGGTCAAAAGTTCCCCATAATGACAATTGGAGTTCTAAATTATTTTTTGGTTAGGATGGTTAATTTAGTTAAAAAATGTCATGAGGAGGGAACATAGTTTTTAAAAAACAAAACTAGCCAGAATTCTGGAAGAAGGGTACTCCTGATAGAATTTAGAGGATTTGGAGCTATAATCTTAGTTTAAAGCTCAGAAAATCAAATGACTACTTGTCAAAGGATGATGCCTTCATGAAAAATAAAAACAGACCCAAGATAAAGTTAGAGAGTTCAACCAAAGGAAGTGAGGTTGAATCTGAGAGGAGACTTACCAAACTGAAAGGAAGAAGACAATTCACAAAAGCAGAGAACACAAAGGGCTCAAGTGGGTAACTCACAGGATTCCAGAGGCGGCTAGGTTCTCAGGGATTTGTTTCCCTTGAATCCCATTTCTGACACCATGTAATATCAAGCTTAAAAATAGCCAGTTAGCTCACCAGCAAAATGATTTTATTTAGGAACAATAGAAAGATCCCAATTCAGGACATGCAAACAATAGTGAACCATAGGCACATCTAGAGTACAAAAGAGAGGACGGGACTTGATTCTGTAGAGGAAGGGAGGAAGTTGAAAAGGGCTTTTTGGAGTTAAAGTCCATTGAAAGAGAGAGACAGTTCTGGGTTGTGGCAATTATCATTGGGTGGGTTGTGGCAGTTCTCATTGCTGAGGTTGTTGCTGGGCAAGGAGATAATCTTCCCTCATGCTGCTGGAGTTAAAGAAAAAATTCTTCCTGTTGGGAAGTGCAAGGTATACTTCTTCCTAGCTTCTGCAAATGGAGGTGCATGGTAGTGTACAAGAGCTCTTCCTTCAGGGCTTTCTGACTCCATCTTAAATGCGGTTTTCTTTATTCATTTTCAGATTTCTTATTAATCTGTACATATAATTTTATTTCTTCATTTGTAATACATATGCCTTTGATTTTTGTTGTATTACATTGGCTAAGATTTCTCGTGCGATTCTCAATAGGAGTAGTGAGGGTAAAATGCCTTGTCTTTTACCCAGACTTAGTGGAAATATGTTCAATCCTCCCTTTTGAAGTTAGCTGTAAGTTTTTGATGGATGACCTTTTACCACTTCAGAATTTTTCAATTTCTAGTATTCTGAGAGTTTTTATGATGACTAGAGTTTTGAATTTTGTCAAGTTTTCTTCTGCATCTATTGAGATAATCATGTAGTCTTGTTTAGTTTATTGATATGATGAATTAATTTTTAAATGTCAATTAAACCTTACATTCTCAGGTAAAATCCCACTGAGTTATATAATTTTACTTTTAAGTATTGAATAATTTATACAATATATTAATATAGGTTGAATATATTGGAGTCTGTGATCTTAGGAATATTTTTGGAAGAGTTTTTGTAGAATTAGCATTGCTTCATCTTTAAATATCTAGTTGAATTCACAATAAAGCCATCTGACCCTTGAGTGTTAAACTCTCCTCCTCCTCCTCTTCTTCTCTCTCTCTAAATTGAAGAATAGCTGATATACGATGTTACCCTAGTTCAGGTGTACAATACAGTGATTCAAGAAGTTCATAGGTTATGCTATGCTCACCATGAGTGTAGCTACCATCTGTCACCATATGACATTATTATGATACCATTAACTATATTTCCTATGCTGTGCCCTTTATCCCCATGACTTATGCATTCCATAACTGGAAGCCAGTATCTCCCACTCCCCTGAACGCATTCTGCCCATGCCCTAACCCCCTCCCCTCTGACAACCACCAGTGCATCCTCTGTATTTACGGTTCTGTTTCCGCAATTTTTTTGTTTTTACTTTTTTAGATTCCACATAAGTAAAATCATATGGTATTTGTCTTTCTCTGATTTATTTCATGTAGTATAATATCCTCTAGATCCATCCATGTTGTTATTAAGTGGCAAGATCTCATTCTTATTATGTCTGAATAATATTCTATTGCATATATATGTGTGTATACACACACACACACACACACACACACACACTGTCTTTATCCGTTTTTCTATCAATGGACATATGGATTACTTCCATTATCTTGGCTATTATAAATAATTTTACAATAAACAAAGGGGAGCATATATCTTCTCAGCTTAGTGTTTTCATTTTCTTTGGGTAAATACCCAATATGGAATTACTGGATAATGTGCTATTTCAATTTTTAATTTTTTAAATGTTTTATTTATATTACAGTTAGCTAATATGCAGTGTAATTCTGGTTTCAGATGTACCCCCATACTATTTTCCACAGTGGCTGCACAATTTATGTTCCCACCTACAGCGCATGAAGTTTCCTTTTTCTCCATATCCATGCCAACATTTGTTACTCCTTGTCTTTTTGATTCTAGATATTTAACTGGTGTAAAGTGAAATCTTACTGTGGTTTTGACTTGCATGTCCTTGATGATTGGTGATTTTGAATATACTTTCATGTGCGTATTGGTCATCTATCTGTATGTCATCTTCAGAAAAAATGTCTATACAGGTCCTCTGCCCATTTTTTCTTTAGATTATTTGTGGTTTTTTGGTGTTGAGTTGTATAAATCCTTTATATATTTTGCATATTAACCCCTTATTGGATATATCATTTGAAAATATCTTCTCCCATTCAGTAAGTTGCCTTTTCATTTTGTTGTTGGTTTCCTTTACTGTGCAAAAGCTTTTTGTTTTGTTGTAGTCCCAATAATTAATTTTTGCTTTTTCCCCCCTTGCCTGAGGAGATATATCTAAAAAATATTGCTAAGTCTGAAGTAAAAAAAATACTGCCTATGTTTTATTTTATGAGTTTATGATTTTAGGTCTCACTTTTAGGTCTTCAATCCATTTTGAGTTTATTTTGTGTGCAATGTAAGAAAGTGGTTCAATTTCATTCTTTTGCATGAAGCTGTCAGTTTTCTCAGCACCATTTCTTGAAAATACGACCTTTTCCCCATTGTATATTCTTGCCTCCTTTGTCATAGATTAATTGACCACATACTCGTGGGTTTATTTCTGGGCTCCCCTATTCTATTGATCTATGTGTCTATTTTTGTGTCAGTACTATACTGTGTAGTATAATTTGAAACCTGGACTTGTGATACCTCTAGTTTTATTCTTTCTAAAGATTGCTTTGGTTATTCAGGGTCTATTTTGGTTCCATACAAATTTTAAGATTTCTTCCAGTTCTTTGAAAGGTGATGTTGACATTTTGATAGGAATTGCATTGAATCTATAGATTGCTTTGGGTAGTATTGAAGATTTAAAACATACATATTAATTCATCCAATCCATAAACATAGAATATCTTTCCATTTGTGTTGTCTTGAATTTCTTTAATCAATATTTCATAGTTTTTGGCATGTACGTCTTTAATCTCCTTGGTTAAGTTTATTCCTAGGTATTTTATTCTTTTTGGTGCAATGGTAAATGGAATTATTTTTCTTTTAAAAATTTTTTAAGTTTATTTATTTTGAGAGACAGAGAGCAGGGGAGGGGCACAGAGAGAGAGACTGAGAGAGAATCTTAAGTAGGTTCCATGCTGTCAGCACAGAGCCCAATGTGGGGCTCAAACCCACAAATCATGAGATCATGACCTGAGCCAAAACCAAGAGTCAGATGCTTAACCAACTGAGCCACCCAGGCATCCCATAAATGGTATTGTTTTTCTTAATTTCTCTTTCTGCTACTTTGTTGTTAATGTATGGAAACACAAACTCTGTGTGTATTAATTTTATGAACTCCAACTTTAGTGAATTAATTTTAATATTTTTTGTGGAGTCTGGAGGGTTTTATATATACAGTATGTTATCTAGAAATAATGACAGTTTTTTCCCCCCATACCAACATTGATGAATTTTATTTCTTTTTCTTGTCTAATTGCTGTGGCTAGATACTGGAAGTTCTAGATGAATGCAAGTGGTGAGAGTCAACATTCTTATCTTGTTCCTGATTTTAGGGAAAAAGCTCTCAACTTTTCACCATTGAGTATGATTCTAGCTGTGAGTTTTTCACATCTGGCTTTTATTATGTTGAAGTATATTTCTTCTAAACCTACTGCGTTGGGAGTTTTTATCATGAAAAAAATTTGAATTTTGTCAGATGCTTTTTCTGCATCTATTGAGATGACCCTATAATTTTTATCCTTACATCTGTTAATATTATGTATCACACTGATTTTCAAATATTAAACCATCCTTACATCCCCAGAATAAATCCCACTTGCTCATGGTGAATGATCCTCTTAACCTATTGTTGGATTCAGTTTATTAATATTTTGTTGAGGATTTGTATGTCTATGTTCCTCAGAGATCAGATTTTTGAGGTTATATATTTCATCTTGAGTAAGCATTGCTTATTTGTAAAATATTTTCATAGTAGGGCAGTTTGTAATAGTCCAAAACTAAGGTAACTCAAATATCACTAGTAAAATGGATATATAAATTGTGACATAATCATATGAAGGAATACTATTTGATAGAACAAATATACTATTGCCATAGGAACTACATGTCTAAATATCCCAAACATAACATTGAACAAAAGATAAACACAAAATAGTATATCTATACTCTTTTATTTATATTGTTTTAAACTGTCAACACTAATTTATACTGTTAAATATCAGGATATTATTTTTCTGGGGAAGGGAAGTGACTGTGAAAGGGCATGAAGAATGCTTCTGGTGTTTGGTAATACTTCTTGATCTGTTTTCTGATTTTATAAATGTGCTTAATTTTTGAAAATAATTGAATTGTACACTTACACTTTGAGAAATTACCTCTATATACTTTAGTTTTTAATAATTGTGAAGTATGGTTTTAAAAAAGGTTGTTTCCATGTGTGTATCAGATGACCTTCAGGCATCCCAAAAAGTTGCAAATAAAAGTTGAGAGTATGATAAGAAATAACTTGAAAAATTGAGAGTACGATTAAGTAAAAATGAACTCATTGTACACACACTGTGTACACATTGTACACACACTGAATGGGATGGCCAGTATAATCATTTATATAGAATTTTTAAAAAATTAACTTTTTATCATTTAATCAATTTGTTTTTATTATTTATATCTCTCTCCCTCTGTGTGTGTGGGATTTTTTCCCACCCCTATAAAATGTCCAGAAATTTGGAGTTATACCATTGTAGCCTTTCCTGATCTAACAATCAAAAAATTCTATCCAACTATGTTTTTAATGTTTATTTATTTTGAGAGAAAGTGAAAGCATACATGCCTAAGTGAGGAAGGAGCAGAGAGCGGGGGTGAGAGAGAATCCCAAGTAGGCTCCACACTGTCAGTGCAGACCCCAGTGCAGGGCTCTATCTCAGGAACCTTGAGATTGTTACCTGAGCTGAAATCAGGAGTCAGACATTTAACTGATTGAGCCACCCAGGTGTCCTATCCAACTATTTTAACTAGTAATGAAACAACTTTGGAATACTCATGTTTTTCCAGAACCTAGGAAAGTAATACTAATCACCGCTTCTTTCCTAACTAGCTATATTTTCTGTTCAGAAATTTAGGTCAAGGTTATGCCAAGAGTTTTACTTATTCCCTTTCCTCCTTGTCCTAACAGTTTGTATTTTACAGAATCTAGTAACTTGTTCTGCCCACATTTTTAATATACAGACATTTTGGCCCCTATATCAGTTTCCTCATACCAATTTTAATCTCTATCATTAATTAGGGACCTTGGATCATATTTTTATAATTGCAATTGCAAATTATTTTTGTCTAAGATTTAATTCATTTGTTCTGGAAACCAAATTTACCTGGAGTTACTAAACAACTGCTTACTCTCTCCTTGATTCTTAAGTCAGTAGTTATCATATTTATTTTACCTTATCTAATTAAAGGATCCTCTTCCTGGAGTTGAGAGTACAGAAGAAGATAAAGTTGAAAGATGATACTTATTCTAGTATTTATTAACATGGTACCATCTATTGCTAAATAGTAAACTTTCACCTTTATGTGTTCTTTAATTTATTCTAGTTAGAAATTTGAGTGGTTTTAAAAAAATTACCCTTATTATTTTCAGAAGCCCAAATTCATTTTAGTTTTTTTGTCTTTATGACAATTTACTACCATTTTATGTCATTCTTTTCTGTGTATTTTGTATATGTTGCTTTTATTTCTAAGATACCTCTAGGTGATCATAAAATTGTATGTGAGAGGCAATAGTGTTTATAAAAAGAAAATAGCTTTTTCAAGAGCAAGAGGTATAGTTATGATACTTGGCTTTGCTACCCAATGACCTTGATTTAATCCCTTAATTTTAGAATCAACTACTTCATTTATTAGTAAGTTATACACACACACACACACGTATATATATGTATATATGTATTTCAACATCATTTAATGAACTCTACATGTAAAGCATCATATACTATATATACTAATACAACATGTAGTATGCATAATATATAATATGTACATACTTTATAAGAATAGTGTATGTATTTTTTAAAAAAATTTTTTGGCCTATTTTTGCGAGAGAAACAGAAACAGAGCATGAGCTGGGGAGGGGCAGAGAGAGAGGGAGACACAGAATCTGAAGCAAGCAAGCTCCAGGCTCTGACCTGTCAGCACAGAGCCTGACACTGGGCTCGAACCCACGAACTGGGACATCATGACCTGAGCCAAAGTCAGATACTTAACTGACTGGGCCACCAAGATGCCCCTTATTTATTTAATAATACACTATTAAATTGAAATTATCTTCTCAGTTTTTCCCCTTTCATGCCCTTATATTGGTAGCCATTTTCTTTCTCTTTCAGACACCATGATCTATGTGTCTGTTTTCATTCCAGTACCAAACTGTCTTGATGACTCCAGCTTTATAATAACAGCTTGAAGTCCAGAATTGTGATGCTTCTAGCCTTCGTTTTCTTCTTCAATATTACTTTGGCAATTAGGGGTCTTTTCTGGCTCCATACAAATTTTAGAATCATTTGTTCTAGCTCTGTGAAGAATGCTGGTGGTATTTGATAGGGACAGCATTGAATGTGTAGATTGTTTTGGGGAGCATCAATATTTTAACAATATTTACCCTTCCAATCCATGAGTATGGAATGTTATTCCATCTCTTTGTGTACTCTTCAGTTTCCTTCAATGAGTTCTATAGTTTTCAGTGTACGGATCTTTTACCTATTTGGTTAGGCTTATTCCTAGGTATTTTATGATTTTTGGTACAATTATAAATGGGATCAATTTCTTTCTCTTTGTGCTGCTTTGGTGTATATAAAGTGTGTATATACACTTGTATATATACACTTTGGTGTATATAAAGTGGTGTATATAAAGATGATTTATATACAACAGATTTCTGTATGTTGATTTTATATCCTGTGATTTTGCTGAATTGATGTATCACTTCTAGCAATTTTTTTTCTTGGAGTCTTTCAGGTTTTCCACTTATAGTATCATGTCATCTGCAAAGAGTGAAAGTTTGACTTCTCCCTTAATTTGTGTGCCTTTTGTTTCTTTTTGTTGTCTGATTGCTGAGGCTAGGACTTGCAGTACTATGTTGAACAGTGGTGAAAGTGGACACCCCTATTGTGTTCCTGACATTAGGGGGAAAACTCAGTTTTTTCCCATCAAAGATGTTATTAGCTGTGGGTCTTTCATATATTGCCTTGATGATGTTGAGATATGTTCCTTCTACCTTACTTTATTAAAAGTTTTTATCAAGAGTGGAAGCTGTATTTTGTTAAATGCTTTTTCTGCATCTATTGAGAGGACTGTGCGGTTCTTATCCTTTCTTTCATTAATGCGGTGTATCACGTTGATTTGGGGATATTGAACCACCCCTGCAGCCTAAGAATAAAGCCCACTTGATCGTGGTGAATAATTCTTTTAATGTATTGTTAGATTTACTAGTCTCTTGTTGAGAATCATTGCATCCATGCTCATCAGGGAAACTAGTGTGTAAGTCTCCTTTTTAGTGGGGTCTTTGGTTCTGGTTTTGGAATCAAGGTAATGCTGGCCTCAGAAATAATTTGGAAGTTTTCCTTCCATTTCTATTTTTTGGAACAGTTTGAAAAGAATAGATGTTAACTCTTATTTAAATGTTTGGTAGAAATCCCCTGTGAAGCCATCTGGCCCTGGACTCTTGTTGTTGAGAGATTTTTGATTTCTGACTCAATTTCTTTACTGGTTATGGTCTGCTGAAATTTCCTCTTTCTTCCTGTTTCAGTTTTGGTAGTTTATATAGTTCTAGGAATTTATCCATTTCTTTCAGAATACTGAATTTGTTAGTATATAATTTCTCAAAACACTCTCTTATTACTGTTTGCATTTCTGCAGTGTTGGTTGTGATCTCTCTTCTTTCATTCTGATTTTATTTGAATCCTTTCCTTTTTCTTTTTGAGTTAATCTAGCTAGAGGTTTATAAATTTTTAAATTCTTTCAAACAACCTTCTCCTAGTTTATCTGTTCTCTTTTTTTGTTTCTATATATTTTTTTAATTTTTTCTGTAATCTTTAGTATTTCCCTTCTTCTGCTGACTTTACACTTTATTTGCTGTTCCCTTTCTAACTCCTTTAGGTATAAGATTATGTTGCTTATTTGAGACATTTATTCCTTCTTTTGGAGGGCCAAAATTGCTATATACTTCCTTCTTATTATAGCTTTTCACATCCCAAGCGTTTTGGACTGTCCTGTTTTCATTGGTTTCCATGTACTCTTTTATTTCCTTTTTAATCTCTTGGTTAACCCATTCATTCTTTAGTAGGATGTTCTATAACCTCCAAGTATTTGTGGCCTTTCCAATTTTTTCTTGTGGTTTATTTCAAGTTTATAGTGTTGTGGTCTGAAATTATGCACGATATGATCACCTTCTTTTTGTACTTATTGAAGTCTGTTTTGTTACCCAATGTGAGATCTATTCTGGAGAATATTCCATGTGCACTTGAGAAGAATGTGTATTCTGCTGCTTTAGGATGAAATGTTCTGAATATATCTGTTAAGTGCAAAGTCTTTGTTTCCTTATTGATTTTCTGCTTAGATGATATGTCCATTGCTGTCACTCCGGTGTTAAAGTGTCCTACTATTATTGTATTATCAATGAGCATCTTTATGTTTGTTATTAATTGATTTATATATTCTTTCAAGTTGGGGGCATAAATATTTACAATTGTTAGATGTTCTTGATGGATAGACCCCTTAATTATGATATAATACTCTATCTCTTTTTACAGTCTTTGGTTTAAAATAGGTTGTCTGATATAAACATGGTTACTCCAGCTTTCTCTTGATGTCCATTAGCATGATAGATACTTCTCCATCCCTTCACTTTTAATTTGCAACTGTCTTTATGTTTAAAATTAGTCTCTTGTAGACAGCATATAGATATATATATTTTTTATCCATTCTGATACCCTATGTCTTTTGATTGGAGAATTTAGTCCATTTATATTCAGAATGATGATTGAAAGATATGAATTTAGTGCCATTGTATTGCCTGTAGAGGTGGTGTATCTGGTGATGTTCTCTGGTCCTGTGTAGTCTTTGTTGCTTTTGGTCTTTTTTGTTTTATTTTTTATGTATTCAAACAGTCCCCCTTAAAATTTCTTGCAGGACTGGTTTAGTGGTCACAAACTCCTTTAGTTTTTGTTTGTCTTGGAAACTCTTTATCTCTCTTCTATTCTGAATGACAGCCTTGCTGGATAAAGAATTCTTGGCTTTATATTTTTCTCATTCAGCACACTGAATATATCCTGCCACTCCTTTCTGGCCTGCCAAATTTCTGTGGACACATTTAGTGAAAACCTGATCTTTCTTCTCTTGTAGGTGAAGGAATTTTTTTCCTTTTGCTTCTTTTATGATTCTTTCCTTATCATGTTCTTTGTGAATTTGACTGTGATATGCCTTGGTGATGGTCGAATTTTGTTGAATATAATGGGAATTCTCTGTGCTTCCTGGATTTTAATGTCTGTGTCCTTCCCCAGAGTAGGGAATTTTTCAGCTGTAATTTCCTCACATAAGCCTTCTTTCCCTTTTTCTCTCTCTTCATCTTCTGGGACTCCCGTGATATAAATGTTATTCTTCTTTAATAAGTCACTGAGTTATCTAAATTTTATCTTATCTTTTGCCTTTGTTTCCCTCTTCAACTTTATTATTTTTGATATTTTTTCTTCCATATCACTGATTTGCTGCTCTGCTTCATCCATCCTTGCCATCATGGCATCCATTCAAGATTGCATCTGGGTTATATTATTTTCAATTTCACCCTGACTAGATTTTATCTCTGCAGAAAGGGATTCTCTGGTGTCTTCTATTTTTTTTCAACCCCAGCTAGTATTATTATAATCATGGTTTTAAATTCTACTTAAGACATCTTATATCTGTTTTGATTAAGTCCCTGACCATCATTTCTCCCTGTGATTGCTTTTTGGGTGAATTCCTCCTTCTTGTCATTTTGGAGAAAGGAAAAAAGATAAAATAAAATTAAAAGTTAAAATTAAAAACTTGAAAACAAAACAAAAATAATGGAGGCTAGATCCTGGGTGTGTTTCAGTCTGGTTGTTAAGAGAAGCTTGATAGAAAAGAGAAAAAATAAAACAAATAAAAAAAACTTTAATAAAAAGAATTTAAAAAATAAAACTGAAAAAAATTGCTCTTTCTGTATCCAAGAAAGATAAGAAAAGAAAAATAAAAACATAAAACAGAAGCAAAACGAATGAACAAACAAAAATCCCAAATGGGGGCACCTGTTAAGAGTCAGAGCTCAAGCCTGTGTTGGACTCTGAGCTGACAGTGTGAAGCCTGCTTGGGATTCTGTCTCTCCCTCTCTCTCTGCTTCTTCCCTACTCAATCTTTCTCTCTCTCTCTCTCTCTCTCTCTCTCTCTCATAAACATTAAAAAAATAGAAACCCAAATCAAGGTAGATCCAGTTTCCCCTAGAACTGAAACTTTGCAGCACACTATGATCTATAGATTAGGTGGGTGGAAGTTATTTATATGGGTCTTCTGAGGGAGGAGCTTGTTGCACTGGTTCTGAGGCCCACTTGCCCTACTGGAGATGTGTCTGGAAGTCACAGGTGGATGGGACTTGGTGTAATGATTCATTGTCCACTTGCTGGCCCTGCTTAGCTTACTGGGGTCAATTGATCTGAGTGGACTACAGGCAAAAATTGCCTCACCATACTCTCTAGTCTCTGGAGAGAGAATTTAGTGCCTCACAGGTATGCCATCAATCATCCCTCCTTTGTCTCAGGCTTCTGTCCACTCCCTCCCTTTACCCTGTGTACAAGCTGTTCACCTTCCAAGCAGCACCTCCCTCCAGAGTTTTATCTCAGATGGGGCTGTGTTTCAAAACTCCACACTTAAGAGAACTCATGGCTTAGACCCACACTGATCCTCTGTGGGAGGCTCTTGTCAAGTAATGGCCAGGTACTTGTCCCAGAAAACGTTCATGTGACCACAAAACAGCAGAGGCTCAGAGTTTATGGTAAGTTTCAACACAACCAATGCCAGGGTTTGCTGTCCTCAGCTGGTGTCTTTTTTCCTATACTGGTAAACATGGTAGCTTTCTGGGGCCAGCCAGGACTTTTGCCTGCAGAGAAGCAGTGTCATCTCTAACCAAATTCACTCCAAGCAGGGAAACTGCTTCTCCCTGTGCTGCACAGGGAGACCCTGCTGCCTATTTCCAAGGATTTACCCTGCTTCCTCACCAGAGCACCACCTCGTACTGAGCCCTAAAATTTCAGACTATGTGCCCTGCTGTTTATTAAATACTGGTGGTATTGAAACATTCTCCTTTTTCCCTTTCAGTGGTTTTGAGGAACAGATTTCTTATCCAGTCCCCTGTAAGTGTTTTTATTCTTTCTCTCTAGCTTTCAGGAGGACTGCTTTTCTTGCATGATCCCAATATGCTTCACTCTTTCCCCCTTTCTCTTTATCCCTCTGTCCTTCACAAAATGGCTCCCTATCTTCCTTGCCACCATGGCTTTTCTCTCCCCCAATTCGCCCCTCCACACCATGTACCTGCCAAGATCTCTTACTCAAATTACACAGATTATTGCATTAATTCTCAATTTCCTGAGTGTTCAAAATGGTTTGATGTTGATTCAGCTGTGTTTC
Source organism: Panthera onca (assembly GCF_046562875.1). Taxonomy (NCBI): domain Eukaryota; kingdom Metazoa; phylum Chordata; class Mammalia; order Carnivora; family Felidae; genus Panthera; species Panthera onca. Next base: position 63,880,758 of record NC_138350.1, read on the forward strand.
AGGGGGTAGAAAAGCTCAGGGTCCCCATATTACTCTGCTACCTTACCTTCTCTCAATATATCTTCTTTATTTGATAATCAATAGTACTTAACTATTGTAAATAAGTCTGCAATGAACAAAAATGTGCACATATCTCTTTGTGCAGATAAAGACCCAGAAGTGGAATTGCTGGATTGTATGGTAGTTCTATTTTTAACTCTGGGGGGAATCTTTGTATTGTTTTCCACAGTGGCTGTGCCAATTTACACTCCCACCAACAGCAAATAAAGTTTTCCCTTTCTCCACATCCTAGCCAACAGCTACTTTTGCCTTTTTGATGAAAGCCAATCTGATATGTATGAGTGAGATGACATCTCATTATTGTTTTGATTTGCATTTTTCTGATTAATGATGTTGAGCATCTTTTTATATGCCTGTTAGACATCTGTATGTCTTCTCTGGAAAAATGTTCAAATTCTTTGCAATTTTTTTTAAATACTAAGTTGTATAAGTTCTTTATTTTGAATATTAACCCCTTATCTGATATATGATTTGTAAATATCTTCCCATTCAGTATGCTACCTTTTTGTTTTATTGATGGTTTCCTTCACTGTGCAAAACTTTTTAGTTTGATGTAATCCCATTTGTTTACTTTGTTTACTTACCATCTTCATGGTTTCAGGTCTTACATTTAGGTGTTTAAATAATTTTGAATTTATTTTTATATGTAGTATAAGATAGTGATTCATTTTCATTCTTCCACATGTAGCCGTCTAATTTTACAAATGCCATTTAATGAAGAGATAGTCTTTTCCCCCTTGTATATTCTTGCCTGATTTGTCAAAGGTTGATTGATCACATATGTGTGGGTTTATTTCTAGACTTTTTATTCAGCTTCATTTATCTGTGTGTTGGGTTTCATGCCCAAATCATACTGTTTTGATTACTATAGGTTTGTAGAATAATGTGAAATCAGGAAACATGGTAACTCTAGCTTTTTTAAGATTGATTCACCCATCGGGAGCCTTTTATGTTTCTATATAAATTTTAGGATTATTTGTTCCAATTCTGTGAATAATACCATTGGTATTTTGATAGGAGCTGCATTAAATCTGTAGATTTCTTTGAGTAGTATGAATGTTTATGCTATGAATTTGAATCCATGATCAGAGTATAGCTTTCCATTTGTTTGTGTCATCTTCAATTTCTTTCAATGGTGTCTTATTATTCTCAAAGTACAGGTCTTTTACCTTCTTGATTAAGTTGTTCACAGCTATTTTATTTCTGGTGCAATTGAAAATGTTTTTCTTTTTAATTTCTCTTTCTGCTACTTCATTATTTGTGTATAGAAAGACAATGGATTTCTGCACATTGATTTTGTCTCCTGAAGCCTTACTGAATTCATTTATCAATTCTAATAGCTTTTTGGTGGCATCTTTAGGGTTATCTATATATATAGTATCATGTCATTTGCAGATAGTGCCAGTTTTACCTCTTCTTTACTAATTTGGATAACTTTTATTTTTCTTGTCTTATTGCTGTGGCCCAGACTTCCAATATTATGTTGAATAAGAGTAGTGAGAGTGGACCTTATCTTGTTCCTCATTTGAGAGGAAAAACTGTTTTTCACCATTGAGTGTGATGTTAGATGTGGATTTTTCATACATGGTTGAGATATGTTCCTTCTATTTCTACTTTGTTGAGAATTTTTATAATGAATGGATGTTGGGCTTTATCAAATGCTCTTTTCTGCAACTATTGAGATGATCACATGGTTTTTTTCATCCTTTCTATTGTTAATGTGATGTATACTATTGCTTGATTTGCAAATACTAAATCATCCTTGCATCACAGGAATAAATCCCACTTGATCATGAATTATTTTTTTAATTTATTGTTGCATTTGGTTTGTTAATATTTTATTAAAGATTTTTGCATATATTTTTATCAGAGATTTTGGCCTGCAGTTTTCTTTTGTGTAGTGTCTTTTTCTAGTTTTGGTATTAGGGTAACGCTGGCCTTATAGAATGAATTTGAAAGCTTTCCTTCCTCTTTTATTTTTTGGAATAATTTGAGAAGAATAGGTATTAGCTCTTCTTTAAATGTGTAGCAGAATTCACCTTTGAAGGCATCTGGTTGTGAACTTTGTTGGGAGTTTTTTGATTACTACTTAAACTTCATTGCTAGCAATTGTTCTCTTCAAATTTCCCTTTCTTCCTGCTTCAGGGTTGTAGGTTATATGTTTCTATGAATTTATCCACATATTCTAGGCTTTCCAATTTGTTGGCATATAAGTTTTCATAATATTCTCTTATAATCCTTTGTATTTCTGTGGCATCAGTTTTTATTTCTCCTCCTTCTGATTTGGGTCATTCTTTTTTCTTGAGTCTGGCTGAAGATTTATCAATTCTATCAATCTTTTCAAAGAGCCAGCTCCTGGTTTCACTGACATTTCCATCCTTCCTCCCTTCCTTCGTCTTTTCCATTTATTCATCTAATTTTTATTATTTTCTTCCTCCTACTAGCTTTAGGCTTTATTCTTTTTTTCCCCCTACCTCTTTTAAGTAGAAGGTTAGGTTATCTCATTTTTTTTTGCTTTTTGAGGTAGGACAATATTGCTATAAATTTTTCTCTTAGAACTGCTTTTGCTGCATCCTGTAGATTTTGGAACATTGTGTTTCCATTTGTTTGCAGGCATTTAAAATTTTCTCTTTGATTTTTTGGTTGATTCTTTCATTGTTTAGTAGCATGTTGCTTAGTTTGCATGTATTTGTGTTATTTCCAGATTTTTTTTTGTAATTTATTCTAGTTTCCTGCCATTGTGGTCAAAAAGATCCTTGATATGATTTCAATTTGAACTTTTATTTTGGAGGGAATTTTTAAATTACTGATTTAATTTCATTACATATAATTTATTCAAATTTTTTGTTTATATAATTCAGTCTTGGAAGATTGTGCGTTTCTAGAAATTTGTCCATTTCTTCTTGATTTTCCAATTTGTTGGCATATGTTTGTAGTAGTTTCTTCAGATGTTCCATTTTCATTGCAAAAAATGTATATTTTGCACTTTGGGGATGAAAAGTTCTGTATAATAAGTGTATCTGGTCTAATGTGTATTTCAGGTTACAGTGTCCTTAGTGGTTTTGGATGTGAATGATTTATCCCATTGATTTAAGTGGAGTATTATAGTGAGTCCCCTACTATCATTGTCTTACATCTATTTCTCCCTTTATTAATATTTGTTCTATATAATTAGGTTCTATTTTGGTTGCATATTTACATGTTTACCATCTTCTTTGTTCCTTTTTTTTCAATATGTCATTTCCTTATTTGTCTTTTATTATAGTCCCTGTTTTATAGTCTATTTTTTCTTATATAAGCATTTTTTCCTTTCTGTTTCAATTTGCATGGAATATATTTTTCTATCTTTTCACTTTCAGTCTTTTTTTTAATCTGAAATATCTTTTAGACAGCATATGAATGGGTCTTGTTTTTTATCCACTTAGCAACTGTGTCTTTTGATGGGAACATTTAGTCCATTTACAATTAAAGTAGTTTTTAACAGGTATGTACTTACTGACATTTTGTTTGTTTTCCAGTTGCTTTTGTAGCTCTTCTTTGGTCCTTTATTCTTCTCTTGGACTCTTCCCTTGTGATTTGATGTTTTTCTTTGAGGTTATATTTGTCTTTTTATTTTTTTATGTACTGAAGTTTTGTGTGTGGTTATCATTAGGTTCATATATATTGACCTTTATATGTGGCAGTATGTTTTAAGCTGATAGTTGCTTAAGTTTGACTACATTCTAAAAGCACATTTTTACTCTCAAAATATTGTATATTTTTGATGTCCTATATTACATCTTTTTATCATTCTTGATTCCCTCAAGTGTATTTTCATTTAATTTATTGTATTTTTCAACTCTGGTTCTTTCTTACATTTTTAAATTCTTTGCTGAAGTTCTCATAGGTATTATCCATTTTTCTTCCAAGTTCAATAAGCATCTTTATGACCATTTTTGTTTTAGCATAATTGACACACTATGTTACATTAGTTTCAGGTGTACAACTTAGTAATTTGACAAGTTTATACATTATGCTATGCTCCCCAAAAATATAGCTACCATCTGTCCCATTACATAATTATTATTACAGTATCATTGTCTGTATTCTTTATGCTCTGTTTTTTATTGTCATGACTTCTTCACAACTGGATCCCTGACTCTCCTCCCCTTCATTTATTTGCCTACCCCCTTCTTCCCTTCTTCCCATCTGGCAACTATGAGTTCTCTGTATTTATAGTTCTGATTCTGCTTTTTGTTTATTCATTTTTTAAGATTCCATTTATGAGTAAAATCTTATGGTATTTGTCTTTCCCAGTCGGACTTATTTTACTTAGTATAATACCCTGTAGGTCCATCCATGTTGTCTCAAATGGCATGATGCTACACTTTTTATGGGTGTGTAGTATTCCATTGTTTATGTATGTATTCCATTGTATACATATATATACACACACCACATTTTCCTTATCCATCTTTTGATGGACAACTAAGTTGCTTTCATTTCTCATTGTGAATAATGCTGCAATAAACATAGAGGTGCATATATCTTTTTGAGTTAGTGTTTTTGTTTTTCCTGGATAAACACTCAATAGTGGAATTATTGCATCATAGGGTATTTATGTTTTTAATTTTTTGAGGAAACTCCCTACTGTTTTCCACAGTGGCTGTACCAATTTACATTCCCACCAACAGTGCGTGAGGGTTCCAACTGTATGTCCTTGAGAAAATGTCTATTTAGTTTTTCTGCCCCCTTTTTAGGTGGATTTTTTTTGGTGTTAGGTTGTATTAGCTCTTTATGTATTTTTGGTATTAACCACTTACTGGATATATCTTTTGCATAAGTTTTCTCTCTTAGGAGGTTGGATTTTTGTTAATAGTTTCCTTTGCTGTTTAGAAGCTTTCTATTTTGATGTAAGAGAAATTAGTGCCTGTGTTCTTAGATTTTGCAAGTTTTATGGTATAGATATAATCATTAAACTTTTTATTAGGTAAATTATCTCTGTTTCATTAGTTTTTTTTCTTTTTTTCCCTGTGGTTTTATCTTATTCTTTCATTTTGAGCATATTCCTTTGTATCCTCATTTTGTTTGAATTTCTGTGTTTCCATGAATTAGGCAGAACATCTATGTCTCCTAACCTTTAAGAAGTGGACTTTGGAGAATCCTCTGTTCAGAATGTGTGTGTCTGAAAGATTTGGCTGGCTTGCTGGACCTGGAATCAGAATGAGTGGTCCCATGGTATACTATGGTGGCCCCAGCAGGCTGGCTAGAGCAGGTGTGATCTATGGACCTAGAGTTCACTTGGAGGGCCGTAGGAGTCTAGCTATAGCACTTGGATCCTGCTCCTACCCACATCATCAAAGTGGAGGAGGGAAATAAGCTAATAAAAAGGCCTTTCTCTGTGCCTTTGACCTCAGAGAGAGTTGTAATAGCTTCCTACCTGATTGGTGGATGGATTTCCTTTGCTTACAGTTTTCACCCCTTAAAGTACTTTTTTTTCTGGGTTTGCCCCATGATAGGCAAGTTGTCGCATCCTTGGTGGTGTTCCCATCAGCTCTGTGTCTTTGTCTTTCCTACCCTTCTCTGTGTGGTCCCTCTTTTATTTGTGCTAAAGCTATCCACTCAGCCCTCAGTTCTTCAGAAGGAATTGTTCTCTATATAGGTGTAGATGCACTGTGTCCATGGCAGGAGATTTCAGGGTCTTCTATGCTGACATCTTGGACATACTCCTAGGAGCAGAATTTATAAACATGTTAATTGGTGACTGTACATATGATCCTATATTATCTCATTTATTCCTCTTAAAAACTTGACAAGATGGGTACTATTATACCCATTCTGCATTTGGAAAAACTAAGACCTAAGTTGGTCATAAAATTGATATATGGTCACCCAATTGGCTAAAGAAGTGCTGAACTGGGATTTGAACTCATAGACACTTCTCAAGCCCAGATAAAGAGCTGAAAAAATTACCTGCCCATAATAATTACTATTTATTACTAACAACTAGGATGTATTTCAGGTTCCTTGTAATAAAAACAGTTAAATATATAGCCATCAGTGGGCTTGATAGTGCACTTATCTCTCAGTTACCCATGTCAGAAGCATTTCTAAATCTGAGAAGGAAATGACCACATTTATTGCACATTTCCTCCTCCTGGCTCAGTAAAAATAACTCTGGTTTTCTTTGACATCTTTAAATTCTATTATTTAGAACAAAGAACAGCTGTATTCTCTTCAGCTTCAGGTCTGTGTTATTCCTCCTATGACCATGAATTTGTACTACTTATTCTCCCATGATGGGTTTTCCTCCTTTTTGAGCTTGACTTTAATCTCCCTCTCTCAAAATATTCCTCTTTTTTGCATTCTTATTTGGCATCTTATTTTATATATTAGAATTCTTCCTGTTCCTTAATACCAGAATATTTAAAAAAAATAGCTCTCGAATGTATTCACTTGAGGGAAGATATCAGTGGTAGTTACAAAACATGTTTTATTCCTAAACCTCTCAGATTTTAAGCATTACCACAGACATTTTCTGCCTTAGAACTTTCTTTTGCCTGTGCCTAGGAAACTGCATGGAGCAGAGGTAGAACACTGCTGAATAATGGAAGTTAAATGTAGACAAAGCCATTACCCTATCGCTAAAATTTGGATTCTCTGCTGATAAGTTTGATCTTGATTTAATGGACCAGATTGGAAAACACAACAAGCCCATGAATCACTAGGAACTGATAGTTATTCTTCTCTCTTTGCCCCCATGCCATTCTGTCTCAGAGCTCAGACAAGGTATAGAGGAGAATGCCTTCAAGGCTGCAAAGCAGTCCATTTAGCTCCAGGTCCTGAGAGAGCCTTGAGTCAGCTTGCTGCAGATTCCACCAGTGAGCTTTGACTTCTCAGCAATCTCTCTCTTGAGAGGCTTCCCAGAAATCCATCCGTTCAGCTCACCCCTGAATGCACTTTGAGCAACTGCTGCCTCTCCTGTAAGCACGTTATTAATGGTCTCTTTTCAAAAGCAGAGATAGTGCCCTGGAAAATGCGATATTGATTTTTCCCCTCCTTTCTCACTGTTTCAATCACTGCTCGTTTGAATGGCTTTCATTTTTAGCAACAACAAGAGAATCTTCGAAGAAAAGTGGTTTATAGGATCAGCCTGAAATAAAATCACTGCTCAATTTAAGCTCTGAAAAATACTATTGATATTTTAATAGAAGTTTGGCGAGCCTATTGCCAGCTCAATAATAGCTACAAGGAGTTTATACACAGAAATCATACTTAGGGATCGTTTTATTTCTTAGGCAGTATGTGTTAACAGCAAATAACGGTTTAAACCTTCACTCACTTCCATACTGTATACATCAAGAGTCTCAAGAGTGTGGAAATGTTCAGGGTACTTCAGGAGGGGTGAAAGGCTTTCTACAACTCAAATGATATGTCTCTAATTGGCCCTTGTAGAAGAAACCTTGGTTGGTTTTCTCTTAAGCTCCCTGTTTGCTTGTGTTGGCATCAGGAAATCCCAACAATCTTAGAGCTGAAAAACATAAGGATTGTGTAGTTAAATGGATTTTTTGCACAGGTGAGAAGAGCAAAGCTCATTTGATGGTGTGATTTAATGGAGATGGCACAGTCTCAAATTCCTGTCCAGGACTCCCTCTCTGCGGTCACCTGGAATTCTACCTACCTGAACCTTGCTACCGTTCTGACTTCTCTCCTCCATTTTCCTCTCATATTTTCAAAAATACCTATGGATCTTCTCCATTTTGAATCTTCACGTGCTGTACAAACATACTCATTTATGAGACAGAGTAGTGATAATATATTATTTGGTATATCAGAGTATTACCTTCAAGGATCATGTCAAGAACCACCTCTTCCAGGAAACTCATGTGTGACATAACTCCCTATCAATGTCACTCTTTTCTGTCAGCCCTGTAAATCACTGAAAATATGCTTTGATTTGTCTTAATTGTTCTATGTGTGAACAAAGATATCTATTGAAGTGTTTAAAATAAACATTGATTGAATGGATAGATTTACTATACACTATTTACTACGTGGCTAATAAATGTGTAAGGCACTATGCTGTATGTTAAGAGGAATACAAGTAACAATAAAACATTTTCCTGTATTTGTTTAATAAAGATGAATGTCTTAAATGTAGGAGAAGAATTTTCACAGGAAGAGATTGTTATAGAAGATAGTAAACTTCAGAAGGAAAAACAAGAGCAGGAGAATTTAAGTCTTATCAATGAAGTAGAATTAGGATATTTGGGAAAATGTAATAGACTTAGACTTAAAAATGTGATTAAAAGAGAAGAACTAGGATGAGAAATAAAATGTTTCTGAGTTTGGGGGATCAAAGCTATGCTTTTAGTATATTATAGAGACAGGAGAAAAATCTTGATTAAGATGGGGAGAAGGATATCCATTCATGCAATAAATATTAATTAGGAACATACAATATGTAAGGTACTATTCTAGGTTGTAAGGATACTTTGAAATGATGGGTTTAGGAAGCTATTACACCGAATAGCAGACTAACATGACTGTTATGTAAATAAAGAGCAAGAGCTAGATTAATTAAATGTTGGAGAAATTGTGCCTGATTGAACATAAAAGCAAAAGAGCCAGTATTACATAAAACACTGATTAGAATATTAATAAGAGGAGGGGCAGTGAGAGGAATTTACTGGAACTTTATGTAGGTAGAGGACAAACACTGGTGAATTACTTGGACCATGGTACTAGGGAGAGGATATTTGATGGAAAATTTCTCTTTTAGGATTTCCCTTTTTTTTTTTGTTCTTTCATGGAGTGGTTTGATTAGATAGGTCTGCAACCATAGAGGCTGCCTGACCTGCTTTGTGCTGGCATTAATGCTTAATTTCTTGGAAGATGTAGAGAGCCATTGCCATCAGAAACCAGGCCAACTCCCATGGGAAAGGAAGTGCCTTAGTCTCATTAGAAAAAATCTTGCGAGTTCCACATGGCCAAGCACCTCTCACCAGGAGCCTACATTGACCGGGGGGAAATCCTTGTAGTAACAAATGGTACAGGATTTGCCTGGGCTTTTCTTCTTTGTGCACATCTTTCTTGGGAACCATGAAGGAAAATAGTTCTGGCAGTTAGCCATTCTCATTTTTTCCCCAGCAAAGGGGAGCCTAATATAATCCAGCTCTTAGAAGCAGGGTTCCTGCTTCCTGTTTCCATAGTTAGCCAGACCTGATACAGGACCTAATCAACTCACTATCAATAGGCCCCACGAAGTTTTTTTTCACCCACTAACTAGGTCAGTACCTAAAATGTGGACAAGTAATGATAGGATAAGTTCCTTACCTTTATGAAAATCACACCCTTCGTGTAACTTCATACACTGGTTGGGAAGAAATTTGATGGCTAGGAAGCCCAACACAAATTTCAAATGGCCATTTCATTAACTACCTGAAAACAAACTGGGGGAAACATATTTCTCATCCAAAGTATGCTAATCAATAGAAAATAAATTTAAATCACATTTCATCCCTATTTGAGATTAACTAGGTTTGACATCTGTGATTACAGACATTATGACATTGATTCATGAAACAGAGAAGTAGAATTTTTGAGCTTATTTTTGTTGTTGTTTTCCAAGATAAATACGAATAACCTCACTTTTAATTTTTTTTTTAAATTATAGCTTTTCTTCAGGGTATTGATTTATCCTTATAAGGATAGCTTCCCATTGCCTACAGAATTTGTTACAAACATCTTACTTTACCTGCATCAAAGGCCTTATAATATTTGAGCACAATCTGCATTTCATTTGTTAATATGATAAATATTTATTGAGGATCTAATCTTTGCCAGAAAGATCTCTCAGAACTGTGGCGGTCATAAATATCTTTTCTCATAGACCTCTACAGAATCATTTCATCTTCATTTTTTAAAAAATGTTAAATATTAGGCTGGTTGTAGAATATATGGAAACTCTCTGCAATATTCTTGCAACTTTTCTGCAAATCTAAAACTATTCTAAGTATAAAGTTTATTAATATAAACTTAAAATATAAAATATGAAATTTATTAAATATTAAAAACAAAAAATCTATGAATTAATTTGAGTCAAGCAATTTATTACAAACGCAAAAACATCCCCTAACCAAATTTATCAAGTGTGTGAGGATATGATTAACTGTGTAATAGTCAAGATAGCCTAGCTTAGCAAACCAACACCAAACCTTAATGTTTATTAGCAGAAAAGGACTTTAATATGTTCAAAATAAAGACAAAAATGAACAAAATGGATTAAAAGAAACAGACATTCAACAGTAATTGATATCTATAGGAATAAGATGTATAATTTATAAATGAAGAATACCATATATGAGATAAAAACTCTACAAATGGATCTCATGGCATATTCGACACAGTAGACATTTGAAAGGTCAATTAAAAACATCTAAACTGAGTAACAGACAGGAAAACATAAGAGGATAAAAAAATAGAATTATTAAACACATTCAAAAGGTAAATCATACATGAAATTGGAATACTAAAAGTGAACAAGAATATGCAGAAGTAGTAATCAAAATGGAAAATGACAGAATTTTCCAATGCTAATAAATACAATTTTGAGTCTGTTGAAATCCCCCCAAACAGAATATAAAGAAAATCAGCATGGGTATACACATACACACACTCCTTAGTAATACTGATGAAACACAAAAGCATCTAGAGGAAAAACAAAAGACATTCATTTTCACGAAAATGTAATAAGACTGTTAAGCTGCAAAGAGAGTTACCTTATTAAAAGAATCATTGAAAGTACAAGACAGTGGATTAGCATCTTTAAAAGACTAAGAGGGAATAAAACCTACTAACTTATACTTCTATATTTAGGAAAAATACAATTAAAAATAATAAAGATAAACAAATGAAAAATTTTACTAGTAAACCAGAAATAAAGGTAACACTAAAAGAAGTTTATCAAACAGAAAGGATCCCAGGCAGAAACATGAATGTACAAAATGGAAAACACAACATTAAATACATAGGTAAAAATATTAACTGCATAAAACCAAATTTAAATAAATATATGTGAAACTAAAATTCATGACAATATAAAGTTAAATGAGGTGAGTATTTGAGATTAAATTTTATATATTTTAGCATTACTTAAAAGGCAGTAAAAGTAAATACTGTATTAGGCATAAAAAGTTAAAAGTATGTGTTTTAGTTTTGGAGTTAATCAACGTAAGAGTAAAATGTATAGTGGATAGGTTACAAGGGAAAAAATTCTGAATAATCCCAACAACAACAAAAGCCCAGAGAAAGGAAAAAAAAAAAAGGAGTTAAGTTTATCAGTAGTTCTAAATCAAACTGAATATTTTAATTAAATACTGATCTTTAAAGGATTTTATGAAACTTAAGCTTTAAATACATTGCCAGAAAAGTTGGGGAAATGTTGAGAAAATGGGACATTAAATATTTACAATATCAGAGAAAATGAACTTTAATGCAAGAAGTGTTGTTAGTAATAAAGAAAGACATGTCTTAATCCCAGAGATTAATGTGGGAAGATATGACAATTTCAAATCTATAGGAACACATTAAAAGAGACTCAAAGTTGGGGCGCCTGGGTGGCTCAGTCGGTTAAGCCTCCAACTTGGGCTCAGGTCATGATCTCGCGGTCCGTGAGTTCAAGCCCCGCGTCGGGCTCTGTGCTGACAGCTCGGAGCCTGGAGCCTGTTTCAGATTCTGTATCTCCCTCTCTCTGACCCTCCCCCATTCATGCTCTGTCTCTCTCTGTCTCAAAAATAAATAAAGGTTAAAAAAAAAATTAAAAAAAAAAAGAGACTCAAAGTGGCATACACCAAAAATCACAATTATAAGGAAGACTTCAAAATCAACAAAAGTCATTAAAATACAAGATTGGAAAAAACACATTAAATTTGATCATACTGGTGTGTAAAAACACCGGACATAACAAAAACAGGCTACATTCTTTTCACACACATGGAGTATTTACCAAAGTCACCTACGTGCTGTACCATGAAGAAAACCTCAGAAATTTCAAAAGATTTAAATCAATTAAATTATGTTTTCTGAATGATATAAAATTAAATTGAATGACAAAAAGAAATTTCCCAACAACATGAAAATGAATGGCATACATGTCTAAATAATACATGGAATGAAGACAAAATCAAGCTAGAAATTATAAAACATTAACTGAAAAATTCATGAAGATATATCAAGACTTGTGTTCAGAGGGAAACATACCATACCATATGTGCTTAGAGGGAAATGTATTGCCTTAACTCAGTGGTTCTCAAGTAGGAGTGATTTTTATTTACCACAAATTGAGGGTAGAACTAGCCTGTAACGGTAGAGGACATGGGTGATATAAAACATTCTACAGTGCACAAGACAACTCCCTCCAACAAAGAATTATTTGTGCCAAAATAGTAATAGTTCCAGGGTTGAGAAACCCTGTTTTAAATACATATATTGTAAAATAAAGAAGGCTGAATATCAATGTGAAGTAGTAGCAAATTAAAAAAAATTAGAAGGAAAATGGGAAGGAAGCAAATTGATAATGAAATAGAGAAATCAGATTATAATGCTGAAAATCAAGAGTCAAATATTGGTTCTTTGAAATGATTGATAAAATTGAAAACCTGCTATTAGGAATGATCAAGAAAAAATTGCAGATTATATAAAAATAAAAAATATAACTGAGTCTACATACCTAAAGAGGTAATGATGAATAGCATTCAGTAATACATTTGATAGTTTGGATAAAATCAATAAATTTCCCAATTAAATGGCCACTTAATGATCATAGAAGAAAAAAATACAAATTCTGAATAGCCCAATATCCATCAACGAAACTAAAACCATTATTCAAAATTTCCAAAAAATATCCTAGACTCAGATAACTTTAATGAGAAATGCTAAACATTTTAGGAAAAAAACAACACTCATATTACATAATTTCTTCCAGAGCATAGGGGACTACATCATAACTTTTTATGATACAAGCATAACCTGGATATCAAAACTAGACAAACACTAATAGAAAGACAAATTACAGAACTATCTCTTACAATCATAATCATAGATTCAAACACCCTAAAGATAACATAAACAAAACAAATTCAGAAGTAAAGTAAATAGATAATACATCATCAATTAAGCTTCATTTAAGAATTTTAAGGGTATAGGGGCACCTACATGGTTCAGTCAGTTAAGCATCTGAATCTTGATTTTAGCTTAGGTCATGATCTTGCATTTTGTAAGTTCAAGCTTTCAGAGTCTTCTTGGGATTTTCTCTCTCCCTCTCTCTCTCAAAATAATTAAATAAGCATTAAAAAGATAAAAACAACTGTAAGGGTACTTTAGAATTCGAAATTAAAGTAATTCAGACATTAATATAAAAAGAGAGTAATTATATGATCATCTCTGTAGACTCATAAAGAAGACCTTTAGTTAAAATATATATTCATGATTTTAAAAACTTGACCAAACTAAAAAGAGGGAATATAATTAACTGATGAAGAATACAAAAATTTATGGTAGACCTATTTAATGATAAGATATTGATAGCTTTCCTCTTGAGATTGTAAATAAGATATGAATACAAATCATCCCTTCTCAATATGTTAAGACTTTCTAACAGAGTGATAAAACAACAAATTAAAGTCATAATGATTGCAAAGAAAAAAATGTCAACAATTTGGACAAGGTAAGTGCATATGTAAAATATTTGAGAATCTACAAAATACTATTGGAATTAATCTTTGATAAATTCAATGAATTGTATCCATCTATATCAGCAACAAAAAGAAAACCAAATTAAAAACAAAAATAATAAAATGTATAATTACAGAAAAATCAACATTCCTATTCTGAAAACTATACCATATTAATGAGCAAATCAAAAAATACTTAGATGAATACCATGTTCACTTATTAGATTATTCTATACAGTAAAGTTGTCAGTCTCAGCCAATTTATAGGTTTAGCACAATCTAAATATAGAGAAAGAGAAAGAAAACTTGGAGTGACATAACAAGGTATATTAAAAATTCACAGAGCCCAATAATTGATACAGAGCACAATAATAATTTTTGATGATGCAATCTTACAGAACAAAACTTGGTGAATTAAATACCAGTACACATCAAGATCTATTATAAAACTATATTAACATCAACAAGGTAGTATTGGTCTTCTAATAAATGGTGTTGGTTTAATTGAGTATAAGGTAAAAAATATATCCTGATCTCTACCTATTTTCAAACATTACTTCTAGTTCAATTTCGAATTATAAGAGTTAAATCAAGAGTTTTTTTAGAAGAAAACATAGGAAAAAATTTTATTGTTAGATTCAGAAGTTTTCCTTAAAGAACACATAATATGTTCTCACTAATGGAAAATAAAGATTAATTGTACTCTATTAAAATTTAACAGTTTTATTATTGAAATACATGATTATAAGAGGAAGCTATAGAGTGGGAGAAGATTTACTTAAACATATATTCAACAAAGGATTTGGATTTAGAGTACATAAAGAGATTCTACTTGCCAGGAAGAAAAAAGAAAACAACAATCAAATAAAGTAGTGGGAAATACGCTTTTAAATAGATTCTTCATAAAAGAGGACATTTAAATGTCCAACAATAAATAAAAAGTTGCTGAACTCCATTAGTCTTAGGAAAATGCAGATCAAAAGCTCAATGAACTACCTCTGACACATGCACAGGATAATTAAAATGAAAAAGGCAGTTCTCAGTATTGTTGAAGATAAGGAACACCAGAAATCTCATGCACTGCTAGTGGAAGGGTAAATTGGTATACCCACTTTAGAAACCTCATTGATAGCATCTAAATACACATTTTCTATGACACTACAATTTAACTTCTGGTTATATGTTCAACAGAACAATGAACATTTGCTCAACAAAAGATATGCACAATAATGTCCATAGAGGTGCTATTTATAACAATAACAAAAACCATAAACTACCAAATGCCTTTCAGCTGTCTATTTTGGCATATATATACAATATAATAATATCCTGGAATAAATAAATATGTACAAATGCAAAGAACTACATAGATGAACTCACAAACATAATGTTTAACAAAGGACTCTCATGACAAATCGTATGTATGGTGTGATTCATTTTACATGAAATACAATAATATAAAAATAAAATAAATAGGAAAATTAATTTCTAATTTTTTTTTTCAACGTTTTTTATTTATTTTTGGGACAGAGAGAGACAGAGCATGAACGGGGAAGGGGCAGAGAGAGAGGGAGACACAGAATCGGAAACAGGCTCCAGGCTCCGAGCCATCAGCCCAGAGCCCGACGCGGGGCTCGAACTCACGGACCGCGAGATCGTGACCTGGCTGAAGTCGGACGCTTAACCGACTGCGCCATCCAGGCGCCCCGGAAAATTAATTTCTGATATAAGAAAGCAGGATATTGGTTACACTGAGAGAGAGATAAGTTGAACCAAGCGCAAAGGGGATTTGTAGGGTACTAGTAATATTTTCTTTGTTAATCAGGGAGCTAGTTTTTACAAATTTGTTCAATTTGGAGAATTATATTTTTATATGCATGTTACACTTGAATAAATGTTACAGGTATGATATAGTACACAGAAGGCAATATAATATGGACAAATGCCAAAAAAGAAATTAAAACAGACAAAGGGTAGCTGACTGGCTCAGTCAGTAGGGCATGTGACTCTTGATCTTGCGGTGAGTTCGACCCCCACATTGGGTGTAGAGAGTATTTAAAACTAAATTTAAAAAAAACAGGCAAATTATATACTATGCAAATAAAAACATAAGTGGAATGTCTATATTTCTAACCTAAAATATGAGCAACAGCATGAACAAAGATGAAAAGTATTTCTTGGGGTGCCCGAGTGGCTCAGTCAGGTAAGTGTTTGACTCTTGACCTCAGCTCAGGTCATGATCTCATGTTTCATGAGGTTGAGCCCCACATCAGGCTCTGTGCTGACAGTGCAGAGCCTGGTTGGGATTCTCCCTGTCTCCACTTCTCTCCCTGCTCACACACACTCTCTCTCTCAAAAAAAATAAACTTAAAAAAATAATTTCTTAACGTTAGAATCAGTCAACCAATGGATTTACAGGGTATAATTCTGAGTAAAATGTCAGTCAAAGAAAGACAAATGATATCACTCAAATATAGAGAGCTCACTGATGTTTACCAGAGAGGAGGTGGGTGAAATAAGTATACTTTCAAAGCTCTTCACCTATCATGATGAGCACTGAGTAGTGTATAGAATTGTTGAATCATGATATTGTACACCTGAAACTAGTATAATCACTGTATGTTAATTATACAGGAATTAAATAAAGTTAAAAATAAATAAAAATCAACAAACCAAAAATTCATGGTGGTTATAAATAGGTCTGTATCTAGTAACAGAAATTCTAAAATACATAAAGCAAAACAAATATAAAAGAGAATAGATAAATCCATAATCCTAGCTGAAGCTTTAATATGTCTCTTAGAGTTATCTATATAAAATCTAGACCCCCCCCAAAAATCCTTTAAAGACAATCTGAATAATAGAAGCAGCTCCTCTGACAAAATTGATATTTATAGAATACAACTTACAGGTGCAGATTACATATTCTTTTTAAGAACATGTGTAACATTAACTGAGACATGATATGCTAGGTTGTATAACAACTCTCTCAATTTTAAGAGACTAATATTACAGATTTGGTTCTCTTAAAACAATAAATTTAACTTAGAAAGTTTTAAAACATAATAAATGAATAAAAGCTTCATTTGTACCTCCACTTACCAGCCTCATAAAATAACCCAGGACAACCAGCAAGCAACCCAGCCTTGCTGCACCATCCCACAAGAACTAAGGGCCTGCTCAGCACCCCCACACACAGCATGCACACCTTGAGTACCAGGCTTAAGTTGCCAAGGAGATTGTGTTTCTTGACCTCACACGTTTGAAGCCATCAAAAAGATAGTGCTAGAGACAATTAATACCTAAGGCAAGGTTAAACAATAATTATGTGACCTAAACAAAGTTTTTTCCTAAAAGTGATAGATATTTTTTAATGGAAAATACATAGAAACAAACACAGTCAAGCAAAATGAGGAAACATAGGAGTATGTTCCAAAAAAAAAAAAAAAGGAACAAGATAAAACCCCGGGGGGGGGGGGGGGCGGTACTTAAACAGAAACAAGCAATCTATCTGGCATAGAGTTCAAAGTAATAGTAATAAAGATGATCACCAAACTTGGGAGAAAATAGATGAATACAGTGAAAGCTTCAACAAAGAGAAAGTATCAAAAAAGTACACCCAGAACTCACAGAGCTGAAGAACACAATAAGTGAAATGAAAAAAATACACTCGAGGGCATTAACATGCAGATTAGATGACTCAGTAGAACAGATAACTTATCTGGAGGACAGGGTAATAGAAAATAGCCAAACAGAATAGCAAAAAGAAAATAATTGTAAAAAATTATGGATATTTTAAGAAACCTCTGAGAAACTAAGCATACTCACATCCACATGATAGGGGCCCAGAAAAAGAAGAGAGAAAGGAGAGAACTTATTTGAAGAAATAATAACTAAAACTTACTTAACCTGGGTAAGGAAAAAAACCTCCAAGTCCAGGAATTACAAAGAGTCCCAAACAAGTGAACACAAAGAGATCTATACCAAGACAGTATAAGTAAAATGTCAAAAATTAAATATAAAGGCAGCAAGAGGAAACTAATAAGTCAGGTACAAAGAAAATCCCATAAGACTATCAGCTGATTTTATAACAGAAATTTTGTAGTCCAGAAGGGACTGGCAGGATATATTTAAAGTGCTGAAAGAGGAAAAAACAAACAGGAATACTCTACCCAAGAAGGTCATCATTCAGAACTGAAGGAGAGATAAAGAGTTTCTCATATAAGCAAAGGCTAAGGTGGTTTATCACTACTCACCTGACCTTACAAGAACTTTTAAAGGGACTTCTTTAGGCTAAAAGGAAAAGGCTATAACCAGATATAAGAAAATATATAAAGGGAAAAAATCTTACTGGTAAAGACAAATATATAGTAAAGATAGAGGATCAGCCACTTATAAAGCTACCATGAATGTTAGAAGACAGAAGTAGTAAAATCAACTATCACAATAATAGGTAAGGGATACTCAAATTAAAATATGTAAAATGATGGGATGTTTGGGTGGCTCAGTCTGTTTGTTTGTTTATTTAGAGAAAGAGAGCGGGGTTGGGGAGAGAGAATCCCAAGCAGGTTCAGCACTGTCAGCACAGAGCCCCATGCATTGCTCAAACGCACCAACTGCGAGATCATGACCTCAGTGGAAACCAAGAGCCAGACACTTAACCAACTGAGCCACCAAGGCACCCCTATTGGCCGAATTTTGATCTTGGCTCCTGAATTTGAGCTTTACATTGAGTTCTGCTCTGATGCCATGGAGCCTGCTTGGGATCCTGTCTCTCCTTCTCTCTGCCCCTCACCTGCTATGCTGTCTCTAAATAAATAAATAAGTAAGTAAGTAAATAAATAAATAAATCTTTAAAATATGTAAAATGACATCAAAAACAAAAATGACTATCAACTTAAAATATAGATTATTATAATGAACCACATGGTGATCACAAACTCAAAATCCTATATAGATACATTTAATAGAAAAATATCTAAATGTAACACCAGAGAAAATCATCAAACCACAATGGAAGAGAGCTAGAAAAGAAGAAAGGAATAGACAGACAATAAATACACACCTACCAATACTTAATTTTAATATAAATAGACTAAATTCTCCAATCAAAAGACACCATGTGGCTAAATCGATTAAAAAAATAAAAAGATCCCTACATCTACTGCCTACAAGAGACTCACATCCCATCTAAAGACAAATGCAGATAGAAAGTGAAGGGATGGAAAAAGATATTCCACACAAACATTTATACCAGACAAAATAGACTTCAAAACAAAGATTGTAAGACAGCCATTAAATAATGATAAAGGAATCAATTCAAGAAGAGAATATTACATTTGTAAGTGTTTACACACCCGACATAAGAACACACAAATATACAAAACAAATATTAACAGATAAAGAGAGAAATTGACAAGAATAGTAGGGGACTTTACTACGCCACAATGGATGGATCATCTGAACAGAAAATCAATAGGAAGCAGCACCAAAAGGAAAATACTACCTAGAAATAAATTTAACCAAAGTGGTAAAAGACCTACACTCTGCAAACTATAAGACATTAAATGAAAGAAATCGAAGATGGCACAAAGAGAAATACATTCCATGATCATAGATTGGATAAATTGATATTTTTAAAATGTCCATACTACCCAAAGCAATATATAGATTTGATGCAATCTCTATCAAGATACCAATAACATTTTTCCAAAGAACTAGAACAAATAATCCTAAAACTTGTATGGAATAACAAAAGACCCCAGATAGCCAAAACGTTCTTGAGAAGAAAGAATGAAGGTGGAAATATCACAATGCCAGATTTCAAGATATACTGCAAAGCTCTAGTAATCAAAACAGTATGGTACAGACACAAAAATAGATCAATAAAAGAAGGACAGAGAACCAGAAATAAGCCTACTTATATGGTCAACTAATCTCTGACAAGAGAGACAAGAATATACACTAAGAAAAAGACAGTCTTTTCAATAAATGGTGCTGGGAAAACTGGACAGCTATGTGCAAAAGAATGAAACTGGACTACTTTCTTAAAACATACACAAAAATAAACTCAAAATGGATTAAAGACCTAAATGTGAAACCTAAAATCATAAAATTTATGAAAGAAAACAGGCAATAATTTCTTGGACATTGGCCTTAGCAACACATTTATGGATAGGTCACCTTGGGCAAGGGTAACAAAAGCTAAAATAAACTACAATGACATCAAAATAAAAAGCCCTTGCACAGCAAAGGAAATAATCAACAAACAAAAACGCAACCCAATGAATGGAAGAAACTATTTGTTATCCAAATATTTTGGATATGTTGTATTATTCAATATATAACTCCAATATATTATATATCTTATATATTACATAAAATATATGTCAATATGTTATCCAATATTTTGAATAAATATATACTAAGGGGTTATTAAAGAACTCCTACACCTCAACACTAAAAATATCCAATTAAAAAATGAGCAGAGGATCTGAATAGGCATTTTGCCAAAGAGTACATACAGATGGCCAAAAGGCACATGAAGAAGATATTCAACATCACTAATCATCAGGAAAATGCAAATCAAAACCATGAAGTATCATCTATATTAGTCAGAATGGTTACTGTCAAAAACACAGAAATAACAAATATTGGTTAGGATGTGGAGAAAAGGGAACTTTATGTTGTTGGTGGAAATGTAAATGGTGCAGTTACTGTTGAAAATGTTATAGAGATTCCTTAAGAAATTAAAAACAGAAATACCATATGATCCAGTAACTCCACTACTGAGAACTTAACCAAAAAAAATGAAAACAATAATTTGAAAAGATATATGCACTCCTATGTTTAACACAGAATAATTTGCAATAGCCAAGATATGGAAGTAACCTGTGTGCATCAATAGATGAGCCGATAAAAAAGATGTGGGGCGTTTGTGTGTATGTTGTGTGTGTATATACATATATGTGTGTGTATGTATATAATATATGTATATATATATGTGTGTGTGTGTGTATATGTAATATATATATATAATATATATAATTATATAATATATATATTATATAATTATATATATTATATATATAAATATACACACACACACACATATATATTCTAACATTTATGTTAGAATATTACTCATCCATAAACCAGAATAAGATCTTGCTATTCATGACACCCTGGCTGAACCTATAAAGGATGTTATGCTAAGTGAAATAAATCAGAGAAAGACACATAACTGATAATTTATGTTGAATTTAGAAATAAAACAAATGAAGAAATAAAAACAGTAACAGACCCATTAAAAAAAACACAAAAATTGGTGGTTGCCAATGGGATGGGCAAAACAGGTGAAGGGGATTAAAAGGTGCAAACGTCCAGTTATAAGTCACAGAGATGAAAAGTACAGCATACAGAATATAGTCAATAATATTGTAATTATGTTGCATGGTGACAGATGATAACTACACTTATTATAGTGAGCATTAAGTAATGTATAGAATTGTTGATCACCATGCTGTACACCTAAAATTAATATAACATTGTATGCCAACTATGCTTCAACAGATTTTTTAAATCAATGTATTTCATCATATTTATAGAATAAAGAAAATTTATGTGATGATCTCAGTAGATACAGAAAAACCACTCGATAAAATAACCAAACTCTCACTAAAAGTCTCAGAGTAATAAATCAAGAAAGTAGAAGATTTAAAGACTGAGAAGTAAAACTGTCCCTATTTGCATGATTGTCAATGTACAAAATCCTAAATAATGTACAAAAGATCCACTAGAGGTAATAAGTTATTAGCTGCATCATAAAAGATCAATATACAAATGTTTATTGTCATTTTTTATACAAACAGCATACAATTGGAAAATAAAATAAAGATAGTTCTATTTCCAATAGCATCAGATAATTTATCAGGAATAAATTAAGAAAGCCAAGCACCTTCTCTATACAGGAAACTGCAAATCATTAAAAGAAAAGAGAATAAAACATCAACCTAAAATTTCATACTCAGAAGAAACTTCTGGAAATAAACTAAATAAAAAGTAAAATAATTTATTTTCGAGCCAAATAGAAACAGTAGACATGATACAGCACACACACACCTTAAACTGAGAATATTCTATTTGAGCTAATATTTTCCTATGAAAACCATAATAACAAATTCCTATTTAAAGTATATGGAAACATGACAAATGGCTGGTGTTTGGAGTTATCATTTTTAAAGTGCTATTGTCTGGCAAGAGGGTAAGAGCCCCAGTTTGGCAGTGTTGAAGATGACAAGATGAGACTTGGAGAATGAGACACACTGGCAGCAGTTAAGTCCCTAGCTCCTGAACTGATGCCTAGCTGCATCCTGTCTCATAGTTTAGGTCTCTTTTTAAAAAGCTGTTCCAAGTCAAGTTCCTACTACTTAAAATAATAGAATATGTCTTATTAGTACAAGTTTGGACCTGCTTTTTACAATTTGTGGAAGCTTAGAGCTACTTAAGTTAATGACATAAGGACTTCCATACCTACTCTAAAAGATGCATCTTTAGGCATTAGAAACAGTATATGAAAATTAAGGTCATTTAGCCATTATTATATAATATCTTTGTACTCAGCCAAAAGTCAGACATAACTGTAACTCACTCTTTCCCCAAACAGGGAGAAATGAGATGAAGAATGTGTCCCTGGGAATGATCTAAAGTTGTTTTTGTTGACTTGAGTCTCTGGCTATTTTATGACCTTGCCCTTTTTTGAGGTTCGGAATAAAATCTACTGGTGCTTTAGATGACTCTACAAGTTGCTTAAATACCACCATGGGGTCTCCTATGAAAAGCTTTAAAGTTTGATTCTTACATATGGAATACAATTTATTTCAGGGTGTAAAATTCTCCTTGGGGGAAAAATTATTCTCTTGGAAATGCACAAAATGAATAAGAGAATTTTTGTGCTTCACTGTGGTAGAAAAGAAAAGTAAGAAATAGATGTGTGGGCACATAGAGATCTGGATTACCCTTTAGCAATGTATAATTCTATGCTCGAATTCTTAAATTTGATTTTACCTTAGATTAAAGCAATTGCCCAGTTCCCACTCCCCAAACACACACATCTCTATATCAGCTATTTAAGTGTATATAGTGAGAACTCTTACGCCTTTAAAATAAATGAAAAAGCACAATTTAAGGTGTTATTTCAGTACAGGAAATATCCACATCTAATGGTTCCAGAAGTGAGTATTTTAGGAACATCAATGGTAGGAAATCTTAAACATTTTAGAAGGCAGAGCTCCAGGCCATCATGTTTAACCACTCTGATGTGCCAATTGAACTGAAAATCTGTTAAAAAGGAACTTCTGCAAGAAATACCAGGCTTGAACTATAATTGCATGGTTTCATAGCACATCAGAGTTGCTCAAATTTGACCCTGAAGACTATGACATCTAAGGATATGGATCATCTCCCCAATGTCATTCTGCCTCATCCACAGAATCTAAGTTGGATAAAGTCTTAGATGTCATTCATGCCACCCATGCAGTGAACTTTCCTCCAACATTCCTGAGAAGTGGTCTTCAGCTTTCAGCTTAAATGCCTTTAGCGGCAGGCTGCTCATTTATTTGACAAGGTAGATTGTTCCTTGCTTAGACAGCTTTAATTGTTGGAAAGTTCTTCCTCAAATTGCAGCAAAATCAACCTCCCTGTAATTTTCACCCAATGATCCTTGTCCTGCTTTCCAGAGCAATACAGAATGAATTGACTCCCATCAACGCTTCAAATGACAGCCCAGGCATACTGACTCGTTCAGTTGACTGCTCAGTGAAGGGGTAGTATAGCACTATGGTTCAGTCTGAAAACCTTGGGCCAATTCTCTGGTATCAGCTGTCAAATTACTTGTCTCTCTGAGCCTCAGGCTCTAAGTCTGTATAGTGGAGATAAAGGTTTATAAGCTATATGTTTCCCTAGGTTTTTACATGGACTATTTTGAGAATATTTGTGGAATGACTATTTCAACTCTAATATACACTATAAATACAACATATCATTAAGGAGTCTCAATTCACACTGAATAGTTCACTTTTAAAATTCTTCTTGGAGAAGTCAACTTTGATTGTTCTCGTATTTATTAGATTTTCTTTACTGTGAGGGCTAAAGTCAGGTTCCTCCTAATCACCATTGCTCTGTTTAATTTGGCTTGCTTTCTTTTCCTGTACAGGACACAGAGAACTAAGCTGTTTCATCAAATCAAGTGGTATACTGAAGTCTTTCTTCACTTTAGTTGTTTTGCTTACTCATCTAAACTTGAGCCTATCCTTATCATGGACGATATTACACTTTTCTTATTTCTATTCAATATTAATAATTATTTTCAATGTAGATGAGTTCATAGTATTAAGGTGTGAAATTTAGGCCAAAGAGACAATTGCCAAGAATTAAAAGAGCATTGCTTTAGTGATTATTTTCTTTAAATGTCCCTGAATTGATCTCTACCTGATGATTTATGCCCACATCTTAATCACAGAAATATCTACTTAAGAAATGGCTAAGCTGCCATTTAGAAGGCTAATAACAATAATTGCTTCACAGTAAATGACTCAGGACAGTAACTTAATCACAAGACTCATGATTTACTTAAAATCCATGAAGGTGTTCATTATTTCTAGGGAAGCATGATTATTAACTCTAATAATATTTGCAAATGTAAACTACTATAATTAGCTGGAAATTTTCTAATTCTAAAGGGCATTCACCAGAAGTATTGAGGAAGGTGAAACTTTCAGATATAAGTTATATTGTATGATAGATGTAAGTGAAAATATTCAGTGTTTTATTTTGAATATGTAACAAGGGGTAGAGCATGGGACACACTGACAGGAAAAAAATTGTAATAGCAAGAGAGGGGCAAGAAAGGAGATAGAAAGAAGTGATGAATTTTAAAAAGGAAAATATAAATGTGGGAGAGGCAACACTAAATGCAAAAATTGAGAAACTAAATGCTAGAAGTTGCATGTAAGAAATATCAATGGAGTATCTCAAATAAACCACAAATACCCAAGGGTCAAAAGTGCATGTGTTACTTTGTAACATACTTTATAGGCACAAAAGGACAATGGATCAAAACCAAGTATGTAAGTAAAAATGATGAACATTATTAATCCTGGAAGTCAGGATAAACTGGGTCAGAAAAAGATGGCCAACAGAAAGAAACAGTAATATCCCGACACTAAAAGATTTCCTGTTGGCAAGAGCCAAAATAAATATCGCAGGATATAGGGACATAGAAATTGATCAGTAAAAATGAATAAAGCCAGAGACTTAGATTAGGAGGCAGGACAACTGTGGTGGATGCAGGAATTAGAATAAGCTAAATTCATCAGAATTAGATTAAACTTCATAGAATAAAATATTCTAATATTTTTAAAGTATCTTAAACATAATAAAAAATGTATCATTCACCAAATATGGGGCAACTCAGGACTATGAAAATCAACAAAGTTATCAGCTTGTTTCAACTCAACCTCCCTAGGAGAATATCCTTGTCTTACTGGATGTAAATGACTGCTGGGCTTCATCTATCATACATGCATTTTAGGAAGCAAGATGGAAAAGGGGGTAAAGAATAGTATTCCTCCTCCATTTAAGGACTGTCTCAGAAACTACCCAAAACATGTCCATTTTCACTTAATTAAACAAATGCAGTTATGTGGCCACACATTTGCAAGGTAAGCTGGAAAAATGTGGTTAGGTAAACTCAGGAGAAAATAGATGTTAAGAAGAAATTAATTTCTGTCATATATCATTACATAGGAATAACAAACATAAGATCAACATTTATTGAGTGTTCATTATGTGCCAAACCCTGTACAAAGTAGTTTGTACATATTACTTCACAATAATCCTAAAGATTAAAAACTAATATTCTCCCTACTTTATGAATCCAGGACTAAAAAAAAGAGCTCAAAACCTAGTGCAAAGCCATAAACTTGGCAAAAGGCAAAAAAGTGTTTAAAATGTGGGTCTGCCACATTCCAGAATCTGAAGGCACAATCCCTATAGCTCTGCTTCTCCAAGCATAAGGAAGAATAAAAGTCTAAAATTCTCAATAGGACATCTTTGTTAACTGGGACAATATTCCTACTCAACCAAGTAGTTTATAAACAGGTCCTATGAAGCAGAAGGTTAATTTTAAAATATGAGCATCACAGAAACAGGGGAGAGAATCTGTATGAAAGAAAATGATGAAAAGATGAACAAATATCCAACTCCATAGAGAGTTGGAAGAGAAGGAATCAGTGATGGACAAAGAAAGGTAAAGTAGGAAAGAAGGAAGTGAGGAAAAAAAAAGATTCAAAGAATCTAAAAGAGTGAATGAGTATATGAGAGGGAAAAGGAAGCAAGGCGAAAAACACATGCACCACGTTGCCTGTGAAGGATTGCTGTCCTCAGTTCATTCTCTACAACTCTCCAAATGGCTAGAAATATTATTCTTCTGTAGGCAATGCATGAGTTTACATAGATATAAGAGTTTAAAATGGAAATGACAATGGAAATTTTGTGATCTATTTAGAAGAGAAAATCCAGGCATTTCATTTCTTATGAAAAGGAGCACTCCAGCTCCCATGTCTTATGACCAGTGCCTTTGTGTGCTGGATCTGACCTGACAGTCAAACAGGAAGTTCTAAAATATGCAGTGGAAGGAAGAATGAAAGAAATGGAGCAATTACATTTTTATCTCATGTAAAATCTGTAATAATCACTATAATCTAAAAGCTTTTAGGTCCAACTTTTGTTTGATGATTGGATTTGCACTGACACTTGTAAAGAAATGAGAAGTAATACACCCTTCTTCATGGTAATGGCTGGATGCAGAATAAAACTCCCAGACAATTTCCACACTTCTGGTGCTCAGGCCTTGGGCAAATTAGTTGCAACATCTTAGACCATTAGAATGATTACAGCTGACTATAATACACATTAATAGCAGACTAAGGGCTGTAAAACTCATTGATAATGTTTTTTGGGGTTTTTTGTTTTTTTGTTTGTTTGTTTGTTTGCCATTCTGTACTACCTGGAAATAATTAAGGGAGTTAGTTAGAAAAGTCAACTAGTCTTTGGTTATCTATCTCTACTTCAATAAATCAGAGAGGGTGGATTCCAACAAATGTCAGTGGTCTTACAATTTACTATTGTGGAGCTATCTAGAAAAACTCAGACAACCTTCTCTAGTTGGCATTTTCCTTAGAAGAATCTGAATGAGAAGTTTATTTATTTTTTTAACGTTTATTTATTTTTGAGACAGAGAGCATGAACAGGGGACGGGCAGAGAGAGAGGGAGACACAGAATCTGAAAAAGGCTCCAGGCTCTGAGCAGTCAGCACAGAGCCCGACGTGGGGCTCAAACTCAACTGTATTCAGACCTTAACTAAACCAAACTCTCTGGATGTGGAGGAAATAAACATAATAGCCAAATGACTCCTAATTTAAGATCATACATTCAATACAAGTGTTTTAGTCCTTTCAGTGTGCTCTAACAAAATACTACAGATTAGATGGCTTATAAACAATAGAAATACTTTTCTCACAGCTCTGGAGGCTGGAAGTCTGAGATCCAGGTGCCAGCATGGGCAAATGAAGGCCCTCTTCCTAGTTGCAATTTTTTTTGTTGCAGCTTCATATGGAGGAAGAGGCTAGGGAGCTCAGTGAGGTCTGTTTTATAGAGCACTAATCTCATGCATAAAGAAGGGATACAGGAGTGCTGATGCATAGGGGCACTTGTACCCCAATGTTTATAACAGCACTTTCAACAATAATCAAATTATGGAAAGAGCCTAAATGTCCATCAACTGATGAATGGATAAAGAAATTGTGGTTTATATACACCGTGGATTACTACATGGCAATGAGAAATAATGAAATATGGCCTTTTGTAACAATGTGGATGGAACTGGAGAGTGTTATGCTAAGTGAAGTAAGTCATACAGAGAAAGACAGATACCATATGTTTTCACTCCTATGTGGATCCTGAGAAACTTAACAGAAGACCATGTGGGAGGGCAAGGGGGAAAAAAAGTTACAGAGAGGGAAGGAGGCAAACCATAAGAGACTCTTAAAAACTGAGAACAAACTGAGGTTGATAGGGGGTGGGAGGGAGGGGAGGATGGGTGGTGGGTATTGAGGAGGGCACCTGTTGTGATGAGCACTGAGTGTTGTATAGAAACCAATTTGATAATAAATTTCATATTAAAAAAAAAGACTTCATCCTCATGACTTAATCATCTTCCAAATGTCCATCTTCTGACACCATCACATTGAGTGTCAAGACTTGAACAAGTGAATTTCAGGGGGACACAAACATTCAGACCATAGCAAAGCATTTAAGGCCCAGTGATGAGTTCAGACAATACAAGTCAACAAACTGGACCTGGTCCCCATGGCAAAGGACTTGCAGTGTTGCAAGACACATGGATAATCCAGGGTAATACTCCAAATACTCCAAATAAAAGTATTGATATATGGATGGAAAGATTGAGAATATATGGTTCTGTCCTTAACCAATCAAGGGGAATTTGTGGGAAACTGGAGGTTACTGCTATTCAAAGTTTAAAGGGAGCAGACATGCAATTTTATCATGGGTACAAAATCTACAAGGCAAAGTAAGGCGCTTTTACAGTTACTCCATATACTCTACTAGAAACTAGAAGATCTGTTTGATTTTGTTTGATTTTAGAGACCGTTTCTGCAAGAATACTTCTCCAGCTTATTCTTTATAATATGTAAGAAGTTTAACCAATTTTAAGGGCTACATTAATTCCAAAACTTTCTTATTTCATTAGAATGTTTTTGAAGAAAAAAATGACAGAAAAGAATATGAACTAGTCTTGATGGGAAAGCCTGGTCTAGATTTGAGAATGATATCTTGACTTAATTGAAGTTATTTACAGTTAGTTTCACTATGTTCTAGTCACCAGAAAATAGTGCAAATGCTATCCTAGAAATCCAGGATACATGCCTTTGTGAAGAGGAGACAAACCCATGCACCGGAGTTCAGAAGAAAAATTCTCAATATTGCCCCACTACCTACTTATTCTCCCTGAGGCTTATTTCTCTTAAGTAAATTGATACTAATTCCTGTCTGCCCACCTTATGCAAATATGGTTAAATGTAATAAGTAGAAAAAAACTTTGGAAAACTTTGATATAAATATAAGCTTAAATAAATATAGACTATTGGTATTTGTAAATAGCACACCTAAGAATTTTTAAATAATTAAAAATTTTTTCCATGTTTAGTGTAAAATCTCAAAGCATTTGCAGCAGTGATGTCCTAAAGAACAGGAGAAAAGAATCATTCTCTCTTTCACATGTATCTATTTTGTTAAGCAACGAATTGAAAACATATTCCTTAATGCACCAAACCAATTATCCTTCCAAAATAAACTGCTTTAAAACAGAAAGCACAATTTCCTTGATCTTAAAACCAATAACTTCCAATAATCTGTCCTCATGATGTCTTCACTGTGGAAATTTACAAACATAGTACACAATGTATTTTTCTTTCAGCAGCTTTTCTTGAAAACAATTTTTCAAGATTTTTATTATTTTATGCATTTTATTCCTAAGGATGTCCTCTTACCATATATTATTTAAAAAAAACCTTACTTAATAAAAAGACACGGACTCAAAGATCCTCATTCATTGCCTGAAATTACAAAGGGGTACATTGTAGTCAAACATTTTATTGACTGTTCTAGCTGGAAAGGGCTTTGCAGTGGAGCCAAACCAAGTTCTTCCTTTTCCAGGGGCCTAGAAAAAGGTAATTATTTGGAATGTGTACATGGTACAAAGATTTTATAATTTGTCCCATCTGAGCACCTATGAGTCTGTTCAGAAATATTTTCTGTACTTTGTTTACTATTTGTTCCCTTCCTAGTCATATCCACAAAATAAAACCTATCTTAAATTTGCATCAAATATTTTTGAGAAAAGCGACATCTCTAATCACCTAGATGTTTACATCTACACAAAATCTAAAGCACTGTATGAAACAAGAAGTGTAGGTTAGGAAACACAAAGACAACCAGATTACATCCTTATTTATTATAATGTTATCAGCTATTTTATACTCATAATTTTTTTTTAAATCTTCTTTCAATAATTTACTTGGGAATAAAATGCCTATTACAAAACCCAAATTGGTTCTCTGACCCTACATATTGTCAAAGCTGCCACCTCAGGAAAAATAACAAATATGACTACCAAAAGGAATTACAATTTGACTCTCTAAATTTCCCTAAGGGAAATAGATTTTACTTAAAGAAGTTTTTCTTAATATCAGTGTATTTAATTAAAGTCTTAAAATTACTTGGTACATTAAAAAGCATATAACAATAACTACTGCCTCAAAACAAAATAATACAAATATAGGTAGATATCTATTAACTGAAATAAAATAGTTTACAGGTTGACTGAAATAAGTATGTGTATCCACAAGCCAAATAAAATCAAGATCTAATAAAATATTGTAGAAAACTATTTATTTCAATAAAGCACAAGTGTAATACTCATCAGCTACAGGAAGAAAATATCTGGCATACAGAGCCAAGCTGTTATTCTGATACTTACTATCAGCATAGTAATGGAACCCACCCTGATAGGTTTTTAAAACTCTGACTTTCCCAATCATTGGAAACTGTTTGATACAGGTTAGGGAAATGTTGACATGACCTAATTCTACAGACAGCAAACCTAGAAAAGGAAGAAAAATAGCTACATTAGCTACTGAAAGGGGAAAAAAAACCCAGATTTCCAGTGATTACAGGTTATACAAAAGCCCACTGAGCTGAAGACATCGCAGACATTTTCTGCATAAAGCCACTACTTTAAGACCAAGAGATTACTGATCGTCAGCTCCTAATATGTAGCATCAAATACAGAGAGTTGGGTAACATGAGGAAACAGAGGAGTATGTTACAAATGAAAGAATAAGACAATATCTCAGAAAAATAAATAAATGAGATAAACAATCTACCTGATAACGAGTTCAAAGTAATTGTGATAAAAAGGCTCATAAAACTTGGAAGAAGAATGCATAAACCATGAAAACTTCAACAGAACTTAAAGAACCAATTAAACATGAAGAAAACAACAACTAACATTAAAATAGACTACAGGTAATCAATAGCAGACTAGATGATGCAGAACCCATATGTGATCTGGAAGACAGGCTAATAGAAATTACCCAGTTGGAACAAAAAAGAAAAAGTTTTTTAAAGAATGAAGATAGTTTAAGGGAACTCTGGACAAATTCAAACATATTAACATTAACATAATTGGGTTTGCAGAAGGAGAAGAAAGAAAGAAAGGAACAGAATATGTATTTGAAGAAATAGTGGCTGAAAACCTTCCTAACTTGGTGAAAGAAACAAACATCCAAGTTTAGGAAGGTCAGAGAGTCCCCAACAAGATGACCCCAAAGAGACCCACACTAAAACACATTATAGTCAAAGTGTCAACAGCTAAAGATAGATAATCTTAAAAGCTGAAGGAGGAGAGGGATACAGGTTAGGAGGAAAGATGGCAGAGTAGGAGGAGGACCCTGGGCTTGCTTTGTTCCTTGAACACAACTAGATAAATTATAAATCATTCTAAGTACCCAAGAAATCGATCTGAGGACTGACAGAACAAAACGCACAACTTGAGGGATTGAAGAGGCCACATCATGGAAGGTAGGAGGTGAGGAGACATGATTTGGGGGAGGAAAGGATCATGGGTGCTGTGGAGGAGAGGAAGACCTGATCACAAAAGGAGACAAGAGACATCAGGGGAGTGAGGAGCGCATGGGGGATTGGGGATTGCACAAGGAAAACACTTCCCCAAAGACACTAAGTGGAAAAAAGAGAGAAGCTCATTTTTGTGAGTTTTTACAAGTGGGGCTCAAAGAGTTTTAGAGGTCCTCAGCATTGCCAGTGTGGAGACCAGTGGGCACTGCATAGCTCCTGTGGAAACGGAGAACAGATAGCCCTGTAGTGTATGGCAAATCTGAGAATCCCCTGGGATGCACTGGGGGAGTCCCCCTTCTTAGAGCACATCCAGGAGAGGTAGCATTGCCTTTCCAGGGACAAAAGAGCTGGTGGGGCCATTACCATCCCTCACCCCTCAACATAGGTGCAGAGACATCTGCTGAGGGCAGCTAACCTGAACACCAGCTCTTTGCTACACTTTTGTCCAAATCCACACCTGTGTGCTTTGGTGCAACTGCCATTATGGGACAAAACTGCATTAGTCCCAGCATGGCAAGACCCTCCCTCAGAGGACTGGTGCAGCTCTGGGTATACCAGGTCCCTAAAGCTTTAAAGAGTTCTAAAGCTCAGCTGGCCTGTCAGGGATATAACACAGGTATACTGCACTGCCAGGTCAGACAATCCAGACACAGGTGTGAAGGCAGTGATTCTGAGGGACACCTTGGACAAACAAAGGACTATTGTTTGCTCTTCTGGGAGGGATTTCTGGACAGCAGTGGGCATGAACTCCCCTCTCTGGGAGGGGAGACGCTAGTGCCATTTCTCTCTCCTACCCATCAGCATAATCTGGCTTCAGGGAGCAGCACAGCACCAACAGTTGTGGTCTAAATGGCCTATACCAAGCCCCACCCCATGTGCTCTGCTTTTCTAGGGCAAGTGTGACTGAAAATCATAGTAGTGGGCCCCTCTCCGGAAAGACCAGCACAAACCCCCACACGTACCACATCTACTGACCATAGAGTTTTGCAAAACTTCAGTTCTAGTGTAAATAGCATCCTCAGGTGTCTTTTAACAAGCGGACCAGAGAACACCTACTTAAAGCTCACCACACTCTGGCCAAGGTCCAAAAACTCCACTTCAGGCAAGGAGAAACGCTGCAAAGGACTGACCCGAGGGAAAGACCAGTCAAACACAGCAGCAGAGTGCACACAGCATACACCAGAGACCCTTCCTGAAACTGAAGGCCCTGGACAGTATAGGCCTGCTTCTTCACCAAGCCATTACTTTTAGGAGCAGGAAACATAACAGATTTTCCTAACACACAGAAGACAGAGACCTAGACAAAATACCAAGACAGAAAAATTCATCTCAAAAGAAAGAACAAGAAAAGGTCACAGCCAGGGATCTAATAGAAACAAATATAAGTAATATGTTTAAGCCAGAATTTATTTTTTTGAAGTTTATTTATTTTTGAGAGAGAGAGGGGGACAGAGTGTGAGTGAGTGAGAAGCACAGAGAGGGGGAGATAGAATCTGAATCAGGCTCCAGGTTCTGAGCTGTCAGCACAGAGACCAATGTGGGGCCTGAACCCAGGAACCCTGAGATCATGAATTGAGCCAAAGTTGGACGCTTAACCAAAGGAGCCACCCAGGTGCCCCAAGCCAGAATTAATTAATTAATTTATTAATTTATTTATTTACAATTTTCATTGACTTAAATTTTTTTGTTTATCTTTTAATATGAAATTTATTGTCAAATTGGTTTCCATACAACACCCAGTGCCCAAGCCAGAATTTAAAGAACAAATCAAAAGTATACTATCTGAGCTTGAGTGATAAAAGGCCTAAGAACTAATCAGGTCAAAATAAACAATGCTATAACTGAGACGTGAAAATGACTGCATGTAATTACAAGGATGGAAGAATCACAGGAATAAATAAGTGATACAGAAGATAAAATTATGAAAATAATGAAGCTGAAAAGAAGAGGCAAAGGAAAATATTGGATCACCAAAGTGGGCTCATTGAATGGAGAACTCAGCAATGCCATAAAGCATAAAAACATTCATATCATAGGAGTCCAAGAAGAGCAAGAGAGGGAAAAAGGGGCAGAAGGTTTATTGGAAGAAATTATAGCTTAAGACTTTCCCAATCTGTGGAAAGAAACAGACATCCAAGTACAGGAGACACAGAGAATTCCCATCAAAATCAACACAAGCAGGCCAACACCAAGACATATTGTAGTTAAATTTGCAAAATATAAAAAAAAAGTCTTAAAAGCAGCAAGAAAAAAGAAGTCCCTAACTTACAAGGGAAGACAAATAAGGTTGGCAGCAGATATCTCCACAATAACTTCGCAGGCCAGAGGAGAGCAGCATGATATATTCAACGTGATGAATGGGAAAAATAGAAAGCCAAGAATTGTTTATCTAGAAAAGCTTCATTCAGAATAGAAGGAAAGATAAAGAAATTCCCGGACAAACAAAACTAAAGGACTTCATGACCACTAAAACAGGCCCACAAGGAATATAAAACGGACCTCTTTGGGATAGAAAGAATGAAAGGATCAAAGACTAGGAAGGAACAGAGAAATATCCAGAAACAATGACTTAACAAGTAATAAAATGACACTAAATTCATATCTATCAATAATCACTTAGAAAGTAAATGGACTAAATTCTCCAACCAAAAGACATAGGGTGACATACTGGATTTTTAAAAAAAGACACATCAGTATGTTGCCTATAAGAGACTCATTTTAGACCTAAACACATACACAGATGGAAAGTGGGGGATGGAGAAATATTTCTCATGCTAATGAATGTCAAAAGAAATCTAGAGTAGCCATACTTCTATCAGATAAACTACATTTTAAACCAAAGGCCAGAGATGAAGAATGGCACTATATCAACATAAAGTGGCCTATCCAAAAAGAGAATCTAACAATTGTAAATATTTATGCACCCATAAATATTTATGCACCCAATTTGGAGGAACCCAAATATACAAAAAATTAATAATAAATATAAAGGAACTCCTTGATAATAATACAATAGAAGGGGACTTTAACACCACATTAACAGAAAGATCATCTAAGCAGAAAATCCACAAGGAAACAATGGCTCTGAATGACACACTGGACCAGATGCACTTACCAGATATATTCAGAACATTTCATCCTACAGCAGCAGAATACACATTCTTTTCTTTTTTTAATATGAAATTTATTGTCAAATTGGTTTCCATACAACACCCAGTGCTCATCCCAACAGATGCTCTCCTCAATACCCATCACCCACCCTCCCCTCCCTTCCACCCCCCATCAACCCTCAGATTGTTCTCAGTTTTTAAGTCTTTTATGTTTTGGCTCCCTCCCTCTCTAACTTTTTTTTTCCTTCACCTCCCCCATGGTCTTCTGTTAAGTTTCTCAGGATCCACGTAAGAGTGAAAACATATGGTATCTGTCTTTCTCTGTATACTTATTTCACTTAGCATAACACTCTCCAGTTCCATGTACATTGCTACAAAAGACCATATTTCATTCTTTCTCATTGCCATGTAGTATTCCATTGTGTATATAAACCACAATTTCTTTATCCATTCATCAGTTGATGGACATTTAGGCTCTTAACATAATTTGGCTATTGTTGAAAGTGCTGCCTTAAACATTGGGGTACAAGTGCCCCTATGCATCAGCACTCCTGTATCCCTTGGGAAAATTCCTAGCAGTGCTATTGCTGGGTCATAGGGTAGACCTATTTTTAATTTTTTGAGGAACCTCCACACTATTTTCCAGAGCAGCTGCACCAGTTTGCATTCCCACCAACAGTGCAAGAGGGTTCCCATTTCCCCACATCCTTGCCAGCATCTATAGTTTCCTGATTTGTTCATTTTAGCCACTCTGACTGGCGTGAGGTGGTACCTGAGTGTGGTTTTGATTTGTATTTCCCTGATGAAGAGTGAGTTGAACATCTTTTCATGTGCCTGTTGGCCATCTGGACGTCTTCTTTAGAGAAGTGTCTATTCATGTTTTCTGCCCATTTCTTCCCTGGATTATTTGTTTTTTGGGTGTGGAGTTTGGTGAGTTCTTTATAGATTTTGAATATTAGCCCTTTGCTGATATGTCATTTGCAAATATCTTTTCCCATTCCGTTGGTTGCCTTTTAGTTTTGTTGATTGTTTCCTTTGCAGTGCAGAAGCTTTTTATCTTTCAAGTTCACATGGGACATTCTCCAGAACAGAGCACATACTGGGTCACAAATCAGCCCTCAACAAGTACAAAAAGATTGAGATAATACCATGCATATTTTCAGACAATGCTATGAAACGAAGTCAACCACAAAAAAAAAAATTTGGAAAGACCACAAATATCTATAGGCTAAAGAACATCCTACTAAATAATGAATGGGTTAACCAAGAAATTAAAGAAAAAAGAAAAAAAATACATGGAAACAAATGATAATGAAAACAGGATGGTCCAAACCTTTGTGACGCAGCAAAAGTGGTAATAAGAGGGAAGTATATAGCAATACAGGCCTATATCAAGAATCAAGACAGGGTGCCTGGTGGCTCAGTCGGTTGGGCGTCCGACTTCAGCTCAGGTCATGATCTCACAGTACGTGAGTTCGAGCCCCGCATCGGGGTTTGTGCTGTCAGTTCAGAGCCTGGAGCCTGCTTCAGATTCTGTGTCTCCCTTGTTCTCTGCCCCTCCCCCACTCATGCTCTGTCTCTATCAAAAAATGAATAAACGTTAAAAAAAATTTTTAAAAAGAAGACAAATCTCAAATATACAATCTAACCTTACACCTAAAGGAGCTAGAAAAAGAATAACAAATGAAGCATAAAGCCAGTAGAAAAAGGTAAATAATAAAGATAGAGAAGATATAAATGATATAGAAAAAAACAAAAACCAGTAGAACAGATTAATGTAATCATGAGATGCTTTTTTTCAAAGAATTAACAAAATTGATAAACCCTTAGCAAGACTTAACAGAAAGAAAATAGAAATAACCCAAATAAATAAAATCATGAATGAGAGAGGAGAGATCACAACCAACACCACAGTAATAGAAACAATTATAAGAAATATTATGAAAAATTTTATACCAACAAATTAGGTGATCTGGAAGAAATGGATAAATTCCTAGAAATATAGAAACTACCAAAACTGAAACAGAAATAAATAGGAAACTTAAACAGACCATAACCAGTAAAGAAATTGGATCTGTAATAAAAAAATCTGCCAACAAACAGGAGTCCAAGGCCAGATGGCTTCATAGGCAATTTCTACCAAACATTTAAAGAAGAGTTAATATCTATTCTTCTCAAACTATTCCAAAAAATAGAAATGGAAGGAAAACTTCCAAATTATTTCTGAGGCCAGCATTACCTTTATTCCAAAACCAGACAAAGACCCCACTATAAGAGAGAATTACAGGCCAATATCCCTGATCAACATGGATGTAAAAATTCTCAACAAAATACTAGCAAATCAAATCCAACAGTACATTAAAAGAATTATTCACCAAGATTAAGTGGGATTTACTCTTAGGCTGCAAGGGTAATTTAATATTCACAAATCAAACAACATGATACACCAAATTAATAGAAGAAAGGATAAGAACCACATGATCCTCTCAATAGGTTCAGAAAAAAGCATTACAGAATTCAGCAGGCTTTCTTGATAAAAACCCTCAAGAAAGTAGGGATAGAAGGAACATATTTCAACATCATAAAGGCCATATAGGAAAGACCCACAGCTAATATCCTCAATGGGAAAAATCTGAAAAATCTGAGAGTTTTCCCTCTAATGTCAGGAACATGACAGGGATGTCCACTTTGACCACTCTTGTTCACATAGTACTGGAATTCCTAGCCTCAGCAACCAGAAGACAAAAAAAAAAAAAAAAAAAAAAAAAAAAAGAAAGGAATCCAAATTGACGAGGAAGAAGTCAAACTTTATTCACAGATGACATGATACGCTATGGAGTAAACCTGAAAGATTCTGCCAAAAAGTTGCTATAACTGATACATGAATTCAGTAAAGTCACAGGAAACAAAATCAATGTACAAAACTCTGTTGCATTTCTATAAGCCAATAATGAAGCAGCAGAAAGAGAAATCAAGGAATTGATCCCATTTACAATTGGACCAAATAACTTAAGACACCTAGGAGTAAACCTAACCAAAGAGGTGAAAAATGTGTATGCTGAAAACTCTAGAACACTTATGAAAGAAATTGAAAGACACAAATAAATGGAAAAAGATTTCATGCTCATGGATTGGAAGAACAAGTATTGTTAAAATGTCTATGCTACCCAGAGAAATCTACATATTTAATGCAATCTCTATAAAAATACCAATAGCATTTTTCACAGAGCTAGAACAATCATAAAATTTGTATAGAACCACGAAAGACTCTGAATAGGCAAAACGATTTTGTAAAAGAAAAGCAAATCTGGAGGCATCACAATTCCAGACTTCAAGCTGTATTACAAAGCTGTCGTCATCAAGACAGTATGGGACTGGCACAAAAACAGACACATAGATCAATGGAACAGAATAGAAAACCCAGAAATGGACTCACAACTATATAATCAACTCATCTTTGAGCAGGAAAGAATGTCCGATGGAAAAGGACAGTCTATTCAACAAATGGTGTTGGGAAATCTGGACAGCAATGTGCAGAAGAATGAAATTGTATAACTTCTTACACCATACACACAAAAAAATTCAAAATGAATGAAAGACCTAAATATGAGACAGGATACCATGAAAATCCTAGAAGAGAACACAGACAGCAATCTCTTTGACATTGGCCATAGCAAATTCTTACTATACAAGTCACTGGAGTCTAGGAAAACAAAAGAAAAATGAACTATTAGGACTTCACCCAGATAAAATCTTCTGCACAGCAAAGGAAACAGTCAATAAAACTTAAAATCAACCTTTGGAATGGGAGAATATATTTGCAAACGATATATCTGATAAAGAGTATCCAAAATCTATAAAGAACTTATCAAATTCAACACCTAAAAAAACAAATAATCTAGTTAAGAAATGGGCAGAGACATGAATAGACATTTTTCCAAAGACGACATACAGATGGCTAACAGTCACATAAAAAGATGGTCAACATCACTCATCATCAGGGAAATACAAATCAAAATTACAATGAGGTATCACCTCACACCTGTCAGAATGGCTAAAATGAACAACACAAGAAACAATAGGTGTTAGTAAGGATGTGGGGAAAGGGGAACCCTCTTATACTATTGGTGGGAATGCAAACTGGTGTTGCCACTCTGTAAAACAGTATATAGGTTCCTCAAAATAATAAAAATAGAACTACCCTACAATACAGCAATTGCACTATTAGGTATTTATCCAAAGGATACAAAAATACTGAAACAAAGGAATACATGAACCCTGATGTTTATAGCAGCGTTATCATACCCAATTATGGAAAGTGCCCAAATGTCCACTGACTGATGAATGGATAAAGAAAAGGTGGTACCTAAATACAATGGAATGTTACTCAGCCATAAAAAAAGAATGAAATCTTGGAATTTGCAATGACATGGATGGAGCTAGAGTGTATTATTCTAAGTGAAATAAGTCAGTCAGAGAAAGACAAATACCATATAATTTCATACATATGTGGAATTTAAGAAATTAAAAGGATGAACATATGGAGTGAAAAAAAATAAAGAGAGATGCAAACTATAAAACAGACTCTTAACTATAGACAAACTATGGTTCCTGGGAGAAAGGGGGAGGTGGAGGGTAGATTGATTAAATGGGTGATGGGTATTATCAAGGAGAGCACTTGTTTTATGTAAGTAATGAGTCACTAAATTCTACTCCTGAAACTAATACTACCCTAAATGTTAACTAATGAAATTTAAATAAAAACTTGAAATATTTTTTTAAAGTAGCAAGAGATAATTAATAGCAAGATAAAGTAGCAAGAGATAATTATATAAACAAGAACCCTCATAAGACTACAGGCTGATTTCCCAGCAAAAACTTTACAGGCCAAAAAGGAGTAGCACAATATATTCAAAATGCTAAAAAAAATACACTTTCAACTAAAAATACTCCACCTGGCAAAGTTATCACTCAGAATTGAGAAATAATGAGTTTCCTAGGCAAGCAAAAGCTAAAGGAGTTTATAGTCACTAAATTGTTCTTATAAGAATTGTTAAAGGGACTTTTTTTAAGATTGAAAAGAAAAGATTAAAATAAGAAAAATTATGAAAGAACGTCTCACTAGTAAGGCAAATACATATTAAAGGTAGTGGATCAACCACCTACATAGCTAGTATGAAGCTTAAAAGGAAAATGTAGTAAAACCATCTAGACTTACAATAATTTGTCAAAGTATACATAAAATAAGATGTAAAACATGATGTTAAAAATGTAGAATGTTGGTCAGGGTAGTAAAAATGTAGTGCTTTTTAGGATGGGCTTGATCTTAGACATCTATCAACTTAAAATACACAGCTATATGCATTAGATATTATATATAAACATTATCTGAAAGTCACCAAATCATAAATCAAGAGAACAAGAGGATTAACAAGAAACAGACAAAAACAACAAAAACAACGAGAAAACAATCAACAAAATGGCAGTAAGTGTAATTACCTTAAATATAAATTGACTAAATATTCCAATCAAAGGACAGAGCTGAATGGAAAAAAAATTATATGCTGGCTACATGACACTCATTTCAGATCTAAAGACACACAAAATGTAAGAGAAGGCATGGAAAAAGATATTCCAATGCAAATACAAATAAAAAGCTGTGCTATCAATACTTATATCAGACAAAATATACTTTAAACAAAGACTGTAACAGGAGACAAATAAAGGCATTACATAATGATAAAGGGATCAATCTAAAAAGAGTATAACACTTGTAACTATCTATGTACCTAGCATAAAGGCACCTACATGTATGACACATATTAATAAATAGGAAGAGAGAAAATAACAGTAATATAATAACCAAGACTTTGATACCACACTTACATCAATGGATAGACCATCTAGGCTGAAAATCAATAAGGAAACATTGGCAATAAAAGACACATTAGACAAAATGGACTTATAGATATATACAGATCATTCTTTCTGAAAAAGCAGAATACACATTCTTTTCAAGTGCTCATATAACATTCTTTAGGATAGATTGCATGTTAGGCCACAAAACAAGTCTGGATAATTCAAAAAAAGTAAATTCATATCAAGTATTTGTTTTCTGACTACAATGGTATGAAAGTAGAAATTCAATTACAAGAAGAAAACTAGAAAAAAACCCATAAACCCATGGAGGCTAAACAATATGCTGACAAACAACTAGTGGGTCAACTAAGAAATCAAAGAAGAAATAAAATAATACTTTGAGGAAATTGAAAATGCAAACACAATGTTCCAAATCTATGGGATGCAGCAAAAGCAGTTCTAGGAGGAAAGTTTGCAGCAATATAGGCCTACATCAGGAAACAAGAAAAATTTCAAATAAACAATCTAACCTTTCATATATAGGAACTGGAAAAATAAGAACAAGCAAAGCCCAAAGTTAGTAGAAAGAAGGAAATAATGAAGATAAGAATGAAAATCAGTGAAATGAGACCAAAAAAAATGCATAAAATATCAATGAAACTAAGATGTAGTGTTTTGAAAAGTTAAACAAAATTAACAAACCTTTATCCAGATGCATCAAGGGGGAAAAAAAAAAGGCCCAAATACGTAAAATCAGAAGTGAAATAGAAGAAGTTACAAATGATTCCACAGAAATACAAAGGATCATAAGAGCAATAAAAAATATATATATGACAACAAATGGGACAACCTAGAAAAATGGATAAATTCTTGGAAACACACACCTTCTAAGAGAGATCAGGAAGAAATAGAATTCTGAATAGACCAATTACCAGTAATGAAATTGAATCAGTAATTTAAAAATTTCCCCTCCAGGACCAGATGGTTTTTTAGGGTAAACCAGCAAGCATTTAAAGAAGAGTTAGTACCCATACTTCTCAAATTTTTTTTTAAAAAATTGAATAGGAAGGAATTCTGGCAAACTTGTTTTGCAAGGCTCAGCATTACCCTAATACCAAAACCAAATAAGGACACCACAAATAAAAAAGGAAACAAAATATTAGTCCAGTATTCCTGTTGAACATAAATGCAAATATCCTGAAAAAAATATTGGCAAACTAAATTCAATAGTATGTTAAAAGAATCATACACTGTAATGCAGTGGGATTTATTCCAAGGATGCAAGGATGGTTCAAAATCTACAAATCAATTAGTGTTGATACATTATATTAACAAAAAATATAATAAAAATCATATGATCATCTAAAGTAGATAGAAAAAACATTTGACAAAATTCAACATCCATTTATGATTAAAAATATCATAAAAAGCTAACACCATATGAATGGTGAAAAGCTGAGAGTGTTTCCTTTAAGATCAGGAATAAGACAAGATCTCATTAATTTCATTTAATATAGTCTTAGAAGTCCTAGCCACAGCAATCAGAAAAGAAATAAACAGCATCCAAATTGGAAAATAAATAAAACTGTCACTATTTGTAGATGACATACTATATACAAAAAATCCTAAAGACTCCATCAAATAAAACTTACTAGACTAATAAATGAATTCACTAAAGCTTCAGGATATAAAATATGCATAAATCTTTGCATTTCTATACACAAATGAATAATCTGAAAGAGAATTTTAAAAATGTCACTTGCAATTACAGTAAGAAGACTAAAATATTTAGAAATAAATTTAGAGAAGAAGGTGAAAGACCAGTACTCTATAAACCATAAGACATTGATGAAAAATTGAAGACAGAAATAAAGGAAATACATACTGTAGTTAGTCATGAATTGGAAAAATAAATATTGTTAAGATGTCCATACTACCAAAGTAAGCTATAAATTCAATGCAATCTCTATCAAAATATCAATGGCAATTTTTATGGAACTAAAAGATAATTCTAAAAATTGTATGGAACCACGAAAATTCCCAAATAACCAAAACAATCTTGAGAAAGAAGAGGTATCACATTCCCTGACTTCAAACTATTCTACAAAGCTCTAGTAATGAAAACAATATGGTACTGGCACTAATACATACACACATATGGATCAATAGAACAGAATAGAAAGTCCATAAATAAACCCACATGTATACAGTAAATTATACTTCAACAGAAAAGACAAGAATTTATAATGGGGAAAAGGCCATCTTTTCATAAATAATACTGGGAAAATTGGATAGCTACATGCAGAAGAATGAAACTGGACCACTTTCTTCCACCAAATATGAAATAAGCTCAAAATGGATTAAAGAATTAAAGGTAATACTGGACATAATAAAAATCCCAAAGACAAAAAAAACGGTATTAAGCGCTTTAACATTGATCTTAATTTTTTCAGAACTATCTCCTCAGGCAAAGGGAGTAAAAGCAAAAATAAACAAATGAGACTACATCAAACTATAAAGCTTTTTAAGAATGAAGGAAACCAGAAGATGGAGGCTTAGGAGGACGCTGGGCTCACCATGCGTCCTGCTGATCACTTAGATTCCACCTACACCTGCCTAAATAACCCAGAAAACTGCCAGAGGATTAGCAGAACGGAGTCTCCGGAGCCAAGCGCAGACCAGACGAGAGGCCTACGGAAGAGGGTAGGAAGGGCGGCGAGGCGGTGCGTGCTCCACGGACTGGCGGGAGGGAGCCGGGGCGGAGGGGCGGCTCGCCGGCCAAGCAGAGCCCCCGAGTCTGGCTGGCAAAAGCGGAGGGGCCGGACAGACTGTGTTCCGACAGCAAGCGCGACTTAGCGTCTGGGAGGTCATAAGTTAACAGCTCTGCTCAGAAAGCGGGAAGGCTGGAGGACAAAGGGAGGGAGAGCTGCTGAGCCCCCGGAGGACAGAGCTCAGCTTGGCGGGGAACAAAGGCGCTCACCAGCGCCATCTCCCCCGCCCATCCCCCAGCCAAAATCCCAAAGGGAACCGGTTCCTGCCAGGGAACTTGCTCGCTCCGCGCAAACACCCAACTCTGTGCTTCTGCGGAGCCAAACCTCCGGCAGCGGATCTGACTCCCTCCCGCTGCCACAGGGCCCCTCCTGAAGTGGATCACCTAAGGAGAAGCGAACTAAGCCTGCCCCTTCTGCCCCCGTGCACCTTGCCTACCCACCCCAGCTAATACGCCAGATCCCCAGCACCACAAGCCTGGCAGTGTGCAAGTAGCCCAGACGGGCCACGCCACCCCACAGTGAATCCCGCCCCTAGGAGAGGGGAAGAGAAGGCACACACCAGTCTGACTGTGGCCCCAGCGGTGGGCTGGGGGCAGATATCAGGTCTGACTGCGGCCCCGCCCACCAACTCCAGTTATACACCACAGCACGGGGGAAGTGCCCTGCAGGTCCTCACCACTCCAGGGACTATCCAAAATGACCAAACGGAAGAATTCCCCTCAGAAGAATCTCCAGGAAATAACAACAGCTAATGAACTGATCAAAAAGGATTTAAATAATATAACAGAAAGTGAATTTAGAATAATAGTCATAAAATTAATTGCTGGGCTGGAAAACAGTATACAGGACAGCAGAGAATCTCTTTCTACAGAGATCAAGGGACTAAGAAACAGTCACGAGGAGCTGAAAAACGCTTTAAACGAAATGCAAAACAAAATGGAAACCACGACGGCTCGGATTGAAGAGGCAGAGGAGAGAATAGGTGAACTAGAAGATAAAGTTATGGAAAAAGAGGAAGCTGAGAGAAAGAGAGATAAAAAAATCCAGGAGTATGAGGGGAAAATTAGAGAACTAAGTGATACACTAAAAAGAAATAATATATGCATAATTGGTATCCCAGAGGAGGAAGAGAGAGGGAAAGGTGCTGAAGGGGTACTTGAAGAAATTATA
The DNA here is from genome assembly GCF_046562875.1 of Panthera onca. Taxonomy (NCBI): domain Eukaryota; kingdom Metazoa; phylum Chordata; class Mammalia; order Carnivora; family Felidae; genus Panthera; species Panthera onca. Next base: position 63,925,216 of record NC_138350.1, read on the forward strand.
GCTGAGAACTTCCCTGACCTGGGGAAGGAAAAAGGCATTGAAATCCAAGAGGCACAGAGAACTCCCTTCAGACGTAACTTGAATCGATCTTCTGCACGACATATCATAGTGAAACTGGCAAAATACAAGGATAAAGAGAAAATTCTGAAAGCAGCAAGGGATAAACGTGCCCTCACATATAAAGGGAGACCTAGAAGACTCGTGACTGATCTCTCTTTTGAAACTTGGCAGGCCAGAAAGGATTGGCACGATATCTTCAGTGTGCTAAACAGAAAAACTATGCAGCCGAGAATCCTTTATCCAGCAAGTCTGTCATTTAGAATAGAAGGAGAGATAAAGGTCTTCCCAAACAAACAAAAACTGAAGGAATTTGTCACCACGAAACCAGCCCTACAAGAGATCCTAAGGGGGATCCTGTGAGACAAAGTACCAGAGACATCACTACAAGCATAAAACATACAGACATCACAATGACTCTAAACCCGTATCTTTCTATAATAACACTGAATGTAAATGGATTAAATGCGCCAACCAAAAGACATAGGGTATCAGAATGGATAAAAAAACAAGACCCATCTATTTGCTGTCTACAAGAGACTCATTTTAGATCTGAGGACACCTTTAGATTGAGAGTGAGGGGATGGAGAACTATTTATCATGCTACTGGAAGCCAATAGAAAGCTGGAGTAGCCATACTTATATCAGACAAACTAGACTTTAAATTCAAGGCTGTAACAAGAGATGAAGAAGGGCATTATATAATAATTACAGGGTCTATCCATCAGGAAGAGCTAACAATTATAAATATCTACGCGCCGAATACCGGAGCCCCCAAATATATAAAACAACTACTCATAAACATAAGCAACATTATTGATAAGAATGTGGTCATTGCAGGGGACTTTAACACCCCACTTACAGAAATGGATAGATCATCTAGACACACAGTCAATAAAGAAACAAGGGCCCTGAATGATACGTTGGAACAGATGGACTTGACAGATATATTTAGAACTCTGCATCCCAAAGCAACAGAATATACTTTCTTCTCGAGTGCACATGGAACATTCTCCAAGATAGATCATATACTGGGTCACAAAACAGCCCTTCATAAGTTTACAAGAATTGAAATTATACCATGCATACTTTCAGACCACAATGCTATGAAGCTTGAAATCAACCACAGGAAAAAGTCTGGAAAACCTCCAAAAGCATGGAGGTTAAAGAACACCCTACTAACGAATGAGTGGGTCAACCAGGCAATTAGAGAAGAAATTAAAACATATATGGAAACAAACGAAAATGAAAATACAACAATCCAAACGCTTTGGGACGCAGCGAAGGCAGTCCTGAGAGGAAAATACATTGCAATCCAGGCCTATCTCAAGAAACAAGAAAAATCCCAAATACAAAATCTAACAGCACACCTAAAGGAAATAGAAGCAGAACAGCAAAGGCAGCCTAAACCCAGCAGAAGAAGAGAAATAATAAAGATCAGAGCAGAAATAAACAATATAGAATCTAAAAAAACGGTAGAGCAGATCAACGAAACCAAGAGTTGGTTTTTTGAAAAAATAAACAAAATTGACAAACCTCTAGCCAGGCTTCTCAAAAAGAAAAGGGAGATGACCCAAATAGATAAAATCATGAATGAAAATGGAATTATTACAACCAATCCCTCAGAGATACAAACAATTATCAGGGAATACTTTGAAAAATTATATGCCAACGAATTGGACAACCTGGAAGAAATGGACAAATTCCTAAACACCCACACTCTTCCAAAACTCAATCAGGAGGAAATAGAAAGCTTGAGCAGACCCATAACCAGCGAAGAAATTGAATCGGTTATCAAAAATCTCCCAACAAATAAGAGTCCAGGACCAGATGGCTTCACAGGGGAGTTCTACCAGACGTTTAAAGCAGAGATAATACCTATCCTTCTCAAGCTATTCCAAGAAATAGAAAGGGAAGGAAAACTTCCAGACTCATTCTATGAAGCCAGAATTACTTTGATTCCTAAACCAGACAGAGACCCAGTAAAAAAAGAGAACTACAGGCCAATATCCCTGATGAATATGGATGCAAAAATTCTCAATAAGATACTAGCAAATCGAATTCAACAGCATATAAAAAGAATTATTCACCATGATCAAGTGGGATTCATTCCTAGGCTGCAGGGCTGGTTCAACATTCGCAAATCAATCAACGTGATACATCACATTAACAAAAAAAAAAGAGAAGAACCATATGATCTTGTCAATCGATGCAGAAAAGGCCTTTGACAAAATCCAGCACCCTTTCTTAATAAAAACCCTTGAGAAAGTCGGGATAGAAGGAACATACTTAAAGATCATAAAAGCCATTTATGAAAAGCCCACAGCTAACATCATCCTCAACGGGGAAAAACTGAGAGCTTTTTCCCTGAGATCAGGAACACGACAGGGATGCCCACTCTCACCGCTGTTGTTTAACATAGTGCTGGAAGTTCTAGCATCAGCAATCAGACAACAAAAGGAAATCAAAGGCATCAAAATTGGCAAAGATGAAGTCAAGCTTTCGCTTTTTGCAGATGACATGATATTATACATGGAAAATCCGATAGACTCCACCAAAAGTCTGCTAGAACTGATACATGAATTCAGCAAAGTTGCAGGATACAAAATCAATGAACAGAAATCAGTTGCATTCTTATACAGTAACAATGAAGCAACAGAAAGACAAATAAAGAAACTGATCCCATTCACAATTGCACCAAGAAGTATAAAATACCTAGGAATAAATCTAACCAAAGATGTAAAAGATCTGTATGCTGAAAACTATAGAAAGCTTATGAAGGTAATTGAAGAAGATTTAAAGAAATGGAAAGACATTCCCTGCTCATGGATTGGAAGAATAAATATTGTCAAAATGTCAATACTACCCAAAGCTATCTACACATTCAATGCAATCCCAATCAAAATTGCACCAGCATTCTTCTCGAAACTAGAACAAGCAATCCTAAAATTCATATGGAACCACAAAAGGCCCCGAATAGCCAAAGTAATTTTGAAGAAGAAGACCAAAGCAGGAGGCATCACAATCCCAGACTTTAGCCTCTACTACAAAGCTGTCATCATCAAGACAGCATGGTATTGGCATAAAAACAGACACATAGACCAATGGAATAGAATAGAAACCCCAGAACTAGACCCACAAATGTATGGCCAACTCATCTTTGACAAAGCAGGAAAGAACATCCAATGGAAAAAAGACAGTCTCTTTAACAAATGGTGCTGGGAGAACTGGACAGCAACATGCAGAAGGTTGAAATTAGACCACTTTCTCACACCATTCACAAAAATAAACTCAACATGGATAAAGGACTTGAATGTGAGACAGGAAACCATCAAAACCCTAGAGGAGAAAGCAGGAAAAGACCTCTCTGACCTCAGCCGTAGCAATCTCTTACTCGACACATCCCCAAAGGCAAGGGAATTAAAAGCAAAAGTGAATTACTGGGACCTTATGAAGATAAAAAGCTTCTGCACAGCAAAGGAAACAACCAACAAAACTAAAAGGCAACCAACGGAATGGGAAAAGATATTTGCAAATGACATATCGGACAAAGGGCTAGTATCCAAAATCTATAAAGAGCTCACCAAACTCCACACCCGAAAAACAAATAACCCAGTGAAGAAATGGGCAGAAAACATGAATAGACACTTCTCTAAAGAAGACATCCGGATGGCCAACAGGCACATGAAAAGATGTTCAATGTCGCTCCTTACCAGGGAAATACAAATCAAAACCACACTCAGATATCACCTCACGCCAGTCAGAGTGGCCAAAATGAAGAAATCAGGAGACTATAGATGCTGGCGAGGATGTGGAGAAACGGGAACCCTCTTGCACTGTTGGTGGGAATGCAAATTGGTGCAGCCGCTCTGGAAAGCAGTGTGGAGGTTCCTCAGAAAATTAAAAATAGACCTACCCTATGACCCAGCAATAGCATTGCTAGGAATCTATCCAAGGGATACAGGAGTACTGATGCATAGGGGCACTTGTACCCCAATGTTTATAGCAGCACTCTCAACAATAGCCAAATTATGGAAAGAGCCTACATGTACATCAACTGATGAATAGATAAAGAAATTGTGGTTTATATACACAATGGAATACTACGTGGCAATGAGAAAAAATGAAATATGGCCTTTTGTAGCAACGTGGATGGAGCTGGAGAGTGTGATGCTAAGTGAAATAAGCCATACAGAGAAAGACAGATACCATATGGTTTCACTCTTATGTGGATCCTGAGAAACGTAACAGAAACCCATGGGGGAGGGGAAGGAAAAAAAAAAAAAAAAAGAGGTTAGAGTGGGAGAGAGCCAAAGCATAAGAGACTCTTAAAAACTGAGAACAAACTGAGGGTTGATGGGGGGTGGGAGGGAGGGGAGGGTGGGTGATGGGTATTGAGGAGGGCACCTTTTGGGATGAGCACTGGGTGTTGTATGGAAACCAATTTGACAGTAAATTTCATATATTAAAAAAATTTAAAAAAAAAGAATGAAGGAAACCATTAACAAAACAAAAAAGACAATCCATTGAATGGGAGTAGATATTTGCAAATTATACAACCAATAAGAGGTTAATAAGTAAAGTATATAAAGAGCTCACACAACTCAATATAAAAAAATCCAAACAAAAAAATGGACAGAGAACATGAATGCACATTTCTCCAAAGAAGACAGATGATGAACAGACACATTAAAAGATGCTTAATATCACTAATCATCAGGGAAGTACAAATCCAAACCACAATGAGATGCCACCTCACACTTGTCAGAATGGGTGTTATCAAGAACACAAGAAACAATAAGTGTTGGTGAGGATGCAGAGAACAGGGAACCTTATGCACTGTTGTTGGAAATGGAAATGGCATAGCCTCTAGGGAAAACAGTATGGAGGTTTCTCAACAATTTAAAAGTAGAAATAGCATAGAATCCAGCAATTCCATTTCTGGATATTTATCCAAAGAAAAAATAGCCAAGAGGAGGAGGCTAAGAGAAGATGGCCAAAGAGAAGAGGATGAAAAGTTACAAACTTCCAGTTATAAACTAAAAGATATGACGATGTAATTAATATACAGCATAGGGAATACTGTAACAACTCTGTATGGTGACAGATGGTAGCTAGATTGTCATGGTTATCACATTGTAATGTACATGAATGTCAAATCACTATGTTATACACCTGAAATTAATATTGTATGTCAACTATAGTTCAATAAAAAATATAGAAAATTTTAAAAGTCTTATTTGCTATTGATATATACTTAACTATTGAGACAGAGGATGAATGGAGGACTGCAATATCAAAGATTTACCTACCATTCCTCTTGTTTTCTTAAAAGGTATACTTATATACGAGCACTGGACAAAAAAAAAAGTATGAAAAACACATTTACACTATGTAAGTGTGTGCATATTTACAAAGTGTTTTCCATACAAAATTACAAATTATCTATAATATATTGGAGATATTTCCTTCCCATTTTTTATACACATAAATTCTTTAAAAAGGTTTAATCACTTGACTAGGATCAAAATGTAAATAATTAAATCCAAATCTGAAGTATACATTAATGTGTTTCCCAGGCTAAGCTGTTGGCCACTCTGCAGGACTGTTTCACAAATGGTTATGTGACAGAATAAAAAGTAAATTCAAGCCTTCATTTTGGTACTGGTTTGGAAAGCCTATCATATATTCTCATGAAGACTATGTTAGAAATAATGGTAAAATTTTTAGAGTCCAAAACACTTATTAAATTAGTAGTAACTGAAATAAAACAAGCCATTATTGCTTTCCCAACCCAAGGGTGGTGCACAAGTAGACCTGGATAGGATCTGAACACTCGACAAATATATTTCGTTACAATGGAGTTCAAGGAACTTGTGTATCCTCACATGATAATGATGTTTTGTATTTTTGTGCATTTTTTTAAGAGGATGGAGGTATCTACATGTTTGGGGATGCCTGGTTATTCAATTTCTCATACACTTCTAGATTTAAATTGCTAATTTTTATTTAATGTTCTTCCATTTGTGTTTAATTGGGAGATTATTATAAAATAACCAGTTTGGGGTTTCAATGTTTTATTATTTTGGTTAATATTTACCTGATATACATACTTTAATTTCTCACTATGTTTCATTGTATTGTTTCATTTGTCAGTGTATTTTCATAAGCAGTGCTGAGCTATTTTATTTTTATTATTTTTAGAGAAACTAGTAACCTGTAATATTTCATAAGTTAATGTAATTTCACTGCATTTATGTCATTGCTTAGATTGAATGTATTTCTGCTATCTTATTTTTTTATTAGTTTTATCTTTTTTTCTTTCCCCCTTTTGTTTTCCTTCCTTACTTTGTTTTGAATTAAAATTTTTCTTTATTATTTTTTTCCTTACTGTTTTAGAGACTACAAATTGCAACCCTATGCTCTTAGTGGCAACTTTTAATGGTCCCATTAGCGGCTCCTTATTTATGAGCTGTATTAAAAATATATACATGTAGATTCTTTCATTTTATATTGAAATACCTTCAGCTACTTTTGTTTTTGTAGTTTTTTTATATAAAAATCTATAACAATTTTTTGATGCAAGAAAGGTTACTCCTTTCTCCATTTTCCAACATTTGAATTTTCTGAGTTTGTATCTTTAAAGATTGCTCAAAACCAGCAAAAGTTAGGATTTTTGTTTTCAAATGGAGCTTTTAATATATTTATAATTAATATAACTTATAATGTATTTGGATTTCATCTATTTGTGTGTTGGGGATTTTGTTATTTGTACATGTCCTGTTTGTCCTATTTCTTTTTTTCCCTTCATTTATTACTTTCTTTTGGATTATTTTCCTCATAGTTCTATTACTCCCTTAGTTAGAAAGTTATAATATAAACCCTTAACAAAAACTTAATCACTGTCTTTATCCTCCTCTCAGAATATGTAAGAACCTTGGATCTCATGACTCTGAGATCATGACCTGAGCAAAATCAAGAGTTGGGCACTTAACCAACTGAGCCACCCAGGTGCCCCTCAGTTTATGTCTCTTAACCTCTTTTATATATTTTTCACTTTGACTTCTCTGTAAAACGTTAAAAATAATTTCTTCTGGGGGAGCCTGGGTGGCTCAGTGAGGTAAGTATCTGACTTCAGATTGAGTCATGATCTCGGGGTCTGTGAGTTCAACACCCCCCCACCCCCCACGTTGGGTTCTGTGCTGACAGCTCAGAGCCTGGAGCCTACTTCAGATTCTGTCTCCTCTCTCTCTCTCTCTCTCTCTGCCCCTCCCCAACTCATACTCGGTCTCTGTCTCTCTTAAAAATAACTAAACATTAAAAAATTAATAATAACTTCTTCTGACTTTTTCTGGTCTTTATATTTAATCTGCTATTAAATTCAGCTATTAGGCTTTCTAATCTACTTTATTAAATTATATTTTATATTCTACAATATGCCATTTTAAGTACAGTTCACTAAGTTTAGGCAAATGTATGTGTTTATGTGACTTCCACTAAAGCTAGCAGAGACCATTGCCATCACTTCAAGTTCTCTGTGTGTCTTTGTAGTTAATTCTCCAACCCCCACCACAAACCACTAATTACCTGATTTCTATTTTAGTGACTCTTTTTATCTTTTCAAAAACTTCATATAAATTAAATCATTATTTTCATTTTTTGGCCTGGCTTCTCCTATTTGGAATACTTTTTATGGGATATTTATCCATATTCATTCATGTATTAATAGTTTATTCATTTTTATCAGGTAGTAGTCTATTATATGACCATGGAATACTTATAAATTCCCATTGATAAGCATTAAGATTGTGTCCATGTTTAAGGTGTAAGAAATACTGTGAAAATTCTGTTGTTGTTATGGCATCCATCTATTCAATGAATAAGTATTCATTGAATATTTTAATAGTTACCATGTAATAAGGAAATGTTATTAGGTATATGAAGACTACCAAGAAATCTGAAGGTATTTCAACCCTTAAAATCAAACTACTTGAAGAAGTTTGGATTTTGGGAAGTTCTTTACAATTTTCAAAGCCCATTCACCTACTACAAATCTTCATCTGAATTTTTTTCAGCTTTATTGAGATATGGTTGACATATAAGAATGTGTAAGTTTAAAGCGTATAATATGTTGACCTGATACAGTTATATTCTGCAAAATGTTTATCAATAGGGAGTTAGCTAACACCTCCATCATGTTACATAGCTACCATTTCATTTTTGCAGTGAAAACATTTAAGATCTACTTTCTTGGCAATGTTGTATATACCACACAATTATTAACCATAATCACCATGCTGTTAGACCTCCAAAACTTATTCATCTTATAACTGGAGGTTTCTAATCTTTGACCATCTTCTCATTTTCCTCAGCCCCTGATAAAATACCATTTTGTTCTCTGTTTCAATAAGTTTTGGAGTATAAAAAGTGTTCAGTTTTGAGGTATAAGAAATGTTATAAAAATTCTTTTAAATGTGGAATACTCAAGAATACAATCTCTCAGCGTGCCTGGGTGGCTCAGTCAGTTGAGTGTCCAACTTCAGCTCATGTCATGACCTCACAGTTCATGAGTTTGAGCTCCCTGCTGTCAGCACAGAGCCTGTTTTGCATCCTCTGTCCCCCCACTCTTCCCCTCCCCATTCACTCTCTCTCTCTCTCAAAAAACAAACTTAAAAAAAAGAGTGCAATTTATCATTTATTAAGTGTATTTCTAGCTCCAAAAGGAACTTCCTATAGCTTTTCCAGAGTAGCTGTTTAATTTTACATTTCCATAAGCAATGTATATTCCACAATGTTGTTCCATAACATTATCTACATTTTGTATTTTCAGTCTTTTCACTTTTAGCCATTCTAATGTATGTGTAGTAAAATTCACCATGATTTTGTTTTCCATTTCCTTGGTGAATAATATTATGCATCTCTCTATATATTTACTAGACATTCATTTATCTTGAAATGTTGGTTCAAATCATGTGTTCATGTTAATTGATGAGAATACTCAATATTGTTATAATGTTATGATAATAGTTTCCCCTAACTGTCCCATAGATTTTATATAATTGCAGTCAAAACTTCAGCAGGCTTTTTTTTAAGCAATTGGCAATGAGATTCTAAAATTTATATGGAAATACAAAGAATCTAGAATTACTAAACTACTTTGGTAAAGAAATTCTTTCAAAAGACAAGACAATTAGCCTACTTTAAAAATAGGCAAAATAAGGGCACCTGGATGGCTCAGTCAGTTAAACGTCTGACTTCAGCTCAGGTCATGATCTCACGGTTCGTGGGTTCGAGCCCTGTGTTGGGCTCTGTACTGACAGCTCAGAGCCTGGACCCTGCTTGGGATTCTGTGTCTTCCTCTGTCTCTGCCCTCCCTCCACTTACACTCTGTCTCTGCCTTTCAAAAATAAATAAACATTAAAAAATTAAAAAAAAATAAAAATGGGCAAAATAGTTATATCAATATCAATAATAATAAAGGAAATAGAAATAGAAACAATAATGAGTGCCTAATACTCATACTAGGATGGTTAAAATAAAGGCAAAAAAACCTGATCATATTAAGTGCTTAAGAGTATAGAAATTGTCGAGATGAGACTTTAGGAAGAAGAAGACACATAAAGAAAGAGCTACAGAAATCTGCATGATCAAGCATTCAACACATTAGGAATGTGATTCCTAATAATCACATTTGGAATTCAAATAAATATTACTAAACATGTGAAACAGCAGAAAACATCTCTATAATGAGAAAAAAAAGTCAATAGAACCAGATTCAGAAATGACACAGATGGATATTAAAACAGCTATGATAACTATGATCAGTGTAGCTCTTTATCCCACTCTGGCCACAATAGTGAAAGGAGCTGCTGCCATGTCCACCTGCCTGCAATGGGTGGTGTGAGGAACTGCTCCAGCTTCCTGAAAAAGAAAAAGCAGACATACAACACCAAACCCAATAACCTGAAGAGTCCCAACTCCTTCTGTGACAATGGGCTGATTCACTGCAAGACTGTGGGCATCGAATTGATGGCCCCAGAAAATGTGTAATGGTCAGGAAGTGGGTATCTGGCCAGTGAAAACCCACTACCTCCTAGGTGGAGACCACCATTAACAAGACTGGGCCACCCTAGCAGCATCAGCACATAATCTGCAAGGACAAGTTCTGCCCAGATGTGCACATGGCTGCCATTCATGGAACCAACACCATCCTGTGCTGCCAGAAGTTTGTTATGATAAAGAGGAAGCATCCTGCCCCACCAAGAGCTCCTGATCACCTGCCTTCCATCTTCAAAGCAACAAATATGTCAACCACCTCAAACAATAATAATAATAATACCTTGTTCTGTGTTCACATGGGAGATCATGCAGATTCAGGAACAGAGTCAGCAGGAGGCTAATGATCTTGGTCATGAGGATGTGCTTATGTTTTTCTGTTTCCCAAGGACAGTCTCCTGAAAGTGCTCCAAACAATAGTTCTTTAACAGTTTATTTCATCTTTTGAGAAACTTCCATACTGTTTTCCATACTGGATAAACTAATTTACAGTTGAGTCACAGTGCACAAGGTTTCTCGTTTCTCCAAATCTCTGCCAAAACATGTTATCTCCTGTCTTCTTCATGATAGCCATTCTAATCTTAAAAAGCCAAACTCATAGAAACAGAGAATGGAATGAAAGTTACCTGTCAAGTCATGTGAGGAAATTGGAGTTGGGGGATGTTTTTGTAATGTTTATTTATTTTTGAGAGAGAGAGACAGCGCACGAGTGGGGGAAGAGAAGAGAGAGGGAGACACAGAATCCGAAGCAGCCTTCAGGCTCTGAGCTGTCAGCACAGAACCCGACAGGGGCTCGAACTCACGGAACTTGAGATCATGACCTTAGCCGAAGTCCGATGCTCAACCGACTGAGCCAACCCGGTGTCCCAGGTTTGGGGGATGTTTTTAAAGGGTACAAAGTTGCAAATAAAAGATGAGTAAGTCCTGATATCTAATGCAGAGAGATTATAACCGAAGTTATATACATCAAAGTTGCTAATAGTCTAGATCTTAAATGTTTTCAACACACACACAAAATAATTATATTAGGACACAATAAATCAAAATGGAAATCACAAATTAAATGGAAAGGAACACCTGGTTGGCTCATTTGGTTCAGTGATCCTTGATTTTGGCTCAGGTGATGATCCCAAGGTTGTGGAATGAAGTTCCATGTTTGGCTCCATACTGACCATGGAGCCTGTTTAAGATTCTCTCTCTCTCTCCCTCTCTCTCTCTCTCTCTGCCCCTCTCACCTGCTTGCACTGACTCTCTCTCTTTAAAACAATTAAATGGAGAGAAATGAAAATAAAAACGTAATGATTCAAAATCTTTGGGATGCAGCAAAAGCTGTCCTAACAGGGAGGTTTATAGTAATACAGGTCTACCTGTACCTGAAGGTTACAGGTCTACCTGAAACAACCTAACATTACACCTAAAAGAGCTGTAAAAAGAACAGCAAGAAAAACACAAAATCAGCAGAGGAAGGAAATAATAAAGATAAGAACAGAAATAAATGATATCAAAACAAACAAAAAAAGCAAACAAACAATAGAACAAATCAATGCAACCAGGAGGTGGTTCTTTAAAAAGATCAACAAAATTGATAAGCCTGTAGGCAGACTCATGGAAAAAGAGACAGACAGAGACAGAGAGGACTCAATTCAACAAAATCACAAATTAAAGATGAGAAGTAACAACTGACACCACAGAAGTACAAATGACCATAAGAGAATATTATGAAAAAATATATGCCAAAACATTACAAAACCTAGAAGAAATGGATAGATTACTAGAAATGTATAACTTACTGAAACTGAAGTAGGAAGAAATAGAGTATTAATAGACTTATTACAAGTAATGAAATTGAATCAGTAATTCAAAAAACCCCAACAAACAAAAGTCCAGGACCAGACAGCTTCACAGGTGAAATCTACCAAACATTTAAAGCGTTAATACCTATTGTTCTCAAACTACTCCAAAAAATAGAAGGGAAACTCCCAAATCCATTCTAAGAGGGCAGCATTACCCTGATATTAAAACCAGATAAAGACAGTGAGAGAGAGAGAGGTGGGGGGTGGGGGGAGGGAAGGAGGGAGGGAGAGAGAGAGAATGAACTACAGGCCAATATCTCTGATGAACATAGATGCAAAATCCTCAACAAAATATTAGAAAACAGAATCCAGCAATACATTTAAAAAATGATTCACCAAAATCAAGTGGGATTTATTCCTAGGATATAAGTGTCATTCAATATTTGCAAATCAATATATGATACATCACATCAATAAGAGAAAGGATAAAAACTACATGATTATTTTAATAGATGTAGAAAAAGCATTCAATGAAGTATAAAATCCATTCATGATAAAAACCCTCAGCAAGGTAGGTTAAGAGAGAACATTCAGCAGTATAATAAAATCCTTATGTAAAAAGCCCACAGCTAACATCATACTCAATGGGAAAAAACTGAGAGCTTTTCCTCTAAGGTAAGAACAAAACAAAGATGGCCACTCTCACCACTTTTATTCCACATACTACTGGAAGTCCTACCCACAGCAATCAGACAACAAAAAGAGACAAATATATCCAAATTGGTAAGAAAGAAGTAAAACTTTTACTGTTTGTAGATGACATGATACTTTCTATATAAAACTCTATAAAGACTCCACCAAAAAACTCCTAGAACTGAATGAATTTTGTAAGGTTGTAGGATACAAAATCAATGTACAGGGTACAGGGGTGCCTGGGTGGTTCAGCAGGTTAAGCATCCAACTCGTGATTTCAGCTCAGGTCATGATCTCACAGTTTGAGCCCCACACTGTGTTGACAGCTCAGAGTCTGCTTAGTATTCGTGTCTCTTCTCTCTGCCCCTCCCCTGCTTGTGCTCTTTCTGTCTCTTTCTCAAAAATAAATAAATAAATATTTTTAGAAAATCAATGTACAGAAATCCATTGCATTTCTATACACTAATAATGAAGAAGCAGAAATAGAAATTAAGAAGAAAAATCCCATTTGCAATTGTACCAAAAATAATAAAATACTTAGAAATAAATTTAACAAAAGAGATGAAAGACCTGTACTCTGAAAACTGTAAAATAGTGATGAAAAAAATTGAACACAACAGAAAAAAAAGGGAACATATTCCATGCTCATGCACTGGAATAACAAATATTATTATTAAAATGTCTATACTGCTCAAAGCAATCTACAGATTTAATGCAATCCCTATAAAAATCCCAATAGCATTTTTTCACAGAACTAGAACAAACAATTCTATAATTTGTATGCAATCACAAAAGACCCCAAGTAGCCAAAGCAATCTTGAAAAAGAAAAACACAATTGGAGGTATCACAATTCCAGACTTCCAGACAAATTAATTACAAAGCAGTAGCAATCAAAACAGTATGGTACTGGCATGAAAATAGACACACTGATCAATGGAACAGAATAGAAAACCCAGAAATAAATGCACAACTATATGGTCAACTAATTTTCAAAAGGACGCAAAAATATGCAATAGGAAAAAAAAAAGTGTCTTCAACAAATGTGTTGGAAAAACTGGTCAGCTACATGCAAAAGAATGAAACTGAATGACTTTCTACATCAGACACAAAAATAAACTCAAAATAGACGAGGGACCTAAATGTGATACCTGAAACCACAATAATCCTTGAAGAGAGCAAAGGCAGTAATTTCTTTAACATTGGTCATAGGAACATCTTTATAGATATGTCTCCTGAGGCAAGGGAAACAAAAGCAAAAATAAACTATTGGAGCTACATCAAAACAAAATGCTTCTGCACAGCAAAGGAAACAAACAAACAAAAAGACAACCTACTAAATGGAATAAGATATTTGCAAATGACACATCTAATGAATGATTAGTATCCAAAAGATATAAATAATTTATACAACTAAACACTCAAAAAACCAAATAATCCAACTAAAAATGGCAAAAGACATGAACAGACATTTTTCTAAAGGAAACCTACAGATGGCCAATAGACATATGAAGAGATGTTCAACATCACCAGGGAAATGCAATCAAAACCACAATGAGATATCATCTCACACCTATCAGAATTGCTAAAATAGAAAACTCAAACAACTTTTGGAAAGAATGTGGAGGAAAAAGAACCCTCATGCACTATCAGTGAAAATGCAAACTAGTGCAGCCACTGTGGAAAACACTATGGAGGTTCCTCAAAAACTTAAAAATAGAACTACCTTATGATCCAAGAATCACACCACTTATGAACACACCAATTCAAAGGGATATAAGCACTCATGTTTATTGCACAATTATTTACAATAGCCAAACTTTAGAAGTAGCCCATGTGTCGATAAATAGTTGAATGGATAAAGATGTGGTATGCACGTATATATACATATATGCTTTGTGTATGTATGTATACTTCATGTGTGTGTATAGATACACACACAGTGGAATGTTACTCAGCCATAAAAAAGAATGAAATATTGCCATTTGCAACATTATGGATGGATCTAGAGATTATTATGCTAAGCAAAATATGCCAGTAAGAGAAGGACAATACCATATGATTGCACTCATATGTAGAATTTAACAAAACAAATGAACAAAGGAAGAGGAAATAACCCCAAAACACAGACTCCTAACTATAGAGAATAAATAGAGGGTTACCAGAGGGGAGATAACAGGTGAAATAGATGATGAGGTTTAAGAGTACTCTTATCCTGGAGCACCTGGGTGACTCAGTTGGTTAAGAGTCCGACTTCAGCTCAGGTCATGATCTCACGGTTCATGAGTTGGAGCCCCGCATTGGGTTCTGTGTTGATAGCTCAGAGCTTGGAACTTGCTTTGAATTCTGTTTCCTTCTCTCTCTGCCCCTCCCCCACTCACATTCTGTCTCTCTGTCTCTCAAAAATAAACAAACATTTAAAAAATTAAAAAAAAAAAGTACTCTTATCCTGATGAGCAGTCAGTAATATATGGAACTGTTGAATCACTATATTGTACACCTGAAACTAATGAAACTGTATGTTAACTACACTAGACCTAAAAAAAACTAAAAAAATTAAATACTTAACCTTATTAAGCAAATATAATTCTACACCAACTGCTCTGTCTTGTATAGAACATTTCAGTTTCATTTGTCACAAATGAAGAACTCTTGGTTGCCTCTGTTTGCCTCTGTGAACAGATCCCACCAGGTTCATAGCTGTAACCTTTATAACCATTTCATATTTCTCTTTCATTTCTAAGGCAAGGACATATTTACCCCATTTTTAATTTCACCTCTTTATTTTTTCCATATTTTCTACATTTTATATGTTTAGAAAAAATTGTTATATCCCCATCACATTTTGAGCATGAGGAAATGTTTTTAAAAATAGTTATACAATGCCTCTGTACTAAGGCTCTAGCCATTTTTACTAATGAAATTATCTCCAATGTCCTCACTTAATACATTGTTTTTCCTATCAAGATCAAACCTCTTTCATAAAAAAAAAGCCACCTAAAATTCTGAGATTTCTCATGTCAGAAGCTATCTCCCCTCCTCTAAAATCTCCTACTTCTTTATGTCACTTATGTGGAACTTATTACATTATCAATTATATTACTTTTGTTTATGTAAATTACAGTGTAGTGTGGTAATATTTATGTTACCCAGAATCATTTGCTTCAAGTTATCCTGTGAGTCCTAGTTAAAGAATTATGCCTGGAAATGGCAGATCATTAAGTCTCTTTGGCAGTATGGAGAAAATACTCCTTCCATAACGGAAGCTACTGCATAAGACTTCCACTAGAGTAGGAAGAATCACACACAGGGAAAAGAAAACCCACTCCTTCCAGTCTGTTACTGTTGAAGAGAAAAAGAAAAAGTGTTGATCAACTTTAAGGCCTAATCTCTCCACCAAAAGAATTCTAAGTCCAAGAAAAGGAAATATAACATTAAATAGATGGTAAAGATTCCAGGAGGAAAAGAATCCTTGCTTTGCTCCCTCTCTGGTACTTTGGGAGGAAATCTCCACAATAGGCCTCCCTACACCCACACGGAGCAGCCCCAGCATAATTCAAGAGGATAGAACAGTATGTCCAGGCTTAGAAGGAGGGATAAGATACTGTTTACAAGTTTTACCTATCCTCCCTGTGGTGCTGATGGGGAACTGAGAGACAAGGAACATGCCATTAGTTCTAGACTAGGGAAAAGTGTGCAAGGTTACCCTGCAACCCAGATGAATGTTGTGTGAGTGACATGGGAGTATCTCCAGACACAAGCAGGCCAGCCAATGAGGTGAGGAAAAAAAAAAGTTTCCTCCAAAGATATTAACTTGTATCCACTAAAGGACCAGAAAACTCCCTTCCTTACGAAACAATGAAGTTATCTATGTCAAAACTTTGGAGAAAGTTTTATTAGAAAAATTAGATCTGCTTTTGAAAAATGATGGCCCCGCTGTCCCACTCTGCCTGTCTTAAATTTTATGTCAGTAAATATATTATGCTTTTCCATGCCTTACTTAATCCACTAATCCAAAAATTCCTTGTGGATATGTAACTCATTTCAATATTACACATACAAGAATACTTAAAGATGCTCAGTAAATATTTTCCAAATGAACATTAGAAATTGTTACCAACCTTCAATCTTTAACCTGTGCATTATATACTAATATCACACTCTAATTAGTAATAGAACCAAAGGAAATTTAACAACTACTGAACATGCCCTGTAGACTACTACTCCCATGTGATTTTCACATATTATTTCATTTTATCCTCACAAAAATCCAACAATGTACATAGTATTGCTACTTAAATAAAACTGATTCCTTACTACAAGTAGGTGGGCTCAAAACAGTTTGACAAATAATTGCTTAATATCTAATGTCTTGGAGAGCAAATAACTAGTACAAACAGTGAAATATAGGCACATGTCTTCATACTGACATGTCCTCTTACAGTGATCACTTACAGTGATATGAAGTGTTGATGTAAATTTGAAGATATCTGCAGTGCTATGTTTACTACAGCATTATTAAAATAGCCAAATTTTGGAAGCAACATAATGTCCATTGATAAATGAATGGATAAAGAAGATTCACTGTGGTGCATGTACAATGGAATATTACTCAGCTATTAACACAGAAAGATATCTTGCCATTTGTGACAACATGGATGGATCTAGAGATTATTATGCTAAGTGAATTAAGTCATAGAAAGACAAAATACTTTATGATTTCACTTGTATGTACAATCTATAAAACAAAACAAACACAAACACAGAAACAAACAGAATCATTAATATAGAAAACCAGCTGGTGGTTTCCAAAGGGTGGAGAATTGGGGGAATGGGTAAAATAGGTGAAGGTGATTAACACAAATTTCCAGTTATAAAATAAATAAGTCACAGGGATGAAAAGGATAGCATAGGAAATATAGTCAATAATATGGTAATAGTGTTGTATGATGGCAAATAATAACTATACTTATCATGGTGAACAGAGAGTAATGCATAGTGTCAAATCACTATATTGTATGCCTGAAACTAATATAACATTGTATGTCAATTATATTTTAATTTAAAATGCTACAAACAAAAAAGTGGTGTATATGAATATTTTTCAACCATAAAAAAGGAAATCTTGTCGTTTAAAGCACCATGGATGGACCCAGAGTACATACTAAGTAAAATGAGTCAGACAGAGAAAGATAAACACTGTATCATCTCACCTGTATGTGGAATCTAAAAAAGCAGAACTCATGGAAGCAGTAGATTGATGGTTGCCAGGGACTGGACAGCAAGGAAACGAGGAGGTGTGTGTCTATGGGGACAAAGTCCCAGTTATAAAACTTACTTATAAGTTCTGCAGATCTAATGTACAGCATGGTAACTATAGTTAATAATACTGTATTATGTACTTTAAATTTGCTATAAGAATAAATCTTAAATTTTCTAACCACACTCAAAAAAGTTTATTTCAGGTGGCAGACATATTAACTAACCTATTGTGACAATTATTTCACTATATATATATATATATATATATATATATATATATATATAATCATCATGCTGTATACTTTAAGATTATACATGTTATATGTCAGTTATTTCTCAGTAAAGCTGGAAAAAAATGTTGATGTAGAGAATTTGTCATAGTGACTGGCATATTATAAGCAACCAAAATTGCCACATACATTTTAACATGTTCTTCATTCTCTATTTGTTTAATTTTGACTCTTCAAACTTAAGCCAGAGATGTCCTAGGCTCTCATCTCTTCCTGTGCACATTTCACCACTAGAATACCTGGATTTTAGGTAGCATCAAAGCCTGGTCTGGAATATAGTCACAAACCTCTTTCTTGCCACTTTCTGGCTCTATGGATGAATGGTATATCTAAGGAAAATTGGTGAGGAGGGAAGCCAAGGCTGAGTGAAATGATGAAAGACCTAGGGAAGGAAAGCTAATTTGCAGCTAATTTCTAAAATATTGGCTAGAGATTTGTTCAGCTTCATGGGGACAATAGAGGGATTCAGGCATCACCAAGTCATTCTTCAGGGAAGATTAGAGATTCTTTGGAGTGTTTTTTTTTTCTATATTGCTGAAATAATAAAAATTAACTGAATGGGCCAGTATTTGTCCGTTGACATTTGGTTCACAAAGAGAAATGACATATAATCATAGCAAATAATAATAATAATAATAATAATAATAATAATAATAAAACAAAGTTGTGGAAGGGAACCATCCACATCAGATACTAGTAGCAGAATGAGCAAGAGAACAGGCAAGTTTCCAACTTGCCTACCCACCACTTAATATTGTTATCCAGAGGAATATGGAAACTGTTAATATCAAGGACAGCCATGGAAGAAAAGGAAAGAAAAAAAAGGATAATGACCCACTGAAGCATGAGTGGCGCAAGGCAACACATTTCATGGAGGCTTGCTGTGTGAGAATGTTCAATCCACTGAACATCTTTCCCTCTCCTACCATTTCTTCCCCTGCCTGCATACTCATCCATATTCCTTAAGGATCCTGAAAGTACTGTACTGGGTGAGTGTTCAAGGTCAGAATTGCACGTAGAGTGGAAATCTACTTAGCATGGTCTTTCTGGGGTCCAGCTCCTCTCATACTCCAGAGCAAACTGGTCTGCTCTTTTTGTGCCCAAATTTCTCCTATATGAATTTTTTTACTCTATTTTAGGAATTTTCCTATGATAACACTGTTGTCAAAGCTAACACAATCTGTGCATCTTTACCAGGAAACTCCACAGAGCCCTGGGAGGAACTTGAATGCATTTCCAGGCTGGGAGTAAAGAGCCAGCAGAGCATTGGAGAGACAGCTTTGATGACATTGTTTTTCATTTCACAGAGGACGACTCATGTTTCTCTCCTTAAATATACACTGCAAGTCACGAGAGATGGCAGCTGTCTAATTACACCTGATAAAGCCTCCTTAAAAATGAGGCTTGGGAAAACACATCATGTAGATTGTGGAGCTGCTCAATTTTACCTGGAACCCAGAGGGAGCTATGTACTGTTTGGGAGGGACAGAGTGAGGGACCTTGGGGAGACATGGCAAAATTACTGCCACCATCAAGTTGTTGGTGTGAAATAAAAGAACATGCACAATTCATATTTAATGCAAACAAGATAACTATACTTTATAAAACATGCAAAAGGATAACCTCATCTACCATTTTTTAAAAAGCCACTGATGAAGGCTTTGATAATATACCAAATCCCTTCTTAAATTAAAAAGATTTAATGGGAACGCTTTATTTTCTCCAACAGGCTTCTGCTGGCAGGAGAACCTGGGAAACTGAAAGAAGGATGTAATCATTATGTCTTAGGCTTTGGGACAGCTCAAATTGCCTCCTCCCATTTCTCCCTTCAATTCCACAGAGAGGTAATGTTCACATCAATTTTAGATAAAGGACCAAACAAACGTGTAGATGCACATGGTTCTTAATAAAAGTACCGAGGAATAAAGAAAACTTGGCCTCATAAATGCTCTCTTCTTTGTTGTTTTTTGTTTTATCCACTCTTATTTTATTGTTTCTATACTGTCCACCAACTCTGTGATAGCTTATGGCCCAACCTGCTGTTACTTCAATGATATAGTAAAAAAGTAGAACACAGAATCTCTTAATTGGTGTGCTGGAGAATCCTTACATAGTAAGAGACTCTTGCACACTGAAGTGGCTTCTCCATTTCTAATAAAAGAAAATGCAGAGCGTGGAGCTCTCAGCAACTCTAGCCTGGGAGAACTCACTCCTGAGGGATGCTGAGACTGTTGAGCTTAGCAGTTCAGAGCATCTCTCTGAGAAACAAAGAAGAGCCATAAACAGTGATTTATAATCTTAGTCATGTATTTCCTTCATATTACTTATTTGTTGGCTAAATGGTAACCCATATGAAAGTAAATCCAAACCTAGTTGGAGTCATACTTTGTGACAATGTTGGAGCCTGGATTAACTTCTTTGGTCTCCTCTAGCTCATCTAACTCTCAAGCTAAATGTCCTAATATACAGCTCAAACTTCATGTTCTAGAATGTTATACTTATCCCTCTCATCTTTAGTGGTTGTTATTTCTTCTAAATTCCAATAGTAGCTGTCATATTTATCAGTTGATGTTATCACTCAATTTTGTTTTCTTCTTGTTGCCTGTACAGCTAGTTATTCTTTAAGGCAATGGTTGTTACTTTGATTTCTTGTAATTGCTCCCCAAATCTGATCTACAGATTGTTATCCTGCAATCATTATCCCACAAAAAGCAGCTCAGGAAAATTTTTTTCAAAGCTGAAATCCAAAGCTGAAGATGGACACTGTGCCAGTCCCTGTGGTGTTCTGTACAAAAGTCTTTAGGTAGAAGTTTTCTGGAGTGAGGACAAATAGTGACCTCCAGCCATGGGGTAGCATTGTACTATACAGCACCCGAAGATCCCAGGCTAGCCTTTTTCACACTGTGCTCCATAGAATTCTACTTTCATGGAATATAATTGGTAATACATACATAAAAGGTTTCTGAGATCAAATTAGTTTGGAAAAAGTGAGGTTAAACAAAGTTTAACAGTTATTTTACTGCAGAGCTTGGCAGAATGTTTAATAGGTAAAATGCATGATGAAATTCCAAGAGGGGAAAATTATAGGCAGAGTTCCCAAAAGTATTCCACTGGGGAGTACTTTTTAAACGAACTTCATATGAAGCTAGAAATATAATCTGGAATACTCAACTCTAGATTCACATTGATCCTTAAAAAGATGATATGTCTAATGTTCAGAGTCCCGTTAACATTTATGGCATTCATTTACTAATTAGTATTCAAGGTTACTTAACAGTCATTGATATTTTGACATTTTAAAGTTTTTTGGATTTTTTTTTTTTTTACAATTTTTGGAATCAGTTTGAAATGGAACTAGTTATGGACATATACTTAGCATCTTACCTAGAAGTTATATGAGCAAGTAATTCTGGTAGAGGGTTCACTGTACCATGGAAAGATCTTAGAGGTTATCTATATAAAACTCTGGGCCCACCCATCCCCCACCATGAAAGTATCAAGTGTTAATGGTTTTCAACCTAGGTCAGTGTTTAAACATCAATGTTTTAGGCTATGTATAATAAAAATATTTTTAATATAAAAAGAACCCCTCACATCTCCATAACTTATTTAATTTTCCAAGGTTCATTTCATGCTAAGAATGTGCTAGAGCCTGCCTCTAATGCCTTTTTTATTGCTGCTTCTTATTTGTCTATACATGCCACTAACTTTGGCAATCCCAGTAGGAACTTCCCACCTCCTTTAAGAGAAGGTGACTGAGAGAATGATATACCTATTTAAAGACAAGTCAAAGGCTGCATTTTTTCAAGATTCTGAAAACATGAGAATTCAATAAAACTTATTCACACATAAGAAAAGAACAATCATAGAATTCACAGCTTAATAAGAAAGACTAGAATAGATGTAGGTAAGTATCCTTAAAATTTGCATGTGTAATTACAGAGCTATGCAGGACAGAGCAAGAGCATTTATGCAGGAGGTAGGGAAAGGAGTGGAAAAAGGACAACTGAAGTCAGGGAAGGCTCCCTGGAGTAGGTGACACCTGAACTGAAAATGAATAGAAGTTACTGCAGCAAAGAATGAGAGAGGGAGACTTCCAGGTAGAGTGACAGTAGGTGGCACTGTGCTAGCAGTTTTCATTATATCAAGCTACTGCAAAGTATTAGTATCATTAAGTAATATTACTTTTGTAATATTGTTCATAGTATAAATGCATCCTTTAAAATATATTTTGGTGACAGATTTTTTTAGTGTATCATACCCCTCCCTGAACAAAACTATAAGGTTTTATTAGTGCAGCTCATAACTTCTTTTCTTTTGAATCCCTCAGAGTATAGGCACAGGACTTGAGTATTTGAAGATGTCCAATAAAAACTAAAATTGCTCAAAATGAAGGTAACTAGTTAAGCATTGTGTGTCCCAAGAGCCAAATATAGGGACCTGAGCACTAGGGCCCTCATCTCCTTGTAGCATTGGAAAGTTCACCCCCTTTGCTGTGTGAACATAACCTGACTTGGACCTGCTCTAGATCACCAGATGCTATGGGAGTTGGCTTCCCAGTGTATGTGATTCCCAGCAACCTGGGAGAAAGAGTCATGCTAGCAGTATTTTCCTGGCACCAAGAGAAAAAAAACAAAGTGACCATTTCAATGAACATCCAAATGCAGGAAGTTTGGATAAAATGAAACCTTTGATCTGCAAAGCACTATTTCATATTCTTTCTCCAATCTTAAGAACACTTCAACCTTTCCATTACCAGGTTTCAATCCACTGGGTTGTAATTGCTTATTTATTTGTCTGCCTCTTACATTAGACTCTAAGCTCAGCAAAGGCAGGGAATGATTTGATCATGACTACCATCTACTCATCAGCATCATGCATGATACCTGGCTCTTAATAGGCAAGAAATAATAAAAGTGTAAAAAAACCCAAAATGCTAACAATGTGGCAGGCCTTTGATTAAGCAAGCCCATCGTAATGTACCTTCTCTCATACATAGAAAAGAAGTTATCCAAAGTCTGAACAGTTACTAAAGAGCTACAGGATTAGACTCTCTTGGTACAAATTTAAATACAAACAATGAGACCAAACAACAAAGACCTTTTAATCATCATATAGACAGCTCTAGAAACAAGGGAATGAGTTCACCAAATGGGAAATGGGGTCAATAGTTTTCATCATCCAAAGAAATATTTTTTCCATACTTAAATGAGGGTCAGCAAGGATTTAAACTTTTTTTTTTCCTTCTGGCTCATTTGTTAATTCTGAATGGCATTCATTGGCATGAACTTAAAAAGTTAATTACATCCTAATGCCTTGTCATAAACACTAAAATCACAGGCCAAACATGATCTTTTGAGGTCTGCCAGGTGCAATGTGTTTACTTTTTTATCATGGGATTTAATCTTATTATCTAAAATTGGGAAACTGAGATTGTGGTAGGGAGGGAAAGTCAATGATGCATACACAAGAATCAGCCAGAGGTAGAGTAGGGGTGCTGGGCCTGGCTATGGTTTATTCTAATGGATGAAAGAGCTGTTCATTTCTCATATGTCCCAGCCTCACAACTCCTCAGAGAGGACAATGATTGTATGTGCTGAAACACAGATACCTTAAGTTATATACCCTGGGAAGATGGTACTGAGAGCTACATGTAGGATGCTTTTAGAAAACTTCCTTACTACAATCACTCATGAAAGGGAGAGGAAAGAAGTGGGATTGGGCAGAAGGAAAAAAACAATCTACAATGCAAGATCACTGATAGCGTTGGCTGGCCCCCTGGAGAGTTGTGGAGCTCAAATGGCACTATAATGGTCCCCTGTTTGGATGAAGTGGCCAATGAAGGATGAAGTGACCAATGAATGATGAAGGACTTTTATGTTCATACACTGATCAGATATTGGATGTTGGACACCATCAGAAGGAATGAAAACCTTGGATAGGTTGGCTGTCTGCAGCTGAGGCATTCCCTGAGTGGTCTAAAAGTTGATATAGATTTCCCAAAGGGCACACATATCCTCTTGCAAAACTTAAGGGAGAACCACGACCCCTTATAACTGGAGACAACTGGACATCCCTGGGGAAGTAGCAGTGCAGGTAAAGAGAGAATGCAGGTCCTCTGAGTGTCCTTTGCAGACACTGGATCAAAAAGAGACAATCTGATTCAGGTTAGGGTAGGACTTGAAGAGGAATAATGGTAAAAATAGTAATTGTTCTTATTTGCCTATATTAAAAATTTTTTATGTTTTATTTTATGTTTGAGAAAGAAAGAGCATGAGCAGGGGAGGGGCAGAGAGACTGAGACAGAATCTGAAGCAGGCTCCAGGCTCTGAGCTGTCAGCACAGAGCCTGACACAGGGCTTAAACTCACAAGCAGTAAGATATGACCTGAGCAGAAGTTGGATGCTTAACCCACTAAGCCATCCAGGCACCCAAATTATTTGCCTATATTTTAAAACACATTTAGTATACTGTCACAACCACTGCTGCATGTCACCTTGATGTCAATACTGTGCAGTAGATAGGAAAGGGAACATCATCTCTAATACACAAATGAGGAAATTGGGTATAAGAAGGAAAAGTGGCTTTCCTGTGGTGATTTAGTGTATTCCAGAGCTGGAGTAACAGCCAAGACTTTAAGATTTAAAAGCCCATCAAGACTCCTTACTCTCTTCTTAGTTTTAATATAATGAAATGACTCACTCAGAGATTCCCATCACAGCCAATGGTTTAGTACAGTTGGGTGCAGAGAGGTGCAATTCTTGGGGGAAGTGTCTTGGCTGCTGGCCCCTAAAATTCACATAGCTCAAATTTTCCAACTCTTCCTCTATTTCACTCCTATAGACCACGGTCAATCTATTCTATCCCAACTGGTAATTTTATCATACACTGAAAGGATTTTTTTTATGTTTTTATTTTATTTTATTTTTATTTTTGAGACAGAGAGAGACAGAGCATGAGCAGGGGAGGGGCAGAGAGAGAGGGAGACACAGAATCTGAAGCAGGGTCCAGGCTCTGAGCTGTCAGCACAGAAGCTGATGTGAGGCTCGAACTCACAGGCTGTGAGATCATGACCTGAGCAGAAGTCAGATGCTTAACTGACTGAGCCACCCAGGCGCCCCAGCACTGAAAGGATTTTTTAAGCAATTTCTAAATTTACAGCATCACTTCAAAACTGGTAGTTGAGATATGTGGATTCTGTGGCACGACTATGGCAAAGTGCCTTCTATATTTGGAGTTTAGTTTTCTGATTCATAAAATAATTTGTTGGGCTAGATGATCTTCCAGATTGAAATGTGGTCTGTGAATGCAGAACTTGCTTGTTAGGCTCTAAAGCAACTCTGTGAGGTTGTGAATAATGCTCCACAGGTAGTATGCATAACAGTTTCTTTTTTTTCTTGCTGTGATCCTCTGGGTCCTAGCCTCATGTTGCTACTAAAATCAGAGCATCTCTTCTATTAATTCGAACAATTAGAAACTTGTATGCATACTTTAACTTTCCTTTTTATTGGTGCCTTCAATTTTCTTTCAAAAATGCAAAAAGCAAGTTGAAAGAGTGCATTATAGGAAGTTACTTGAAATGTTGGCTCCCTTGAGTATTCATAAATCTTCGTTCTTCAAGGTTGCCTGGGACCAGAGTAATCAGACTTAGGAACCTACTCATTTAGAATATAAATTATGGATGCTGCTTTAAGGAGAACTGCTGAGATCATCTAGCCAACAAATTAATTTATAAATAAGGAAACTGAGCTCCAAATTTAGGAAGTATGCACTTTGTGTAAGTCTTTATCCACTGAAAAAAAATAATGTGAGGGCAATTTTGAAATCATGCCCCGAAAATTTAATTCACTTTTAATTACCATCCATGCAATAATTATGGAAGAGGGAAGTGATGACACTCATTATAAAGACTCTACTGTTTTGCTCTATATCTCTATATCCTCCAAGCAATTAGTTAGGTCCTAAGCTGGCCAGAGCATCTGAGAGGGAGAGAAACAAGTATATTACTTACCAAAAGTTCTGGGACTTTCCAAGCTATTTTGCCTTCATTTTCTTCCTCCAGGAGGCAGGAACTAGAAAAACCTAGACCAGTGCTGAAGCCCTGGATAAGAGGTCAGTCAACCGGTCTGTCCTCCTTGGGCACAGATGATAACAATAAAAAATTCTACCTTTCTGGAAGTGGAGACTAAAAGATGTATGCTTTTCTCTTCTTGGTAAGTTCTTCTATGACTTCAAACTTAACATGTCCCCAGAAGTTCTTATCTTTTTAATTAAGCCCAGGAAGAGCCCAAGATGTTTGACTTCTTGTCCCTATATATAAGCAAATATACCAATACCCTTTCTTCCCATCTCCAACATTCAATTAGTCATCAAGAGAAGCTCTGAGAAGTTAATTTCCATTAAAATAATAATGAATCCAAAAAGTTCCATGTGTTACTCCTCCTCCAGTATTTGTTCCCAGTAGTAAAGAACCTAGGAGGCTAATTCTTTAAACCAAAGGTTTGGTTTCTAAAACTGGACTTTCATCACTGTGACAAAGCAGGGAAAAACATATTTTGCCTGGACGAGGTCCACAGTGATTCTGTAATTGTCCTGTCTAGGTGCAATTGCACCTACATCATCTGGGCATAAGGCCATGCCTCATGGAGAGTTTTTAGAAAATGCGATGTACTTTCCTAATTTCAGCTTTTTTTACTATTTTTTTTATTAAAAACACAAAGTTCCTCTAGTCAACATTGATATAAATCTACAAAAAAAAGCTGTTAATTCAGTCATTATATGCAACCTGGCCAGCCTTTTTACCTTGAGATAATTTGTCTCTGCCTTGAAACCATGGGGTTCAGTGTTTTTCTTTTCATTTCCAGTTTCCCTGAAGATATTTATATGTGAAACAAACAAGAGCAAAAATATACTTGAGTTCTTATTTGCACAAAATACTCACAAAATTAGGGCAAAACCCAACAACAAGGCATTCTCTGCCTCCCCCGCCTAACTGTCCATCAAGACACAAAACTTCGAGCTGAGCAATTGAGTCTTACATTTATATCTACATGACATTTAGGAAAATTGAAGACTGGAAGATACACATACAAGTAAAACCAGTGATTAGAGACAATGAGATTCAGTCTGAAGAAAAACAGTCATATTATTAAAGAGACACTGACAAGTCCTTCAGACCCCAAATATAGACTACACCAAAAAGCTAACAGTTTTAGAATTCATCACAAATGTAAGCGTGGGTTTCTTTTAACATCAATAAAAACATGTTTTCCCTGTAATTGTGCATTATGTCAGAAACATTTGGAACTCACATATTTGAAATATAATTTTAAAATTCTCCCAAGTATCATTTTTTTAGAGGCAGGAGAGGAGAGCCATAGAGAGCACAGATTTTGGAGGCAGACAAACAGTGAGAATTCAACTATCACTAGCTATAAGACCTTGGCATGTATTTAATTTCTCTGAGTCAAAGAATCTACTTCCTTGAACAGGGGGGCTCTTTATATTTACAACACATGGTTGTTGTGAGGATTAAATAAAGTATCTCATGCCATTACCTAAATGATATATGTCCTTAATAAATACAAGCTACTATAATTATTATTGCTTCAATTAAATAGCTATTTTATGGTTATACTATGTTAAGAATTGAGCCAAAAAGAGTTTCAATTCTGGGAAGTAGGGGTGCAGTGGAGGTTGACATGGGGTGGAAAAGTTTGAGAAATGTATAATGTCAGACACAGTTCTAAAATTAGGTAAATTCTATGGGCAGGCATGATAAACAAAGCTGTGATAAGCAAGAAAAGACACCCTGGAGAATTGACAACTCAAGGAGGAATGATTCCACTAAACTAGAGACAGTTCTTCAGGCTGCTCAGAAGAGCAACATGTCAGATACAGAAACAAGGAAACTTGAGTGGACACCTTGTCAGCAGGTGTACAGACAACAGAACATAGCTTTGTGATTTCTCAGGAGAACAGTGATTGACTAACTTGTGTGGATTCTGACAGACAAACAGGTTAGAAGTAAGATAACTGCATTGAATTGAAGAAGTCAATACATGCATAATTCAAGACAAGGCATAAAATAAACAAAAGCAAGATTCATTTTGTTTTAAAATATGTATAGAAGATAAGCATTGTGTAGGGGAATAAGGATTGTGAAATACATGTAAGAAAAGATTCATGGAGGCCTAAATATTCCATGAGATAATATCACTTAAATGAAGGTGACACTAGGTCCAAGGTGGTGGTATAGCATGACCCTGAACTCACCTCCTCCCATGGACACGTTGAATCTACACCTCCATATTAAGAAACCCTACCTGAAGAAGAAATGAGGGCTAACAAATTATACAGATAGCACATAAAGAATGGTAGGAGAGATGGAGACACAGAAATGATAGAAAGCCCACCCCTGACATTAGCAATCCATAGTAGGAAGGGATATCATTGAGAGGTCCATGCAGATTCACCTATCATGGGACACAATGAGAAAAAAGTGGCTTAAAAGCACTAGAGTATAAATAAAGGAAATTTATTTGCTAATCCTAGAGTTTCCACCAAATGGGTGGGGGAACTGTAGGAACTCTCTCCAGGTTTAGAGGAGCAGTGAGTACCATTTTCTATATTATTTTTGACCTTGATTACACAAATGATATAAGGGTATCAGGTACTCTAGCCTGCCTGCTAGGGTCAACCCAGTATCTCCTGGGCTGCTGGCCTATACCAGCTCTAGTCTTACCACCAAGGCATCCTGATGTGGTGTGCCCCAGGACACCCCAAGCCTGTGTTCAACCCAATCATTTTGCCAAGCAGTCCCATTGTGGCACACTCTAGTGCTCGCTCCAGCTCTAGCCATCATGCCAAGGTAGCCCTGGTGAGGAACTCCCTGCAATATTCTCAACCCACTCCTCATACAGGCCAGCTGTCCTTCTAAGATGGTCCTGGTGTAGCACACCCCAAGATTCCCCCCACACACACACACCCATGCCCAATCCAGCTATTCTGCCAAGGCACATCTGGAACCACCCCAGGCCTGCACCCACTCCAGCCACTCAATCAAGGAAGCTCTAGCATAGAATTTCCTAGGAGTCTAAACAGCATCTGTTTCATCTCCAGCTACCCACCAAGGTGGCCTTGATGTGGCATGCCCCTAGACTCTTTAGGACACATCCAACCCAGCTCCAGCCAGCTGCCAAAGCCATTACACACAGTCTACACAAGGGATACTACTACAAAAGACCACTCCCTCAAGAGTGGTATAGGTAGCTGTCCCACTTAATTGATAGAAACAAACACAGAAATGTAAACAAAATGAGGAGACAGAGGAATATATTCCAAATTAAAGAACAAGCTAAAATCCCAGGAAAAAACAAAACAACAGCAGCAACAACAAAACTAAATGAAACAAAGATAAGTAATTAACATGATACTGAGTTCGAAGTAATGGTCATAAGATACTCACCAAACTTGGTAAAAGAATGGAGGAACACAGAATTTCAACAAGAGTTCGAAAATATAATAAATAACCAATGAGAGCTGAAGAATACAATAATTGAAATGGAAAACATACTAGAGGTAATCAACAACAGAATACATGATACCGAAGAATGGATCAGCTATCTGGAAGACAGGATAGTGGGAATCATGGAATCAGAACAGCAAAAAGAAAAAATACTTTTAAAAATATGAGTATATTTTAAGGGACCTATATGGTAACATCAAGCACACTACCATTTGCAGTAAAAGGGTCTCAGAAGGAGAAGAAAGGGAGAGAGTGGCAGATAACTTATTTAAATAAATAATATCTGAAAACTTGCCTAACCTGTAGAAAGAAACAGACACTGAGGTCCAGATGCACAGTAAATTCCAAACAATCCCAAGACATATTGTAAATAAAATGACAAAAGTTAAAGATAAAGGTCCTGCCTGGCTTAATTAGTAAAGCATGTGACTCTTGATTTCAGGATCATGAGTTCAAGCCCCATATCAGGTGTGGAGCCTACCTAATTAAAAATAAAAGTAAAAATTAAAATTAAAAAGTAATAATACATCATATGGTTATTGTGAGTCTGCATTAAAAAAAAAAGTTAAGAAGAATCTCAAAGGCAGCAAGAGAAAAACAAATAGTCACATACAAGGGAAACTCCATAAGAATACCAGCTGATTTTACAGAGTGGCAGAATATATTTAAAGTGCTAAAATGGAAAAAATATTAATAAAGTAATAATTCTCTGCCTGGAAAGGTTATCATTCATAAATGAAGGCAAGATAAAGAGCTCCCCATACAAGCAAAAACTTAAGGAGCTCATAACCACTAAATTGACCTTATAAGAAATGTTGAAGGGCCTTCTTTAAGTGGAAAAGAAAATAGTGTAACTAGAAATAAGAAAATACATTAAAGAAAAAAAGTCACATGCTGGAGGTAAATATATAAAGGTATAGATCACAACTTAAAAATTTAGTATAAATGTTAAAAGGCAAAAATAATAACTATAACTAAATAAGTCATTAAGGAATACATAAAATGAAAAGATAAAATATAACATCAAAAACAAAACATGGGGGGATGTGCTTTTAGAATACATTAGAACTTAAGCAATTATCACCTTAAAGTAGAATGGTCTATATCTACAGATATAGAAATACATCTGATATGATATATATATATATATATATATATATATATATATATATATATGTCAATAAAATGAAGAAGATTGAAATTATATCAGGCATCCTTTCCAAACACAATGGTATGAAACTAGATCAATTATAAGAAGAAAATTGTGAATACACACACACACAAACACACAGATACTAAACAACATGTTACTAAACAATTTGTCAATGACGAAATCAATAAATATCTTAAGATAGATGAATATGGGAAAACAATGTTCCCAAATCTATGAGACACAGCAAAAGCAGTTCTAAGAGGGAAGTTCATAGCAATACAAGCCTACCTCAGAAAACAGAAAAAAATTCAAATAAGCATCTGACTTCACACCTAAAGGAACTAGAAAAAGAAGAACAAAGGACAAAATTAGTAGAAGAAATTAAGTAATAAAGATTAGAGTGAATATAAATTGAGACTAACAAAAACAATAAAGAAGATCAATGAGACTAAAAGATAATTCTTTCAAAAGATAAACAAAATCAATAAATCTTTAACCAGACTTATCAAGAAAAAAAGAGGAAGGACCTAAAAAAATCAGAAATGAAAGAAGAAAGTTAAAACTAATACCACAGAAATAAAAATAATCATGATTACATGCCAACAAATTGGACAATGTAGAAAAAAAATGGATAAATTCCTGGACACTAACTTTCTTCCAAGACTGAGTCAGGAATAAATAGAAAATCCCAATACACCAATTACTAGTAATTAAATTGAATCAGAAATTAAAAAGCAAACAAAAGTCCAGGACCAGACAGCTTAACTGGTAAATTCTACAAAACTTTCAAAGAAGAATTAATGCCTATCTCTCTCAAACGTTTTCCAAGTGTTGAGGTGGAGGGAAAGCCTCCAAATTAATTTTATGAGTCCAACATTATCCTGATACCAAAATCAGGCAAGGATAACACACACACACACACACACACACACACACACACACAGAAATTTAGTAGTCAATATCCTTGATGAACATAAATGCAAAAATTCTCTAGAAAATATTAACAAAATGAACTCAACAATACATTAAAAAGATTGTACACCACAATTAAATGAGATTTATTCCAGGGATGCAAGAATGATTCAACATCTACAAATCAATCAATGTGACATATATACCACATTAACAAAACAAAGGATAAAATCATATGATCATCACAGTAGATGCAGAAAAAAAAAACATTTAAAAAATTCACAATCCATTTGTGATAAAAACTCTCAACAAGGTGGGTATAGAAAGAATGTACCTCAACATAATAAAGACCACATAAGACA
This sequence comes from Panthera onca, assembly GCF_046562875.1. NCBI lineage: Eukaryota > Metazoa > Chordata > Mammalia > Carnivora > Felidae > Panthera > Panthera onca. The sequence goes on from NC_138350.1 coordinate 63,957,319, forward strand.
AAGCCAGTGTTAACATCATACTTAATAGTGAAAAGATGAAAGCTTTTCCCTTAAGATCAGGAACAAAACAATGATGCCCACTCTCACCACTTTCATTTAACATAGCATTAGAAATTCTAGCCACAGCAATTAGTCAGGAAAAAGAAATAAAAATCATCCTAATTGGAAAGGAAGAAGTAGAACTGTCACTATTTGCAGATGACCTGGTACTACATATAGGAAACCCTAAGTACTCCACCAAAAAACTATTAGAACTAATAAATGAATTCACTAAAGTTTCTGGGGAAAAAATTAGCATTGTTGGTTGTGTTTCTATACAATAATAGCTAGCTATCACAAAGAGAAATTAAGAAAAAATACCATTTACAATTGCATCAATCATAATATACCTAAGAATAAATTTAACAGAAAATATGAAAGACCTGTACCCTGAAAACCCTAAGATATTAATGAAAGAAATTAAAGACAACAAAAATAAATAAAAAGATAAACCATGCTCATGGATTTGAAGAATTAATATTGTTAACATATCCATACTACCAAAAGCAATCTACAGATTCAATGCAATCACCATCAAAATACCAATGGCATTTTTCATAGAACTAGAATAAACAATCCTAAATTTTGTTTGAAACCAGAGACCCTAAATAGCAATAGCAATCTTCAGAAAGAAGAACAAAGCTAGAGGTATCATATTCCCTGATTTCAAACTATACTATTAAACCATAGTAATCCAAAACAGTGTGGTACTGGCAAAAACAAAAAACAAAAAAACAGATACATAGATCAGTGGAGTATAATAGGAGTTCAGAAATAACCCCACATACGTGTGGCAAATTAATCTTCAAAAAGGTGGCAAAACCATATGTAGGGAAGAGTTTCTTTAATACATGGTGATGGAAAAACTGAGCAGTGACATACAAAAGAATAAAACTGGACCACTGTATTATAGCATATACAAAAATGCATTAAAAATGGAGGAAAAACTGGAAATGTAAAAACTGAAACCATAAAAGTCCTAGAAAAAGCATAAGCAGTAAGTCTTTGACATCAGTCATAACAATATTTTTTTGTACCAGTTTCTTCAAGCAAGGGCAACAAAAGTTTAAATAAACAAATTGGATTACATCAAATTAAACAGCTTTTGCATGGCAAAGGAAACCATGAACAAAATGAAAAGGCAAACTACTGAATGGAAGAAGATATTTTTAAATCATCATCTGATAAGGAATTATATAATGAATTTGCACAACTGAATTTTTTTAAAAAGTGATTAAAAATAAAAATGGTTATTAAATAGACATTTTTCAAATAAGACATATAATGGTTAATTCTGATATTAAAAGATGCTCACCATCACAATCATCAGGAAAATGCAAATCAAAACTACAGTAAGACGTCACTTCATTGGCCATTATCAAAAAGACAAAAAAAATAACAAGTATTGATAAGGAGAAAAGGGAGCCTTTATACACTTTTGATGAAAATGTAAATTGGTTCAGCCACCATGGAAAACAGTATGGAGATTCATCAAAAAATTAAAAATAGAGCTACAATATGATCTTTCAATTCTACTTCTGGGTACTTACCTAAATAACAATTCAAAGATATATATGAACCTCTACATTCATTTCAGCATTATTTACAATAGCCAAGATATGGAAGCAACCTAAGTGTCTATCAACAGATTAATGGATAAATAAGATGTGGTGCATATACAAATGGAATATTACTCAGCCATAAAGAATTAAATCTTGAGATTTGTGACAACATGGATGGACCTAGAGGGTATTACGCTAAGTGAAATAAGTCAGAGAAAGACAAATATCATATGATTTTCCTTATGTACAGAAACCTGAAATACTAATCAAATGAAGAATAGCAACAAAAACCAGCAACAGGCCCATAAGTAAAAAAACAAACTGGTGGTAATCCAAGGGGAGAGCTGTAGGAATATAGGCAAAATAGGTGAAAGGAATTAAGGGGAGAGAAGAGAGATGTGGGAAGATGGGGCAAAATAGGTGAAAGAAATTAAGAGATAAAAACGTCCAGTTATAAAATAAATGGGTCATTGAGGTGAAAAGTACAGAGTACAAAATATAGTCAATAATATTGTAATAATTTTGTATGGTGACAGATGGTAACTAGATTTATCATGGTAAGCATTCCATAATGTATATAAATATTGAATCACTATGATGTATGACTGAAAATAATAGGTTATTGTATGCTAATTGTACTGCAATTTAAAAAAAGTCATAAATGTGAGCAATATATTGATGATGGTAACGACACTAATAAAGCACTCACTGGATGCCAAGCACTCCTTAGAGTTGTACATACTAACAATATTATGAATTTGGATGTATTATTAATCTTATTTACAGATGAGTAAAAGGTGAGGTTCATAGAGATAAAATAACTTCTTGATATATATGAAAGTGATGAGAGGGAATTTCATGCATTTCATATACGAAAGTCATTGAGAGAAAAACATGAGCAAAGTCCAAGAAGAAGAAATGCGGTCATTTTCTCAATAAAATTAGTGTCTTGGTGTGACTTGCACTTAAACAGAGGACAGTGGTGGAAGATGAGTCTGGATAGAAGGGTTATGGAGAGGCTTGAACTCCAAATTTAATGTAATTGGCAACAGGGTATCATTGAAGATATCAATGAAATGAAGTGATGAAATAAAGCTCCACTTTACGAAGTCTGATATGGCACACGAATATAGAATGCATTAGAGTGTGGGAAGAGAGCTATAAAGAGCTTAGAGGTTATTGAAAAAAACTGTTAAAGAAATAGTAATGTTTCCCAGTTACCCTTGAAAACTCTCCTAGCAGAAAAATGACTCAAAATAATGTGATTTTGTAGGTGGGTTCCTACAAGTGTAGAAACTCTGTGTTCCTGAAATTCTGGATATGCTGGAAATGCAAATCCAAGAAGGGAGGGAGATGAGAGCAAGCCTGAGGTCAGATAGTTCTCTCACTGGCTGAAAAACCTTCTCAGGTATAAACAGGGAAAAGTCTACCTCTATCTACTGCCAAGACTCTTTCTATACTGACTATGGACAGGAGTAGAGAAAGATAGAGAACTCAATGAACATTTTTTGAACCTTTACTCTTACTTCTGATTCCAACCTAACCAATCCTAAGGAAAGTCAACACTTCCTTTCATCTGGAGTTTTGCAATAAGGAGCTTCTAATCGCTATTAGCTGTCATGAGGAAGGAGGGAGAAGACTTGCAAGAGAGTAGGCTTAGGTACAGGAATGAGATAAATTACGAGAGTGATCAATGCATAGGAAGAAGATGTAAGGAGAATGGTACCAGAACCATGATTCAGAAACTAGAGATGCAGACCTTCAAAGACAAGCCTATACCTCAATTTTACTAAAGTCTTCCTATTAGAGTTTTTAGATTAAAAGTCAATCAGGAAATTCACATGAAGTTCATAGTACTTGCCTAGTTGCCTGTTGTTTAAGCTATGAATACACACTGAAATTTGATGAGATACTACATAATAATAATGAAGAACCAGTGAGGCTAAATGTCTTGTTTCACAGACATATTGATTCAGTCACGCAGCAAGATGAGTATATCAGACTTCTTGGTCTGAGTACAGGTTTCTTTCCATTGCTCCAACATAGTCATACAAAAGAGAAACATTCAAGGTGATGATGTATACACTAAAATTTGCTTGTACTCTCCAATTCTTTTGCCCCATTTCCTCTTGCCCATAATAGTTACAGAACTATGGTGCAGGACAAGGAGCAATTTCCTGAAGCCACAGCCGGCAGCTTTTCTATAACAGCCTGGTTCTCTTTCTTGTATTGTATTTTATACCTAAATGGTATACAATATACCTAAATGTTAAATTGACCAATTTAACTGTTAGGCTCATGAAAGTGTCTAGTTGGGAGAAAATAAAAGGATCATAGATATATTAAAGATAGGTATTAGGTAAAGATAAGTAAACCTAGAGCCAGAAACCTTGAGATAAAATCCAGTAATTGTGTGTCCATATGTAAGACATTTAATCTTCCTAGCTTTGATTTCCTCATCTGCAAAATAAGAGAGAGATTAAACAAAAGACTAGTGAGCCCTTTCAAGATGGAACATTCCATGAGTCAAAACCTCTTAAAGAAATGACCAGTAAATTGAGGCTCCAAAGGCAGATGGCCCTGCTGGCAATGTCCAGAAGGTGACAACTCCTTGGTTACCCAATTACACCTTTCAAAGAAAAATAGGAAGTACCCAAATGCTTCCAATTATAATATTCACTGTGCTGGGGAAAGACAAAGTCAAATGTGTTAAAGGCCTAATGAGGTGTGTGGAAACAACCTCCCTCTGCAGTTTATGGCTTTTTCACACTTAGTTCTCACTGCTCAGTCAGCAGGCATTAAGGGAGAGCCGAGGAAAATGAGTAGCTGTTTTCCAGCCCATGATGATGACACAAAAGGAATCATATCAATGCCTTCATTTTATTTTTTCCCCAAACTTGACAGAAGATTCTTAAATATTGTTTTGCTTTTGACATAAACATCCTAATAGATTCCAGATATGTTATAAATAGAGTCTGATCCATTTTGTAGAAGAGTTAACTATTTAGTGAAGTTCAGGGAAATATGAATTAAACCATACGGAATTGTCATATTTCTTTCATCAGGCTGGGATTATACACATCAAAATGTGGCTGGGCCAATGTAGCACATTGGACTTTGCTCTGGCATATCTATCATGAGGGGCACATCTGCCATGAAAGGTCTACTTTGGTTCTGACACTCCCATGGTTAAAATGTTTATTTGTAAAAATATGCAAATTAATCTGTTTACAAAACTCAATAGGATTATGATACTCAATTTTGATGAAATACTACAAATTGTAAGTTTGGTTACTATATATGATCATAATGTTACTCATTTTTAAAACTTTTTTTAATTTATTTTAGAGGAAGAGAGTGCAAGCAGGGAAGAGGGGCAGAGGGAAAGAGAGAGAATCCCAAGCAGAATCCATGCTCAGCACGGAGCCCCACTTAGAGCTCGATACCACAATCCTAGGATCATGACCTGAGCCAAAATCAAGAGTCAGATGCTCAAACGACTGAGCTACCCAGGCACCCCCATAATGTTATTCTTAAATACATATTTCAGAAAAGTGTTTTTTAAACTTCTGTGATATTAAAATCTTAAGCAGGTAAAAATTTAAAAATCTTAAACTGGTAAAAACATTACAAAATTAAAAAATCTTAACCTGGTAAAAATCAATTATAGATTGAAGTTTATAATTTTTTTTCTTAAAGCTTTCTCTAGACACAGATGCCACAATCTTCCTCAGTAGCTTGATACTTTGTTTCACGATATTTCTCTTTATAGTTTCTTGAACTTATTCTTTCTGCAAATTCACCCCCCTTCATTCTTCCTTTAGTGGAGTATTTTAATCTACTTAATTAGATACTTAATAATTTTGTTATAGATCTAAAAGACAAAATTAATTACATATTTTAATTGACAGGTATTTTGGTAGATTTTATTGTTTTTTTTAACAAATTCTGATGGAATGTTTTAATTATCATTTTGTATATTTAGATTTGTAAGTCAAATATGACCTCCAAATGAGCACAGATATCTTGGCCACATGGTTTGAAAAGTCAATCTATAAAAGAGAGTTTATCATACTCTTCAATTGTATTTCAAAAAAATTATTAAAATAACTAAATATGGTAGGAAATTATTTTTATGCAAAGAAATACACATAGCTTCAAATTTAAAGTTATCACAACATAATTAAAATCCTTTCTCATTTAAATTTTAAATATTTATGATCACTAATCTAACTTTGGTTTTAATTCTCAGAATCTAAACAGCCCAGGAGTTTTTAATATGAGGTATACAGTTATTATATATATGTATGTATGTATATAGTTATATATTTATAATGTTAATATACCCACAGTGATAGCATTTTCATAATTTGCCATTAGTGACTGTGAGCTTCAATGACAATATTATTCAACACTAAAATAGTATTTCAAATTATTCCACTTCCTTAGAACTCTGAAAGGGCAGTACCAAATCATCAATTTAGAACATTTCACTTCATGCTATTTTTTCAAGGAATATTATTGTTATTGTGATGTTATTTGCCTTGGACTAGATGTAGATGATGTGGATCAACTATAAACCTTAATATATGTGCCTTGGGGCACCTGGGTGGTTCAGTCTGTTAAGCTTCCGACTTTAGCTCAGGTCATTATCTCACGTTTGTGGGTTTGAGCCCCACATCCGGCTCTGTGCCGGTCACAGGTCAGAGCCTGGAGCCTGCTTCGGATTCTCTCTCTTTCTCTCTCTGCCCCTCCCCCGCTCGTGCTCTGCCTCTCTCAAAAATAAAAGGAACATTTAAAAAAATATATGTTCTTTAATACTTCTTTATTTCCTACTATAGTGTTCAAACCTCTTTATTTTATTAAGTGGTGACAGACTTCTGTAATGAATCTAGAAGCCATTAAGCCTTCAAGTCATTTGATGTTATAAGAAACTGAATTTAAAGTTGTTCACACTTTCACACTGAGATCAATACCATCTTGTGACCAAAATATAAAAGAATCATAATTTTCTCTCTTTTTCTCTATTCACCCCTTTTTCTGCTATACCATGAAACTCTATTCCAATACATCACTTAAAGCAATCAATGAAAATGGATTGAAATTGGTATGCCAGATAAAATCTATTTGCATTCCTGGGAATATGTACTCTTTAAGGTACCTCACTGAGTTCATGAGATGTTGCAGAACAGGAAATAGTCTGGAAATTTCTCCTGAAACTTGGGAAAGAATTCCTGGAGGATGACTTTCAATTGGTTAAAAACAAAATCCAGAAACAGATAATCTGACAGTCACTTTTTTTTTTTCATTTGAGGCCAAGAGATATTATACCCTCATCAATCCTACTTGTCATCAGGTGATCACCTGTACAGTATTGTTGAAAAGGTTCCAGGAGGCCCCAAGTAAAAAATAATCCTCCCCCACTTTCATGAACATAAAATTCCCTTTTGGGAGCTGTATCAGTTAGATATTTAAACACAAAGGCTGCTGGAGAGAAATGAAACTATTATTATTGGACCATCATGAAATAATGGACCTTATGATGCCTTATAATTTGGAAACTCTATAATTGTATTATCAGACCTCAGTAGAAACAAAAGTGTCTGAGAACAAGTTTTGATTGTGGAATAGACTGGCTCTAGGTTCCCAAAATACACAGTATGGAACAAGGTTGAAAGAATATGAAAACAAAAGGAGTCAGTATCCAAAACAGCTTTGTCAACTTTACATTTAAAGGCCAGCTCTTCTCCAATGCACTGAATAGTTCAAGTACCAGAAATCCCACAAATAAGACCATAGCATATTAAGAAAAAAATAAGAAAAAATTTAGCCCCCACGGTTTGGTGTTGATTCCAAAAAGATTTGTTTAAAGACAAACACATTTTCAAACTCAAGATTAATTTTTAAAATGTCAGGAAAAAAAAAGGTTTAAATAATTACCATAGTCAGTTTTGGAGATCACAGATTTCACACCAAATGAATAAGGGAAACATAAAGACAAACCAGAAATTTAAAATCCCTCAAGCTTATTCCCACAGAATAAGGTGTTACTCCTTACCCTTATCACCAGGGTTGTTTCTGACCTCAATTTAATTTAGCAGTGAGGATGATTCTCCTGATCCCTGAAGAATTACCCTGAACTCTACCAGACCTCATTGTCTTCCCTTAAATCAGCTTTATTTCCACTGGCACATTAGACATCCATCAACTGTGAATTTGAGCTATTCCCTGCTTCTTCAGAGATGGAATTCTGATCTCTCCCCTACCCCCACCTCATCCCTGACCAACCAATTGAGAACAGGGCAATTACATGACATTTACCACTTCAAAAAATTATTCCAAGTGTTTTCAGTTTGTTTCTCTCTATTCCAAATATCCATTACTTTATATTTATTTTCTGGAACATAGCAGTGGGTTATTTATTAAGCATGGCATGGTGACTAGTGCTATAATCTGCTTTAGTGACTACTGCAGAATTCTTCTGCAGTAATTTTTAAAAGTCTGGACAAATAAGATGAAGAGAAATGCCCAGAGCAGGTGGGTGCTTAACAGTGACTTATTACTCTACTGATACAGAGTCTATGGGCACCTCAATGGACAAGGTGATTTCATCTACGAGTGAGATTATTATGAAATCACTATCATTCTGTCATGAATAATTGATCATCACACTGTTAAAAAAATACAACAGATGTGATAAAGAATGCAACAAATGTGACAAAGAGGGAGCTTATAGTTTATTATTTTACTGCCTATTATTTCATCATTTGTGAAGATGCCATAGGCACAAGCACCCATTCACTGCATGAGTGTGTAAACTGCATGACAAGTAAAAGATTATAATTAAGTGATTTAACCCTGACTATGCAATAGCCCCTTTGGGTTTTGTGGAAAAGCCTATTTGTAACAGAATGTACAGACGAGTGATGGCTCTTGCTGGAACTGTGCAGTTTCTTTTTAGTCCTTCTATCCTTCCATCCCAGCTTTCTTCTTACAACTGATATCCTGTGTGACCAAAGAGTCCATTTGCCTGTGCAATCATCAGTCTGGCTCAAGGCCCAAACTGTAGGAATTCCATGCAGCCAGCCATCCCCCAACTCCTCCTGCCAAATGAGGCTGCTCATTCAAAATTTACCCTTCTTTCTTTCCATCAATCAAAACTTTAAACTCTCTCCCTGTCCTGTTGTGTTAGTTCTCAGAAGGAAAATAATCTGATTAGAATAAACTAAATTAAATCCAGTATCATAATCTCTGGTAAATTTCTACTCACCTGGCTAACTGAAAACAACATTTTTTCTACAAAATGAACATGAAATGTGGCAAAAAGTCTCAAGTTTCATTAGTATACCTAATCTACTATCTCTGATGTCTCCTAAAAATCATACCATCCATCAGAACAAACAAGGTTATTCCTGGGGAATTGAAGATCTAGATAAGAATCTTTAAAGATATATAATCCTGGATAGAGTTTTTATTTATTTCTCCAAATAAACATAGAAAAATAGATAAAATATGAAAAAGATGAAAATATAATATTAAATGATTTTTTCCCCTAAAGGGTTCTTTGCAAAGGGTGGAAATTTTCTCAAAAGATTGAAGGAGAAAAAAAAAAAAAGATTGAAGGAGAAAGCATTTAGGAAAAGTCTTCCCAAATTTTTGAATATGTGACTCAACAGGAAGTAGGAAGAAATTTTTCTCTGGATAAAATTCTTAAAAATAGCATGTACAGAAAAGAAAATAAACAAATGAAGTAGAGTAAGAGGGGGTGAAGCAAAGAGGAGGAGAAAGAAAAGGAGAACAGGAACATTGTCATGAATTGTCTGAGAAGGCATAACCTGCCTAAGTGGGCCAAATCCATCCATAAAATGGACAATATATAGGAACATTCTAAATCCCAGTTATGAAGAAAAAATAAATAAATAAATAAATAAATAAATCAATCCTCGTTATGAGAATTGGGTCCATTTTCTAGACTTGACATGTTATAGCTTCCATAGTATTCTATAGTCATTCAGCCAATCTCAATGTGATGCCTACAACATGCCAACCATTGTTTTAGGTACTTCATCTGCAGCAATAAAGAAAAAATAAGACAGAAATCCTTGTCCTTAGATAGGGTGTATTCTAGTAGGAGAGACAAATAATAACTAAGATAAAAAAGGTATTTCCCAGTAAGTCATTAAACAAATAAACAAGTCCCAGAGGAGAAATCCAGTACTCATAACTGCTATAATATATTATCTAAAATGCTCATTTCCCAACCAAAAATCATAAAATATGCAAAAAAAGTGGAAACAATAGCCCATACACTGGAAAAAGCACACAATAGAAACTATGAGAGTGATAAGATGTTTAATTCAACAGGAAAAAAACAAAACACTTCAAAGTAGTCATTATACATACATTCATGGAACTAAAGAAAATTATGGTAAAAAAAAAAATAAATAAAGGAAGGTATGAAGACAATGTCATACCAAATAAAGAATGTTGATGAAGAGACAGAAACTATAAAAAAGAACCAAATGGTAATTATACAGTTGAAAAGTATAAAAAACTAGAGGTACTTAACAGTACACTTGAACTGACATAAAAAAGAATGAGCAAACTTGAAGATAGACTAGTTAATCCAAATAACAGAAAGAAAAAGAGTGAAGAAAAATTAACAGTGTCAGAGAAATGCTGAACACCAAGAAATACAACAAAATACACATATTGGGAGTACAAGAAGGAGAGGAGGAGAAAAGACAGAATGAGCACTGAATAAAATAATAGTCAAAAGTTCTCAAATTTGTAAGGTAAATACCAACCTCATCTGGTAAACTCAATCAACTCCAAGTAGGATAAATACCAAGTAGGACATGCATAAACAGACCTATCATCATAAATACTCTGAAAGCCAAAGGCAAGGAGAAAATCTTGAAAGTAGTGAGACAAAAATGACTTATCACTCATAAATGAACTCCAGTGAGATTAGCAGCTGACTTCTCATCAAAAGCAAAACAAAAACTAGAAGGCAGTGGGATAACACATTCAAAGTGGTACACAACACCAACAACAACTACAAGAAAAACATGAATCCTATACATGTTTTAACTGTTAATATACATGTATTAACTGAGAAATACATGTATATGTCTGTATATGTGTGTGTGTATATATATATATGTGTGTGTATATATATATACACGAATATATATATATATATATACGAATATATATATATATACGAATATATATATATATATATACGAATATATATATATATATACGAATATATATATATATATATATATATATATATATTCTGATTAAGTTCTATCTTTATGAGGAGAGAGAGATTTATAGTAAGAACTGGCTTAAAAAAAAAGAAATGACTCATATGATTATGGACACCAGAAAGTCCCAAGATCTGAAGAGTGAGTGAGCAAGCTGGAGACCCAGCAGAGCTAATGGTTTAGTTCCAGTCTAAGTGAGCAGTTGACATAGTTCCAGTCCAAATGCTTGCAGGCTAGTGCCCTTGGAAGATTTGATGTTCCAGTGTAGGTTGAAGGCAAGAAAACAAAACAAAACAAAACAAAACAAAACACACAAAAAAACATTCAATTCAAAGTCTGTCAGGGAGAGGAAGAATTCTCTCTTACTTAGTGAAGTGTCGGCCTTTTTGTTCTGTTCAGGCCTTCAAATGATAAAATGAGGCCCACCTACATTGGAGAGGACAATCTGTTTTATGCAGTTTGCCAACTTAAATGTTAATTTCATTCAGTAACACCCTCACAGAAACAATCATAATAATGTTTGACCAAATATCTGAGCATCCCATGGTCCAGGAAAGTTGACACATAAAATTAACCATCATGACACAGAATAAAATGATTTAATTAGTAATTACAAAACTACCTACTAAGAAATGCTCAGGTCCAGACATCTTTGCTGGTGAAATGTAACAAGTAAAGAAGAATTAATACCAATTCTTCACAAATTCTTCCATAAAATAGAAGGAACACTTCCCAAACCATTCTAAATCTAGTAATAAACTGATACCAAAATAAGACCACATTCCATATAATTCACTTATGTGAAATGTCCAGAATAGGAAAATAAAGAAAGTAGATTAGTGATTGCTTTTAACAAGGAGGCTGGGGAGATAATAGCTATAGGGTACAGAGTTTATTTTTGTAATGATGTTCTAAAATGGATGCTCTAAAATTGACTGTCCTGATGGTTGCACATATTTGTAAATATAATAAAAAAACATTGAATTATACACTTTAAAAAGGTATATAGTATGAATTATTATTCAATAAAGCTGCTAAAAGAGAGAGAGAGAGAGAAAGAGAGAGATATGGGATTGATGCTCTTGTTAGAAGCATGAAAGGACACCCATGGAAATGGGAAGGAAGGCAGAGACTAGAGATGTGCACATGTGATGGCAGAAGCTTGTGAACCAGATCCCAGAAGCTCCCTGCAGTGTGCTGCTGATGCTACCATGCTGCTGGCGTGGAGCTCTTTTTTCTCCAAGATAGGTTTTGGACCTACCTTCCCCAAGGCCTCTGAATATCTGATACCAGAACTTTGGTACACTATATACCCTACATGTCAAAAAGAAACCCCTGCTCAGCCTCAAGACCTGACTGTATACTAATATTGTCTCACCAGGCCTCTTGGCTGAAAGAAGTCAATTAGAAATGGATGAAGTATCATGTGCTCTCTTCCAGCATAATATGACCCCCTCTATAAATATTGAGAACTATTCAGAGCTTACCTGCATTATAATCTAGTCTACTGCTTACCTGGAGAAATACACCTACTGCCTCCATCTCTCTGTTTTCTCAAATGAAAAATGAAAATAATGATAGGGTCCACTTCATGGGTTTCTGTAAAGATTCAATTGAATAATATATATAAAGCACCTTAAAAAGTGCATGGTCTTTGAAAGTGCAGAAAGAAAACCTTTGCTATTATTATTCTAATAACAACAGTTAACAAGTGATGAATAATCAGTTGTTATCTGGTGGTGTGGGGCAGATCTCTGAATACGAAGTTCAGCTTAACTGTGTTATTATTTAATCATGTGTCATAATTTTACACTATGGCATAAAGCATTTGAATGATCCTGGATTGAATATGCAGATGCTACATAACTAGAATATATACTTAATATATTACATGATATCTTCAAGGTTCAACTGGCTCTCAACAGCATAGCTAACATAAAACAAAATGGTTTAAATTTAAGACAATTAGATGATATTTTTAAGTGCAACCATATGATGGAAACTTGGCAACAACATGCAATAGTAGAAAAGCTGGCAGGTGTAAGCTATGAATTCTGTCTTTACTGGTTACAAGCTGTGAAATATGGGCAATTTAATTTATTCAGTTTCTTCACCTGTAAAGTAGGTGTAGCCAGAAGCAAATTACCTCAGTCTCTGAGGGTTGCTTACACAGAATGTTGGTTCCTTTTTCCTAACAGAAAATAATAATAGTAATAATAATTATTGCTATAGCTATACCTGTCATGAATATATTCAGCTGCAAGTAACAGAAAACCCCACTAACATGGCTGAAACATGTAAGGCATAAGATTATCTGTTTTACTGAATAAAAATTCCAGGATCGGGCCCCCAAGGATGTGTGTCTTAATCATACCTTTAAATACATGGCACCTTATGTTTTCCCAGCTCCTAACCCTAGCATATGGTTTTTGTTCATTAGATGACAGGATACATGCAGCACCTCCAGCATCACATTTCCATCTCAGGCAGGAAGAAGGGGAAGGAAATGGGAGGACCATTGAAGTCAAGGCTGTCCATTTTAAAGACCATGCTCAAGAACCCAGTGGCTTTCCCTTATAGTGCACTAGGGAAAACTCAACAGGCTACTGCTAGCTGTAAGATGTCTGGCGCATAGTGGCAGCTGAGAAAGAGCTGATGAATCAACTAACCAAAAATAGTGCTTCAATATTAATCAGTTTTAAGCATCTCATATACATTAATTCATTTAGTCTTCACAGTGAAAACTGAGGCACAGGTTAAGTTATTGTCAAAGGCCACCTTCAGTACTACAGCTATTAGGTATAGTGCCTAGTTCAAAATAAAAAAAAATATTGTCCCCTCACTTAATTTCTAAAAGGTGCACTTTCCTCTTTGCTGACCCAGTCTTTTTTTTCTTTGTTTAATGTTTATTTTTGAAGGAGAGCTAGAGACTGAATAGGGGAGGGGCAGAGAGAGAGGGAGACATAGAATCTGAAGCTCTTTGCTGACCCAGTCTTAAATCAAGGTTCATGTCTCAGTGATTAGAATTCAGGCTGTATACCTATTCACATTTGCATCCTTGGCTTGGAAGTTTATGTGCAGAACATAGTCCTAACAACTGTACTTAGGAGCTTAGTTCACACTGGGCCAGTGGAGCCAAAATTTATTTGAGAGTTTGAATACCTGAACCACTCTCCTCACTAACATATTTCAGCTGCCATTCTAAGTTTATAAATGAAGACAGCAGTGGAGCATACTTCCTGGCAATATTATCTGGCCCAAGAAGCAGGAAAATTTGTTTCAGAACTTCTGCTACATCCTATTTTTGTTTACAATATATAGTGATTGCATCACAGCCGTAATTTTTAGTACAGGTTCACAGGAGGCAAATTCTGGAAGTCAAAGGCTGAGCAACAGTTAGGATTGAAACCTATCGGAGGGTTCCGGAAGATGGCGGCATAGGAGGACGCGGGGCTCACAGCGCGTCCTGCCGATCACTTAGATTCCACCTACACCTGCCTAAAGAACCCAGAAAACCGCCAGAGGATTAGCAGAAGGGAGTCTCCGGAGTCAAGCGCAGACGAGAGGCCCACGGAAGAGGGTAGGAAGGGCGGCGAGGCGGTGCGCGCTCCACGGACTGGCGGGAGGGAGCCGGGGCGGAGGGGCGGCTCGCCGGCCAAGCAGAGCCCCCGAGTCTGGCTGGCAAAAGCGGAGGGGCCGGACAGACTGTGTTCCCACAGCAAGCGCGACTTAGCGTCTGGGAGGTCAGAAGTTAACAGCTCTGCTCGGAAAGCGGGAAGGCTGGAGGACAAAGGGAGGGAGAGCTGCTGAGCCCCCGGAGGACAGAGCTCAGCTTGGCGGGGAACAAAGGCGCCAGCGCCATCTCCCCCGCCCATCCCCCAGCCAAAATCCCAAAGGGAACCGGTTCCTGCCAGGGAACTTGCTCGCTCCGCGCAAACACCCAACTCTGTGCTTCTGCGGAGCCAAACCTCCGGCAGCGGATCTGACTCCCTCCCGCTGCCACAGGGCTCCTCCTGAAGTGGATCACCTAAGGAGAAGCGAGCTAAGCCTGCCCCTCCAGCCCCCGTGCACCTTGCCTACCCACCCCAGCTAATACGCCAGATCCCCAGCAACACAAGCCTGGCAGTGTGCAAGTAGCCCAGACGGGACACGCCACCCCACAGTGAATCCCGCCCCTAGGAGAGGGGAAGAGAAGGCACACACCAGTCTGACTGTGGCCCCAGCAGTGGGCTGGGGGCAGACATCGGGTCGGACTGCGGCCCCGCCCACTAACTCCAGTTATACACCACAGCACAGGAGAAGTGCCCTGCAGGTCCTCACCACGCCAGGGACTCTCCAAAATGACCAAACGGAAGAATTCCCCTCAGAAGAATCTCCAGGAAATAACAACAGCTAATGAACTGATCAAAAAGGATTTAAATAATATAACAGAAAGTGAATTTAGAATAATAGTCATAAAATTAATCGCTGGGCTTGAAAACAGTATACAGGACAGCAGAGAATCTCTTGCCACAAAGATCGAGGGACTAAGGAACAGTCACGAGGAGTTGAAAAACGCTTTAAACGAATTGCAAAACAAAATGGAATCCACGATGGCTCGGCTGGAAGAGGCAGAGGAGAGAATAGGTGAACTAGAAGATAAAGTTATGGAGAAAGAGGAAGCTGAAAGAAAGAGAGATAAAAAAATCCAGGAGTATGAGGGGAAAATTAGAGAACTAAGTGATACACTAAAAAAAAATAATATACGCATAATTGGTATCCCAGAGGAGGAAGAGAGAGGGAAGGGTGCTGAAGGGGTACTTGAACAAATTATAGCTGAGAACTTCCCTGAACTGGGGAAGGAAAAAGGCATTGAAATCCAAGAGGCACAGAGAACTCCCTTCAGACGTAACTTGAATCGATCTTCTGCACGACATATCATAGTGAAACTGGCAAAATACAAGGATAAAGAGAAAATTCTGAAAGCAGCAAGGGATAAACGTGCCCTCACATATAAAGGGAGACCTATAAGACTCGTGACTGATCTCTCCTTTGAAACTTGGCAGGCCAGAAAGGCTTGGCACGATATCTACAGTGTGCTAAACAGAAAAAATATGCAGCCGAGAATCCTTTATCCAGCAAGTCTGTCATTTAGAATAGAAGGAGAGATAAAGGTCTTCCCAAACAAACAAAAACTGAAGGAATTTGTCACCACGAAACCAGCCCTACAAGAGATCCTAAGGGGGATCCTGTGAGACAAAGTACCAGAGACATCACTACGAGCATAAAACATACAGACATCACAATGACTCTAAACCCATATCTTTCTATAATAACACTGAATGTAAATGGATTAAATGCGCCAACTAAAAGACATAGGGTATCAGAATGGATAAAAAAACAAGACCCATCTATTTGCTGTCTACAAGAGACTCATTTTAGATCTGAGGACACCTTTAGATTGAGAGTGAGGGGATGGAGAACTATTTATCATGCTACTGGAAGCCAAAAGAAAGCTGGAGTAGCCATACTTATATCAGACAAACTAGACTTTAAATTAAAGGCTGTAACAAGAGATGAAGAAGGGCATTATATAATAATCACAGGGTCTATCCACCAGGAAGAGCTAACTATTATAAATGTCTATGCGCCAAATACCCGAGCCCCCAGATATATAAAACAATTACTCATAAACATAAGCAACCTTATTGATAAGAATGTGGTCATTGCAGGGGACTTTAACACCCCACTTACAGAAATGGATAGATCATCTAGACACACAGTCAATAAAGAAACAAGGGCCCTGAATGATACATTGGATCAGATGGACTTGACAGATATATTTAGAACTCTGCATCCCAAAGCAACAGAATATACTTTCTTCTCGAGTGCACATGGAACATTCTCCAAGATAGATCATATACTGGGTCACAAAACAGCCCTTCATAAGTTTACAAGAATTGAAATTATACCATGCATACTTTCAGACCACAATGCTATGAAGCTTGAAATCAACCACAGGAAAAAGTCTGGAAAACCTCCAAAAGCATGGAGGTTAAAGAACACCCTACTAACGAATGAGTGGGTCAACCAGGCAATTAGAGAAGAAATTAAAACATATATGGAAACAAACGAAAATGAAAATACAACAATCCAAACGCTCTGGGATGCAGCGAAGGCAGTCCTGAGAGGAAAATACATTGCAATCCAGGCCTATCTCAAGAAACAAGAAAAATCCCAAATACAAAATCTAACAGCACACCTAAAGGAAATAGAAGCAGAACAGCAAAGGCAGCCTAAACCCAGCAGAAGAAGAGAAATAATAAAGATCAGAGCAGAAATAAACAATATAGAATCTAAAAAAACTGTAGAGCAGATCAACGAAACCAAGAGTTGGTTTTTTGAAAAAATAAACAAAATTGACAAACCTCTAGCCAGGCTTCTCAAAAAGAAAAGGGAGATGACCCAAATAGATAAAATCATGAATGAAAATGGAATGATTACAACCAATCCCTCAGAGATACAAACAATTATCAGGGAATACTATGAAAAATTATATGCCAGCAAATTGGACAACCTGGAAGAAATGGACAAATTTCTAAACACCCACACTCTTCCAAAACTCAATCAGGAGGAAATAGAAAGCTTGAACAGACCCATAACCAGCGAAGAAATTGAATCGGTTATCAAAAATCTCCCAACAAATAAGAGTCCAGGACCAGATGGCTTCCCAGGGGAGTTCTACCAGACATTTAAAGCAGAGATAATACCTATCCTTCTCAAGCTATTCCAAGAAATAGAAAGGGAAGGAAAACTTCCAGACTCATTCTATGAAGCCAGTATTACTTTGATTCCTAAACCAGACAGAGACCCAGTAAAAAAAGAGAACTACAGGCCAATATCCCTGATGAATATGGATGCAAAAATTCTTAATAAGATACTAGCTAATCGAATTCAACAGCATATAAAAAGAATTATTCACCATGATCAAGTGGGATTCATTCCTGGGATGCAGGGCTGGTTCAACATTCGCAAATCGATCAACGTGATACATCACATTAACAAAAAAAAAGAGAAGAACCATATGATCCTGTCAATCGATGCAGAAAAGGCCTTTGACAAAATCCAGCACCCTTTCTTAATAAAAACCCTTGAGAAAGTCGGGATAGAAGGAACATACTTAAAGATCATAAAAGCCATTTATGAAAAGCCCACAGCTAACATCATCCTCAACGGGGAAAAACTGAGAGCTTTTTCCCTGAGATCAGGAACACGACAGGGATGCCCACTGTCACCGCTGCTGTTTAATATAGTGCTGGAAGTTCTAGCCTCAGCAATCAGACAACAAAAGGAAATCAAAGGCATCAAAATTGGCAAAGATGAAGTCAAGCTTTCGCTTTTTGCAGATGACATGATATTATACATGGAAAATCCGATAGACTCCACCAAAAGTCTGCTAGAACTGATACATGAATTCAGCAAAGTTGCAGGATACAAAATCAATGTGCAGAAATCAGTTTCATTCTTATACACTAACAATGAAGCAACAGAAAGACAAATGAAGAAACTGATCCCATTCACAATTGCACCAAGAAGCATAAAATACCTAGGAATAAATCTAACCAAAGATGTAAAAGATCTGTATGCTGAAAACTATAGAAAGCTTATGCAGGTAATTGAAGAAGATATAAAGAAATGGAAAGACATTCCCTGCTCATGGATTGGAAGAATAAATATTGTCAAAATGTCAATACTACCCAAAGCTATCTACACATTCAATGCAATCCCAATCAAAATTGCACCAGCATTCTTCTTGAAACTAGAACAAGCAATCCTAAAATTCATATGGAACCACAAAAGGCCCCGAATAGCCAAAGTAATTTTGAAGAAGAAGACCAAAGCAGGAGGCATCACAATCCCAGACTTTAGCCTCTACTACAAAGCTGTCATCACCAAGACAGCATGGTATTGGCATAAAAACAGACACATAGACCAATGGAATAGAATAGAAACCCCAGAACTAGACCCACAAACGTATGGCCAACTCATCTTTGACAAAGCAGGAAAGAACATCCAATGGAAAAAAGACAGTCTCTTTAACAAATGGTGCTGGGAGAACTGGACAGCAACATGCAGAAGGTTGAAACTAGACCACTTTCTCACACCATTCACAAAAATAAACTCAAAATGGATAAAGGACCTGAATGTGAGACAGGAAACCATCAAAACCTTAGAGGAGAAAGCAGGAAAAGACCTCTCTGACCTCAGCCGTAGCAATCTCTTACTCGGCACATCCCCAAAGGCAAGGGAATTAAAAGCAAAAGTGAATTACTGGGACCTTATGAAGATAAAAAGCTTCTGCACAGCAAAGGAAACAACCAACAAAACTAAAAGGCAACCAACGGAATGGGAAAAGATATTTGCAAATGACACATCGGACAAAGGGCTAGTATCCAAAATCTATAAAGAGCTCATCAAACTCCACACCCGAAAAACAAATAACCCAGTGAAGAAATGGGCAGAAAACATGAATAGACACTTCTCTAAAGAAGACATCCGGATGGCCAACAGGCACATGAAAAGATGTTCAACGTCGCTCCTTATCAGGGAAATACAAATCAAAACCACACTCAGATACCACCTCACGCCAGTCAGAGTGGCCAAAATGAAGAAATTAGGAGACTATAGATGCTGGAGAGGATGTGGAGAAACAGGAACACTCTTGCACTGTTGGTGGGAATGCAAATTGGTGCAGCCGCTCTGGAAAGCAGTGTGGAGGTTCCTCAGAAAATAAAAATAGACCTACCCTATGACCCAGCAATAGCACTGCTAGGAATTTATCCAAGGGATACAGGAGTACTGATGCATAGGGGCACCTGTACCCCAATGTTTATAGCGGCACTCTCAACAATAGCCAAATTATGGAAAGAGCCTAAATGTCCATCAACTGATGAATGGATAAAGAAATTGTGGTTTATATACACAATGGAATACTACGTGGCAATGAGAAAAAATGAAATATGGCCTTTTGTAGCAACATGGATGGAACTGGAGAGTGTGATGCTAAGTGAAATAAGCCATACAGAGAAAGACAGATACCATATGGTTTCACTCTTATGTGGATCCTGAGAAACATAACAGAAACCCATGGGGGAGGGGAAGGAAAAAAAAAAAAGAGGTTAGAGTGGGAGAGAGCCAAAGCATTAGAGACTGTTAAAAACTGAGAACAAACTGAGGGTTGATGGGGGGTGGGAGGGAGGGCAGGGTGGGTGATGGGTATTGAGGAGGGCACCTTTTGGGATGAGCACTGGGTGTTGTATGGAAACCAATTTGACAGTAAATTTCATATATTAAAAAAAATAATAATAAAAAAATAAAAAAAAAAAAAAAAAAAAAAGAAACCTATCTACATAATAATGTAAAGCAGTCAACAGTATCTTCGTGAGCATAAGGGATAGTTGACAAATATAATTGTATATGTTTAAATTATACAACATGATGATTTGATACATATGTATATTATAGAATGACTACCAAAATCAAGATGATTAACACACTTATCACCTCAGTTAAAATAGGTAACTCTGTGTGTGGTGAGCATGCTTCATTTGCTCTCAACAACTTTCTAGTATATAATACTGTATTATTAACTCTAGTTACCATGCTGTACATCAGAGCCTCAGAACTTATTCATTTTATAACTGAAAATGTGTGCCCTTTGACCTACACCTCCCCATTTCTCTCTCCCCCTAACCCCTGGTAATGACCATTGTCTTCTCTGTTTCTATGGAATTAGGGTGTTTTTGTGTGGGTTTGTGTGTGTGTGTGTGTGTGTGTGTGTGTGTATGTGTGTGTTGTTTAGAGTCCACATAAATGATATCATACAGTTTTTGTCTTTCTCTTTCTAGTTTATTTCTGTTACTATTAATGCCCTCGAGATTCCTTCTTCTTGTCACACATGGCAGGATTTCCTTTTTTTTTATGGTTAAACAATATACCATTATATCTATCTATCTGTCTCACATTTTCTTTATCCATTCATCAATTGAAGGACATTTACATTATATACATATCTTGGCTATTGTGAATAATGATGCAATAAACACGACTGTACAGATATTTCTTGTAGATATTGATTTAAATTCCTTTAGGTATATAACCTGGAGTAGGATTGCTGGACCATATGGTAGTTCAATTTTTAATTTTTTAAGAGTTTATTTATTTTCAGAGGGGGGAGAGAGAATGAGTGAGTGGGGGAGGGGAAGAGAGAGAGAGAGAAAGAGAGAGAATCTCAAATCTCTGCGCTGACAGCACAGAGCCTGACTCAGGGCTTGATCTCACAAACCATCAGATTGTGACCTAGTCCAAAATGAAGAGTCAGATGCTTAACGAACTGAGTCACCCAGGCAACCCAATTTTTAACTTTTTGAAGAATTTCCATACTGTTTTCCATAATGGCTACACCATTTTATATTCTCAGTAGTCTCCACATCCACATTCTTGCTGACTCTTGCTACTCTTGTATTTTTGACAATAGCCATCCTGAGAGGTATAAGGTGATAACTCATTGTGGCTTTTTCATTTCCCTGATGATTAGTAATACTTAAAACCTTTTTATATAACTATTGGCTATTTGTATGTCTTCTTTGGAAAAATATCTATTCAGGTCCTTCACCCATTTTTATAGGATTATGTTTTGTTTTGATACTGAGTTATATGAGTTCTTTATATATTTTGGATTATATTATCAGATATATGGTTTGCAAATATTTTCTCCCATTTTGTAGGTTACCTTTCCAATTTATTTTCTTTGCTGTGCAAAAGCTCTTTGGTTTATTTAGTTCCATTTATTTATTGTAGAATAGAGAGCCCAGACGTAAACCTATGCATATACCATCAACTAATGTTTTCAAGCATACCAAGAATATGCAATGAGAAGAAAGTTTATTCAATAAATGATGTTGGGAAATCTGGATATCCACATGCAAAGGAATGAAATTTGACCCTTATCTTATACCTCTCACGAAAATTAACTTGAAATGGATCAAAGACTTAAAGACCCAAAACCATAAAAGTCCTAGAAGAAAACCTAGGCAAAAGATCTTTGACATTAGTCTTAGCACAATTTCTTAGATGATACATCAAAAGAATAGGCAACAAAAACTAAAAAACGTTACTGCCTTGGAAGCTACAAGGGAAATCTTCAAGGAGAGTAGTTTCCAAGCCTTCTAATGTCTGCATGAATACACATTAGAGCTCTGTTCAGGAGTGTGGCTTATTAGACAATTGCATAAATGGGTCTGAACTCCATATCTAAGCCAATATGGAACAGAAGAGAAAAATCACAGGAACAAAGCTATGGTGGGGTAGAGGGAATGATTTTTCAGTAGACTCAATACCCGGAGCCAAAAATGAAAAGAAAACCATAAGCTTCCCACAGGCTTGTAACAAATTTTGAGGAAGGTAGAACCTCCTGCAGAATCTGAAATGGGGGGATTAATCCATTATATAAGTGCCTAAATGTATTTCAAATAAAGGATGACATGGCTGACACCTGGCTGACCTAGATATAACAATGATGCCTATTTTTAAGATTACCTTAAGCATCAACCTATAAAATAAGTAAAGTGCTTTATAAACAGCAAATTGCTATATAGGTGTTAATTACTATTGCTGCTTTCATTGTTCTCTTCATTGTTGTTATTTTGCAAGCATTTAGCTCAGGGCCTTGCATATTGTAAGTTCTTGCATTTTATAAATACAATTATTGACTGGCTGGATTAAAAAGAAAAACTGACCTATCTATTTTCTCTAGCCTGCTTTACCCCAAATTCTAGCCCCAAGGGGAGAAACAAAAATTGACAGTACAGGAGATTCCCAAGAGATGAAGCTTGCTGAAGGGACAGACAGTAGACCACACAAAAGGAGGACTGTTGAGCTGCTTGAAGGGGCTTACTCGGTCTGTTTACAAGAAGAGCACGCATCCTGATTGTAATAAGTGAGCTTGGAGGGCTAGACAGGCTCTTTAATCTCAGAAATGACACTGTGAACTCCAGTTCACCTGCTCGATTTATTTACATTGCTTTTGCCCGCTAACAAATCCAACTCTCCATCAGATTAATCAACATTTATCAGCCAGCGGCGGGAGCATCATTTCATAACGTAAGTAAAATAGAGAGGGAGTGAAATGGAATAGAGAGAGAATAAAACTCCCATTACTCTGTGGCTATTTTATTCTCTATGTATTTTATTCACATAATGAATGATGTACTTCTGGCTTTAACAGCATAGCAACCCAGGGTTCTGTTTGTTTAATGTTTTCCCGCCAGGGACTGTGCAATTCAATAGCATATGCACAGCAGGATAAAGGAGGAGGATGGTCAAGTCTGAGTTTTGAGGTTTAAGATTGCTCAAATATACCAAAGGTGGGTTAACACCAAGTTGTCCAGAGTCTTGTGTTGTTAGTTCAAATGAATTGCCACCAATCAACAAAATAATTTGTCCATGTGGTGTTTCATTGGCCTTTATTGCAAATGAACCACTCATTTATTCAGCCATTTAAATAATCCAGCACCAACTGTGTACCGGAAATTGTTCTGGGTGCTAATGACGTAGCAGTGAACAGAAGAAAGTTCCTGTGCCCATGGAGTTTATACTTAAGGGGGATTATAAACGATAGCAAATAAATATATAATAAAATTTCATGTAGTAATACATTTTACCATGACAAATAAACCAGGCTTTGGGAACAGAAACAAAGAGTGTTACTTTGGATAGGGTAGACTAAAAGGCTGTGCAGATGTGATATTGCAGCAGAAATCTGAAGGAAGTCAAAGAACTAGGCATTTGAGTATCTGAGTGAACTGCATCCAGATGGAAGGGAAAAGAAGGAACATGGAGAAACTGGGAGGCCAGTTTTGCTGGAAAGGAGTGAAGAAAGGGAAGAATAAGAGAACATGTCAGAGAAGTAGCACTGGGATATATCATGTAAATCTATGCAACAGTAGTAGGAATTTGAAAGTGATAAGAATTATGTGGAAATTTTAAAAAATCAAGTTATGATTTTGCCCTTGACCATCCACGTAAGGACAGAAATCTGATTTATAATTCTTTACTTTTTAAATTGAGTTTTGATACTGCCCAGGTTACCAATATTTTAATGATGTTGTTGTTGATGATGATGATGATGATGATACAATAAGGCATTTCATAATTGATTACTTGGTCAATAATGACTGAGTTAGTAACAAAAAACCTTTTAGTTGAAGTAGAAGATGCAAAGAGAGAAGTGTTCAATTCATATGTGAATGGCTCAACGAATTATCCCAAAGTGAAAATACCACCAGATCAAGAAACTGAACATTATTGACATCTAGGTCTCACTTCCTGGTCTTTTGCAATCACAAGCCTCCCATCTCGCCCAAGTGAATAACTCTCCTGTCTTCTAATAACATATACTATGTCTGCCTGTTTTCAGAATTCTCTATAAATGTGAGATTTGCCATTTTTTGCACATAATATCTGTTCATTTTCACTGCTGTTTAGAAATCGATTGTAATATAACAGATTTATTTATCCATTTATAAATCAGGGATGTTTCCAGTTTGGGGTTACTAAGCACTGTGCTACTATAAATATTCTTGTACTTTTCTATTGCTGCACATGTTTTTGTTGGGTATACACTGAGAAGGAATTATTGGGTCATAGGGTATATGTGTTCAGATTTAGTAGAAAACGTCAATATATTTTCAAAGTGAATATACCAGTTTACACTCCCACCAGCCATTTTAGTAGGTGTGTAGTGATGCCTCATCTTTAATTTGCATTTCTCTGTTGACTAATGAGTTGAAGCACTGAGTTACAGGTTTATTGACCATTTAGAAACACTCTCTTGTGAAATATTTGATTCTCTTGCCCATTTTTTTCTGAATTGTCTGTATTTCCCTTAACAAGTTCTTTATATACTTTGTGTATATGTGTATGTGTTGCTGAATAACTTTTCTTTCTTTTGTGACTTTTTAAGAACGTTTTTATTTAAGTAATCTCTATACTGAATATGGGGCTAAACTCATGACCCTGAGATGAAGAGTTGCACACTCCTCTGACTGAGCCAGTCAGGAGTCCCATCTTTTTTACTTTCTTAAAGTTGTCTTTCCATGATCAGAAATTCCCAATTTTAATCTAGTTGACTTTGGCAATCTTTTTTTTTTTTTTTTTTTTTTTTTAATTTTTTTTTTCAACGTTTTTTATTTATTTTTTGGGGGGACAGAGAGAGACAGACAGAGCATGAACGGGGGAGGGGCAGAGAGAGGGAGACACAGAATCGGAAACAGGCTCCAGGCTCCGAGCCATCAGCCCAGAGCCTGACGCGGGGCTCGAACTCACGGACCGCGAGATCGTGACCTGGCTGAAGTCGGACGCTTAACCGACTGCGCCACCCAGGCGCCCCTGCAATCTTTTAATTAGAGTCTGCTGTGATTTGTTTGAGAAATCCTTACCTATCCCAAATTCATGAGGATATTCTCATAGATTATAAAATGTTGGTTTAATTTTTACCTTGAGATTTCCAACACTTAGATTTACATCTTGTTAGCATGCAGTAGTTTCAAGTCTTTCTTTTTTTTTCTTTTCTTTTTTTTTTTTGCTATGGATATCTAGTTGAATCAATGCAATTTATGGGGAAGAATGTCTTCTCATCTCTTTTGCAGTACCATTTTTGTTGTAGGCGTTATTTTTTTTAATTATTTTTTTTAAATTTACATCCAAGTTAATTAGCGTATAGTGCAACAAGGATTTCAGGAGTAGATTCCTTAATACCCCTTACTCATTTAGCCCATTCCCCCTCTCAAAGCCCCTCCAGTAACCTTCTGTTTGTTCTCCATATTTAAGAGTCTCTTATGTTTTGTCTCCCTCCCTGTTTTTATATTATTTTTGCTTCCTTTCCTTTGTGTTCATCTGTTTTGTATCTTAAAGTCCTCATATGAGTGAAGTCATATGATATTTATCTTTCTCTAATTTCGCTTAGCATAATACCCTCTAGTTCCATCCATGTAGTTGCAAATGGCAAGATTTCATTCTTTTTTGATTGCTGACTAATACTCTATTGTGTATATATGCCACATCTTCTTTATCCATTCATCTGTCAATGGACATTTGGCCTCTTTCCATACTTTGGCTATTGTTGATAGTGCTGCTTTAAACATTGGGGGGCATGTGCCCCTTCAAAACAGCATACCTGTATCCCTTGGATAAATACCTAGTGCAATTGCTGAGTCGTGGGGTAGTTCTATTTTTAATTTTTGAGGGACTTCCATACTGGTGGCTACACCAGTTTGCATTCCCACCAGCAGTGCAAGAGATCCTCTTTCTCATTCTCATTGACATGTGTTGTTGCCTGAGTTGTTAATGTTAGCCATTCAGACAGGTGTAAGGTGATACCTCACTGTGGTTTTGATATTCATTTCCCTGATGATGAGTGATGTTGAGCATTTTTCACGTGTTTGTTGGCCATCTGGACATCTTCTTTGGAGAAGTGTCTGTTCATGTCTTTTGCCCATTTTTTTACTGGATTATTTGTTTTTTGGGTGTTGAGTTTGATAAGTTCTTTATAGATTTTGGATACTAACCCTTTATCTGATATGTCATTTCCAAATATCTTCTCCCATTTCGTCAGTTGCCTTTTAGTTTTGCTGACAATTTCCTTTGCTGTGCAGAAGATTTTTATTTTGATGAGGTCCCAATAGTTCATTTTTGCTTTTGTTTCCCTTGCCTCCAGAGACATGTTGAGTAAGAAGTTGCTGTGGCCAAGGTCAAAGAGGCTTTTGCCTGCTTTCTCCTCGAGGATTTTCATGGCTTCCTGTCTTACATTTAGGTCTTTCATCCATTTTGAGTTTATTTTTGTGTATGGTGTAAGAAAGTGGTCCAGGTTCATTTTTCTGAATGTTGCTGTCCAATTTTGCCAGCACCACTTGCTGAAGAGACTGTCTTTATTCCATTGTATATTCTTTCCTGCTTTGTCAAAGATTAGTTGGCCATAAATCTGTGGGTCCATTTCTGGGTTCTCTATCTGTTCCATTGATCTGAGTATCTGTTTTTGTGCCAAGGAGCTATTTTTAAGCCTATTTTTTATGGGCTGTTTCTGGCTCTTTATTCTGTCTAACTCCATTAATTACTATCCTTACAGTAACTCCTGTGTTAAATATTAAAGGTTTATAATAAGTTTTAATAGGTGGTATTTTTTCTTCTTCAACATTGTCTTAACTCTTCTTGTTCTCTTATTTACATAATTTTAATAGCTTTTATTTTTAAAGCAACTTAGGATTCATAGCAAAATGAAGGGAAAGGTACAGAAATTTCCCATACATTTCCTGCCTCCACGTATGCCTAGCCTCCCTCACTATCAAAATCCTACATGAGAGTGGTATGTTACAATGAATGTACCTACATTGGTATATCATTGTTATCCAAAATTTATAGTTTACATTAGGGTTTAATCTTGGTATTGTGACAGATATATAATGACATGTGTCCACTATTATAGTATAATACACAGTAGTTTCGCTGTCCTAAAAATCCTCTCTGTTCTGCCTATCCACCCATTCCCTTCTCCCAGACCTCTGGCAACAACTGATCTTTTTACTATAGTTAACAGTTTTGCCTTTTCCGGAGTGTTATATAGTTGGAATTACACAGTTTGTAGCCCTTAGAGATTGGCTTCTTTCACTTCGTAATATGCATTTAAAGTTCCTCTGAATTTTCATGGCTTATCATCTAGGTTTATAGTCCACTTTGAGGTGTATGTATGGGTGTATATGTATGAAGGATGTAAGGTCTGTTTCTATGTATCTATATGCACTTTTTTTGCATGTGGACATTAATATTAAGGTGCTCTAGCATCATTTGCTGAAAAGACTATCCTTGTTTTTACTTTTTTCAATGATCAGTTAACTATAGTTACATAGCCTATTTCTGAGCTTTCTATTCTCTTCCATTGATCTGTTTGTCTAATCTTTTTACCAACAGCATACTGTCTTGATTATTGTAGTTTTATAATAAGTCTTAGAGTTGAAAAGTATGACTTTATTCTCCTTAACTACTACATTGGTTATTCTGGGTCTTTTGCTTCTGTGAACTTTAAAATCAGTTTATCGATAACCACAAAATAGCACACTCAGATTTTTATTGGAATTTCACTGAATCTACCAATCAAGTTGGGGCCAACTAATATCTTAACAATATTGAGTCTTTCTATCCATGAACATGGTATATTTATCCATTTATTTATTCTTCCATTTCTTTCACCAGAGTTTTATCGTTTTTCTCATATATATCTTGCACATATTTTGTTAGATTTATACCTAACAATTTAACTTTTTGAGTACTAATGTAAATGGTACTATGTTTTAATTTCAAATTCCATTTCTTTATTTTTGGTATATAGGAAAGTGACTTACTTTCCTGTATTAACCTTGTATGCTGCAACCTTGCTATAATTACTAATAAGTTACAAGAGTTTTTGGTTGATTCTTTCAGGTTTTCCAAATAGACAATCATGTACTCTACAAAGACAGTTTTTATTTCTTCCTTCCAACTCAGTATAACTTTTATTTCCCTTTCTTGTCTTATTATAGCATTAGCTAGGACTTCCAGTATCATGTTGAAAAACAGTGGTGAGAGGGAACATCTTTGCCCTATTCCTGATATCAGTGGGGAAAGTTACAGTTTGTCACCATTGACTATGATATTAGCTACAGATTTTTGTAGAGGTTCCTTGTCAAATTGAGGAAGTTCCCTCTATTCCTAGTTTGCTGAAAGTTTTTACTATGAATAGATGTTTATGTTGTCATCTGTTTTGTCTGCATCCATTGATATGATTATGTGATTTTTCTTTAGCTGTTGATATGACAGATTACATTGAACCTGCCTTGTATACCTGGAATAGATCCTACTTGGTCAAGTGTATAATTATCTT
Organism: Panthera onca; assembly: GCF_046562875.1. Lineage (NCBI taxonomy): Eukaryota > Metazoa > Chordata > Mammalia > Carnivora > Felidae > Panthera > Panthera onca. Next base: position 63,986,145 of record NC_138350.1, read on the forward strand.
TATACACTGTTATATTGATTTGCTAATACATTCTTGAGGATTTTTTGTATCTATGTTCATGAGAGATATTGATTGGTCTGTAATTTTCTTGTAATGTCATTGTCTGGTTTTGTTATTAAGATAATACCGGCTTCATGGAATGATTTAGGAAATTTTTCTCTGGTTCTATATTATCTTTGATTTTCTGTAGTTTGAAAATTATGTGTGTCATTTGTTTGTTTGTTTTTTGAATTTATCCTGTTTGGTGTTCTCTGACCTTCCTGGATCTGTGTTTGGTGTCTGACATTAATTTGGGTGTCTGACATTAATTTGGAGAAATCCTCAGTCATTATTGCTTCAAATACTTCTACTCTTCCTTCCATTCTTTCTTCTCCTGGTTTTCCATTACACACGTTATTTATTTTGTTGTTGGTTCACAGTTCTTAGATATCCTCCTTCTCCTTCCTTCCTTCCTTCCCTGTATTTTTTCCTCTTTGTTTATCTGTTTGGGAAGTTTCTATTGACATATTCTCAAGTTCAGAGATTATTTCCTCAACCATTTCCAGTCTGTTAATGAGCCCATCAAAGTCATTCTTATTTATGCTGTAGTGTTTTTATTTCTAACATTTTTAAAATTCTTTCTTGAAATTTCCATCTCTCTGCTTATATTGTCCATCTGTTCTTGTATATGGTCTATCTATTAGAGCCCTTAGCATATTAACCATAGTTGTTTTAAATCCCAGTCTAGTGATTCCAATCTGATTCCAGATTTCATCTCTGGCATGATTGCTGATTTTTTTCAAATATCTTTGTTGCACCTGTTTAGATGATCATGTGATTACGCCCCTACACACACATTTTAATCTATAAAGGTATAGTATGCTGATTGTTTTTTCTTACATTGAACAAACTCTGAATTTCTAGAATTAAACACAACCTGCTTATGATGTATTTTTGTATATAAATTCAACTTTATCATTAATGTTTTATTTAGGATTTTAAATCTATATTCATGAGGGTACTGTTATTTTAAATTTCTTTTGGTAGAACATCCTGGTCTTATGAAAAGAATAAAAGAAGGAGAGAGAAAGAGAAAAAGAGACATTTCCTTGTTTTATATGAAAATTTTTATGTAACATAGGAATTATTTATTTCTTAAATAATCCAATAATCCACTCTGATATTAGAGATTTCTTTATGCTAAATTTTCTTTAAAATTCTGTTTCGATTTTATTCTTATGTAATATTTATTCTTTTATCTTTTTCCTCTTTAGAAATATTTTTATCTCATTTAAATTTTGGATTCATTGCCACAAAGTTGTTTATAGTATTTTTATATCAAAATCCTAAAATATGTAGGATTTAAATATTTTTAACATTTACATTAATATTGTTTGTACTCCCTCTTTCTTATTAGTCTCCCCCAAATTTATCAATTTAACCTTTTAAATGAACCAATTTTTCAGTTTTAAAAAAATCTCTAATATATTTTCTATATTAATTTTTTCATGAATTTTTATCATTTCTCTCATTCTTCATTTAGATTTAATTGTTCTTCATATGAATTCTTAGCTCATTGACTTTTATTTATTCTTTTTTTTTTTTGAAGACACATTTATTCAGCATCATGATCAGACTATTACATTTAGCAATCAACAGCATGGGTGCAAAAATCATCTACATTAAAACCCTTTGTGGAATGCTTTACAATTTCCACAGAACAGAAACTAACCTGTTATACAATTAATCACAAATACAGTCCTCAAGTTTTTGCCCATACACATGAGTATTGTTTAAAACATGTCTTCTTTGTAGCATCTAGGCTCTGCCACCACTGTGCTTGGCTGAGTTCACAAATCCGTTGTAACCTGTAGCTTCTCTGTCACTTCTCTGGCTCTCCTCTCCTGCTAAGCTTTGTTTCCTGGCAGTAATCAAAACCTTCTACCACTGCCACAGCTACTGCTGCTGCTGCTGGAACCACCATAGCCACCTTGGTTTTGTGGTTTGTCAAAGTACTGGTCTCCACCACCACAGGGGCCACAGTTTCTGTCTCCAAAATTTCCTCGTTTCATGGGTCCAAAATTCGAAGACTCATTGTTGTAATTGCCAAAATCATTATAGCTTTCCACCTCCAAAGTTGCTTCCATCATTACCAAATCCGTTATAGCCGTCCCCACTGTCACCATATCCACCACCATCTTGACTGCCACCAAAGCCACCTCACCCACTGAAGTTTCCTCCAGAACCAAAGCTGTCATTCCTACCAAAACCACTTCCACAACCACCATCAAAGTTTTCAGAACCACTTCAACTTCTTTTGCTGGATGAAGCACTAGCCATCTCCTGCTTAAATAGAGCTTTCCTTACTTCACAGTTGTGGCCATTCACAGTATGGTATTTTTGAACAACAATCTTGTCTACAAAGTCATGGTCATCAAATGTTACAAAAGCAAAGCCTCTCTTTTTGCCACTGCTTCAGTCAGTCATGATTTCAATCAGTTCAATTTTCATATACTGTTCAAAACAATCTCTTAGATGTTCTTCATGTATCTTCTTTAATGCCACCAACAAAAATCTTTTTCACAGTTAAGTAGGCACCAAGTCTTTGAGAATCTTCTCTTGAGACAGCCCTCTTTGGTCCTACAACTCTTAATCCACCTTGTGTGGCCTTGCATTCATGGCTGCATCCACCTCTTCCACACTGGCATACATGACAAACCCAAAGCCTCTGGATTGCTTGGTGTTTGGATCTCTCATTACCACATAGTCTGTAAGCATTCCCCAATGTTCAAAATGGCTCCTCAGACTCTCATCAAACCACTGATGAAAACCTCTTGCAGCTGTTCAGGCTCTTTGGAAAACTCAGACTTAGACATGATGGCAGTGGGAGGGGAGATATTTGCAATGCTTACTCGGCAGGGTCCACAGGCAGAAAGCTTTTTTTTCTTAATACATGTAAGGCTATGAATTTTCCTCCAGTCACAGCATTAGTGATAACCCATAGGATCATGTAGGTCATATTTAAAAGTATTTTCTACTTTCAAACATGATTTATTAATCGTATTGTTATTTATAAGTGTAGGTTATTTGTAAGTGTGTTGCTTGGAATAGAAGCTGTTGAGAATTTTATAAAGTGTTTTTTCCCCTGTAGCTTCAATCCACTGTCATCAAATAACATATTCTTTGTGATTTTAACCCATTATCTTTTGTTGAGATTTGCTTTGTGGACTATTTATATTGTCATGTTTTCAATTAAAATAATTGACATGTATTCTCAATTATTAAGTACAGCATTCTGTATATTTCAAACAGATCAGAGAGTGATTTACTGGGCTGAGCAAATTGAAGCCAGAATTTTCAGGAGTTTTATTAAACAATGTAAAACCAGGAGTAAGAGAAAAAGCCTGCAGCTCAGGGGAATTTGAATCATAAATCTCTGAATAAAGCTAGGACACCTGAAGAGTGATACATTCACTGGTGAGTTAGGAAAACAAAATGCTTCCCCCCCGCCAAAAAAAACACAAAAAACAAAAAACAAAAAAACAAACTGCCTCTTTTGCTTTAGTAAGGAGCAGGAAAAAAAATAAAGGGAGGAAAATGTTCCTTTCACATGAGTTTAGGAATGAACATCACAATCATAATTCACTAAGTACATGGGAAATCATTCCACTATGCTTAAGGGTCAGAAGTAACAAGAGCATTTTACCAAGATTTGCAAACATTGAAGATACCTAAACTATAATATTAATAATATAAATATGTTTAAAAATTAAATAGAGGGAACTTCATAAAAAAATAAAAAAGAGAGTGTAAAATTAACAAGCCATATTGGTAAAGAATCAAATGAATTTTGTAGAAATTTAAAACATGATAATTGAAATCCAAAATTCAGTGGAAGGTTAATATAGCAGTTTACACATAGATGAAGAGAGAATTGATAAATTGAAAGAGGTCTGAAGAAATCACCCAACTAGAGAAAAGAAAAACATAAAACAGACATTAAGAGAGGATGAATGAAATTATGGGGTCCAACATGCATCTTACTGGATTTCCAGATAAGGACAGAAATGAAGAAGTAATGATTATAGAATACTAGCTGAGAACTTTTCATAGCTATTGAAAAGCACTTAATATTTAGAAGACTCAGTGAATATCTGGCAAGAAAAATGGAAATATATTTATGTCACAGGAAAACTACAGAACGTCAAATTTATCATAATTTTATAATTATGATATTGTGGTATTGTCACAAGGATAAACATAAAAAGAATAAATATTTCAGAAATATAGCCACACATATAGGAAAATTTTATGATTAATGGGACTCCTATAAAATAAGAAAAAGGCAAACTTTCTAATAGAAAAGTGGGGAAAAATATAAATAACTATTATATAAATATTTAAGAGGAAAAATAAGTGACTAGTGCATGTAAAAACAAAAACAAAAATTCAATCTTAATAAATAGCAGAGAAATAGACTGTTTAACATCCTTGATAAAAATGGAGAGCAAAAGAACGCTTAGACATGACTGATGGGAGTTTAAATTGGTAAAACTTAGGAAAACCATTTGAAATTAGCCACCAAATTGAACCTACTATAACATGGGAAGCCATACATATGGGAGTATCCAGTTTACCCTTATTCTCTTAGAGTAATCTTTAATACTACTCCCTTTAATTTTTCAAAATGTTTCAGGTTGAACAATACACTAACTTATCATCCTACTTATGACCCAATAAATCTACTTCTAGATATATTTAACTAAGAAAAATTATTCTTCACATATGCCAGGATAATTCTATGAGGATGCTTCTAGGAGCATTATTTGTAATAACAAAACTTGATATCAAACCAAATGTCTACCAACAGCAGAATGAATAAATAAAGTTAGATAGGTTTTTAATGCTGGAGTACTATGTAGAAATAGAAATAAATAGATCTTTACATACAATATGGAGTAAAAACATTGTTTGGGTGAAAGAAGGAAGTGACTAAAGAATACATGTTTCTATTACCATGACATTTAAACATAGGCAACCTATATAGTAAGTCATATACACACATGTAGCAAAATAATTAGCAATTCAAGAAAATAATTCATATAAAATTGAAAATAGTAGTTATTTCTCACAAGAAATAGGAGATTTAAGGGAAAGTATATGCTGAGGATTTCAAATACACTGGTTTCTTCTTTAAGCTGGGGTGAGACTACTGAATAATAATAATAATAATAATAATAAGATATACCCTTTAAAAAGTATGATGTATTTCACATTTAAAATCATTATTAAACTGAAAATTTGATAAGATATTATTGATTTTTATCTTTTTCACCCAATACCTATACTTACATGTCTTTCTCAGTTGAGTGGGTAATGTTCATATTGATTTTAATGGCTCTTTTGTGTACCTTGGATAATAACTTTTAACCCATAAATGTGTAGGAAATAACTTCCTCCTGCTTGCTGTTAGCAAAAAGTAAGTTCATAAATATAATTTTGTTTCCTTTAAAACAATACAATACCCCCCCATTATTGTGTCCAATTTAGAAGTTTGAATTTTTGGTTGTTTCATCATTTAGAAAAGTGCCAGTTTTGCTTCTATACTAATGATATTACCTGAAACTAAATGGCATTCTTTCATTATATCTTCACATATTGGACTCAAGAATCATCAGTTGCTCATTTAGAAAAGCCTTTTGGGATTAGTCAGAGAAATATCTCTTCTTAGAAACAGCAAACTCAGTCCTGGGTGGGAGTTAATGTGACTACTTCCACATGCCAAGCCAATGGACCATACAGCTGAAAATAGATGCAAGACTCCTTGACTCCAAGTCAAGGCAGAGAACCATTCACATGAAGAGCTTTCAATGGGCGTGCTCATGTGCTTGTTCAGGATAAAAATAAATACATATGTAGCTTTAAACTGCCAAATAAAATAACCCTATGCACTATGCTCTTGAGATGTGAATGACTGGATGGCATATCAACGTTAGGAAATAGGGGAGCCAGGCATAACTGCTAGTTACGCATCAGTGATAAACAAAGTTGGATAAATGTATTAGGACTCAGATTACAGCTCAAAGTTAAGAATGGCCACCAAGGAGAGGAAAATAGCAGGGACTAATATGTTGTAATGAAACAAACCACATGGCCCCACCACACACATGCCACCCTGTGCTGCATTAATTGTTCCTGTAGCTTTCATTTTGAGTGGCTACCTTGGCCATCAGTGTAATGGGTAGTGGAAGAAATTACATATTACATTTAATTGTCACATTGAGCAGCACAGTGATGCAGGCTTTCTTGGAATTTTAATAGAGTGACCTGGCTGGCTTGCCAGCTAATATAAAATCAGCCTCCTAACTACTTTCTTTACTGCTGTCTTGATGACTTCAACTGATAAACTCTTATGACCTTTCTCAATTTAATTCAATTTGTTAGGCATTTCAAATGGAATTTTTCTACACAAATTAATGGTAAATGAGGGATCCCCCCCTCACCAACTACCCCTCCCTCTTTCCTCCAGGAAAGATTACAGTAGATGAATTGGAATATAACTGGCTAAAATTGCATAAATGTTCAGCATTAACTCATGCAAGGCAGCCTGCAATTTTATAGTGCAAAATACTTCCCAAAGTGTTGGTCTGGGGTGAATAACTAAAACAAAATTTGAGGTTACTCTTGTGTTTGATGGAAAATTAAATTCTGTGGTTAATAATATGGCATTTCAGTTCAGACAGACATAGGTTTGAGTCCTGGTATGACTATTTAGCAACTGTGTTCTAAGTAGACAAGTTGTTCAGCGTCTCTGAATGCCAGTTTACTTAACATGAAAATGGGAGCCATAATGCCTATATCATATAATGATTATAAGAATGTAATGAGAAAATGTACATAAAGCACCTAGCATGGTGTCTGGCACATAAAAGTGCTCAATAACTGGCTCATATTTCTGCTTTCCACTGTTACGCCCCATCAAAATCTATCTCCCATAATCTGCATCTCCTGCTGTCCCTTGGTTCTTCATTTCAGCCAGATGTTCTTAGGTAATACTACGTTTAATTAGTCAGGCTGGGATATGTTCCTGTGCAAATAAATCCTATAGCAGCCCCGAGTCTCATAGACATAAGGATTAGTATAGTTTTGTAGGTCTCTAACTCTGGATCCTGTGGACCCCTGGAAGCGGCATTAAGGCAAAGCCACCCAGTTCCAGAGCCTTCAAATGTCTTTTCTTTCTCCAGAGTTAAACTGGTGGATCAGATCTATTTTTAGCTGAGGATACCAGGGTGAACATGGACTTGTCTTACAACAACTCTAAATACTGAAGGGATGCTTCCTAATTGTCCTAAGCCTGGAGAACATGGCTGATCTCACCCAATTCCAGATTTTGAACAATCCTAAATATGAAAAAGACTACCTAGTACAGTTAGACAAGCTATTACCCATCCCATGCCAGGTGAAAGAAAGCTGGTCATGCTCAACAGTTGAAAAGGAACAATTAGCACAGTAACCATGTTTGTATACTGCCTCCTCTTGCTAGCCTTACTCTACCCTGGTCAAAAATTTGAATTATGGACTTTCCTCCTTGATATGAAATATGACTCAAAAAATCACAAAACTGTTTTTATCCATGATCATGAAAACAAAATTTTGAAGGAGGAGACTGGATAGAATTGTGAGTCTTAGTTTAATTAAGGACACTTTCATTCTTCATATCTGCCTGTTTGTCTTTAACCACAGTCCAGTGGGGAAATGGCTACGAGGTGAGATGTTCCCACATTCTTCCTAAGTATTCTCATCATCACTTTCCTCCACTGATCTCAACTACCCCCACAATGCATATCACACATTTTGCCCTCCTTTTCCAATTCCATTCTTCACTTAAACACTTCTTTCTACTAAGCCCAATGAATGCCTCAAACATGTAGTAAGCCAGTGCTATTACAATCCCTTAGTTTTCTTCACTAAAAATAGCAGACACATAAACTCCCTAATATCCCCATCGCCACTAATGGAATTCCAGCCTCAAAGATTTTAACAGTTATCTCCTTTGCAGTCCATGCTACTGAAACGCCTCCTGCTCTGCCAGCTCAGGTGTCATTATTTGGGAAATATTACTTCTCAACAATTTCGTTTTCTAGTTGTTTGCTTTTTTCATTATTTGCAGTTCAGCAGCTATTAAGATCCAGTGCTGTGGAAAACAACAATAACAACAAAAGAGCAGCTTAATAACTAAACTTAAAAACCAAACTAGTCAGCAGCGAACAATGCCTTGTCAACATTTCTAAATGGAGCAGAAAGAAGGCGAGCCAAAAGGACAGAGAGAGGGCAAAAGAGAGAAAGGGACGCTTCCTGATGGATGAGTATGCATAAGTGCTTCAGATAATAGCTAAGAGGTACAGTCTGTAGCACATTAAAGAGGAGGAGGAGACAAAGTGAACAATGGCCTTGGAAGGGGACCCCAGCAGTGTGATATGGACAGATGCAAAACTTGGTGAATTGCTGAAGTCAATACAGGTTTCCCCTACTATCCGAAAGTAGAGCGTTCTTACGAAAACTTTCATAGGCTGAAATGGTGTAAAGTGAAAAGGCAATTGCCATCAATTTATATGGAAAAAATTCTGAGCATTCTCAGGACCAAAAATACCCTCTCTTAGACTTCTCTAATATGTTAGGACACATCTTGCTAATGGATACACAAAATAAATTGAGATAAAGCACAGATACTCACACAGTTCAAAGCTTTGGCAGTTGATGCTGAGATGCTGAATATACTTACCATGGAAGAAATTTGACAGGCCACCTTTGCTGCCCAGGGTGTGCGCTGTCTCTATATACTGGCTTGCTGTAATACAAATGCTCAACACTATTTTTGCTCTTCCTCTTTTTCATAAAAGCAAAAATTTTCTTCCAATTAGCAAAAACAGGCACTAATGGAGGTCTTTCACAAAAATGGAGTGGCATAATACAAACTTTTAAAGAGTGGGGGTATCTGTAGTATCTCTCTGGGGATTCCCTATGCAAACAACCTTCATTTTAGGACTCTTTCCCCCTCTGAGCATCCCACCTCCCTTCTGTGTCCTGTTCCCACAGGACTTTGCCCTCAGATAGATAAAATAGATCTCCCAGCTGATGAGAACTTAATACCTTCTCCTTCCCAAGGGTACTTACTGGGGCAGCAGATAGTCTGGGAAATCCAAAACCTTCATGTTCCAAAGTAAAACACAACAGATTTCAAGGAGGAGGAGATATTTTGGGCCTGTAGAGTTTTTAAGTCCCTATCAAACCACTCCCCAAAGGCATCTGTCTAATAAGTAATACATTTATTCTTAAATAGACTTCTTTCGTGTTTTATATTTTAAGAGTAAAGGACACAGTAGTGACTCAGTGTGGTGTCAGGTTCAGGATTAGCACCCACCTTCCAATTTCCTCTGAATGGCAGGGTGGGAGGAATCCTTCTTCTGGCTTACTGTTAGAGTTGAGGTCAGTTTGAGTGGGCCAAATAGACCACCCACAAACTGCAACAAATAACAATCATCTATTCTTCTTAGGCCGTTATTCACTGTCTCACCCAAAGTAAGTGATTAAAAATTGTGATTTCTTTCACATTACAAGGAAGCTGTCAAACTTCAGCCTCTCATCATGGTTTTGCAAGGTTGTGTTGAAAGGACAAAATCCCACATATTGAATTTGGCTCTCCACCATTAGCCTGAAATCATCAAATCAATGCTGGAGTCAAAACCTGCAAGAACACGTTCCCTAAACGGCATTTTGTGTTTCTACTGACATTGTCTAATAGCCTTAATTCAGTCTCCTCAGCCCTTTTTTTCAGTACCCACCACCATGACTTACCCAACATTTTGCTCCCCCCAAAATTAAACTGTCTTGCCACCCTAGTGTCATTTCCCAAAAATCTAATTGAAAAGCACCACCTTTCTGAAAACTATGCTCAAAACTCACCTCCAGTTAGACTCCTCCTCTGCATTTCCCCCATATGCTTTATCTGCCACCTTTGTCAACAGAGTAACTTATTGGCCATCTTTAGTTGATCCTGACTATGTGGCATCTGCACATGGATATTTAATAAAGATAATAAACATGTCATTTCAAAACCAACTCACTTTCTCCTAAGTCAATGGAATCATATGAGTCCAGTAATACGAAGTTCTGAAACAGGTAAAAAGAGCTTAGAGTAGGGAAAAAAATTATAAGATTGGTTGTTTCTGGAGACGGGATGGGCTGGGCTGGGAGGAAGTATAAAGAAATTTTCTAGGGCAATGGTCATGGTCAATGTTTTGATAGGAATTTGGATTACACAGATGTATACAATTATCAGTTCTAATAAATGTACACTTAAGATTGCCGCATTTCACTGTAGGTAAACAAAGAAAAAAATCAACTGATTTCCAATCCTTCAGACCAGTTTTTACTTTAGTAATTCTCAGTCTTGTAAAAGTTTATCATTAATTCTTTCACTCAGAGTGAAACACTGGAGTCAACTGTGGTTTATGTTCTATCAACAATCCTGTTGGCTCAAACTTCAAAATGTTATTGAATAATATTTTAAGTTTTGTATTACTGGTATCCTTGTACAAAGCACCATCAACTCTTCCATGGACCACTATAGACCCTCTAACTGGTCTATTTATTCCCACTCTTGTTCCTGATTTCTCCCCCAGCTCCCTTGCCAAGTCTCTAGTTGTGTAACACTTACACTGTAAAGCATAAATCACATCATAGTTCTCCAATTTTCCAATTGTTTCTCATCACAATTAGAATGAAATAAAAATTAGAATATATTTCCTCCATGGATTACAAGGTAGTAAGTTATCTGACTCCTGACAAACTCTAAACTCATTTCCAACCTCTTACTCTCAACTCCACTCTTGACATACTTGCTATCCTATTATTATTCTATGAAGCACACTGCCACCTCTCTGCCTAGAGAACACTTTCCCAGGTAATAGCACACCTTACTCCCTCACTTCAATCAAGTCTTCATCATCTAGTTTTACCTCTCAAGAGAGGTCCTGTTTATGACTTCCCCTAAATTAGTACCCCCATTACTCTACCTTTACCCTATATCCTATTTTGTTCATAGCACTCATCACACACACACACACACACACACACACACACACACACGAGATAGAGATGGAGATAGATGATAGATAAAAGGTAGATAATTATAAGGAACTGGCTAATGCACTTATGGAGGCTGAGAGGTCCCCTGATCTGCTTTCTGCAAGCTGGAGATCCAGGAAAGCCTATGGTGTAATTCAGTTTGTCTGAAGGCCTGAGAACCAGAGAAGCTCATGGTATAGATTCCAGTCTTGGTCTGAAAGCCTGAGAACCAGGAGCTCCAAAGGCAGGATAAGATCAATATCCCAGCTTCAGTAATTAGGCAAGAAGAAAAATAAATTCTTTTTTTTCCTCTGCTTTTTGTTCTACTCAGGTCTGCAACAGATTGGATGATTCCCACCCACATTGATAAGCACAATCTGCTTTACTGAATCCACTGATACAAAAATGCTAATCTCATCCAGAAACAAACACAGCCAGAAATGTTTAATCTGAACACCCTGTGATAGGTCAAATTGACACGTAAAATTAACCATCAAATCTATTGAAGTAAAAACCTTATTTCATTTGCTGAAATACTGCTATTAAAATTCCTGGAGCATAATAAGTGATCAATAAATACCCCCATTTTAAGCGTTTATTTTGAGAGAGAGGCTGAGGGAAGAGAGGGAGAGAGAAAATCCCAAGTGGGCTCCACGCTTTCAGCCCACGTCTCAAGAACTGTGAGATCATGACCTGAGCCAGAATCAAGAGTCAGATGCTTAATTGACTGAGACACCCAGGCACCCAAAGAAATACATTTTAATAAATAATACATTTTTAGTAATGAATGGTTTTTAAAATTCTCTGTGACAGTCTAAGATGGCCACCATCAATTCCTTTCCTCTCTGTAAATTCATATTCCTCCTTATATAGAAAGAAGCTGAATCTCTGTTTAAATATATACAGCCTTTAGTGACTTGCCTTCACCAATAGAATGCAGAAGAAGTGATGTTTTGAGAATTCCAGTGGTAGGTCAGAAGACATATGAATATCTTAGAACACTCACTTTCTGACTCTCCTTTTAGAATCCTAGTTATTATACTGAGGGCCAAGTTGCTAAAAGAGACCACACGTAAACTACCCAGTTGACAGTCCAGTTAAGATACGGGATGACAGCTAGCATCAGCCAAATGTCTTATGAATGAGCCATTTTAGATGCTCAGCTGAGTCAAACTTTCAGATAACTTGAGACCCAGCCACCTTTTGATGACAACTGCATAAAAGATCCTACACAATAGCTTCATAGCTGAGTCCAGTCAACCCATAAAATCATGAGAGCTGTTGTTTTAAGCTACTGAGTTTTGGGAATACTTTGCTGTGCAGAAATAGAAACCAGAACACTCTTTAAAGTATACTGTTCCTTCAACTGTTTAACCTCAGTATGTTTTGTAATTGTGTACCTCGATACATAAATATACTGATTCAGTGACATTCTTTACATCTTCAAATGATGCCTATGAGTGTTAACTTCTAGATAGACCACATCATCCTCCATGCACCCTCCACAAATACCAATATTATAATAGGATGTACAATATCTGAATAAATATACTGACTGAGGGAAAAAAAGACTAGAGGGAAAAAAAAATGACAAATAGGCAAAAAGCCAAAGAGGAAACAAGCTAACTTTGGTCAAAGTCTTTTGGATAACCAGAAAACAGAATCTGAGTTAGAAGGACCAAAAACCTAAGTCCAGTCAGGGACTTATATTGGTGCTTGGAATTCCATAACAATGACTTATGAGGTCATAGCAAGAAATGAACATATTATGAACCTAGGGATAATCCACAGTGGTTTTTTTTTTTTTTTCACTTTTTGGTCTAAGAACTCTTTACTCTGGAAAGAAAGAAAGAAAGAAAGAAAGAAAGAAAGAAAGAAAGGAAGAAAAGAAGGAAGGAGCGAGCTGCGGCAAAGAGTTTTTTGTTTATAGGGGTTACAATGATTGATATTTACCTAGTTAGAAAGGAAAACCTACAGAATGCTTAAAGAAGAAAAAAGAAGATGATCAGTGCAAACCAAAATGTAGCAGTTCAGTGGGAAGGGAGACCTGTTTTGGCACAACAGTTTGAAGGGGTTTTTTGAAAGACTTGGACCTCATGACAGGTATTAGACAATAGGTGAAATTCGATGAGACAGAGCAAGTCCAAGGGGTACTTGAGGCAATGTCTTGGGAAGACATATATTGAGAATGATACATGCAAAGTTGATAAAGGAGGTTTAATTTCTTGGAGCACTAAATAGTGCTAGAGAATAATAGAAGATGGGCCGGAAAGAGGACTTGAAGTTTGACCAATTACCGAGTAGTAATGTGTTCCTCTCCCTAGAGTGTGCTTATAAATTCCATTTGGCCAACTTTAGAGTTAGTATAGGATATTGGTTGAATATACTTATCCTGCAATCAGACTGCCAAAGTTTAAATCCAGACTTCCACATTTGCTAGTTGTGTTGCTTTGGGCAGATTACTTAACCTCTCTGTGTCTCAAATCACTGTCTCTAAGAACAGGATAACAGTAAGAGTGATCTCTTAAGGTTGTTGTGAGAATTACATATCTGTAATAATGCCTGGCTACATTGTGAGTCCTTGATGAATTTTATTTAATACCATGCCAATACTATGCCAGCCAGGGAGGGAAAAATTTGCAGTGAAGTGACCATTTTGCCCTCTATATCACACTCTAAAATCTTGCTGAGTTTATTGTCACTTAAAACATTCTGTATTTTTCAAGTAACTTGCAGAAGCATCTTTGTTTATTGAGCCAATAATTTTTACTGCCCATCTTCATTATGAAAGAATGGCCTAGACAGTAACCACTTATATTTTGTCTTACAAAGGATATTTACAAATTTAAAGCTAAAATTTATAAATGTTTTCCCATGTGTCAGGTATTGTTCCATACGTGTTTCATGTGATCTTCATGACAACTTCACAAACTGCAAGAATGGATAATCAGGTCTGATCTAGTAACCAAAAGCTATGCAAGTACTGAGAAAATTCTGTGTTATCTGAAAACACCAGCAACAAAGAGAGAATTGGTGTCTGATCTCACAGATTTTATTTTCTACTATCTGGTTCTTCGACTGGAGAGTCATAAGAACTCTTTAGTCATCCAACACCTTCATTTTATGGATGAGTAACCACAAGTTCATGAACTTAATGCCATGCAATGCAAATGCTCTTTCCACTCCGTGGCTTTGCTGTGGAATGTATTTGAGGACTCATTCATAAAGATGGTTTTATCTGGCATTTGGAGATAGTAATGATTTAATGAAGTTAATGAAGTCTCCAAAAAAAGAAAAAGAAAAAAAAATTGTCTTGAAGGATTTCAGAACACTGAACAGCACCACATCTTTTCTATCTTCTTCCCACCTTCTCTGTAGCCACCCCCATTCCATTTCCCTCCATATGTTCTGCAAATTAACTTCATCACCACCTCACCAAACCTGTCACCAGATTTTCAATATTTCCTCCTGAAATCAATACTATGTACATTTGCTGGGAAATAATCCTTTTTTACTGGGAAATAATCTTTAAGAAAAATAATATAAATGTATGTATAATTTATTAAATATTTTGAAAAATTATGCTAAAGGTTGCAAACTGTTGGAAATAGGGTAATTCAGTTTAGAATCTATTCCCAACTGATTTTACAAAGTGACATTGTAGTTGTTGATGATTATTAGAAAAATCCTTTAACTATTTTGGATTCTGCCTGATTTTCCAAAAAGGTAAATCTTACTTGAAAAGTACCCAATAATCATTTTAGCAACTTTCAAAAAGTTTGATGGAAAATCTGGAAAGGCTCCCAGGAATTCAACAAGCCTGATTGTGGAAGGGGCCTCTCTTAGCCTGTGTGATCTCCAAACCAGAGCCAAGATAATGGCTTGCCTGAGGATAGTGTGTAGGGAATAAAGCAGATAAAAATGAACCTCAAACGGAGGAAAGTCAATAAAGGATGTGTTGAGTTGGCCATCACAGGGATACTCACTCACTCTCAAATGTATAGGAGATTTGAGGGAGCCTCATAAATTGCATTCAGAATCACCTTCTAAAGGACAAAAGGGGACTTCACGTTGTGTATTCTAAGTGCCAGGCAGAGCTCTGTAAACATATTCTAATGTAGGAGAAGTCCCAGGGCAGGAAGGAAGAGATACTTAGCACAGCCCCGAAGGAACTACACCTGCATGACGCTGAGCAAAGCCTTATGCCCCTGCAACAGAGGCTAGCATCAGAATTAGGACCAAGAAGATTTGTAGTAAGGAGTGTATCACACATAAGGAGTGTGATACAGGATCTTAGAAATACTCTAGTTCAACTTGATATTTTTATGGGTAAAGAAACTGCAGGGCAAAGAGCAGTGATTTACCCAACATCTCATACATAATTAATAATGACAACAGAGCTAAGACAAGCTTGGATAACTCGTAAGCCAGTGATGTCTGCTGTCCCTTTACTCCTTGCTGGCAAAACCAAAAAAAATTCACTTTGTATTAACTATGTTCTTTTTGGATGTAAATTTATTAAACTGAATTTACATTTCCTCTGGAGATGAAGCAGAATTCTGTCATGTGTCTGTGACCAGGTCCAGGTAGTGTACAGAGGCCATAATCTGCTCTAAAGTGTAAGGTGAAGTGATAAGACCTCAGGTCCTCCTGTGGAAATGATTTCTACTAGCTCCATATTCAAACTAAGGGCATGGGTTCTGGTGGAAGACTGTATGCGCTCAATTTCTAGCTCTATCCTTTACTACAGGGACCTTGGTGAAGCTAGTTCACTTTCTTTAAATTTCAGATTTCTCATTTGTAAGACCCAAAGGCCTGATGTGAAGGCTAAATAAGATATTGCATATCAGCTGTGTGAGACTGTGGATAAAGATTTCACAAATACAGTTATGAAGAACTCCAAATATCTGGAGTAGGCTAAAAGCAAAGTTTCAACAGTGTTAGCTGCCTACAAAGTTAGGCAGATTTGTCTAGAATATTACCCACAATATGATTCTTACATACATTTCATACATATGTTGTTACATACATCTTATATCACTTTCCTTGAACTGTTATGTCAAAGTGATTAAAGCATTATCACTTGACTATATTTTCTCATCTTCTGCTTTCTGATGTGTTCTTCCGCTTCTTCTAGAATGTCCTCTGACTTTTCTGTTGATTTAAATCTTACTGATCTCAATGTCAACACAATCATCTATCTCTCTCTGAATGACTATATCCTGTAGCCTGATCTAGAACAGGGACATAATAGATGCATGTGCACTAAATGAGCTGGATGGCAAATATCACCTTAAGCATTACACCATTTTGAAACTCTAGATAACCTAGTTGAACCAGAAGACAGTGAGAGCAAGTCATCTTTTCCACACTCACTGATCTCCTATAATGTACTAAGCACCAAATGAGGCTCTGGGAATATAGCAATGAATAAAAGCAAACGTACTCTATGACCTTATGGCAGATTTAGTAGACAACAGGGCAGGCAGTCAATGGTTGTAGCAAAACTAATCTGTTTACAATTGTGGTAAGTGCAAGACAGAAAAATGATAGTGTTGTAATAACAGAAAACTGGAGGGGGTAGTAGATTTGAGTTGCCAAGGAGGTTAATGGGTATGAGATCTGAAACATAACTGCAAGGTGATCAGATGTGTGTGCATTGGAAGAGATTGGAAAGAGAGTACAAGAAGGAAAGCAACAGGTGAAGGAAACAACATATTTTAAGTCCCTATGAGTGGAAAGACCTTGTTCTGAGGAATAGTTAAATACAGTGGGACCCGGTGATATCAGGGCACAGAAAGCAAAGGAAAATAAGGCATGCCTGATAAGGCCTTAAAATGATTTGAATAGCAATTCCAAAGCACATTTTAATACAACATATCCACCAATCTCACTATTACATGCAAGATATCAATATTTATTTCAGTGCACTATGATTATCCATGGAGAGACCATGAATATGCAGTGGCATCTTTTGGGTGGAACACCTCTCCAAAAGTCAGTAATCATTAACAGGTATAGTTTAAAGTATTGATCATTCCTTCTTATTAGAATTTATTATAGTATATAATCTTAAAGTTTGTAATTTCTACCTCTGGTATGAAGGTACACACACACACACACACACACACACACACACACACACACACAGGATATTCTATTCTTTATGTATATCTGTATATAGATAAAGATATCTACTCTCTCTCTTATCTCTCTCTCTCTCTCCACACACACACACACACACACACACACACACATATATATATACACACACACAGCTGATGCAGGGGTAAGGGGTGCTGATCCCCCACACAAAAATCTGCATATGATTTTGGCTCCCCAGGAGCTTAACTACTAATAGCCTACTGTTGACTTTAAACTTACTGATAACATAAACATTCAACAGATATTTTGTATATGTATCATATCCTGAATTCTAACAACAAAGTAATCTAGAGAAAAGAAAATATTAAGAAAAATATAAGGAAGATAAAATGCATTTACAGTATTGTATTTATCAAAATAAATCTGCATATAAGTGGACCCATGCGGTTAAAACTCATGTTGTTCAAGGGCCAACTATATATATATACATATATACACATATATATGTATATATATATAGTATATACATATTTAATATATATAAAGCTCTACTTTTTTTTTAAGTTTTTTTTTTTTAATGTTTGTTTTTGAGACGGAGAGAGACAGAGCATGAACGGGGGAGGGTCAGAGAGAGAGGGAGACACAGAATCCGAAGCAGGCTCCAGGCTCTGAGCTGTCAGCACAGAGCCCGACGCAGGGCTTGAACTCACAGACCGTGAGATCATGACCTGAGCCGAAGTCGGACGCTTAACTGACTGAGCCACCCAGGCGCCCCTATAAAGCTCTACTTCTTACCACTATACACACACACACACACACACACACACACACACACACACTAGAAACTTTACACTAAAAACTAAGATTTGAGGAGCATTTATGTTTTAAGACAATTTCTGATTTAAAAACTCATTTAATAAAATTTTATCAGAAATTTGGCCTCCCCATGTAATTAAGAAAACAAGGCTTGCAGATGGGTACACAGCTAGTAAATAACAAAAGTGGAGGAATAAACTAGATCTCATGGTTCCTCAGCTACTACTGTTTGTTCCATTGCCCAAGAAAGCTGTAGAAGCTCGGCTGACCCAGGACCAAGAAATGCTGCAGCCGCTTCACCGGAACCACAAGAACGAGAAACACAAGCAAAGTTTACAGCACCTAATGTCCTCTTTGTAAGTCTCCTAAGGCAACAATTATCTGTGTGTGCACACATACACACACTCAACATACCAAGGGCTAAAGTGTAGATAAACAGAGTTTCATGAAAATCCCTCCAGTAATGTGATCAAAACCATTCTTTTTCCCAAAAAAGCAAGACGGAATTCATATGAGTGAATGATGTTATAGTAAGAATAATCTTGAATCTACTCTAACATATTTTAAGCAAGTTACCTGTGACACACCTCACAAGATGTAACAGCACATCAAGCGTTCTGAGAGCTCAATTGTGAATTTCTACTTTAAAGACCACTTATCACTTTTCCTTCCCCATTAACTCTTCAATTTCCTTGTTTTCTTCACACCCATGTCCTACCTCTGCAGATGATTCTCTGTGTCCTAATTATCATGGGATAAAGAATAGCCAGGTATTCACAAAAATGCTTACTTTTCTCCTCACAATGGGCATACAAGTAACAGCTGGACACACTGAAAGAAGCAAGCCACCTGCAGGCTTGGAAAAATGTGAACCTTCACTGGTCCAACAGTGTGTGCACGTTTGTGTGCATGCATGCACACACACTTGTGCAAACACACAGAAACTACACCAGCTAAATAAACTCCCCACCTACCTACATTTCCTGTGAGGGAGCCCATTTCAGAAGCCCTTTCAAGTATGGAAAAGGTAAGGCAGGGCAGACAGGCAAGAGAAGGTTATTTTGAGCGTTGGTTTAATTTATGGGGTTTATTTGTATCCTCTATCGTTCAGCGGGAAACCTTGTAAATGATGTTTGCATGCACTAAACTGTGATAACTGAACTGATGAGTTAAAGACTTGACTGAACGTTTAATGTTGCTTATTAAATAATTATGACGAGGTTTGATGAATGGTCCTGATTCCCTGAACTTCCAACTGAGATTTTCAGCGTGAGTTTCATTAGATAGACATGGATGGAGCCTGCTGCAACCCAGCTGCAAATGAGCTTGCAAAACATTTGAACTGGAAGCCTTCAAAAGTGGATAATTCAACTGTCTTGGTCTATCTTCCTTGGTCCCCACACTAGCATTTCATTTTCATTTGATGATGGAGTGGAAGCAAATTATGCTATGTCTATGGGGCTTTCTAAAGTATCATTGCAAGATATCTCCATATGTACTTAATGAAAAATTAATCTGTACTCTTTGTGAAAGAAAAAAAACTATTCAACTTAAAAATAAATCTTATTCTGCGATGTCAATCACCTCCACGTGAATATTGCAGTCATGTGTGGCCAACACAGGTGAGAGATGAGAAACATTAGGATTTATTGAAGCCGGTGAACTTGTTCAGTGTCTGAGCCAGAGTCATTTGTTGTAATGACACATGTCATGCACTTTTGAAACCCTTCCATGCACTGATATAAGAGCTCATTAGACCATCCAAAAATTTAATTTCAAATAAAAGAGCATTGCAAATCTGGGATTTTTGTCCCATATCCTAAACCTTCCAAGTAGCTGTCTCTAATTTTGATGGCAGATTCAATTTATGTATCTACAGAGAATTCACATTTGTGCTTTATGTGATGATTTTTTTATAAAGACAAGCTGAAAGTCTACTCCACAATTGAAAAGGAAATAGTCTGCAGTGAGGTAAAAGAAGCTTGGGACTGGAGAGAGGTGGGCTGGATTCAAAGGGACAGGAGAGGTGGTAGATAAAGGCATGGGATCTGGAACCTCAATATCTGTGTCTAAATCCCAACTCTACCACCAATAGCTGCAGAATAAAGCACAGGCCTGGAAATAAAAAATCCCTGAGTTCCAGTTCTGCTTATGCAATGGGCCAAAACTGCATCTGGGAAGTCATTTAAAGTTTTTGGCCTCAGCTGCCTCATCTGAAAATAAAGATCTTAGATCCTATACATGTTCATATTTAAAATCATCTAATTAGTTATCAAATAGTTCTCTAGGATTAATTTCATGTGTAATAAGTTAAGAATATTTAATTGCTCCATAAAAGTGCAATATTTTGAAAAAATAATTTAAAATTATTTTAATGTAGTATCTCAAGTTGCAGTTTTGCTTATAATTTTCTGGGCTTCTAGTGGCTTAGAAAAGTTAGTCTGCCTTATCCTGAATTTGACTCTTAAAAAAACGAATAAGTTATCTAAATTAAATTTTTTATTTTAATCCAAAACTAAACTTGAAATAATTTAATAAATGACAGAGAAACACAAGAGGCTATAACTTATAACTGATGTCTCCCGAAATGACCATGGTTTCTTCCTGATGTTGTTCAACCATTTTTCCTTAGACCCATCTCTGAGGGGAAGATATTTTCCTTTATTAATTAATTATCTTACAGAAAAAAAGAGGACAAAATAGAGGCAAGGTTGATATTAAGGCATCAGTGAATAAGGATGCAGCATGCCCTTTGTTCACATATTTGATACAGCAAACCTAAAGACATGAAGACCAGGTGCAAGTTGTATCTTCACATTTGCTCCTTGCAATTATTATTCTGAATTTCCATTGGAATAGTCTCTCGTCTTTATTTTACCTTTTGGTGTGTATCCTAGGTAGGTCTACCTAGATAATGGACTTATATAGAGAGGAGATTCTATGAATGAGAAAATAAACTAAAAACATGAGACACATAGAGATTCCTTAGCCAGGAGGTGTAGAACCTTCAGCCCTCACTGATAGAGGGCGCTAATCCACCCCTTCCTGCACATAACTGCCAGTAGGTGCACACTTGTTTATTCGCCTGTCATCTGGTCGCCTCTAACATTTTCTTCACCCTCTTTTAGTCCCTAAAAGAGAAAATCCAGGAGCCTTAAACTAAGGATTCAAATTTAACTGTTGCCCCTATCCCATGATCAAAGCTATATTCTAGCAAGTCTGTCTAATCTTCTGCATTTGCTCTTAGCTGAAAAATTAATCTCCCTGACACTCTGCCTCTAATATTTTATTTTTCTAGACTTCTGAGTTCTCTGGCATCCAACTCTAAGATTAAATAATGGCTTCCTAGAATAACTCCTGTGTTCTTTACATTTCTGCTTCCCAGAAACTGTCTCCCCCGTTCCAAATATATGGCCATTGTGACCTGTCTTGGATTCTGTAATTGCCCTGACCACTTCACCTTGTTGGGGATGATTGATAAATAGCTGAAGCAAGTAGATACCTAAAAAGAGGGGTGGGGGAGGACTGTGGAATGTTCAATTAAAGAATATCTAAAACAGTGGATTTTACAAACCACCTAAAAACTGGCCCTTTGTGGTATTCAGAAAGCAATCAACAGATCATTTATTAGAATTATTTGAGGATAAAAGGAAGTTTGTTAGGTTTCAGGACAGGATAATCTCAGCGACAATGAAATGGTACCAGGTGAGCTGCCACAAATGATTGGGGGTCCCTGCACGCACTGGAAAGACAGACTTTTCTGCAGATATTTCAGCTCAAGTGTTTCTTGATAAGAAAGATTACCCAGACAGTCAACAGGGACTTCCAAATTTTAGAAGAAGATAGGAAAACTATATGAAGATAAAGTTGAAGGTTGGTCAACATACCAAAACTCTGGGCCACAGTTGTCTGGGGTGTGGACCAGTCTACCTTCAGGCAACAGTTTATTCTCACTACCTTCCCTGTCACATTCCAATTCCCAGGAATTTCATTTTCTCCCTGGCCATCCAGGTTCCTCCTTCCCAAAGCTACCTATTCCTAAGCTGTTCCCCAAGTGTCACAGATTTGTGTTTTCCAACAATTTTAACAAATATTGTTTTACCCTCATAAGAGAAACAAAAATCTTTGTTGAAAACTAGCATTTAAAGGTGAGATTATAGGGGTAACTTGGTGGCTCAGTTGGTTGGGCGTCCGGCTTTGGCTCAGGTCATGATCTCGTGGTTTGTGAGTTAGAGCCCCATGTCAGGCTCTGTGCTGGCAGCTCGTAGCCTGGAGCCTGCTTCTGATTCTGTCTGTCTGTCTGTCTGTCTGTCTGTCTCTCTCTCTCTCCCCCCCTCCCCCACTCATGCTCTGTCTCTGTCTCTCAAAAATGAATAAACTATAAAAAAATATTTAAAGGTGAGTTTATATTTAGGTATAGACACAGATTTAGATTTGGACAAAGAACATAAACAAATCATGAATTAGACAAGTGATCTTCTATAACAGGCATATTAAGTCCTGTGGGTTCAGTCTGGCTTGCTGCCTGTTTTGGCAAGTACTGTTAATTTTTTTTTTTTTTACAGATAAACATTTGTGAATAATTTTCATGATAGGGAACAGTAATTTTAAAATCCAACTCTTAATTGTTATCCGGCCATACTCAGTAGTATGTATCAGCTTTAGGGGCTGCTATAACAAAATATTGGAAATGGGGTGGCTGAAAATAATAGAAACTTATATTCTTAGGAACACCAGAAACAAGGTGTTTGCAGGGACACACTCTCTCCAAAATTTCTTTTCTTTTTCTTTCCTTCTTTTTTTATTCCCAAGTTAGTTAACATACAGTATAGTCTTAGCTTCAGGAGTAGAAGCCAGTGATTCATTCATCTCTTACATAGAGCACCCAGTGCTCATCCCAACAAGTACCCTCCTTAATGCCCATCACTCATTTATCCCATCCTCCATCAGCCCTCAGTTTGTTCTCTGTATTTAAGAGTCTCTTATAGTTTGCCTCCTTCTCTGTTTTCATCATATTTCTCTTTCCCTCCCCCTATGTCCATCTGTTGTGTTTCTTAAATTCCACATATGAGTTAAATAATATATTTGTCTTCCTCTGACTTATTTCACTTAACATAATACACTCCAGTTCTAGCCACGTTGTTGCAAATGGCAAGATTTCATTCTTTTTCATTTCCAAGTAGTATTCCACTGTATATGTATGTATGTAGATGTAGTTATACATATATCTACATATACATTATACATACACACATCTTCTTAATCCATTCATCAGTTTATGGACATTTGGGCTCTTTCCATAATTTTGCTATTATTGATAGTGCTGCTATAAATATTGAGAAGAATCCTTCCTTGCCTCTAGCTTCTGGTAGCTTTTGGCATTCCTTGGCTTATGGCTGCATCATACCAATCTGCGTCCATCTTCTCTGGGTCTGAATCTCTGTGTTCTTTTTCTTATAAGGAAAGTTGCATGCATCCCCACCCCTAAATCCAGATGGTGTTATCTTGAGATTCTTAATTTAATTAGATCTGTAAAAACCCCATTTCAAAAAAAGGGCACATTTACAGGTACCTGGGGTTAGAACTTGGGCATATTATTTTTGGTGAACACAGCACTATACCTATTTTACATTAAACAGTTATTACAATTTACATTGAATTACATCATAAAAGTATGTAGAAAGTTGTTTTCTCTCTCATTATATAAATATATGATAACCTTGATTTTACTTCTTGACCTATGCAGTAGACATTATTCATATCTAAATATTAGACCCGGATTTTCTATTTTGTCTTTATCATCCATCTATTATAAGTGTCACATATGAATAGTTTGCTTTTTGAAAATGGTTCTTATAAGAACTTACCCATCATACTCCTCAGGTTGTAGGTTGTTTTCATAAAAAAGACACATGACAGAACTACCACCAAAACTACAGTAGTGTCCATGTATGCAAATTGGCTTGGAAATTGGTTAACTGTAAACAAACTACCTAATTGAATGCTATCATAAATGTCATAATAAGTTATACTCAAACCCATAATAGTTTAAATTTAACAGGTTCCTCCCACCTCTTCACCCACTCTCAAAAATAGCAGTGACAACAACAAAATATAAATCAAGAATATGTTTTAGTATCATAATAAAATGTATATTTTCTGGTCCAGAAGTTTACTTTGAAAAATGTTTTAAACTTTTTAATCTAATACCAAATTAAAGTGAAAATGGAGAATGAAAATATCCAAAGAGGGGTAATATTTCACCATGAGGGAATAAATTATGGAGTTAAGCATGGGTTAAATTTACAACAGTCACAAAATTCCTGTCCCATGTTAGTGTGTGATACCCACATAAACATAATAGCAAAAAGATCAAGAAGGAGGTGGAATGAGTCATGAGGTCACTGAGATTTCTTTAAGCCTTGAGTCAGACTTCAACTGCCTTTGTGGAAAGTGGGCCAGCAATGTCTTTGAAGAACGAAAGCCATCAATCTTGCAAAAATACCAAGAGAGTGATTAGTGAAAACAAGCCAAGCTTCCATCCTCTTCTCCCACATTCCACTACTACTAAATAAACTAAACATATTATATAAGAGAAAGTCCTGTAAACCAAATAATTTCCCACAAAGTTCTTATCTGATGGATTAAGAAACTTTGTCAAGAGTAGTTGGATACAAAATGAGAAATGAAAATCATCAGTGAAAATAAAGAGACCAACTGATGCAAGAATACTGTTTCAACAAAAATGGTGACATTTCAGTTGCTACAAAAATTCTGACACACAATAGATAACAACAAAGAGGTTCCAAGTTTCATTTCTATCCAAGATTCTGGGGCAAGTGCTTAAGTCTTTTAAGCAATCAATAAGCAGATGGTTTCACTAGCATTCAAATCCCATTTTCCCCCATTTGCTATCTAAAACAAGGCAGTCAGACTAAGGGTATAGTCATTACAGTTTTGCATAGTTGTTGTGTGCATAATAATCTGACATATATTGTTCTTGAAGATTGTGGTATTTGAAAAAGGTGTGGCATGTTTCTTATTCTGAACAAAAACATCATGTTTAAAATTACATTGTCTAAATGCCTCATAAAGTGTTCTGTATCAGCAGATAGTGACCCCAGACCTAGGTCAGCAAGGTGAATTAAGGGCAGCAGGAATTCTTTGATCACTACCATGGAAACAATGGCTGCAGGACATGCCAAAATGCCTAACTCCAAGGCATGATCTCATAGTTCAATGTGATGGGCAAGCAACATAAAATTTTTTGTCACAGTTAAGAAAAGGGAAATAGAATTTCTTTCTCCTTTGGTGGCAGTGATTTATTTAATTTTGGCTTTGGATGTTTTTTGGTTCAGGCATTTTTTTTTTTTTTTGACTCCAGTCTGTGGCCAAAATCCAGACTGGCAAGAGCTGCAGAGCCTGGAGATGATGGAAGGCAGCCCAGAGATCAGAGATCAAGAACAAAGACTGAGGTCTAAACCAGAAGAAAAATAAACTTTTGTATTCCATTCTAGTCCAACTCTTTCATTTGGGGTAATCCAGCTTCCAGAGTTCCTGGGAACTGGTCAAACCTCAAGTTCCTTCCCTTGCCACAAGTTGAGCTAACTAAAGCTGAGCAGATCTGCTAATTTGAGCTATGAACTGGGTTGCTTGGTTTTGTGTGTGTGTGTGTGTGTGTGTGTGTGTGTGTGTGTGTGTGTGTGTACACGTGCGCCTTTGTATGGGGTGGGGGGGTTGTGCGGGTAGCATTTTACCTTTGAAATCCAACCCTGTGCTAATCAACATTCTGAAAATCATCTGGCCACAAAGTCATCACACTGAATTACTGTCAGACAATGAGAAGTTTTCCCTTCCACTTTTCCCAAAATGCCCTCACAATCAAGGTAACCCCACCCTAATTGGTGTGAGAGATCTATGAGTATGTATATGAGTGAATGTGCCTGCATTCTGCATGTGTACATTTCATGTGTATTTTAACTCAGAGTAATTGAACATATCAATTTAAGACAATAGTCACATAGGGAATGTGCCAGTAACTAGATCTTTTCTTATATAAAGAATCCTTTCTCTCACCATCTATATACACACTGAAATATAAAATCAATTTCCATTTGTTAACAACCATTGAAGCCATTAGAGGATAATCACAGTTTCTTGGCATAGTGATGAAGCACATATTTTTAACTGAAAAAAAAAAAAAAAACAATATGGTATGGTAAGGCAAGTTAAAATAACTGTTAGAAGAGTTTGTTTTTAGTTGAGATAATGTGCATATCATATTAGAAATTTAAGGATAAAGTATCTTGCCACTTTCCCCAAATGTTGTAGTTGTACTATTCCCTTGTTTTAAGATGACCTGATTTCTTAAGGTTCCTTTGCTTCCTTGAAATTAACTCTGTGGTAATCCTAGAACTCCAAATCCATTCAATGGAGTCTTAGAAGTCCTCTGGGTGCCCACATGTGCGTGTGTGTGTGTGTGTGTGTGTGTGTGTGTGTGTGTCCAGCCTTAGTAGGTGCCATGGTAAATGCTTTCCAGGGGAAAAACAAAGTGAGATATTTGCCACCAGCAAATGTACAATTCTTGTGAGAAAGTATACTTTATCTTACATACAAGATCTAGAGACACAATGGAAAGAAGAGCAATGGAAAAGTAAATAAATGAGGTGCCAAAATCAAAGTAAAGACAATAAATAACAACAACAACAACAACAACAACAACAACAACAGCCCCAAAATGAATAACATGTATGGGGCTGGAAATTTCATAGATTTTAGGGATCAGGGAACACAAAGGGAAAGCACAGTGGCTAATTTCCTTAACTGCCCCCCCTCCCCCCCCCCACACACAACTGAATGAGGCCACCAGGACTCCTGATTTCTCATAATATTATTAGAACACACTATCTTTTCTGGGTTAAAGAAGTGTAGGAGGGATAGTCTGCCAATGGTAATGAAAGGGTTAAGTAGACTTTGAACTGAATTTAAACCAGGAGACAGAATTGATGCATCTTCTTTGATTGTTCAAAAGCCAATAGAATCCCCTGATCCATTCCATTACATTTATTTCTGTCGTGCTGAGCTAAAGGATAGAGAAGACCTTTCTTACTCTAATAAGTGAATAGCCCTGCCTCTCTCATTGCTGCTGCATCTTTGCTGACCTATATTTCTCGCATATGGATGGATCACCGCTAGCGGGTTCGACAGACGCTATAATATCATTATGCAAATGCACGTTCACTGCCACTCGGGAATCCTATAGACTGATCGCTTCATTATCAGTCTTATCAGAAAATACAAGAGAATTGTGTCCCGTACTCAGTGAGATGAGAACATAATTTAAATTAAGTAGTTTACTGTCTGGCTACTCTATTGGCCAGAGATGGAGATGAGAAAAGCTGATTTTGAAAGCTGGGATATCAACAGGCATTGCTCTGTAAAGGTACAGCCTGAGCTGGTTTCCTATGCTCTTCCTCCTCCCCTGTGCTCTGCCCTCTTCTTTCCTCCAAATCAGAACCTATGCTAAGACACCTGGCAGCATTTAATTTGTTCACCTGCTGTCATATGTCCTTGAAGAGTATCTGCCTTAGAATAGAAGCAGTTTAGCCCTGTGCCTAGAGAGGCAGGTTGTTTAGTGAAAATCTCTCAAACCTTACGATAAGGTGACCTGGATTCTACACACTATGTTCACAGTTTAACCCTGAACATTTAACATGATTCCTGTTTCTTAAAAGTTACTTGACCTATTTAGGGCTCTTATATATTAAATCAAAGAGTTAATGAAGACTATTGTTTACAACCTCTGTTAATGGTAACATTATACTATTACCTGGAATTTTAATCTGTTATATTTTTCCAAGTCTTGTTTTGTAGAAATAAAATATGGCTATTGATACTTATCCCAATTAGCAATTATCACAACTTTCATTAAAATGGTGCATATAAAACTATAACTCATTCACATAGTGGATAATTAATGTGGAAAGTTTACATGGCATCATTACTAATGAGACTAATGGCCTACAAAGTATAAACCTGGGCGCAGGTTCCTGACATTGACCAATGTATGCTGAGGTCACCTGGCCCAGGTACTTGGCTCCTGCCTTTACACCTAATCCAGAATTCATCCTCACATATCTCCTTTCTTCAAAGCTCCTATTTATATAAAACCTAGCACTCAGTTGTCACCTTTTCTGTCAAACCTGCCCTCTACTTTGTTATAACCTTCATTATAACCCTCAAAATATGCTTTTATTACAGCAGCCCTCCTATTGTAATATAGTTGTTTACATTTTTCTTTATTTCTGGCTGTGGGCTTCTTTAAGAAATAAATTATGCCTTTCTAACTCTTTACTTCTACAACTGTCACCACAGTATGCCATACCTTGCACATAATAGGGCTCAGTAAGCATTTGATCAAGACAGATCACAATGGACCCAACTCCAAAATTGCTGACAACAAAGTCCTATGAGAAGGTAGTATGAAGGAGATTCCCTCTCAGTTCTTGAGAGAACTAGACACACTTGCTTATGACCTAAAAGGAGGAGTTCCCAGAAAGATAACTCCCACAAATCCCCAGTGCCTATTGGAGGAGAAATTGACTCCTTGACATAGGAAACCTATACCAAGAAGGTCTTGAGCTAACATCTATGTTACTGTGAGTCCCTCTCTAACTTGACAACCATGTTTTATCTGGGATGACTCCAAGCACAAAAGTTCTGCCAGCAGAAAGTGGAGCAATTTTGACTGGATTGTGGCACAGAATCTAGAGTCTAGACCCAGCCTTTCATCTTGTGAAAGCTCTACCTCTGAAACAGTTCCTCTGGTCTCTAAGTCCCTGGAACAAGTGAAGAGTAGCATACATTGCCTTCATCAGAAAGTCTAGTTTTAAACATCAGGACAATGGTTGTATCCACCCAAGTGGGAGATTAATGCCAAATTTGCAATGACAGTCCTTAAAACTCACTGTCTCTACCCAACATTATTTTTCAGGATTCTAAAACAAGCCCTACTAGACATACAACATATTGTTGTTTAATAAATACATAGAAGAATGGATATGTAAATATACAGTTCAGCTCCTTCATTATTTAGTTGAGTACCTGAGGTTGTAGGTCATTAAGTGATTCATTTAAAACCAAAGAACTAATAAAAAGGGAACAATACACTCACAAAATATTTAAGGTTGAAGAGGCACTAGGAATTATCCCATGTCACCATTCACTTGAACAAGAACAAGAAAAACTGGAAATTTTTCCCCTAGATTCCTTAATCAGTGGCCACAGTACTTCCAGCTTCTAGTCTGGCATTATTATTCCAAAAACCACCATTTCTGAGATCTGCACTTTTGCATGAACTGAACCTCTCTCTGGCTTCAACCACTAATGGCAAAATTCTAGAGTTGACTGAGATCCTCTTAAAGTCTGGACATAGTGTATTAGAAAATCACTTATAAAGGTTCAGGACATTCCTTCATTCCATAAACAATTATTGTATCCAACTGTTTCCCAGGTGTTCTGTCAAAGTAGAGCTATATTCAAAGTTGAGTATGCTGTTTCCCATCTTAGAGATGCCTAAAATTTCACATAATATACAATATTAACTAGTAACTCTTTTTCCTCATTCCCTAGTTCCCCGTTGGCCACACCCAAGGACTAAGCAGAAGATACATGGATTGCTATGATGGGACCTTATGGCTAAAAAGAAAAAAAGAAAAGAAAAAGAAAAAAGATGCTCAGTTCCAAGTGACTGGCTCCTAAGGGAATTGTTGTAGGGAAAAGGAATGCCAAACCCTCCACTTCTTCAAAGTTCCAAGGAAATCTAAATTGGTTTAGTAGCTTTTGCAACCAGGATGTCAAGTTTTAGAAAGTGTGAGGGACCTATTTCCCTGTCCCTATGGGAGTGGAAGAGTGCTGGACATATCCCTTGAGGTCAGGGGATGTAGGTAAGCAAAAGAACCAACACTTCCCCTTCTCTCGAGGTTTCTGGGAGTGTGAAGCTCCTTGTGTCAGTGGGGCATGCAGGAACTGTGTTGCAGCTGCTAGCATTCAGAGGGTAGGGTATTCATGTACTTGTTCCCCACAGATCTCAGGGAGTCTTGAAGAAGACCATCCTGGTTCTTCTAAGCCCAAGGGAAAGACCACAGAGGTTAGCCAAGCAGAGGAGGTAAAGGAATCACAGAACTGGTGTGGACAAAGAGAAATCCAACCACCTCCTCTGTGTGATTTTTGCTGGGAACCTAGAATAAAATTGAATATTGCCTGAATAAACCACAACAACCATAATTCTTTCTTTCTCTCTTTCCACACGGTCAAAAGCCACACTATGGGGGAAAAAAGGCCCTGTGATCAAAGTATGCCTAAGAGGAGAGAGAAAGAGAAAGGAATGATATATACTAGATACAGGCAGAAGTTTGAAATGACCAATTAGGCAGTCACCAAGATATTAGTAACCACCTTAGACTGCAGAATCCCTGAATTGAATTGACTTCACAAGAAGGAACAGGATAATCTACCTGATACAATTAAACTGAGGTTTCAGAGGTAAAAGAAAATCTGAAGTCATGATAACAAAACAAATGTCATGTATACCCAGGTCTGAATGGTGACTGCTTATAGCTTTTACAGGAAAAATAGAGAAAGAGTCTGAAAGGTAAGCAAAACATAACAGTTTGGAACTTCATGATAATAAAGGAAATGCTTTGGGGAGGGTGATTAACAAGTATCCACGGGAAGGGAGGCAAAGTGAGGAAAAGTTGATTAAAGAAGTCATTTGAGCAAACCCTTGAAGACAGAATAGGATTTCACCTTCCACAAGTAAGGTTTACTTTTCCAGAAAGTGGCTGGTTATATTGGAACACAAGGTCTCTATATAAGGCTAGAGTAGATGAAGCCAGAGAGCAAGGGCCACTAGATTCTGAAGGGTAGCAAAGCAGGCCAAGGAGCTGGGATGCTTACCCTAAGGAAGAGGGAGGCACCGGAATGTCTGCTGAAACCACAGGTCTGCAGGCTGTGTTGACTCACTCATGTGCATTCCTAGTCCAGGGCTCATCACACAAAAAACAGTGAATGAAATCTCCCCACATAATAATAGCAGAATTTCCTGAGTGTGGGCCTGCCATGTGCCCAGCAATTCTCCAAGTACTTTATATATAATTTCACTTCTCATCAACCTCACAGGAAGGTGCTAGTATGATCTGTTTGCGTTTCTTTGCAGTAAAGAAGATTAAATAATTTAAATTCAGAGTTTGTAAGGAACATCTGGATTGGAACCCAGGATGGAGGGTTTTTTTTTATTTTTTTTAAGTTTATTTATTTATTTTGAGAGAGAGAGAGAAAGAGAACTCGCACAGGGGAAGGGGAGAGAGGGAGAAAGAGAATCCCAAGCAGGCTTTGCGCCATCAGCACAGAGCCTAGTGTAGGGCTTGAACCCACGAACTATGAAATCATGCCCTGAGCCAAAACCAAGAGTCAGACACTTAACCAACTGAGCCACCCAGGTACCCCAGTGTCTATATTCTTAACTATTAATAACATTCAAATTGATAAATGGACTTATTATAGGTCAATTGTGAGGATGG
This sequence comes from Panthera onca, assembly GCF_046562875.1. Taxonomy (NCBI): domain Eukaryota; kingdom Metazoa; phylum Chordata; class Mammalia; order Carnivora; family Felidae; genus Panthera; species Panthera onca. The sequence continues at coordinate 64,017,752 of NC_138350.1, forward strand.
ATGGGTGAATGTTTCCTTCAGAAAGTATAGTGGAGTCTTTCCACTCTTTTTTGCCTCTGTTGTTCACATCCCACTCAGTTTCTGCTTTTATTTAGATCCTGACCTCTTGATTTTGTCCAGACCTTACACAAGACTTTGCGCCTCTTGCTTCCAACTTGGATCCTTGACTCTAATGATCTGAAGTATGGTCAGTTTTTTGGCCCACAACATGTAATGTAGGGAGAAATACCTTGTTTAGGAAAGAGTCTTCTAGTGGCTCTCAAATTACCCCTCACTGTATTTGGAAAAAGCTTTGCCAAGATCATGTCTGTGAGAGTATTTAGCGAAATACAATGTGTTAGTAGTTAACAAACAAATTTTTAAAACTAAATGCCACATGGGCATATTTCTGGTTATTTGCACTACTTGGGTCTGAGTCACAGTGAATCCTCAAGCAGGTTCCTCCCTCCAAGGATGGTCCAAGACCAGCTCATTAAAAATGTAGATTTCTGGAAATCATTGATAATTCCCGAGTCAGTAAAAGTGGACTCAGTCATAGATTTCTTAATGAGTTCCCCCCAAAATCTCACACGAAAATCTCACCATAAAATGTGTCTAACATCATGATCCAGTGTAAATATTCACACCAGTATCCTTACCTGAAGCTGAAATTTCATGAAATGTTACTTGCCTTACTATATGTAATTTTACTTTTTATATTCTATTTTATGAGGTTTCTTTTTGCATATTTTAAATCACAATTCACAGTTTGAAAAACACAGATCTAAATGATGACACTATGCAGAAAAAGTTACTTTGCCATGGTTTCCTTCCCAGTTCTGTACCATCCCCAGGTGGTGTCTTCTGGGCCTGTCTTCATCCAAATGTCCTATTCAAGACCATTCCATCACCCCTCCTCTATCAAAATTTACTTTCCCTTTTATTCCTCAGCTCTAGTTTCATAAAGTCCTTTATATGAAAGTAAGCTAGTCTGAACAAGTTATCTGAGCTACAGTGCTACCTTATTAACATTTGCAATTAAATCCAGAGAAATATCTACGTATTAATCTAGAAATCAGGTAACTATTCTTTTAGGAAGAATGTTATGCTCCAATTTTCTCCATATATACACACACAGTACAACCTACAAACAGGATCTCTGGTGTCTGGTATAGAAGTGACCTATTTGACCTTCACCATGCCCTACTTATCCCACACCCTAGCTTGGGCAAGTCGCTAATCTATCAGTCTAGGTTCTTCATCTGTACATAGGAAGATAATAAAACCCTGACATTGCTGCTTTGAAGATTAAATGAAATAAGATGCTCATGATAGTGGAAGAACAGACCACACTCTGTGTGGTAATTGACCCCTTTCCCACTGTTCCCATCCCCTCTCTTCCTGCATCCTCTCATATGCTTTTGTCTTTCTTTTGCTTCATTTCCCATCCCACCTCCAACCTTCCAGCATGCATATTTAGTTTTTCAAGACATATTTGATTTGCCTTTTGTCTTGCGTGTTACTCTCAGGGTCCCTCCCCCACTTCCTTCCTGTGTCCCCAGAAGCCACGCTGCACTCCATTCATTCTCGCCTTAATTGGAAAGGGCATAGATCCATGCTTTCTTTCTCCGAGATTACCTCTGTGCTATCCAGTTGTCATCTCGAAAAAATCTGACAATATAATTCAGAATAGGGACCTTTGGGGCTGTTGCTTTTTCTTAAGGAACTACATATCTAGAGACATAAAGGACTGTCTGATCCCTCAATGGCAGAATTTTGGGCAGCAGCAGGTCAGTGGTGGAATTTGGAGAGAAAGAGGACTATAGGGTGGCTTAACAGTTGCCTCTCAACCATCTTGCCCAGGCCTGGTTGATTCTGGCTCCTTTGTAGTTTCTTATATTAATAAGCCGCCTTTGTGAGGATCAGCTTAGAAGGAAGATGACAAATTGCTATCTTTCTCTGGTTTCACTTGTTGTCAAGAGTCCCTTGGTCCATGACTGCTTAGCAGAGACTGCAGTGCATGAAAGATAGTTAGAGCTGGATAGCCAGGCCAGCCTTGCTGAGGAGCACATCAGTCCATGCAGATACCCGCCTTTGAGGTACTAGTCATTGCTTCCCCTCCCCAAGAAATAGCTCCACCCTCTGCCAGGCCCAGGGCTTCATATCCTGAACACAGCAAAGGCTTTTTCGTAAGTACTCCTGGGAAGTAGAGGATAGAAAGGAACACAAAATAGGTGCCAGAGTTAGCTTTTGCAGCTTATTCATTCTATCCATCTTCAAATATTTACTGACCAACTGCTGTATTACTGTGGTTAACCAGAAGAGAAAAGACAAAACATTGACTGAAGTAAGGAGCAGGAACTGCAATTCTAGCATGTAAGGAGGGAAACAAAATTCATTTGTGTAGACCAGCCCTACAACCCTGGAGGAAGATGACTTATTACAGATGTGACTTTGCCAGCTTTACTACAAACATCTTGACTATGTGTATATTCTGGGAATGAGAAGTAAAGACTTGAGCTAATAATAAATCAGTTTTATCCATGTTTTTAGCCCAAGCTGACTTCTTTCCAAATAGACAGTAAATTCTCTGAGTTTCATGACTCAAGATTTGAGATCACTCGCTGGGCTGCAGTAGGCAATTCTGAAACTTTCTATCAATGTGATGGGGTCCCCACGGGTGCTGTGCTACTCCAGGGTGACTTCAGCTGCCTGTTGAGACTCCCAGACAGACTCATCCAAATAGATAGAGGCATATACTGCTTAAAGGCTAGATGAGGGAGGAGAGGAGAAGACCATGTAAAGGTGAAGACAAAGACTGGAGTGATGTAGCTTTAAGCCATAAAACACCCATAGCCACTAGAAGTCAGAGGAGGCAAGGAATGATTCTACCCTACTCCCACCCCAGAGCCATCAGAAGGAAGGCAAGCTTGCGAACACCTTTATGTTGGACTTATGGTCTCCAGAACTATGTAGGAAACGGTATGATTGTGAAGCAGCTAGCATATCTCCCTGGAACATCTGGAGATGCATCTAGTATATTTTGGAATGCCACTGCTACTGACCCCTGCCAACAGCCCTAGATATAATAGTTTTCTAGACTCAAAGAGATCAGTTGTTTCCCATATGGAATGTCCAACAAAGAATTTTGAAATGACCACTGTGGCACTTTGTATGAAAATAGAAACAAAAGTAACAGCATTGGCAAAAATCAATCTTCCTGAGGACACCTGGGTGGCTCAGTCAGCTAAACGTCTGACTTCGGCCCAGGTCATGATTTCATGGTTCATGAGTTCGAGCCCCACATTGGGCTCTGTGCTGACACCCATGGAGCCTGGAGCCCATTTTGAGTTCTGTGTCTCTCCTTCTCTCTCTGCCCCTCCCAACACCTGCTCACACTCTGTCTCTTTCCCTCTCTCTTTCTCTCAAAAAAAAAAAAAACAAAAACCCAAGCTTCCTAAAAAACCACACTTGCAACAAAGGGTCTTCTTTTAGAGGCAAAGCAGGTATTCAATAGGAGCTGAAGCTACCACTTCAGTCCAAGCCACTGAGATACCTTAAACCTTGGCCCCAAATGTCCTTAAGACAGAAGACACATCTCTCCTATTTGACAAAACAAATATATTTTTAAAGAAAATTTGGGAAGTAAGAGAGACCATACTACATGCACAAAGGAAGACTTTCTGCCTGAGTGGAAGATACACATCCCATAATACAGAGCAGAAAACAGAGCTGATGGTGATCTGTGGGACATGGAACACTTGGAACCTGATAGTGGGGCTGGATAGAAGATACAGGCTCACAGGAAGGCAAGGAAGAAGGACACCTGGAACACAGTTGCTAGGAGACAGACACTGATCCAGTTTGATTCAGGGAAACTTGCTGACTTTCCTTTTTCTCCTGAAACAAATCCACTGTAACAAACAACTCATCTTTTGTCTTAGTTCCTTTTTTTTTTATTAGTCTGTCTCTTCTGGGGGCAGAAACATGAAGGTCTTGGTCCCCCATCCTGGGAAGAGTGGCTTATCATTTCTGTAGTGAAAAGATCACCAATCCTACATATTCTTCTGGATTGGAGTTTCTCAGGGTCATTTTTTCATATTTGGAACTAAGCTCCTGTCTCCTCAATGGGATATGAACCTTAGATCTTATGCTCTGGCCACCCCTGTTGCTCCTGTCATCCAGGTAGATGTAGTGCCCCTGTGAAGCTGTCCTATCTCCTCCTCACATGTTCTGGGCCTAGGGCTCTAAGCCCTCAAAAGACAAACTCTCTGAGTCAAGAAACTCTTCAACATCACCATGAGCCTGTCTCTGTTTTTCTCCCACCAATTAGACCTTTGACTCTCTACCAAAATAGTCTTTCATATATGAACCCCCTAGATCTTGCCCTTCCAGCATTCTTGGTAATGCAGGGCATTCTTCAGTGTCTGGACCCCCTAGAATACTCAAGTCTCCATTTTGAGTTTGGGAACTTTTCAAGATCACTGGCTCTCAGAATATTTTTGTTTGTAAGCAGTAGATTCCCATTGATGGTTTAATTGTACAAATGCTCTGGTTTGTCTTCAGTACTCCAGAAGGTATGAAGTGTCCTGCTCTCTAGAAAGTAATTCTAAGCCTTTTCTAGAATCCAGTTCATAGCCCTGCTTTAGTTGTTTTAGAAATGATCCCAGATTTCTTGTTTCTTCAACCACATCTGGATGTCTACTTTCTCATGACTCATATCTTAGGTGCTCTTGGACAGTAAGTTAAAGCATAAACAAATGACTAGCCTTCACATACCTAGTTGTAAAGTATCCTCAGAGAAAGGTCTGCAAACAATGAAGGGAAAGACACTCTATGGAGAACAGTGTGAGATGGTGGAATGGACAATCTCTTGTTAGATAACTGCCTCCATTAAAAAGCTGAAGTACACAGGCATGAGTTTCTCAGGACTTGGAATGTTGGAGAAGAGGCCAACCCACAGGGACACTCTGGAGATGAGCTCTCTGCGACAGCATTCAATAAAAGGGGAAGCAATTCAGATTGAACCAACATTAAGATGATATATGTCATGGTGAAGTAGAGAGGTAGGTAGCAAAAAATGGCGGGCAAATGATTTAGTGGCGTCCATAAGTGGATCTAGTATGGTGAGAGGGCATGAGATTAGGTAAGGACATATCCTCCCCCATACCCAAATCTACCATGATCCTGAAATAATGACTTTCAACTTTGAATTCATGGAACTCTGTGTTCATTACATGTTATTCATTTAAAAAGGGTAAAAGCATTTTCTATCATTTTTTTAAAAACTCAAAAAGAAGGGCTTCCTGTTTGTGATTTTCCAAATATTTCCCAGTCAGTAACGCTCTGCTGAGGACAGGTACAAAATCTCTGACTTTAGATGAGCATATGCTTTGTCAGATAGATTCTGCTCCTTGAGACCAGAGCTCAGCTTTAGCATCTGATCAAAGGCTTTCAGAGACTCAGGCTTGCTCTAAGAATCATTTCTAAGAATGAGTATTGGCCCAGAAACATGGGATAGGGGAAGGAGAATGATGAACGCTTATTATATGACTCTGTTCCACTAGACAGATCTTATGCTGTCTTAATAATCCAGTCCAGGGGCAGAGAATCATAATATCTGAGATTTTACCCTGGAGTTCTCCACCACCCCCAGACAGATTTATTTGTGAACTTTGGATAAAACAATCTTCCCTTATCACCCTATTCTTCTAAAAGGAAAATGTTCTCATGTTTCCTGAGAGGGTCCATCTCAGATATCTCAGATACCTATATAAACATAATTGATTTGGTAAAGTGGGAAGAGGAATGGGGAAAACATGAGTCCATCCACCCTGGGTGTTGGATCTAGGGTTCTGTTACTTTAGTTCTGCCTGTTTTTTTCCACAAATTGGTTCATCTGTTGGGAGTACGGAAAAATAAGGAATTTCCTCATAGATACAAAATGTATATATTAGTTAAAATGACCCAGGAATTTGAGCTTTGGGGGCGGAGGCACTGTGGCTGTTCAGGAGATAGAAATCTGTCTCAAACTTTTACATGGCACTGCTCCCTCAAGCAGCAATAAGCATGAACTCTGGTCCGGGTCTATGTCACAGAGCCAACAGATAGTCACAAATGACTTTTTTTTTTACTTTTTTTTTCAATATATGAAGTTTATTGTCAAATTGGTTTCCATACAACACCCAATGCTCATCCCAAAAGGTGCCCTCCTCAATACCCATCACCCACTCTCCCCTCCCTCCCACCCCCCATCAACCCTCAGTTTGTTCTCAGTTTTTAAGAGTCTCTTATGCTTTGGCTCTCTTCCACTCTAACCTCTTTTTTTCCTTCCCCTCCCCCATGGGTTTCTGTTAAGTTTCTCAGGATCCACATAAGAGTGAAACCATATGGTATCTGTCTTTCTCTGTAGGACTTATTTCACTTAGCATCACACTCTCCAGTTCCATCCATGTTGCTACAAAGGGAGTACTGATGCATAGGGGCACTTATACCCCAATGTTTTTTTACTTTTTCAAATCTTTTTAATTTTTTAATATGAAATTTATTGTCAAATTGGTTTCCATACAACACCCAGTGCTCATCCCAACAGGTGCCCTCCTCAATGCCCATCACCCACTTTCCCCTCCCTCCCAACCCCCATCAATACTCAGTTTATTCCAGTTTTTAAGAGTCTTTTATGGTTTTCCTCTCTCCCTAAGTTTTTTTCCCCCTTCCCCTCCCCCATGGGTTTCTGTTAAGTTTCTCAGGATCCACATAAGAGTGAAAACATATGGTATCTGTCTTTCTCTGTATGACTTATTTCACTTAGCATAACACTCTCCAGCTCCATCCACGTTGCTACAAAAGGCCATATTTCATTCTTTCTCATTGCCAAGTAGTATTCCATTGTGTATATAAACCACAATTTCTTTATCCATTCATCAGTTGATGGACATTTAGGCTCTTCCCATAATTTGGCTATTGTTGAAAGTGCTTCTATAAACGTTGGGATACAAGTGCCCCTATGCATCAGCACTCCTGTATCCCTGTATCCTGCATACTCCTATATCGTGTATCGCTTGGGATACAAATGACTCTCAAGGATGAAAGAGGGAACAGGAAGTGGGAGGTAAACTTCCATCCTCTCCCCATTACCCAGATCCAACAGTACATCATGGACTACTAAATCCCTCCACCTTTCTCTGCATCTTGTTATTTTCCAACTCCAAATTTATAGCATGTGTGACATATATGCATACACACACACACACACACACACACACACACACACACACACACACAAATTTTCTACTTATTCCCAAATCAAGATATGAATCAAGTCAATTTTTACTCCTTTGCGTTCTTAGATTTGACACCATCAATTTCACAGCCCTGAAAATTTGAAGTTTTCCCAGGAATTCTTAGGACTTTATACTTTCAGGATTTCTTCTGTCTCTAGCTCCAGCACCCAAACATAATCTGGTTTTGCACTATCAACCCAAACAGCTACTCCACTTTCACAAAATACATGAATAAGCAATGTAACCTTTAATAAAGTTACTTTAAGAATGACAAAGCCATCTGGGTGGCTTAGTTGGTTAGATATCTGACTTTGGCTTAGTTCATGACCTCTTGGTTTGTGAGTTCAAGTCCCCCATCAGGTTCTGAGCTGACAGCTCAGAGCCGGGAGCCTGTTTCACACTCCCTCTCTGCCCCTCCCCTGCTTACACACTCTCTCTCTCTCCCTCTTAAAGATAAACATTAAAAAAATTTTAAAGAGTGACAAAGTGGGAGTGAAGTATTAACACATTGCATGGAAAATAATGTAATAGTCTAATATTGATAATTAAATAATTAAATTGATAATTAAATAATTAAATTGATAATTAAATAATATTTGTCTATTAAATCTCTTTGAGGATGTTCCATCCCCAAGGCATCTCAAAAGTCTCATGCCCATGCAATGCCCCACTTGCTGGTCCCTATCTCCCAGGCTCCCACCCTCCAACATAATTTCAGCCATAATTATAAAGCAATTTAACTTCCCCAAGTGCCTACCCCAACCTGCCCATCTAAATCCAGATGGATCTGGAGTCTTGGTGAGGTCTTTTCTTTAAGAGAAGTTGGAATTCTAAAAAGCAATACATTTGCTTTTTTTGAATTACACTTGTTACTTATCTGTAAAGAATTTTCTGATTTTTACCTTTTACTTTATAAATTTTCACCAACATTCCTATTGACCTCTCAATAACTCTTAAAAATAATTAATGTGGTTTTAACACACACACACACACACACACACACACACACACACACACACAGATTTAGATACATATATATAGGTTTTTCAGATTTATCTTCCCATGTTTAGAGGGCATACTGCAGAGTTTTAATACTGATGGCTTTACCAGTAAGAGTATAAACTATACAAATCAAGCACTGTATAATTTCTTTACTTAATTTCCTCAAGCCCCCTCATTTCTAATGAATCAGCACTGACCATGGGCACCCAAACTAGTTTTTGTAGGATGAACATTCATGCAGCCTTCTAAGGTGGAGAAGACACCTTAGAAAGAAGAATTAGAGGGGCGCCTGGGTGGCTCAGTCGGTTAAATGTCCGACTTCGGCTCAGGTCATGATCTCGCGGTCCATGAGTTCGAGCCCCGCGTCGGGCTCTGGGCTGATGGCTCAGAGCCTGGAGCCTGCTTCTGATTCTGTGTCTCTCTCTCTCTCTGCCCCTCCCCCGTTCATGCTCTGTCTCTCTCTGTCTCAAAAATAAATTTAAAAAAAAAAAAAAAAAGAAAGAAGAATTAGAAGAGAAACTAGCCCATCAGAGAGAAAAAAACATAACAAACAGCAATAATAGTTAAAGTAGTTTGGTACCAATACAGGCAAAAAAGAAAAATAAATGAAACAGAATAGAGTTCAGAAATTAACTTAAAAGCCAATGGTAATTTTGTCTGCTATAAGAGGTATTTCAAATAATTGTGGTATAATTTGTAGTCAATATTTGGTTGAGACAAATGGGTAGCTTTGGATAAATGATGGAATGATAGGAAATTGGAAATTAAGATATTTTATTTAGGAACACCAGGGCACTGGGGCACCTGGGTGGCCAGTTGGTTAAACATATGACTTCAGCTTAGGCCGTGATCTCATGGTTCATGAGTCTCAGCCCTGCATCAGGTTTTCTGCTGTCAGTGCAGAGTTGGCTTTGGATCCTCTGCCCTCCCCTGCCCCTCCCCTGCTCATGTTCTCTCTCTCAAAAATGAACATTTAGGAACACCAGGGAACTGACCTTGTTCCCCCCCACACACACACACAAAAAGATAATATAGGTCTGATGACATAGAGCTTATCCAGGAGAAATGGATGTGTTTATATATTTTCACAAATAGAAATGCCTAATTGTGTGTGTATATGTTTGTGTGTGTGCATATGTATTTTTCTGGGGGGGGGGGATCATAAAGCAGCAGGTCGTAAAGGGCTGTGACATAACAGTCTCTAAGTATTCTAGATACACCAGGCCCTGCTGATGTGAGGAGTAAATCACCCATAGCACCTTGGCATCATTCAAGACTCTGAAGGCCAAGTGAAACTCCTATATGCTGTACTATGCCTTCTGAGCTGGGTGGCCACCTCTCTTCTGAAAATATTGTGTGGGCTTTTTTGTTTATGTACTATTTCTTCCCATTAATCTCTGGTCCATCTGACAAGCTGTAGGACCCATCTAATGAAAACTATAATTCACTATATAGTTTTCTATTTTATGCCTTCCATAAGCTAAGTATTCATAAAATCAAAGATGTAAATATAAAGAAAATGATAAAAAGTATGACAGACTTTATTTCTTAATAAGGTCAGAGGTGAATTTTTTTTATAAGCATGTCTCAAAAGCTGTTGGAGAAGACAGCAGAATAGAAAAACCTGAGTTCACCTCCTCCCACAGACATATCAAGGCAACAGCTACCTATGATGCAAGTGACTCTGAAAACAATCTGAAGATCAGTGGAACAGATCTTTCATAGCCAAAGACATAAAGAAGCCACAATGAGAAGGACAGAAGGGGCAGAGATGTAGTCAGGAATCAAACCCTAGCAGAGTGACCCACAATGGGAGAGAGATCATGCACAGAGATACTCCCCGAGGAGCAAGGGGATCAAGCCCCACTCTGGGCACAACTTGCCTTGGGGACCTACATCAGGAAGATAAGCCCTCATAATGTCTAGGCTTTGAAAATCAGCAGGGCTTAACTCTGCAAGAGCCAAAGGACTATAGGAAACTGAGACTCCACTCTTAAAGGACCAGGGAGCTATATCATTCAGGGTTTGAGACACAGCAGGAATCAGCAGTTTGAAAAGCTCCTGGAAAAATAATGGCATCCTAAAGATGTCCATATTCTAATTCCCCAAACCTGTGAATACATTCATTGCTTTACATGGTAAAGAGATTTTGCAGAGATTGAGGATCTTACATAAAAAGATTATCCTGCATTATCTGGGTGGGCCCAATGTATTCACAAGGGTCCTTGTAAGTTAAAGAGTGAGGTAAAAGTTCCAGAGTCAGAGAAGCAGATGTGATGGTAGAGGCAGGGGTCAGAATGATGAGGCCCTGAACCAGGGAATGCTGGCAGTCTTTAAAAGCTAGAAAAGGCAAAGGAACAAATTCTTCCCTATGCTGTCCAAAAGACATGCAACCTGCCTGATTATTTTTAGACTTCTGACCTCCAAAACTGTAAGAAAATAAATATGAGAAGGAAGGAAGGAAGGAAGGAAGGAAGGAAGGAAGGAAGGAAGGAAAACATAGCACCTGAGTTATATGTGAAAATTTATTGACTAATTTTAGGGCATGTTCCAGAGGGGCATGAATCTGTGGGAGCTTTCTCTAAGAACAGAAGTGCCAATGGGTGCCATTTAACTTTCCCTCCTTTGACTGGCTGAACACTTGTGGGAGCCACTTGTGACACTATCTACTTTGCCAACACTGCTTGCCTTTCCCTGGCATTCCCACACACACCCACCTGCCCAACCTGCCTACCTTAGGGGGTTTCCCTACAAACCAGCTCCCTCCCTGCCACACCCAGAGGGTAGCCTTGGTCAGGACTAACATCCTCCTAAAGCAACTATCTTTCCACCACACCTGGCAGGTAACCTTTGTCAACACCAATGCCCCTTCAGGGTAGCTCTTGCCCTGGGGGTGGGGTGGGGCAGCTCTGCCCATCAGCATGCTCACAGCAGTTATGCTGGGCCTCTGAGCCAGCCAGGCTGGGAGCTAACCCCACGTACCAGCAAGCCCTTGGCAGTTATAGCCATGCTGCTCAGCCAGCCATTCCAGGGGCCACCACTGTTTACCCGTACACCCACAGCAATCATGGCTGATTATTACAGCCAACTGGTTTGGGGGCCAGACCTGCCCACAGGCACTATAGTGAGGCAACTCAGTCAAATGTGCCAGGGGCCATCCCTGCCCCAGTGTTCTTGTACTAGTCATGGTTGGTCATTGCTCACAACCAGGCTGAGAGCCACCCCACCCACTAGTGTGCCTGAAGCAGTCACAGCCTAGTCACAATAGGAGGGTGTATCCCTGGAGTGCCTGGTTCCGGTGACTAGGGGAGATTGCACAGTTGGGCCCCACAGGATTCCTTCTACATAAGGCCCTTACTTTCAAGACCAGGAGACATAGTTGACCTACCTAAAAATAGAAACAAACACAGAGGATAAGGCAAATTGATAAGAGGAATATGTTCCAAATGAAAGAATAAGACAAACCCTGAGAAAAGAACTAAACGAAACAGAGATACACAATCTATCTGGTAAAGAGTTCAAAATAATGGTCATAGGGATGCTCACCAAGACCTAGGAGAAGAGTAAATGAACAAAGTGAGAAATATATATATATATATATATATATATATATATATATATATACACATATATACACACATACATATACATATATATACAAAATACATATACATACATATACATATATATACATATACATGTGTGTGTATGTATATATATATATATATATATATATATATATAACCAATCAGAACTGAAGAATACAATAATTGAAATGAAAAATACTCTAGAGGGAATCAATAGCTGATTAGATGGTGCAGAAAAACAGATCAGCAGTCTGGAAGACAAGGTAATAGAAAGCACCCAAGATTAACTGCAAAAAAAGAAGAGAATGTAAAAAATGAGAATAGTCTAAGGGACCTCTGAGACCGTGTCAGTCATACTACATTTAAATAAGGCAGTCCCAGAAGGAGAAGTTCCCAGAAGGAGAAGAGAGAGAGAAAGGGTCAAAAAACTTACTTGAAGAAATAATAGATGAAAACTTCTGTAACATGGAGTGCCTACAAGAGACTCACTTTAGATCTAAAGACACATACAGATATGAACAGACCTATTACTAGTAACAAATTTGAATCAGCAATCAAAAAAAGAAAACCAACATACAAAAGTTCAGGACTAGATGACTTCATGGGAAAAATCTACCAAATAAATCATACCATATAAAGGCCAGTTAATAACTATTCTCCTCAAACTATTCCAAAGAATAGAAGAGGAAGCAATGCTTCCAATTATAAGAGGCCAGCTCACCCTGATACCAAAATCAGACAAAGATACTTTAAAAAAAAGGAAAATTACAGACGAATATCCTTGATAAATGTAGACACAGTATCTCCAACAAAATATTAGCAAACTAAATTCAAAAATACATTAAAATGACCATTCACCACAATCAAGTGGGATTTATTCCAGGGATGGAAGGTTGGTCAATATCTGTAAATCAATCAACCTGACATACCACATTAACAAAATGAAGAATAGAAATCAGATAATCATCTCAGTAGATGCAGAAAAACTATTTGACAAAATTCAGCACCTGTCATGATAAAACTCTCAACAGAATGGGCACAGAAGAAATATACCTCAATGTAACAAAGGCTATATATGACAAGCCTACAGCTAACATCACACTCAAGGTGAAAAACTAAAAGTTTTCATCTAAGATCAACAACAAAAGAAGGATGTCCACCTCACTACTTTTATTGTGCATAGTATGCATAGTAGTGGAAGTCCTTACCACAGCAATCAGACAAGACAAAAAATAATAAAATGCTTCAAAATTGGTAAGGAAAAAGTAAAACCATCACTATTTGCAAATAACATACCGTATATAGAAACCTTAAAGTCTCCACCAAAAAACTGGTAAAACTAAGAAATAAATTCAGTAAAGTTGCAGGATATAATATTAATACACAAAAATTTGTTGTATTTCTATAAACTAATAATAAAGTAGCAGAAAGAAATTAAGAATGTGGTCCCATTTACAATTACACACACACACACAAATTAAAACCTAGGAATAAATTTAACCAAGGAAATGAAAAACACTCACTCTGAAAACTAAGATATTGATTAAAGAAAATGCAGATGACACAAACAAATGGAAAGGTATACTGTGCTCATGAATTGGAAGAACATTGTTAAAATATCCGTACTAGCCAAAGAGATATTCAGAGTCAATGTAATCCCTATGAAAATACCAACAGCATTTTTCACAGAATCAGAAGAAATAGTCCAAAAATTTGTATGGAACCACAAAAGACCCTGAATGTCCAAAGCAATTTTAAGAAAGCAGAACAAACCTGGAAGTATCACAGTGTTTAGATTTCAAACTATACTACAAAGCTTTAGTATTTAAAACAGGATGGTACTAGCACAAAAATAGACACATAAATCAACAGAACAGGATGGAGAGCCTAGATATAAACCCATAGTTATATGGTCAATTAATCTATAACGAAAGAGAAAAGAATAACAATGGGGGAAAAGACAATCTCTTCAATAAATTTTTGGGAAAAGTGGACAGCTACATGCAAAAGAATGAAACTGGAACACTTTCTTATATCATTCACAAGTATAAACTCAAAATAGATTAGAAACCTAAATGTAAAACCTGAAACCATAAAGCTCCTAACAGAAAATAGGCAGTGATCTCTCAAGACACCAGACTTAGCAATATATTTTTGGAATGTCTCTTCAGGCAAGGAAAACAAAAGTAAAATATATAGTATTGTTATTACACTAAAATAAAAAACTTTTGTATAGGAAAGGAAACCATCAACAAAACAAAAAAGCAACCTACTGAATGTGAGAAGATATTTGCAAATGACATATCCAATAAATGGTTAATATCCAAACTAAATAAAGAACATATACAATTCAACACCATAAAAACAATCTGATTTACATAAAAAGACACATAAAAACATTCCTAACACCACTAATCATCAGGGAAATGCAAATCAAAACCACATTTAGATACCACCTCACACCAGTCAGAGTGGTTAAAATTAACAACTCAGAAAACAACAGATGCTAGCGAGGATGTGGAGAAATGGGAACCCTCTTGCACTTTGGTGGGAATGCAAACCAGTGCAGCCACTCTAGAAAACACTGTGCAGATTCCCCCCAAAATTAAAAATAGAACTACCCTATGACCCAGCAATGGCACTACTAGTAATTTATCCAAAGGATACAGAAGTGCTGATTCATAGGGGCACATGTACCCCAATGTTTATAGCAGCACTTTCAACAATAGTCGAATTATGGAAAGAGCCTAAATGTCCATCAACTGATGAATGAGTAAAGAAGATGTGGTTTATATATACAATGGAATACTACTTGGCATTGAGAAAGAATGAGATCCTGCCATTTGCAGCAATGTGAATGGAACTGGAGGATATTATGCTAAGTGAAATAAGTCAGTCAGCAAACGACAGATATCATATGTTTTCACTCATGTGGAACTTGAGAAACTTAACAGAAGACCATGGGGGAAGGGAAGGGGATAAAAATAGTTACAAACAGAGGAGGGAGGCAAACCATAAGAGACTCTTAAATACAGAGAACAAACTGAGGGTTGATGGGGGTGGGGGAGAGGGGAAGGTGGGTGATGGGCATTGAGGAGGGTACTTGTTGGGATGAGCACTAGGTGTTATATGTAAGCAATGAACCATGGGAATCTACCCCCAAAACCAAGAGCATACTGTATACACTGTATGTTAGCCAACTTGACAATAAATTATATTTTAAAAACAGATGTCACTTCACACATTATTTCTTTTTGATACTAGCCATTCTGACAAGTATTAGTGAAGATGTGGAGAAAAAGGAACCATCATGCACAGTTGGTAGAAATGTAAGTTGGTGTAACCACTATGGAAAACAATATGAAGCTTCCTCAAAAAATTAAAAATAGAAATATGAGGGGCTCCTGGGTTAGTTGGTTAAGTGTCTGACACTTGGTTTTGGCTCAGGTCATGATCTCACTGTTCATGGGATTGAGCTCCACATCAGGCTCTGCACTGACAGTACAGAACCTTCTTGGGATTCTCTCTTTCCCTCTCTCTCTCTGCCCCTCCCCTGCTCTTTCTCTTGAAAAAAAAAATAAACTCAAAAAAATAATTTAAAAAGAGAAATATGATCCAGTAATTCCACTACTGTGTACTTACTCAAAAAAAAACCACACTAACTTGAAAAGGTATATGCATCCCTATGTTCATTACAGCATTATTTACAATAGCCAAGACATGAAACCAAACTAAGTGTCCATTGATGAATGAACAAAATGTGTTATGTATACACAATGGATATTACTCAGCCATAAAAAGGAATAATATATTGTTATTTTTGACAATGTAGATGGACCCAGAGGGTAGTATGTCAAGTGATATAAGTCGGACAGAGAAAGACACATACAGTATGATTTCACTTATATGTGCAATCATACATACAGAGAACAAATTAGTGGTTACCAAAGGGAAGGGGGTGAAGAGGTCAAAACTCCCATTTATACAATAAATAAGAGGATGAAAATCACAGTATAGGAAATATAGTCAATAATACTATAATAATACATGCTGACAAATGGTAACTATGCATATTGTGGTGACCATGGCATAATGTGTATAAATATCAAGCCATTATCTTATACACTTCAAACTAAGATAACATTGTATGTCATTTATACTTCATTAAAGAAATTGATAAAACTTTAGACTCACCAAGAAAAATAGAGTACTCAAATAAATAAAAGCAAAAATTAAAGAGAAGTTACAACAGACACCACATAAATACAGGGACTATAAAAGACTACTACAAAAAAATTACCTGCCAAAAAATTGGACAACATAAAACAAATGGATAAATTCCTAAATACATATAATCTTTCAAGGATGAATCAGGAAGAAATAAAAAATCTGAAAAGACCAATTACTAGTAACAAAACCAAATCAGTAATCAACAAACACTCAACACAGAAAAGTTCAGGACTAAATGGCTTCACAGGTTAATTCAAATGAACATTTAAAAAGTTAGTACATTAAGGATGACATTTGTGATAAGAACTGAGTATTGTATGTAAGCGATAAGTCACTAAATTCAACTCCTGAAACCAATATTGCACTGTATGTTAACTAACTAGAATTTAAATGAATAAAAATTTTTTTAAATAAAAAATAAAATGTTAGTACATATACTTGTTAAAATATTCCAAAAAAATAGAAGAAGGAGTGATTCCAAATTTATTCTAAGAGACCCTGATAGAAATACCAAAAAGACACTACCAAAAAAAAAAAAAAAAGGAAAATTATACACCAATATCCCTGATGAACAGAGATGCAAAAATCCTCAACAAAATATTACCAAACCAAATTAAACAATACATTAAAATGATAACTCACCAGAATCAAGCATGATTTATTCCAGGGATGGAAGGATGGATGGTTTAATATCTGCAAATCAATCAACATGATACACCACATTAACAAATGAAGAATGAGGGGTGCCTGGGTGGCTCAGTCAGTTAAACGTCCAACTTTGGCTCAGGTCATGATCTCGCGGACTGTGAGTTCGAGCCCCGCGTCTGGCTCTGTGCTGACAGCTCAGAGCCTGGAGCCTGTTTCAGATTCTGTGTCTCCCTCTCTCTGACCCTCCTCCGTTCATGCTCTGTCTCTCTCTGTCTCAAAAATAAATAAACGTTAAAAAAATTAAAAAAACAAATGAAGAATGAAAATCATATAATAATTTCAATAGATAAAAAGCATTTAATAAAACTCGACATCTGTTTATGATAAAAATTCTCAATAGAGTGAATGTAGAAGGAGCATACTTCAACATAATGAAGGCCATATATGACAAATCCATAGCTAACCTCTTACTCAAAGTAAAAAACTGAAAGCTTTTCCTCTGAGATCAGGAACAAGACAAGGGTGTTCACTCTCACCACTTTTACCCAATATAGTACTGGAAGTTCTAGGCACAACAATCCGACAAAAAGAATAAAAAAAGAAGAAACAAAAGTTATCCAAAGTTATCCAAATTATTTGAAGTAACAAATGGATTTAGTAAAGATTCAGGATAAAAAGCAATATGTAGAAATCTGTTGTATTTTTATACACTAATAATAAAGCAGTAGAAAGAGAAATTAAGGAAACAATTGCATCAAAAAGAAAATACCTAGGAATAAATTTAACCAAGGAAATGAAAGACCTGTACTTTGAAAACTATAATACATCGATGAAAGACATTGAAGACAATACAAATAAATGGAAAGATCTACCATGCTCATGGAATGAAATCCCTATCAAAATATCAATAATACTTTTTACAGAACTAGATTAAAATATCCTAAAATTTGTATGGAACTACAAAAGACCCTGGAAAACCAACTCAATCCTGAGAAAGAAGAACAAACCTATAGGTATCACAACCCCAGATTTTAAACTACACTAGAAAATTGTAGTAACCAAAACAATAGAGTACTTGCACAAAACAGATAAATAGATCAATGGAAAAGAATAGAGAGCCCAGGAATAAGTCCATGCTTATATCGCCAATTAATCTATGACAAAGTAGGCAAAAATATACAATGGAGAAAAGACCATCTCATCAATGGTGTTGGGAAAACTAGACAGCTACATGCAAAAGAATGAAAATGGACCACTTTATTACACTACACATAAAAATAAACTCAAAATGAATTAAAGACTTAAATATGAGACATGAAGGCATAAAAATCCTAAGGAAAACATAGGGACATTGGCTTTAGCAATATTTTTCTGAATCTATCTCCTCAGGAAAGGGCAACATTAGGTAATATAAACAATTGTGACTCTATCATAGTTAAATTTTTGCATGGTGAAGAAAACCATCAACAAATGAAAAGGCATGATCTTTTTATCACTCAACTCCATATACCTAGGAATTTGTGTGTGTGTGTATGTGTGTGCATGCCCCTGTGTGTAAAATATATGATAAAATATTTATGTAAATAAGAAGAGAAAACCCTGTATAGGAAGAAGGACCAGAAACAATGGTACCAAGAAGGTGGAGGTAAATTCAGGGTGCTTCAGGACTTCTAAGACCATGTGTAAATCACAGCAGTGATTGTGGGCTGAGAGTTGTGGGCTGAGTCTTTGCGGACTTCTGTTGAAACAAGCCCTATAACTGTCATAGGTAAGGCTTGAGGGAAAAAAGAGATGCATCACAGCAAACAAAAATTAACAAACTTCTGTCTTGACCAGAAGTTCCCCTCCACTATACTTGGTACAGGCATACCTTGGAGATATTATGGGTACAGTTCCAGACTACAGCAACAAAGACAATATTGCAATAAAAGCAAGTTCAATGATTTTTTTATTTCCTATGCATATAAAAGTTATGTTTACACTATACTATAGTCTACTAAGTGTGCAATAGCACTGTGTCTAAAAACTCTACATTTGTTCATTAAAAAATAGGCTATTATTAACAAATGTTAACTGATCTG
Source organism: Panthera onca (assembly GCF_046562875.1). NCBI lineage: Eukaryota > Metazoa > Chordata > Mammalia > Carnivora > Felidae > Panthera > Panthera onca. Next base: position 64,036,562 of record NC_138350.1, read on the forward strand.
AGCTTTCAGCAAGTCTTAATCTTTTTGCTGGTGGAGGGTCTTGCCTCCATGTTGATGGCTGCTTACTGGTAGTTGCTGAAGGTTGGGGAAGCTGTGCCAATTTCTTAAAATAAAACAATGATGAAGTTTGCCACATCTATTGACTCTTCTATTTCCTCACTATTGAATCTTCATAAATGATTGCTGTAGCATGCTATGCAGTTTGATAGCATTTTACCCAGAATAAAACTTCTTTCAAAATTGGAGTCAGTCTTCTCAAACCCTGCCACTACTTTATCAACTAAGTTTATGCAATATTTTAAATCCTTTGTTGTCATTTCAATAATCTTTACAACATCTTTACCACAGTAGGTTTTATCTCAAGAATCAACTTTCTTTGCTCATCCATAAGAAGCAACTCTTTATCCATTCAAGTTTTATCATGAGATTGTGCCAATTCAGTCACATCCTCAGCTCCACTTCTAATTCTAGTTCTCTATTTTTACCACATCTGCAGTTACTTCCTCTACCAAAGTCCTGAACTCCTCCAAATCATCCATGATTGCTGGAATTAACTTCTTCCAAACTCCTGTTAGTGTTGATATTTTGACCTCTTTCCACAAATGCTCTTAATGGCATCTAGAATGGTGAATCGTTCCGAGAAGGTTTTCAATGGACTTTGCCCAGATTCATCAGAAGAATCACTATTTGTGGCATCAATAGCCTTACAAAAAGTATTTCTTAAATCATAAAATTTGAAATTTCTCCTTGATCCATGGGCTGTAGAATAGATGTTGTCAGCAGGCATGTAAACAAAACTAATCTCATACATCTCCATCAGAGCTCTCAATGGTGGGCTTATTTTTTTATATGAAATTTATTGTCAGATTGGTTTCCATACAACACCCAGTGCTCATCATCAATACCCATCACCCACCCTCCCTTCCCTCCCACCCCCCCATCTACCCTCAGTTTGTTCTCAGTTTTTAAGAGTCTCTTATGCTTTGGCTCTCTCCCTCCCTAACCATTTTTTTTCTTCCCATCCCCCATGGACTTCTGTTAAGTTTCTCAGGATCCACATAAGAGTGAAAACATATGGTATGGGTTTAAAATATTTAGTAAACCATGTTGTAAACAGATGTGCTGTTATCCAGATTTTTTTCCATTTATAGAATACAGGCAGAGCAGATTTAGCATAATTCTTAATTACCCTATGGTTTTCAGAAACTAAATGGGCACTGGCTTCAATTTAAAGTCACTATTTAGTTGTATTAGCCCATAACAAGAGAGTAAGCCTGTCCTTTGAAGCCAGGCACTGACTTCTCCTCTCTAGCTATGAAAGTCTTAGATGACATCTTCTTCCAGTATAAGACTGTTTCATTTTTATTGAAAACATGTTGCTTAGGGTTGTCACCTTCTCTATCTTAGCTAGATTTCCTCAATAACTTGCTGCTTCACCTTGTACTTTTATGTTATTGAGATGGATTCCTTCCTTAAGCCTTATAAACCAACTTTAGCTTTCAATTTTTCTTCTGCAGCTTCCTCACCTCTCTCAGCCTTCATAGAATTGAAGAGAGTTAGGGTCTTGCTCTGGATTAGGCTTTGGCTTGAGGGAATGTTGTAGCTGGTTTGATCTCTCTAGACCACTAAAATTTTCTCCAAATCAGCAATAAAGCTATTTCTTTTTCTTATTATTTGTATGTTCACTGGAGTAGCACTTTAAGTTTCATTCAAGAGCTTTTCCTTTGCATTCACAACGTGGCTGTTTGGTGCAGAAACCTAGCTTTTGGCCTATCTAGGCTTTTGACGTACCTTCTCTACTAAGCTTAATTATTTCTAATTTTTTAATTAAAGTGAAGGATGTGTCATTCTTCCTTTCACTTGAACAGTTAGAGTCTACTGTAAGGTTATTAATTGGTCTAATTTCAATATTGTTGTGTCAAAAGGATTAGGGAGACCCAAGGAGAGAGAGAAAGATGCAAGAACAGCTGGTCAGTGGGGACAGTCAAGAATATACACAACATTTAGCAATTAAATTTGCTATCTTATTTGGGCATAGTTTGTGTCACCCAAAAACAATTACAATAGTAACATCAAAGATCACTGGTCATATTACCATAACAAATATAATAATGGAAGAGTTTGAAATATTATGAGAATTATCAAAATTCAACACAGATACAAAATAAGCAAATGGAAAAATAGCACCTATAGAATTCCTTGACATAAGGTTGCCACAAACCTTCAAATTGTTACAGAAAATAAAAATAAAAAATAAAACAGTACCTGCAAAGTGCAAAAATCAAGGTATGTCTGTATTTAAATCTTTTCAAGCATATAGAAATTTTAAAGATATGATTAATTTAAAAGCCCGATAAAAATTAACATTTTACCATATTTGCTTTACTTGTGTGTGCACATTTGTTTATAGATTAAACCATTTGAAAAAATTGAAGATATTATACTTCTCTAAAATACTTCAGTGTGCATTTCCTAAAATTAAAAACATTCTTTTTACATAAACTTCAATATCAATATCACACTTAAAAAAAGCAATATTTCCCAGTGTGCTAATATCTTGTCCACATTCAAATTTTCCCAGTTGTCCCCAGAATTTGATTATTTCTTGATAAACCTGTATACATTCTTTTTTCCTTATTGAAGCAGGTCAGTTTTTCTACAAAAGTTCTACCTTCCAGAGTTATCTGATTGTCTCTTCATCTTATTGCCGAAGTTTTTATTATTTATGTTCTTAAAATTGCAGTTAGGTCTAAAGACTTGATTAAATTCAGATTAAATATTTTTGATTTTAGAGGTGATGCTGTGGACACCACATTATATCACATCAGGATACAAATATCAGATTGGTAATTATTAGTGATACTAAGTTTGATCATTTGGTTAAGGGAAAATCATCATCTGTCTGTCTTAAGATATTTTTTTAGCAACTAATAAATAATTGTTAGAGTGAAGCTTTAACATTTTTTAAATTTCTTGTTTCCCACAAACTTTCACCCAATTATTTTAGCATCCATTGATGAGTCTTGCCTGAACCAATTCTTTATTTGGAGTTTGCTGAAAGGTGATTTTTAAATTTTATTATTTATTCAACATGTCTTAACTGGAATCCTTCTGCAAAGAAAACCTTCCCTTATTAACTGTTGTGGACTGAATATGTACCCATCTCCCCAAATTCATGTGTTCCAGTCCTGCCCTCCAAAGTAATGGTATTTGGAGATAGGATCTGTGGGAAGTACTTAGGAATAGATATGGTCATGAGGGTAGGGGCCTCATGATGGGATTAATGTCTATCAGAAGAGTCAACACTTGTGTGGAGGTCAAGTAAACACACAGCAGGAGGGTAGATGTGTGCAATCCAAGGGGAGAGCTCTCACCAGAAACCAACTATGTTGGCACCCTGATGCTGGCCTTCCAGAAGTGTGAGAAAATAAATTTCTTTTGTGTATGCCTCTTAGTCTAGGCAGACCTTTTTATAGCAGCCTGAACTGATACATCAACTATGGATGAATTATCATTTCTCTTAAAGACTCAATAAATGCTTAATTCTTTTTAACTGCTGCTCTCTCCTCCACATCCTCCTCCTCCTCACCACCACCACCCTCCTCTTCTTCTTCAGCAAGAAGTTGGTATAATAATCACTGTCAATGGTAACAAAATGTGCTTTTTCCCTTTATAATCTCTCACCTTCTTTCTCGCATGTCTGTCTTCAACTTATCACTAAATAAATGAAATCATATTCAACATTGTTCAGTCAATTATAGATATTCTTTTCAGGAAATTCTTTATGCCCAAATGTGTCCATATTGGCCAATGGAAGCCCTTGCAAGCTGTCTTCTCATTCCTCTTGATCTGCTCTCACTAGATTCTGGGTGCATGGTTCTTTCTGGTACCAGAAGATATTCCAAAGTCAACTTGTATTTTTTCCTATTTTATATTTAGTATTAGCCATTTTTGCCCAAATCCCTGATTCCTTTTAGTGAAGAACCAAGATCTGATTGCTAGATGTATTGGTAATTCTTTGTTGTATTAGTTTATTCTGAATATCACTGATTGTAACCACTAGATACTAATATCACCTTTTAGTTATGACTATCAAAAATGTTTTTAAACATTACCCAATATTTCCTAGAGGAACTCCTAGAGGAACTGGTCAAAACCAGTTGAGAAACACTGGTTTACATGAATGAAAACATTGTATGAATACTCTTCAGAAACTTGGCTTGCTCTTATAATAATGTACACTGAATATCAAATCAGCATAGAGATTATACTTGTTACATTTTAAGATCTTATGGTATTCTCTTGTGCAGCAGCATCCAGAGCTCCTTTAAATACCCCCTATTGCACCCCCTACTGCTAAACAGAGAATAAATTTGTGAACATGTTCTTTTGTGCTTGTTGAGGTGTATCTTTAGGATATATTCCTAAAAATGGGATTGCTGAATAAAAGGAAAGGTACATGTATAATTTTGTTGTATTATTGTGAAATTCCTCACAATGCTATTTGTATTATTTTCCATTCCCTCCAGCAATGTGTGAGAGTGTCTGTCTTATAGCAGCTTTGTCAAAGCAGTTTATTTCCTTGTGAGAGTGGAGATGGGGGAAGCTATATAATACTGACTTAGCTCATCTAGTAGATAAGAAAGTAGTGTTACCAAGTAGTCCTCTCAATATCTCTTATTAAGGTGAAATAAAGAAAAAAAAATGTTATGCATTTAAAGGCCTTTTTGTTCTCTTTTATTTCCTGTGAAAATGAACTCCATGTTTGTGTCTTTTGTCTATTTTTTTCCTACTAGGTTTTTGGGTTTTGTCATCTCTATTTTTTTAGGACATTTTATATTTTAGGGAGATTTTAATTTTGAGATATTTTCCGATTTCTTATTTGTATTTTGACTTTTTTCATGGTGATTTTGCCATGGAATTTCTTATTTCCTTCTTGTAATTTTTATTATCTTTTTTATTGCTTCTGGGTTTGAATCATGTAAGAAAAAACTTTCCACACTGGCAGATTATTATAGAATTCACTTTTTATACTGCACTTGTTTGGTCTTATTTTGTATATTTGTATTTGAGATCTATGTGAAATTTATAAAGCGTATAACAATATTTTTATGGCTAGCCTGTATTTTTAAAACCATTTTAATAAAAGTCCATTTTTTCTATAATTATTTGAAATATCACCTTTAGCATGTACCTAATTGCCATATATACATAGGTTCATTTTTTGAGTCTTATATTCCTCACAAATGATGGCTAGTGTCTTGGTGGTGGTGGTTTAATACAATGTTTTACATAGAAATATTTTATAGTATATTTTAATATATAGTGAGAATAATTGATCACTGTACTTCTTTAAGATGTTCCTGGCTAGTCTTATTTATTTTTTTCTATGAACTTTAGAATCAACATATCTAACATAAAAAAAAATAACCAACATGGCATTTATTTTTATTAGAGTCTACTTGTGTCTCTTTTGGAAATCTTTAAACATTTCCTCATACAGATATTATACATTTCTTATTAAATATTTACCTGGTATTTTATCTTTTCATTTCAATTATAAATGGAGTCTTAAAATAATAGCTTGATAAAGTAGACTTTATCAAAATTATTAACTTTGGATTGCCAAAAGACACTTTTTAGAAACTAAAAGGACAAACCATAGATTAGGAGACAATATTTGTAAAAACTCATCGGGTAAAGGACTAATATCCAGAATAAAGAATTTTCACAACTCAATAATAAGAAATCAAACCCAATAAAAAAAATAGGCAAAGATTTGAACAGACACTTCACCAAGGAAAATTTAAGATCAAGGTTGAGAAATAAAACCATGAAAAATGTTCAATATCATTACTTATTAGGGAAACACAAATTAAAACCACACCTGTTGGAAGATCTAAAATCAAAAGAAGTCAAAGGGCCTCATCTAACTCCAAGATGCACAGGAAGGTACTATTCTATCATGTTCCCAGACGGAACACTAGAAGTATTTGGTGAATAACACTGACTACCACAGATAGCCTTCAGGGTCTCAGGGTCTATGTGGTCACTCCTCATACTACTACTCAAACCAAGTTCTAAAACATCTCCTTCTTGTTTTCTGGCCCTCAGTCTCCTCAACCACTGGAACTTTATACATGCACGTTCTTCTGCCCTAACTTTTCTTCTGTAGCTTTGCCTAGTTCCATTCTACTCATCTGAAGACACATTGGCCTCCTACTTCTCAGCCTAAATTTTCCTTTTGTTTCAGGATGTATATCACAATTGGAATTTAATATTGATTGTGAAATCATGTAATGAATATCTCTTCACCCACTATCCCATGTAACTCTGAATGAGTGGAGACCACACTTGATTTTACTCCTTGTTATATCCTTAGCATCCAGCACAGTTCTGGCACATTTTAGGCACGTATTCAACGTTGTCCAATCACCATATGAATAATAAATGAATAAACAAATTAAATTTGTGGGTCACTGTACTTATTGCTATGGTATAGCAGTAAATAATACAAATATGAATAAAGTGTGGAAAAAGCTGGATAATCCAGAAAGTTGAGGGCAGAATCTTTAAAGATCTTTTAACTAAAAAAAAACATATTAGCCTCTCCAGTGGGCTTTTAGTTCAAAACTTGATAGAATGTAAAGAAATGCCACCTTTTATAGCTAACACCAAGTGATTTTAATTATTGATAAATGCTAAAACAATTACAGATATTTCAAGTATACTGGCATCTCAAGTTAAGTTATTATTTCACTATATGCTATCTCTAAATACAATAGTCGCTAGAATCATGGAAGTATGGAATGTTAGAATTTGAAGAGACAGATTCAAAAAAAATCCAACTGACTTATTTTACAGAAAAGGAAGCAGAGCTAGTTTCCAGTTTAAAGATGACACTACACATATTTCTTCTGATTTCTAGTCTAGTGGCCTTTTTCTTCTTCCCTCTTCATTTTAACTTACAGGTCCTATTTTTTTTTCTCCTGTAATCCATTTCTGATTGTCTTTTTTCAAAGAACATTACTTGAAAGCCTAGGTTAGCCAAAACTGGTCTCATGATAGTTTACATCTTACAATCAGGAAAACAATACAAAACAATTATTCTTTTGTGTGCTCATTCTCCCCTAAATATTAAAGTGGTAATTATTTAATATATGACTTTTGTCTTTTTAGAGTATTAGAAAATTAATTAAGAGATCAATTTCCTTACACTGCTTCAGAATTATGGTTCCCAAATGCGGCAAACCTTTAGGTCACAGATTCCAGATACATCACCTCCAATATTCTGAATTCTGAATAGATTTTGGATAGCCTCTGGGAAGTCACAATACAAAAAATAAGAAGAAGAAATTATTATTTTTTTTTAAGTTCTAAGCAATCCAAAATCACAGCTGGGCTGGGAAACCACTGTTTTAGAGGATTATCAAATTTTGATAAACTCTAAAGCTAATCTTAAGAAACTCACCTACCCTATATCTGTGTGTATATATATATGTGTGTGTATATATATATATATATATATATATATATATACACATACATACACACACACACGTTTCATGATGGCTATAGAGTAATAGAATAAATGGATTACCTAAGCCTTTAAGGCCTTTCTACTGAAGCACCCAATTATTTGCACATGCAAAATTTAGTATAAGGTGGATTGGTTGAACCAATAAAATAATCTAGAATGTGAAATGTCTAAGTCCTATATTATTCAGATTTAGAAAGCACTCCTTCTGACATTTCTTTCCGCTGCTTCACAAATGCCATCATCTTTATGACTGTAGCCTTTTTACTTTTTCTTACTGCTATTGCCTTCCTGCAGACTTTATAGCAGCTTTGACAGTCCCCCTCTTGATTCATTTAATCCCCCCTCCTTCTCTCTGCTGTCTTTTTCCTCCATCTATTTTAAGTTACAGGGGAGAGACAAGAAAATCACAGCCTAAAGGCTTTCAGAATTTAACGTTTTCACTCTATGGAATATATGAATCACCCACTTGCACATCCTGAGGTTTAGTTATTTGTTTCTTTTTCCAAAAGAAATTGTTTTTACAGATTGCAAAAACATTAATTTAGATATTGACTCTTTTTTTGTGACACGTTCCTCATCTGAAATTTCCCTTGCTCTTTGGTCAAACTCAAATATATTCACAATATATGGCCAGCAAAATAAAGTGGAACAAGACTAATATGATACAAAGTATTCAGTAGATAGAATTTTTAAACTATATGAATCTGGTCTTAGTGAATAGCACCAGTACAATCCACTCACTAGCAGTTCAAGACCCCATTCCAGGCTTAGCTGCAAAAAGGATAAGTGCCAGTATAGTTGAAGGCCAAGGATATTTTTCCACCTAGGTGCCAGCCAGGCCCTGAAGCTTATGACATCACGAAGGGTATAAACCCTTGCATTATTAGGTGTTGTGCCCTCTTTGGAATCTGCCATTTGGTCATTTTTCGGAAATCTGTTTCTCAGAAATATATTGAGGGTTGACATAAAACTGGCCTAAGATGCTTCTCAGTAGTGAGGCTCCTGGCACTTTTAATATCTAACCAGACCATGAAGAGGACCAAGGTAGAAAGGACAGGCAGTCGATGGTTAAACCAGCTGCTGACACTTTGAGAAGAAACACTTACATGCCATGCCTTTCCACTGGATTTTGTTTGCTGCTTTTTTTCTTTCTTTATCAGAGCATTAAATCATAGAGTTTCAAAAAAGGGAAATCAGGATGGTTGTACTTAGTCCTTGCTACTGCAAGGTCCCAGACACAATCCAACCGAGTTCATGCAGTCTGAGACCAACACTGCATAGTAATATGCCATGAATTTGTTCCCTATTTTCCTTCAACATTATATCTCTTAAACTTGCCTGTGATCATGCAGGGTGACTAGACAAGGTTGAGTGCTTACACTGCGGATCCTTAGTCATGACTTTCTTACTATCTCTTCCCTCTTTGCAAACACAAACAAGAGTAATCTGTTCCAAAGAGAAAACAGTGGGCACCAATTGACAGTGTGCATCATAAATATAAGAAAAAACAAAATTCAGAGTTGGATGTGAGCAGAACCAACAATTGAAACAAAGAATAAACTAGAACAAAACAATTAAGAGCTTTGAAGTATCACCAGATCTAAATATACATAGAGCATCAAAAAAGAATCCAAGAATTAGCATGGTTATAACACACACACACACACACACATATAGGAATGCAGAATTATGTCAGAGCCAAGTAGAAAGTGTAAGATAATTGTCTCAATGAAGTCCTCCAATTTTGGGAATTCCTACTTTTAAAACTCTCCAGGTGGTTCTAAACTCTAGATCAGAGTACTCTAGTCTTAAAGGAGATGCAATCAGTCTATTTCAATTTGTCTATGCCTTGCATAGACACAGTAAGACCAAGACAAAGGAAAACATAGACAAATGATTAGTCATTTGAGAAAAGAAAGAATGTAGCAGTCTGGAAAACATTCCAGAGGTATGTCTATAGGTAGAGTCACATGTGATAGAGTCATACCCAGTGGAATTTGAAGCTCAAAACAGTACATCCTCTGATAATTAAGCTAGACTTAAAGCAGATGCTGAACTAGAATAAGGGCTCTGAATCTGAGGTAATGGGCTCCTTTTCATTGGTTTTTCCTATCATTGCTACTACTGCTACTATTACTATTTTGAATTTCACGGATATAGCCCAGATGCCATCAGTAGGAAACATCGTCTTGACTAAGATTCACTGCTGCTTCAGATGGAGGCTTCCGTGATGCACCCAACCCTTACTTTACAATGTTGTACATTCACGTGGCACATCTCCACATTTGTCATAACCCTGCCTTTCAGGAAACCTGGATTTGATTCTTCACTCTTACCAAGTAGCCTTCTCCAAAGATGAGAGTTTTGGAGACTCATTCACCATGAATTTAAATCGGTCTGATAGCAAGCTTCTCAATTAAAGCCTCCTGCATAGACAGACATCATAACTGCAAATAAGACTAGCTTTCAAGGGGTGCCTGGGTGGCTTAGTTGGTTAAGCATCTGACACTTGATTTTAGCTCAGGTCATGATCTCACGGTTCCGTTTCTGAGATGGAGCCCCACATTGGTCTCTGCACTGACAGCAGAGAGCCTGCTTGGTATTTTCTCTCTGCCCTACCTGTGTGCAAGCATTATTTCTCTCTCTCTCTCTCTCTCTCTCTCTCTCTCTCTCTCTAACTAAATAAATACACTTAAAAGAAAAGAGTAGCATTCAAAAACTGCTGAAACCTAATAGGGAGCTGGGATTGGGGCAGGCAGGTGGGGTGGAGGCATCCTTTAGAATTATGCCAGTCAGACACCAGACAATGATTCTCCTTCTTAAACATTGGCTTCCCACCCATCTCCCTCAAAATTCTCTTTCACGTAAGTCACTTAAATAATAAAAGATAGCCTTTTCTTATTCATACTGGTTACATTTCCCACCATTCTGGTTGCTAGTGGTAGCAATGAACTTTAAAATGACACTCTAAGAACTTGAGTCAATGCTTCAGATATGGTTTTGATCAGCATAAAGCTGAGAAAAAAACACATCTCCTTTGTTTTAAATTATAGTTCTAAGTATATGATGAATTAATTGGATGTGAGAGAAATAGTGGAATAAGATTAGAGAAGTGAGATGACAAGGATGATTTAGATAGTCTGAGTTTAGCCTTAAGACTTGCACCTATATAGTACAGATACCCAAGGTGAGTACATATGCTGTATGAGTTGACCTTCACACAAAGCCATTGTGGTCGACAAAAGATAATACACATTTGATTATTTTGTAAAACCAAGTATTTATACTAACAGTTTCTTAAAGCTCAGGCTACCCATATTGGAACACTCTTGGAGGGGTCCAAATCATTGGTGTAAGTGTATTTGCCTCAAAGAAGTAATTGTCATACAATCAACCCTTCACTCTAGTGTTAACCAACAAACTAAGATTTTGGTGTCAACAATATAGGATACATTTTTCTACTTGTACTTGTTAAAAAACAAAATTTATAATGCATTAATGCTATGTAACTTTCATTCTTCTCTTCTTTTCCCTCCCCAAACTCCACTATTCACTTTAATTTGGAACCTAATTCACTCAGCTATAAGGTCTTTTGTGTTCTTAGCATAATAGGATCAGCTTATAGTCTTAATCGTTTTTCTTTTTCCCTTTAATTGTTGGTCAATGTACATGTGTATGTGTACCTGTGTATATATGCATACCTGTGTGTACGTGCATGGACAAGCGAGGATACCTTTCTTACTTTCACCTTTAGAATTCTAGCTTTGAGATTAAGAGCCCTTGAGAGTGTGTTGAGATTAAGGGACTTTGATGCTGTTTATTTGGACACATATGCATCATGACCTAATTACTGTGGGCCCCACCAGGTGTGTTCCCAGGTTCACTTCTCTGGTGTTCTGGTTACCTTCTATCTCCCCAATGTGCCAGATGTTTCTTAAATTGTGCTCTCCTTCAGCAGATTTGAAATCGGTAGGGCTTGATGGTAAAGGGAGGGGGTTGTTGTTTCTTAATTTTGTTTCTTTCCTTTGAAGCCTCCTGCCACAGCTGTGCACTAACAAAACTATCTCAGCCCCTTCCCCCAGTGGCAAATTTCAGTTTCGGGTTCTAAAATTTCATTAGCCCAAGCAGTCTCTCCTGGAAGCTATTTCATTCCTCATAACCCTAGGCAGAAGCTAACACTCTCAAAAAAAGGGGGGGGGTGGGCAGAGAGAGAGTCTTATTGTGGTTTTATAAGTGTCTCTTTGATGCCCCATTGCAGGTGCATATACGAGGCTGCCGAACCTCAAGATAGGCCCTATGCTCAAATCCTGTCTGTGGTTTTGTGTAAGCTGCCCCTTCCTCTTCTAGAGAATTTGTGAACTTTAAGGGTTATTACTGGAAAAACTCACTGGCCCAAAGAAACCTTCAGAATGAGAAAATCTCACTGATTATTTTGTTGAAATATTCTTTGTTTTCCAATTCAGTGGAGGAAATGTGTAATAGAGTGGGAACTGCCTTTCAAGAAAACTGGATTTGATTCTAAGCTCTTCCACTAACCAGCTGGATGACATTAGGCAAATTATTTAACATCTCTGTACTCAATTTCTTAATCTTTTTTTTTTTAAGAAAAAAAGTGTTGAATTGACTGCCAATCTCTATGCTTTTGTCCAAGTTTATAACTGAATATCTGTTGCCTGCTTCTTTGTACCAGGCTGTATGCTGGAATCTAGATTTACAAAGATAAATAAAATACAATGTCCATCCCAAAGCACTATAGTATAATTGGTGTGAAGTCTATACAAGCCAATAAATACAACACAAGATGATGAGTCTATAATGAAGATTCCTGGTGAGGTGTGGTAGCAAAGGAAGAATTCCTAATTCAGACTGTGGGGAGAAAGTAAAGAGTGAACACTGGATTTTATTTACTTTTCCATTTCTCATTTGTCTATGAAAGGATAACTAATAGTCATTTCATATGCATAATATATAATTTATAATAATACATAATTATAATTGTTATACAGTTATCCAGAACTTACTCTGTGCTGATGCTAGTCAATATACTATTTATCATGTGTTACTTTGAAACTTAAAATAACTTTATGAGGTGAGTATTAGTGTTTGGCTGTTGAAACACACCAACCCCAAATTTTCATAGTATAATGTAATAAGTTTATACCTCAGTTAAGATGAGTCTCTTTATTATAATTTTCTGCCAAATAATGACTCAAGATTCAGGCTTCTTCCATCTTTTGGTGCTGCCACCTTAAGCATATGACCTCCAAGTTCTTGCAGGGAAGACAGAGAAAATCATGTTCCATCTCTCAAAATTCTGTTAGTCCCACTTTTCATTCCACAAAAATGCAATTGGTTGTAGTTCTTTGAATAACCACACTATTCCACTCATCTTTTTCTGTGTATGTGCTCTACCTTCAATCGGGATGAGATTTTCCCTTCATCCCTCTTATAAAATTTCTATTCTACTTCTGTAGGTAATGTTTTTACAAAGATTTTAAAGATAGGGGCCATGGGTGGCTTAGTTTGTTAAATCTCCAACTTCAGCTCAGGTCATGATTTCAGGTTCTTGGATTCAAGTCCCGCATCGGGCTCTGTGCTGCCAGGTCAGAGCCAGAGCCTGCTTCAGATTCTGTGTCTCCCTCGCTCTCTGCCTCTCCCTTGCTTGTCTCTCTCTGCCTCTCACCTTCTGTCTGTCTCTCTCTCTCTCTCTCTCTCTCTCTCTCTCAAAAATAAATTTTAAAAAGTAAACAGTTAAAAAACTTTAAAATATTGTATAAATTTTCAAGGACTGTAGGGAACTTTTTCCTCCTTGTATGATGCTAAATGCTAAAAGCCAGGCTCATAGCCAGGCAAACACATACCATTTTTTATGAAATGTGCATTGTTCTCATTCCAGGGAATACATCAAAAATAAAATTAATTTGGGGCGCCTGGGTGGCGCAGTCGGTTAAGCGTCCGACTTCAGCCAGGTCACGATCTCGCGGTCCGTGAGTTCGAGCCCCGCGTCAGGCTCTGGGCTGATGGCTCGGAGCCTGGAGCCTGTTTCTGATTCTGTGTCTCCCTCTCTCTCTGCCCCTCCCCCGTTCATGCTCTGTCTCTCTCTGTCCCAAAAATGAATTAAAAAAAAAAAAAAAAAATGTTAAAAATAAAATTAATTCTTTCACTACACCCTTCTTTTATGAATCTTACTATCTTTAGATGGCATGATTCTCTTTTCCCTAACACATAGGCCTGAAGCCCTCTGTCTTGAAATTGACTTCCTAATGGTTCTGACAGTGCTTTCTTTGCAGCACAGCTCATGCAGATTACTTCCTGCTTTCCCACTGATGGGGCCACTAGTGTGGTTTGGGTCTTCATCATCTCCCTATCCTGACCATTGCAGTGGCTTCACAATCTCTAGCCATTTCCTTCTTCAATATAATCCACCTGAAATATAATCCACTGAAATCCAGACAAGTATTTCATCCTTTTTATCTCCATAATATCCTACATAGTGACTTACAGGGAAAAGATACTTAATAAATCACTTTGTTAATAATTATAATGGCAAAGATCTATTAATGACTGCAAATGACTATCCACATAGAAAGCTTCCATATTATAGGGGAGTCCATGAAGATGATCGCTACAGATGAACTTGCAATATTTTTAGAAATCCAAAGATCTTGGAGGTAACATTGAGAAAATAATTACATATAAGTCGTATGTGTTTACTTGTATGTATGTTCCTATATGGGTGCATACACACACACATGAACCAAATCCATCCTATAATAATAAAATTACTCTGAGCCAAGAATATTTCTTCCAACAACGTCAATTTCTTAGGGAGATTTACTTCAAAGCCTACCTAAGCCTTATCTTAGAAGGTTAATATAAAGGAAATATATATATTTATTATAATAAAAAAAAGGGCTCTGATCAGAAAGAGTAAAAGAAAGGAGTCTATTTGTCTACTAAACTATATTTTACCAGGGACTTCTCAATCAGTAAACATAAGTCTAGAAGTACATGAAGTATTATTTCAGGGCATGTAAAGAAATACACAAATTAAATACAAATCCTGCTTTTAAAAGTTGATATTCACACTTCAGGTGAAAAGAACTTCCCAATCACAGTGTAAAAATGAGAATTATAAAAGAAAATACTGAGAAATTAAACCAAATAAAAATGTAAAACTTCTCAAAAAAAAAAAAAAAAAAAGAGACAAACCAAAAAACAGATTCTTAACTATAAAGAACAAACTGATAGTTACCAGAGGGGATGTGGTGGGGGAGTGTGTGTAATAGGTATGGGGATTAAGAGTACACTTATGATGAGCACTGAGTAATGCATAGAATTGTTAAATCACTATATTGTACATCTGCAACCAACATTATATGCTAACTATATTAGAATTAAAATTTTTTAATAGTTCTCTAGGTAAAAAATATATATAAGTAAAAGACAAATAACAAAATAGAAAATACCAGCAACATAAATAAAAATGGCTTATATCATTAATATACAAACAGTTGTCATAAATCAATAAGAATTCTCCAGGAGAAAAATGAGCAAAGGATATAAATAGGCAATTCACAGAAGAGTAATTATAAATGACTTGAAAATGCATGAAAACATATTTAATTTCACAAGTAATGAAATAACAAAACAAGATATAATTTTTCACCTGTCAAATTGGCAAGGATCAAAAAAGATAATGTTCAGCTTTGGCAAGGGTTTGGGTAAAAACAGGCTTACTCATATACAGCTACTGAGAGTAGGAATTAATTCCACTTTTCTGGAGGTTAGTATTGCCTTAAAAATATGAAGAATATACATAAAGTTGGTCTATTAGCTTTACTTATAAAAACGTATTCTAAAGAAATAATTAGACAAATTTAAGATATATATATAAAGATTTTCGCTGTACAATTATTAGTCATGAAAAACATTAAAGATAACCTTAATGTGTAATAAGATTTAGTACATGACACAACTATTAAAATCACTTAGATCTATATTTTTTTCAAATGAGAAGATTCTCAAGATGTACTGATGAGGTGGAATTGCAAGCTGGAAAATAATATGTAGAATATAAGTTCTTGCTGAGATTTATATATAAATAAAATTCTGGAAAGTAATATAAAATATAAGAATGTATGTCTGATTCATACAAGCAATTATTTTTTCTTAACAGTATTTTAATTTTTAGCATACATGCAGATTACTTTTGTAAAAATATACATAATTTATGCTTTAGGTTTAGCATAATATAGACTTAAATTTAGAAGCAATCATTAAAATAATCTAATCTAGTTCATACTAGAGACCTGTGCAAGAATCCCCTGTACAAAGCATCCATAATGGATGATAACTGTGCTTCTCTTGAGTATTTCAGATGAAGAGGAAGCCTTTATTTTATGTTCTATTTTGGGATCTTCAACTATTAATTTTATTTTTTTTCTTCTGTCAAACTGAATCTTTTCCCAGTACTATCTACTTATTAGCCTAGTTCCTAGTGCTCTGGGAAGGTAGAGGAGAAACCTATTTCTTTTTCTGCATGTCAACCTACCAACTCTTTGAAAGAAATGATTATGTTCTCTCCTGGCTGTGTCTTCACAAAGATATCAAACCCCATGGCTTCAGTGATGGTTCCTAAGTCTTTCAGCCCCTCTCTTGCCTGAGACACACCTCCATATTCTTCCACTGTGAGGCTGGATACACACCATTGGGAACTGGGGATCAGAACAGGGAAAATGATAAGTGATAAGGACTTCATAAAAGGACACTACCTCTGTGTTTGGAATAAGCTCAGATTTCATAGAGAAGATAAGACTTGGCAGAGATGTGTAGAATCAGTGACTCCTTGATGACCATAGAAGGGAAGAAAGGGAACTCAGCCCTATGAAGTTAGAGAATGTTTCCTTTTAACGGTCCAAATTTTAATTCTAGACAGGAATTAAAATTTGCCTTTCATCTCATTTACCTTATTTTTTTTACTCCTTTTCTATTTCCTGTTCCTTTGCTGTGTTGGAAAATGCCAAAAAGCAAAACAAAACACCAAAACAATGTTTGCCTTTAACATTCCTTTGTTGTTATTAAACTAAGTGTTAATTTTACTTTTTACTATCTATATACTTACTTAATAAATGTTTATTTCTGGGGGGGGGGGAATGAGTGGGGAAGGAGCAGAGAGAGGGAGACAGAGAATCTGAAGAAGGCTTTGTGCTGTCAGTGCAAAGCCCATCATGGGGCTCAAACCCATGAATTTTGAGATCGTGACCTGCGCCAAAGTCTGATGCTCAACCAGCTGAGCCATCCAGGTGTCCCAACAATCTTATTTTTTAACACTTTGCTTGTTTTTATTCCATAAGCTGTTTCCTGTGTATAGGTTTCAAATCCCCAGTTAGGCTGTAAGTCAGGGAGGCATCTTTAATTTCTTCATCATCTCTCCCCGTGCCCAGTCCCACATGAGAATGCATACTATGCCTAAAAAATTGTTTGGGTTGTTAAATAAATGTTGTCTTTATATTGTCTTGTGATCAGTCCTTCTGAGATATAATCCCATTTCTACCCCCATTCCATATGTGAAGGCCTGTATCGTATACTATTATCACATTAGGAGCAAGAATAAAGTCATACTAAGTATGGTCTTTGCTTAGGTCCACATCCCTTACAGTTGTAGATAAACTCTTATGTAGCTCCTTCTTACCATTTTGGTGAAATTCCCAGCGGGAGGTGTAGGGATTATTCTCTCCATTGCACACTTTGGGCTCTTGTAGCAGAAAGAAAATTCTGTAAGCTATTGAGCATTTAACCTAAGAGTTGCTACCAGGCTGAAAAATGTTACCTTACCTCTTCCTCCTTTTCCTGTAGAACTTTCCCTTTCTCCTGACACCATTTGAGGCTCTTCAGAATCTTAGTGACCCCTCTTCAGAATCTTAGATATCTGGTTCTCAAAGTCTAATATCTACTCCAACTGATCCAAAGGCCCAAAATATTTTCTTCCCAGCTGAAAAGACTATCAGGGAAAAAAGAGGAGGTGATCCTACTTGGATAATGTGACTCCTTTGTACAAGAGGTGGTAAAAGGAGCAGTTGGTGCCTCTGAAGAGGTTTGGAGATTAGTTCTCACTGTTCACTGCAGTCAAAAACTGACTTAATATGTATACAGTCAGTAGCTGACTCATGATTGTCCAACTGGGGTCTCAGAGCCCAGGCCCTGATTTGACTATCATGTTGCATTTATCTTGCTAAGATATTTCAATGGGACAGGCCCTTGGAAATATAAGTAGTGAGCAAAATCTATGCACCCATTACACCTCTCATCTTTACATTCAGTACCCTTTATCCTAGTTACTACCCAGTATGTATCAAGGTTTATTCCCACTTGTGTCTTGAAATAGATGCTAATTTTAAAAAAATATTTACACATTCAGTAGGAAATGCTTTATTATAAAGAAAAAAAGTTTTCAGAATAAATTAAATAATAGCTATGAGGACAAACTAGGTAGGCTTTTGCTGACATATGAAGTTATGAGACCTTCTACACTCCCACCATATAAACAAGGCTTTCTTTCTTAGGGTAGCTCTGAGTGACATCATATATCACATAACAGAAATACCCATGGCCTGAATCCATTACCTGTACATACCTTATTTCTAGTTCATTTAGTATTAATAAGTTAAAGTTAAATAGAAATCCTCTTTGATAAAATTTTTAAGAAGAAAATGGTCATAATGAATATAGCACTGAAGAAAAATTCATGTATGCAGTTGCTATTCAAACAACTATTTACACTCAATGCTACTGGCCATGGGACAGATGGCCAACATCAATCTCCTATCTTGCAACACCAGATATTAGGAAATCTCTGGAGGTAGAAAGGGGGTTCAGATTTGCTGGTAGGGGGATAAAGCTAAATTGAGATGGGAAGCTTGCTGAATGCAACAGACTGTGGGAGCAGTGATATAGAGATTTTTCGTGTAGGGTGGAGGATCAAAAATGATGAATGGTCGAAGTGTATTTGTCTAAAGCAGCCTAGATCCTAAACATACCATTTTCTCCCAAAGTCAGTTTAATCCCATGGTTAGTGTCTCACCAACCAAACCATATCACAATTCATCAGTGAGTCGCTACAGAGGTGCAGGATAGGATATGTCATGAAGTTGTGATATAATACTGGGTATTATTATTATTATCCCCCCCCCCTTATTAATGGCTGGCTTACCAATGCATAACCTGGATAAATAGCATTGTGGATATTATTAACTGCCACTGGCACCTGATTCCAGTATTGAACTAGCATGTGTGCTGAGAAGGATAATACACACAAATTCTCTTCGACCTCCTTCTCATGAATGCCACATCCTCCCCAGAACCAAGCCCATGACTGACTGACAAGCCCAATGGAGAAAGAGCAGAAAACAGGAAAGCGTGTATTACACATTGCCCTGCATTCATCAGACCGCCCTTCAGAAAGGGGAAATAACAAAGAGTGAATGGTGGGAAGTCATTTTATCTGCTAGAAAAATATGCCCTGTTCCCTACTCAAAAAACAAGTGGTTGTGAAGCAACCACATTATTTAAAGCTATAAGGCAAACAGGAAGAGGCAAACCAAACACCCAGGCCCTGAGAATTTCCCGCAAGTGCACCCCTCAGCTGGGCTGGTTTGCAGTCATGATGGGCATGCTGACAGGCTCCAGTGGTTGCTGTGAACCCAGAGCATTCTTGATGAGAAAGGAAAGAGGAAAGGAAAGTGCTAGTTCCTCTTTAGCAAGCTATTTGGGAGGCAGTTGCTCCTTCAAAGGAATAGATGATTTCTACAACCAACCACCCTCAGTTTAAGCATTGCCATCTGCTAAAGAAGCCCAACACTAAAATATAAGCTTGGACAATGTAGGAATTTTCTAAGAATAAAAGGCAAAAGAAGACGCCTACAAAACCCTAGAGAATGGTAGTACCTTAAAATCAATTGGCAGCACACATGGCTATGTTGGCAATAGAATTATCATCATTGGAACTTGTAAAGTTTACAGGTTGGGCTGAAAGAGTCTGTAGCTTTGAAATATCTAATATGAGCAAGCAGACATCTCAGGACCTATCCTAGGATGACACTCCCAGCCTCAGGTCCCATCTTAACCACACTTTGAAATACCTACAACTACATTTTATTTTTTATTTTTTTAATATGAAATTTATTGTCAAATTGGTTTCCATACAACACCCAGAGCTCATCCCAACAGATGCCCTCAATACCCATCACCCACCCTCCCACCCCCCATCAACCTTCAGATTGCTCTCAGTTTTTAAGAGTCTCTTATGGTTTGGGTCCCTCGCTCTGTAACTTTTTTTTTTCTTCCCCTCCCCCATGGTCTTCTGTTAAGTTTCTCAGGATCCACATAAGAGTGAAAACATAGGGTATCTGTCTTTCTCTGTATGACTTATTTCACTTAGCATAACTCTCTCCAGTTCCAGCCACATTGCTACAATGTGCTACAATACTCATTGCCACGTAGTATTCCATTGTGTATATAAAGCACAATTTCTTTATCCATTCATCAGTTGATGGACATTTAGGCTCTCTGTAATTTGGCTATTGTTCTAGGACCACCTCTGAGCTAAGTTGTTGCTTTGTTGCTTCACAAATCAGCAGTAGGTCTGAGAAGAGCAGGAGATTAATATTGTGACTCTGCTGAATTAAGTATCAGTGTCACTATTTTTCGAGTGAGGGTCCTTAGTTTGGAATGACTGTTCCACTGCCATAGAGTCAATCCGTGTCAGGTCTATTGGATGAGAAACCTGCTTCTCTTCCCTAAGTATGTCTGGATAATACATATTTAGGGGCAGTGGAGAAATGATGCTCCATGGCAGACTGATTTCTCACTGCAGAGAAACAATTTATTTTGGGCCAGAGAGTGAGTAGTCATGTGGGAAAAGTTCTCTCCTTGGATACAATGCAAAATGTGAGTCCACAGCTTTCTCAAAACCCAAAAAACCTTCAAGAGGTGGAGAAGCAAAGACCCTCACCTTCCAGATATGGATTACACAGAAAAATGTACCACTTGGCTGACAGTGATATTAATGTATGTTTTCCCATTTCTCTCACTCCTCTGACAAGATGTAGTGTCACAGAGAACCAAATTAACACACCGGGAGGTTTTGTCATTAAAGAAATACAAGCTCGCTTTGATTATTGCTGGCAAGAGAGCAGAGTGTACAGTGCAAACAGCAATCCTATTCTCAGAACTAATATTCTTGCAGACAGCATGGCTCTGTCTCAGAGTATCTTGAATTGGGAGACGGGGGTGTAATTTTTCAAATCTAAAGGGACAAAATGATTTCCAAGCTAGGTACTTAAAGGTATAGCCAGCCATAGATCGCAATGAACACAGCTGTCATTGTTGCCATAATCATAAAAAAAAAAAAAAAAGGAAACAAGTGAAAGGAAGGAGAAAACCATAAGAAGTGTTTCTAGCTATATTTGTATGAACAGAATATGTTATTTGTGAGACTAAGTGAGAAAGGCACTTAAGTGGAAAGGTAAAACTGAGATTTATTTATCTGAAAGAAGTTATCAAATATAATCAGTCAATTTAACGTAAGAGCCTTAAGAGTCTTAACTTTATTGTTGTTAATTGTGTGCCTTTGCATTTAAATTAAGGTGTTTTAGGTCTCTTCTTAAAATTTACTTGTATTTGCTGTTTTGTTATTTGATTGGAATCTGTTGATTATGGAAAAACAGGTCCCAGACCTGGCATCAAAGATCCGGACTGTAGTGCATGTATTTTCCTCACTTATTTGTAACTGATAAATTATTTAATCTCTTGAAGTCTTAGTTTCCTCACCTGAAAATAGGAAGAATAACATTATCTATAATGATAACCTACAAAGGGTTGTGAATATCAAATGGGAGAATTAATGAGAAAGCACAGTGGAAGCCTAAGTCCTGGCCTTACCAAGACTATCATGGTCTCAGTAAGCACCAGGCTATGGAAATCACATTGATGCTGGAAGGGGAGGGGAGATATAGGGTGCAGGGGATATAAAAAAGCTATACATTCTCTCAGAAATGGAACATAGATTTTTGTCTTGCCACCAGAATAGCAAAATCATTAAAATCCTCTGAAACCTGATTCACTGCTTATACATTCCAAGACTAGAAGAGACATGAGCTGCACCTACATCACATAAAATATAATAAACAAACAATTCACATAATTGGCTCAATTAATGGTCCTACAAACCAGTGTGATATTCACATGTAAAGAGTGTAGGTAATTACATCTATACAAAACAGTTTGGATCTGAAAAATAATTCAAAAGGGTATAACCAAAAGGAGAGATTCAAAGGAAGTTTTATATTCCCAAAATATAATTCCCAAGAGGAAAAAAATAATTCTCACCAAAAAATGATCAAATCATGGAGAGCAAGGACTATGAGACAAGTACTATCCAATTCTGGACAGCATAATAGTAATACAAGTTAAGAATTAGTGAATCCTTATCAACTAGTAGAAGGAGCTATATAAGGACAGAATTCAAGTCTAAAGAATCAGGTCTCCGAACTGGAGTCAGTAAGAATGGATGGGAGAGGATCAATCTTGTGAATGTGTCAGCTCAGGGAATAATAACACTGTTTTAAGAATGAGTAAAGAATATTTCAAAAAGTTTAAGTTGTCTGAGGTCACGAGGACATTACAAAGAGAAAGTTTCAAAAATAACTTAGACCATAGTCTTTATTTGAGCTCCATGGAAAAGGCTTAAATTTACATTATTACATTGCTGAAAACACATGAATACTTAAAAAAGAGAATTTAGTGAAAATTATGCCAAAGAAACCGATTGGCTATGTTGTATCAGGTACCTAAGGCTTTTCACATGGGAAAATGTTAGCCATCAAAATGAACTTCCAGAACCATTTTAACATATATCCATTGCCAGGTAGAAAGTAAAACTGGGACTCATTTTATATCAATTAAGAAGGGAGCAAGGATTTAGAAAAACTGACCATATCTATCCAAAATACTGGGCAAGAAAACAGCCATAGGGGAATAAGTTTTTCTCCTAAAAGGGACTCCACATTCTGAGCTCCAAAGCAGCATCCCTTTGACAGTATTTCCTTCAATACATGTATTTCTCAGATTCTGCAAGCTCACATAACGTGTTTGAAACCTAAGTAATTCAAAAGTCATGTGTAAAACTGTAACTTTATTCCTTTATCATTGAAATTAACCTAAATCTCAATTCCCATTTCCAATAAGGATAGAAAACTGAGCAACTGGAGTCAAACTACTCTCTTTCTGTTTCTACACTCAGTCTCAGAGGAATCACCTCTCCCTCTGCATTCTCTCTGAAATTAAGCTAATTCATAGTGAGCAGAAGTTTTTAATTTTGATGAAGTTTAATATATCAATTTTTATGCTTATTGCTTTTGGTGTCAGTTCTAAAAAAAAAAATGGTCTACCCCAAGGTCACAAAGATAATATCCTGTTTTACTTTAGAAAACAGAGCTTTTATGTGTAAATCTATAATCCATCTTGAATTAATTTTTATGTGTGGTGTGAGGTAGGAGTCAACATTCATCTTTTTCCTACAAGTTTATCCAGTCTTTCTGACACCATTTGTTGCAAAGACTTTTATATTCCCTATTGAATTGTCTGGGCTTCTTTGCCAAAACTCAATTGACTGCATATATGTGGGTCTAGATCCAGATTCACTATCTGTTTCTTTGACCTATTATGTCTGTCTTTACACAAATATCACACTCTCTTAATTACAGTAGCTTTGTAGTAAAATGTGAGGTCAAGTAATTTAAATAGTCCAACATTGCTCTTTTCCAAAACTTTAATGGGCTATTCTACACCATTATATTCCTATATAAATTTAGTAATCAACAGTTTCTAAAACTATTTTTAAAAAATAGAAAGTGTATTGGGAATTTGTTGAATCCATAAATCAACTAGAGAAAATATCTATAATAGTGACTCTTAACTCCATGATTGTGGCATACTTCACCATTAATTTAGGCCTTCTTTAATTCCTCTAAACCGTGTCTCAAAGGCTTCAGTGTAACTGTGTTATACTTTTGTTAAATAAAATCTTAACCATGTATTTACCCATAAATATTTCATATATATAAATACCCACACATACTTTTTGTTTTTACACCTTTGGAGAACAATTTGTTGGCATGATGACTGTTTACCACTAAATGCTTGATTCAGCATGTATGTTCTAGAGGACAAATAACCAAGGTACCATTATCAAAATCATGACATTAATAATGATGTATTATTATTTAAGTTTTGCTAATTTTCAAAATTTTGTCTTTTGTAGTAAAATCAAATTCTGGATCAAGAATTTTGTTACTTCTCCTTAGCCTCTTTTAATCGAAAACAGAGCTAATGGAATTTACTGTGATGATAGAAATGTTCTATGTCTGCACTATCTAGTGGGGAAACCTCTAGCCTCATGCAACTATTAAACACTTGAAATGCAGGTAGTATGACTGAGGAATTGGATGTTTAAATTTAAATTTTAAATTTAAATACCCACATGTAATTAGTGACTTCTGTATTTAACAGTGAAAATTTCTAGAATGATTCCTTGGTTCTTTTTGTCTTTCAAGTTCTTGATATTTTTGATTAGTAAGACAAGTTATTTCATAGTAAGTCCCTTAATTTGGGCTTTTCAAATGTTTCTTCATAACTAGATTTAGATTATGAATTTGGGGTGGTAAAACTTCAGAAGTAATGTGTTCTCAGTGCATATCAGCAGGCCAAAGATGTTGATTTGTTTCATTACCTATGATGTTAATTCTGATTACTTAGTTGACATGGCTTCTTGCCAGATTGCTCCACTATTATGTAAATAGATTTCCCTTTGTAATTAAAAAGTATCTTGTGGAGAGATATTTTGAGACTATGTAAATATCCTTTTACTCATCAAACTTTCACACATTATTTTAGCATTTATTAATGATTCTTGTCTGAGTGAAATATTACCATGATTAAAAAAAATACTTTCCCAAAGTTTCTAATTATCATCTGCTTAAAGGACGAGTCCAATACAAGCTATGCCAACTTTACCAAAACCAGAACACTGGATTACCATTTTAAACATGAATTTTTTAATGGAATTTTTTTCTTTTAATTCTCAAGTTAGTTAACATACTGTGTAGTCTTGGCTTCAGGAGTAGAATCCAGTGACTGATCACTTACGTATAACACCCAGTGCTCATCCCAAAAAATGTCCCCCTTAATGCCCATCACCCATTTTTCCCACCCACTCAACTATCAGTTTGTTCTCTGTATTTAAGAGTTCTTATGGTTTCTCTTGGCCTAAAATGATTCCTGGGAAAGGAGATCAAATAGGATTGGTAAAATGTGAACATATAATAAAATACATAAACAGAATGTCTAAGAGGAGTCACAGCTAAATTGACTGTGCTATTAAAATGAGAAACATAGGTTTATTTTCCTATAATGTGTCCTTATCATTATTTGTAGTCATTCAACATTGAGTACTCCCTGTGTACTTGTCATTTTGGTATATAAGTGTTTTACACATGATTATCTTATTTAATTCTTATAATAACCCAATAAAGTGAATACTGTTATAACCATTTGACAAATGAGAAATCTGTTGCTTAGAGAATTGGTAATGTCTTGAATTATATGTGTAAGTGGAGGAATCAGTACATAGAATTTAGGTTTGACTGTCAGTGTAAGCATGTAAATGTAACTCGTAGCTGGTTTTATTGGAACTTTTCCACTTTCTTTTAAAACTTAAGGCTGGAAGAACCAGTGTTATGTGATTAAAGTATCCAGTTAGTTGGTTCCAGGTCACCAAGCAAGTATTTGCATTGGCATTCCATCTGTGGGGACAGTATACTCAAAGATAGGACTTGAGTGTTATTATTATGATAAAAGAAGCCACAGGGAGAGATATATCTAAAGAACAGGACCAGAAAATAGAAGGATTTAAGTTAACATTGCATTTTAGTTCAAGCAGACCCATCTCTTGAGGGATGAATTTTGCAAAACATAATGAGATCCCTGGCTTCTCCATTGGGCCAGGCCATGCATATCAAGGAATAGAAGACTACTTTCTACCCTTGTCACTCCTTAGACATTTGCTTCTATATTAGCTCAAGGCATTAATGCTGGCTGGATTATTAAGATAATTGAAAAGGAGAAAACAGGTATTTATCATAAATTTCCAAAGGACTTAGTCAATCCCTAATTTTATTCAGTAACAAATTATATAGCTGTGTGGTTATAAATACTATAAATTATATGTGTATCTTACCACTAAGAGATTTTCAGTCCAATGGAGATGATACAGAAACATGAAACATGCTCAATGATATTAAAGACGCAGGGTTAACAAGATAAAAGTTATCACCCAGCAGTGTACAGTAAGTTGAATGTATTATATAAGCAAGGAGAGCTAGAAATGAGGAGGAGGCAGGTGGGATCTGGCCCATGGTGGTCCAGAGTCTTTACAATAGAAATAGCACTATGGTTTTGAATAGTTTATCATTAGCAGCCATCATTATGTCTAAAGCATAGATAAAATGAGGTGTAAATGCATATGTATTCCAGAAAGGCGGGCTGCCATGCATACTTTTTTTTTCCAGTCAAGAAAGCACACAATGAATTGCAAGAAATAGGAGTTATATTTAGAAAGATAACCTTGAAATGTTCTATTGTATTAAAAAGGGAAGTCATCTATATACTTAAGCATTTAACTTTTTTCAGTGACCATTGACTTGCAACATACCTTATATTTCCTCCATGTGTGTCAACATTATGGTCAAGAATAAGTGGCATAATAGCCTTAAACAATTTGTCCATTTGGGAACTAGTTTATGTAGAGAATATTTGAGATAGCCTTTCTTCTTGCCTTTTTGGAAAGTATTTATTAGCTCATGAGGAAAGGCCATTTTCTGCCTAAATTCTATAGAGTTCTGCAACCATGAATACTGCTAAACTCTTGATGACAAAGGTAACATTGTATTAAGAAAACAAGATTTACCTAGTGTAATCAAAAGTCAAATTAACTTTTTTCTTCACCCCTCCCCACCTCCTTTCCTCCGACTTCTACCTGGGCACTTTAAATTGGGCCCAGGTCAAGAACTTTACTTATCACCCTTATGTTGTACAAATTGTTTACTGGTCCCTTCTGGCAACACAAGTTTCGATTTAGTAATTAAAATGTCTAATCCCATAAAAATCCAAACTGGCTTTAAAATAAATACTTCCCCTCCCCCATTTCAGGCAAGAGGCCTGCCAATGGGGAAGCAGGCATGATCAGTGCCCTAACTTCCAAGGAGTCTCCTTAAATTTCTTTTTACTTGGCTCAAAGTGAGGGAAGGTATACCAATAGCTCTCTCAAAAAATTTACTATCAACCCTTTTATAATCTTGTGGGAGAGGATAGAATTAAGAATCACATAATCAGTTGGTTTTTGAAAATTTATTTGACAGTCCTGCAGCCCTTTATCACCTAACTAATGCCTATTAAACACTTGTGCTATGCATGTACTCGCCAGCCTAAGTATCAAAGGCACATAAGGCATAGTTCTTGTTCTCTTTGGGATAAATGTCATAAAATTGGCACAAAAAAATTCACAGGGAGGAGATCATTGGTAGCTGGAATAGTCAAGGAAAGTTTCATGATGTCTGATATATGTATTATGACTTAAAGGAGAATCTGTCTGCTAACAAGTAGAAGTGAAATGAAAATGGCTTTATAAGTACTGAACAGAGTGTAACTTTGTGATCAAATGCTCAAAATATGAAAGAAACTTCATGTTCATTAAAAAATTACTATTTGCTTTACCTATACTATATGGAATATACTCAATTTACTACATTTTACTATATGCCTATCTTATTCACCAGATCTGTATGTTGTAAGAAGATAGTAACTATAGATGTTTGCCCCTTGAGCTTACCCAGTATTTGAACTCACCCCTTGGAGGACAGATAGGTCTTCCATAGCTCCTGGCAGCTAGACTACAGGCACTTCACTGAAACTCAATCAATTGGATATTTTCCCTGGGGCTTTAATTAGGAACAAATAAAGCAAAGACACAGGGAGCAAATTGGAAAGCTTTCCAACAGTGGTGACAGCATGTATCTCCTGGCAACAGTGTCAGTGGCAAATTCTAATGCCCAGTCCTGGTGTTGGAGGTCAGATTCTTTCTGTGGCATCTCCTTGGATGTAGTTCTGGCAGACCTGCCTGTTTCAGCTTCTGCCCATTTTCTGAAGTTGGTTCTTGAGACTTCCCAATTATTGAAATTATCCAATATCCTTCCAATAAAATTCTTTTCTGCTTAATTTACCCAAGCTTTGTCTCTGTTGTTTGCAACTAAGGACCTTGAATAATAAATGTCTCTATTTCTCGTTCTCTCTTGTTGACAAAAGAAGCACTCAATTATTGAACTGAATTCAACTTGAAAGATTTGTTGCTACATTCTGAAAGGCTTTAAGTTTTCAGTTGATTATTCTGTATTTTTCATGTAATGGGCCATTATAATGTTTTTTGCTCTCAATATTTCCTCTTACAATCTCACTTCTTTTCATGGCTTTAGCAAACATCTCCATAAAAGTGATGCTATAATCTCTATTTCCAGTTCACTTTCCCTTATAAATTTTCACTTCATAGTTTCAGCTGCTTGATGGACATTTCCATGTGAGTGCAATGCCAATACTTGAAGATTATATTCTAAATCAGTTTTGTCTTATTTACTATTTTTCCTAACTTTATGACACTTTTCTTTGCGACCTAGCCTGAGAGTCACCCTTGACTCCTTTTTCTCCTCATGACCCTTCACCAAGTCCAACTAGACTGTAATTCAGCAAGCTACTGCTGAGTACCTGTGTTGGACTATTAGTGCCCTTGACTTGCCAATTCAAATTTTACTCATCGGGGACTGATCTCTCTAGGGCATCCTACGGAGGGGGACAGGATACCAACAGTGATGAGGTAAAAGGAAAAAGTAATTATGAAGAAGAACCAGGCTTTTTACAGATATATCAAGAAGATCAGGACTGACCATGAGAATGGATGACTTAAATTTCACAGATGACTTTAAGAAAGAGATTTCAGTGGAATAACAATAGTGGAGACAAGATGATAAACTGTTACAAGGGGGTGGTTTGAAAGTTGGGGCTGGAAATACATTTCCTGAGAAAATGAGGAGAAAGCAATACTAAGAAGGAGCAATGAGAGTGGAAGAAAGCTGTATATATGGAGTGATTATAATACATGAGAATTGGAGCCAGACTGCCCAGGTTAAAATCCCACTACTGTTATTCCCCATGAGTTTCCTGACCTTAGGCACACAGAGATTACGTCTCTGTCCCTCAATTTCTTTACTTCTAAAATGAAGGTAATGGTACATACCTCAATAGTGAGGATTAAATGAGTTTGTACATATGAAGCACTTCCAAGAGGGCCAGTAAAATAACATCAGTAAACATTAGTCCTAAAGAATAATATTATGATGGGAATGCAAGCTGGTGTAGCCACTCTGGAAACAGTATGGAGGTTCCTCAAAAAACTAAAAATAGAACTACCCTATGACCCAGCAATTGCACTACTAGGCATTTTTCCAAGGGATACAGGTGTGCTGTTTCGAAGGGACACATGCACCCCGATGCTCATAGCAGTACTATCAACAATAGCCAAAGTATGGAAAGAGCCCAAATGTCCATCGGTGGATGAATGGATAAAGAAGATGTGGTGTATGGGTGTGTATACATACACATACACACACACACAGTGGAGTACTACTCGGCAATCAAAAAGAATGAAATCTTGCCATTTGCAATTACGTGGATGGAACTGGAGGGTGTTATGCTAAGTGAAATTAGAGAAAGACAAAAATCATATGACTTCACTCATATGAGGACTTTAAGAGACAAAACAGATGAACATAAGGGGAGGGAAACAAAAATAACATAAAAACAGGGAGGGGGACAAAAGAGACTCATAAATATGGAGAACAAACTGAGGGTTACTGGAGGGGTTGTGGGAGCGGGGATGGGCTAAATGGGTAAGGGGCACTAAGGAATCTACTCCTGAAATCATTGTTGCACTATAGGCTAACTAATTTGGATGTAAATTTAAAAAAATAAAAAATAAAATAAAAAAGAATAATATTATGAAAGACAAAAGCATGTTTTAAGACACATAAAAAAGAAGGTAAGGTTTTAAAAAAAATGAAAAAGACAAAAGAAGGGTAACCTGGGTGTCTCAGTTGGTTAAGCATCTGGCTCTTGGTTTCAGCTCAGGCCATGATCTCATGGTTCATGAGTTTGAGCCACACGGCGGGCTCTGTCTGCACTGACAGTGCAGAGCCTACTTGGGATTCTCTCTCTCCCTCTCTCTATGCCTTTTCCCCCAATCTCTCTCTGTGTCTCACTGTCTCTCTAGCTCTCAAAATTAAATAAACTTAAAAAAGGAAAAAGATAAAAGAAAGAAATTGGCAGAGCTAGGGAAGCAGGGAGATGATAGAGCAGCCTTGATTTATAAGGCTGGCCATTCACATGGGAATGGAATCTTTTACCTAAGGTTCAGAGAGAGAGAGAGAGAGAGAGAGAGAGAGAGAGAGAAAAGCAGAGAATATATTCATAACTCCAGGGTAAAGAGAAATATGTGATGAGCAGGTTGTATTACACAATCCATATGTTTTGTACTAGCAGAGAGACTGGGGGGGACTGTTTAGGTGATGAACAGAAGATAGAAAGACTTTTGCAATCTTCTTAGGATTCTTAATAACAAATTTGGTCTCAGCCCAAGTAAGAAGAACATAGCTGGTGATCTCACTCCTGGACCACCCACCTTTCAGCATTTGGTTCCTCCCCTGTCCATGAAGTAATAGGCATGCCAACTCACTAGGCTCAGAAAATGAGCTGGCATGCTCTGACACTTGCCCCTTTTTGTCAGATGTGTAGTATATAGAGAGAGGGGGTAAAGGGTAAATTATGGACTCACATTTACATAGCTCTACGTTCTAGGAGAGGTGTCCTAAAATTTTTGTTGAAAACCTATGAGCCTTCCCCCAATGTGGTTTGGAAACATTTATGCATCCCAGATAGGTATGTAAATTAGAGAGTTACATCACATTACACACAGATGTACAGTTTGTCTGCTCTGGGCTGTCTCTGATTTTACCCTTCCTACCAAGGAACTCTGCCAAAGAACTTCTGAAAAGCAGACAGGCCATGGGCCCTGAGAGGGGGAGTACTGTTCCCTCTGACCCGTTCCAAGCCCACAAGTCAGACTCAAGCCAAATGTAGGTCCTGGGATCCATTCAGTTCCAAATGTCAATGTCTCAGAGACCAACAGCCACCACCCATCCCTCTGTAAAGTAGCTACTGAAATGGTGGTACCAGTTAGTGACCATCAGAGACCATTAAAAACAATGCCTTTTGAATGAGAAGACTGATAACCTCTTACAGAGCCTTTGCATCTATTTCATTTCCTTCTAACAATCATCCAACTGGTTGAGAGTGATAGTTATCATAAGCATCATTCTATAACTGAGGTCTATAACCGAGGGGCAATTCACAAAGTCCTCCCATGGTATCTATGGTTTATGACAGTTTATGTCATGGTTTGTGACAGCCTCCATGAACCAAGTTTAGTTTCTACTTCTATAAGACATAACTAAGTAGGAAAATTCACTACCTACTAACATATCTTGATAACTGTATAGTCAGAGATTGTAACCTAATTATCTTTGTATTTTCTACATCTAACCCAATAGCAGGCATGAGATACTCAATTAGACATCAAATACTTAAATATATCAAAACCAAACAGAATGGAGTGTTTTGTTTTCTTCTTTAAGATGCTCTTATTATTCTCACTTCTACTGAAATGAACAGACTTGATTTCACTGTATTATATAAACCCAAGGGTTACCAAGAGAAATATTGACCCAACAGCAATAATAGGTAACTTTATTTAAAAAATGTATTCATTTCTTGCCTAAGTCTACAGCTATTTCTCTAAGGATGGGTAAAATACACAGAATGTATTCCCCTTTACAGTTTTCTCCAATAACAGGATCATATCATCTACTTCTTTATCCCCACACATTGCACAAACTTCAGCAAATATTTGGAACAAAACAAGTTCTGACTACATATAGAATTCTGAATACTGTTCCTTTCATATCACAGAACTCAACCAAATCATAAAACCATAAATAATTTCTAGGCAAAGGCAAGGTACATGAATTTGTGCTAGCTAATGTTGGACATACAATATTTTTAGATAAGGTAATTTCCCTCAGTATGCTTAGTTGTTAAAGAAATGTTTACATCTATAAGACATGAAAAAAAAGTACAGGTATGGCTTATGAAATTTATAGGAGTTCAAGGAAATAAATCCACATGGTACATTGGTCAGGGATTCATTGAAAACATGATGGCTGGACTCATCAGAAAGAATACTTGCCCTCAACCCACAGTCCTTATCAAGTCTCTTCATCCTAGAGGCATATCTGATAGAGGTGATAAGCCTGGCCTGATTGCAGGTGAAATCATTTTGCAAAACATAACTCCATTTCTCTATTTCTTCTTTGGTGGTAAATTTGTGTTTTTGTTTGCATTTTGATCTCATGGAAATCCTCCAAGAATAATACTGAGTCCATAATCAAGATACAAAAAAAAAAGGTGGGGGGCAGATTTTAGGAAGTTTGATTCTTAACAGAACCTAAGTCTGTCAAGATGAGGGTGACAATCTTGATTAGGGAGGCCATAGTGACACAATAACTAAGCAAATTAATCACACACTCATGTGGAAATCCCACAAACCCATGTCACCCAGATACACAAACTGCCACCCTCAAGCCAATGCGTATAAACAGTCCAAAGTCAACTTAAGTTTTCTATTCTCATGGGAGGTGGAAAACAATAATATCCACTAAAAAGCTAATATTCCTTATTAGAAATTGTTTCCCTCACTTGGGCCTGGTTTAAATTTCCTTTCTCTCAGATCATTAGGTTCCCAGCTAAAAAATGTTTCCCAAATTGCTATGGCATCATATTTTTTTTCTTATTTGTCCTCCACCCTATTATTGGCAATCAACTAACTAGAAGTTAGAAAGGAATATTCAGGTTTCCAGATTGGAATTATAACAATTTCAACCACACTGTAAATATTGACAATCCATTTATAACTACCACATTAAAATAATTATTTGCAAATTCAGCAGCCTCAAAAGTAATAATTAGGGAGGTTTGATTTTTTTGGTGATTTAAGGTATTTGAGAAAAATATACACACACATATGAGGCTGTTGATACTCTAATTCTCTCTTGGTTCTGTCTTGAAAGCTTAAAATTTACACTAAGTCCTCCACTTGACCCCAGAACTGAGAAACAGAAGGAAATCTACTGCTAGAAGCATCTTTCTCTCCCCTCCACCCAGGCTCAGTTTCCAAAAACCAACACAAAAGGCATATTATATATCTTTAGCTCCATGGCCTGAAGGTACCTGACTGGAACTGGGAGCCTGTCCAGTCCAGACAGAAGGAAAATATTACCCTTCTATTTAACAAGGCAGTGCTGAAGGATTAATCATTAAGTAAATAGCAACAAGCCAGGAGGTTTGCAGGAGGGACAGAGTCCCACCCCATGTTCTCAATTTTTCTGGGATTCAAGATGGAAATTATTACAGGGATAGTTTGGAAGGGCTTGCAGTAACAACCACCTTCCAGAGCAAGATGGAACAATGCATGAAACTTCAGGCCTGACCCAGCCAAAAGGGAAGTTCATTCCTAGAGTCCTCCAGAAAGCTAGGTCTATTTGAACAGTCTGCATCCATATATAGAATTGATAAAACCTTCAGAGTATTCATGGCCCTGCCATGTGTGACTTTAAGCAAGTCATTTAACCTTTCTGAGCCTTGCCTTTCTCAATTTATTTATTTATTTATTTTATTTATTTATTTTTTTTTTTTGCCTTTCTCAATTTAAAAGTGTATGTGTTGGGGCGCCTGGGTGGCTCAGTCGGTTAAGCGTCCGACTTCGGCTCAGGTCATGATCTCGCGGTTCGTGAGTTCAAGCCCCGCGTCGGGCTCTGTGCTGACAGCTCAGAGCCTGGAGCCTGTTTCAGATTCTGTGTCTCCCTCTCTCTCTCTGACCCTCCCCCATTCATGCTCTGTCTCTCTCTGTCTCAAAAATAAATAAACGTTAAAAAAAATTAAAAAAAAAAAAAAGTGTATGTGTTGCCCCTATTGTCAGGTATGCTGACATACCCATAGACCTGTAGAAAACAAAAATCCTCAGAACAGTCCCTTGGAATGCATTAAATTCCTCAAGCCTCCCTGCTGTGAGTACAGACCCAAATAAAAGCTGCCATTTTCAAGGAAAAAACAGTTCCATGGGGCACCTGGATGGCTCAGCTGGTTGAGCACTCAACTTTGGCTCAGGTCATGGTCTCATGGCTCATAGGTTTGAGCCCCACATCAGGCTCGGTGCTGACAGCTCAGAGCCTGGAGTCTGCTTCAGATTCTGTGTCTCCATCTCTTTCTGCCCGTCCCCCACTCATGCTCTGTCTCTATCTCAAAAGTAAATAAACATTAAAAAATAAAAAATAAAAAAAAAAAACGGTTCCATAATCTGAACCAGGGGACTTGAATCTTTTGTCTGAACAAAATGCATCATATGCATTCTCTTAGAAACTAGATCAAACATTGTTTCATAAATGGCCTCACCTTGGGGTTGCAGTATGCATGATGCAATGCCACATGACTGCATATTGATAAGACAGACATTTCATGAAATGTTTTATCTCAAAGGTGATTATTATTTATTTATTTTTAAATTTATTAATGTTCATTTATTTTGAGGGAGAGAGCAGACAGAGTGCTTGTTTTTGGTTCAGGTCATGATCTCATGTTCCAAGAGCCCCACATCAGGCTCCACACTGACAGTGCAGAGCCTGCTTGTGATTCTTTCTCTCTCCCTCTCTCTCTCCCTCTCTCTCTCCCTCTCTCTGTTCTTCCTTCCCCTGCTCATACTCTCTCTCTCTCTCTCAAAATAAATAAACTTAAAAAAATTTAAGTATTCTGAATTCAGTGCTCAATCCAAAACAGAATAAGAAAGTATGAGACATAATTTCTGAATTTATAACACAGTCAAGGTATAGTTAAAGGGAGAAAATGACAGCACAAATAAAATATCTAAATCAAAATAGAAGACAAAATTTGAAAGAAGTGTCAAGAGCTACAACATCTGCAGCTGCTTGGGCAGAGTAGCCTATAACCCAATTTTTCTGAGTCTGTCTAGGGTGGCCTCAGGTGAAGGAAGGGACAGCCCCCACGGTGGTGGCACTTCATATCATGCTAAGGGCCAGATTGCCACACAACATCACTTAAGGAGTCAATACAGGCAGTGAAACATGTGTGAAAGTGCATGAGATCCATTTCTTGAAGGACTGGAAGTGTCCGACTAAGGCCTGATCTGCAATCGCAGCCTCCAATCTTGCTCTCCTTATCCTCAGCCAGATGAAGAGGTACAATAGAGTCCTTGCTACGAAGTCCTCATCAAGATGAGGGGGGAGCTACTCATTGGTGTTGAAATTTGCCAAGGTCTCCTTGGTACAATCCCCAATGTCTGTTGTATAATTCAATCGGCATGTCATAGTGAAGGACTCAAATATCTTTGGCAGTCTTAGGCACAGCACAACTCATGATAAGATGATCCCTACACTCGTCATAAAAGGGTAGCAGAGGGCAGCAGCGGCAGTTCACCTTCACTGGGTAACTCTACACCAGGTTTATCAAAAAGATACTACAATGATCCTCAAATCCATGCACTCTACATCATAGCAGGGATGGCTAACAAAGCTGCTGCTTTATCCAGGAATGAAGAAGAAAACAGAAGGAGAAAGAGAAAAACATGAAGAGCCTAATTTCAAAACATTATAAGATTTAGTTGCTGTCCTCCTTCCCCAACCTCTATGACTCAGACAAGAACAACCTCATTTTCTTATTTTTCCAATCTTATTGGCCTTCAAGGTCTACATTCCAACTCTTTTTTGACTCTGCCCCTTGTAAGAGCAAAGTACCATCAAGAATAGGCTGAGTAGATATGGGAAAGAAACCAAATATGGTTGGTTTGTACTTATATTTTTATATTTTTCACATTCATTAACCAAAAAAAATTAATAATACACACACACACACACACACACACACACACACACACACACATTTAAAGAACAATTTGATTGTGTTAAATGAATGGATTAAATAATGCATGCTGCAAGGTGTCCCAAAAATGCAATATTTACATGGTCTGGGAATCAATAGATAAAGTTCCATAGAAGAAAGGAGAAACCAAAATACAGTTTTGAAGAATGGGGAAGAGTAGAATAAACTAAGCACATGTGAGAACATTCTCTATGAGAGCCACTATTTTACAGTTTCAGCAAGGCTGTAAAGATGGAATGAATCTCACATTGTGGGAGGTGAGTAGTAGCAAAACTATCTCTTTTTTCCAGCCCTTCAGAGTACAATGCCCTGTTCCTGGACTCCAGCCTTCTAACTCTTCTTGCTTTCCTCCTCTTGTTCCCATACTCACATCACTTTGGCAAGGTGGTTTCCCAGGACATCTAAGCTAGGAAATTCCTTTGTTCTAGCAAAAGAGCCATTACATACTCTTGCAATACTTATCATTTTCCCTCTTTGCTAAATCTTAAGTGTTATTAGGTAAAGGGTCTGTCATGTCCACAGCACAGAATAGGTTTTCAACTTATTGAATGAGTGAGCAGATGATTATCAGAGTCTCAACAATGAGATCTAGTCTGCAAATCTAGTCTGACAAATAAAGTGACATTACAAATACACAGATTAAAAAAACATGTTTTAAATTCTCAATAACCCAGTGTCTAGTGGTAAGGTGGGAGTAAGACATGCAGAAGATGAATTACAAGGTAATGTTATGAAGAGTTTAATAGACACAGCACTGTTGAAACCATAAAAGGAGGCATCAACTCTGCAGGAAGGGTCAGGGTAGGCTTCACAGAGAAGGTGAGCTCTTTGCTGAGTCTTAAAGGAGAGGAGGAACACTCCCTGTTTAGCTAGCAGAGAGTAAAGCAGAAGATTTGAAATATGACTAGTGTAGCGAGAAGTCAAGTAAATTGGAGCCCAGAGATGCTTTGAATTACAGGCTTTGTTTTATCTACAGAGAGTCACAGCCAGAACATATTGTCACAAGTTGAAGTCTCAATTGCTTTAGATCACAAGTTCCCAAAGGGTAAGGGCCATGTCTTTGGTGTGTTCTCTCAGAATTTCATGCCTCCTGCTCTGTGGGTGTTCAATAAATATTTAATAATAACGAGTTGATTAATTGAAAGCATTCGTGTTCCATATGCATGGGTAGAGCTCTATTTTCACTTTAATTACTATTGCTTTAATCATCATTAAATAACATTTCTTAGATAGCAATTTGGTTCATTGTTAAACACGCGGATTGCCTGAGTGTCTAGCCCTAAGGTAAATAGCAGTATCAGAGAATAATCCCCTTTTCACTGCTGGTGAATGATTTTGTGACACTCCCTATATACAATGGAAGAGGTGAAATTCTGGAAGGACATTTATTGAGAAATAACACCTGAATGAGTGCTAGAGAGGACTCATGAAATTGGGAAATGTAGGGAATACCCTATCAGGAATCAGGAATTGAGTAAGCAGCTTATCACATGGCAGAGGTTGAAATAAAACCAGACAGAAGTCTTCCAATAAATAACAAATACAAAGATTAAAAAAATATGTTTTAAATTCTCAAGAACTCAGGGTCTAGTGGTAGGGTGGGGGTAAGACATGCAGAAGATGAATTACAAAGTAATGTTATGAAGAGTTTAATAGACACACATAGCACTGTTGAAACCATGAAAGGAGGCATCAACTCTGCTGGAAAGGTCAGAGTAGGCTTCACAGAGAAGATGACCTCTTTGTATTCCTGGTTTGATGGTGGTGTCCAGGGAGTGGATCATCCAGAGAGTGTAGCTACTAGGGAGTGTACTCCAGACCAAATGAACCCATCAGGGATGAGGCAAACAGTAGAAACACATGTGTGTGTCTGAGCATCATTGCCAGCCAGATTGACCATGGCTAGACTGTCTCAGATTGTAAGGGCCAGTCTCACCTCAACTGAGCAAAGGTAAGTCAGTCATGACTCAGACCAGCAGAAGCTTGAAGAGTAGTAAACTCTAGTGCAGAGAAGGTAGCATCACACCCCAATGCAAACCTAAGTTAGATAGTGGAATGGCAGTGGAGTGAAGGTAATAGTTATGGAGGAGGAGGAAACAGCAGAGGTGATAACATTTACAGATTTCTCATAAGCACAAGTGGAATAAGTATTTATAAAAGTAGGAAGACTGATTTTCTGCCTTCAATACCATCCAGGACCCAACATAGAGTAGGTAATCACTACAGGTCAAGTGTGAGACTGGGGCTTTGAGGAACATTCTGGACTATCTTAATTCATGTTAGTGGGTATTAAATAATTGGTTTCTGGTTTTTCATTCTTGCCACAGTAAATCCTATTATTCACAAAACATCCAGAGTGGTATTTTTAAAATGCAACTCAGATCTCATTACTCTTCTGTATAAAACTCCAGAATGGCTTCCCATGGTACAGTTCTATGATTATTGACCTCAAGCACAAAAGCCAAGAGGGACCAAATTGTAAGTGTTAAACATTTATTATGAGATTGAACCAACCTCACAGATTTAGCATGCATGTGACAACCTTAAAGATTACTATTGCTCCTTACCTCTAGCTATGTTTTGGCATGTGGTAATGTGAACCCATATTTGTTAGAATGTCTAGTTTTTCAACACAAACTGGATATATCCATTTTCAAGTGAAATCTAATTTTGAAATGTTGGATCAAGTTTATAAAATATAGTTTATGCCAAGCAAAATGTATCTTCATGATGGTACTGTCTACTAGCTGCCAATTTGCCTCCTCTGGGGAAGGACCTAAGCCAGTCTACAATTGGTGTCAATTAACTTTATCTCAATTCCTGGAATAGGGTTAAAATAGTAGGAAATGTAATCAGTGTTGTGAAAAACAAAAAGTCAAGTCACAGGGCAAAACGTATATCTGGGGAATCTACAGAGTAGCATCAAAGGCTGAGGATAAAAGATTAAGGCAGGAGAGCTTTGTGGAACCTACCGTATGTCACAGCAGCAAAGAGACGCTCATGAAGCTATACATTCTTTCAGGAACTTCCTAAAGCAAAATGCCAGACTAGTGAGATTGCCTTGCCAGGCCCTTGCTTCTTACTTAACATGCCTTGTCTACAATCAAGCAACTTCATCTTCAATATTCATATATGAAGAAGCAAAATAACTCAGAAGGAGTAAGAGCATATTATTAGCCAAATGCTCAGAATAGGATACATGGGTCAGAATAGGGTTGAATGGATACATGGATCACAGAAAACATGGCTTTACTGAATGGGATACAAAAATGTACTTCCTGCTGATGGTGTCCAAAGAGGAGCCACCAGCATGGGGAAGACAAAACATGGGTACTTAATACATTTAGAGAATAATAACAATGAGTAACTAAAGCAAATCTAAAATGAGAGATATGATTAGTCAAAATTAGGAAAGTTCAGAAGCTCAGAGAGAAGAATAGTTATGATCAGAAAAGTCTTCAGAGAGGAGGCAGGACTTGAGATAAAAAAAAATGGATTGATATATTGTTTCCATATTTTGGCTATTTTAAATAATGGTACAATGAACATAGCAGTGATGCATCTTTACAAATTTGTATTTATGTATCTGTGGATAAATATCCAGTGGTGGAATAGCTGGATCATATGGTAATTCTACTCTTAATTTTTTGAGGACCCTTCATACTATTTTCCATAGTGGCTGCACCAATTTGCAATCCTACCAACAGTGTATGAGGGTTCTCTTTCCTCTACATCCTCTCCAACACTTGGAGACATACAACACTTGGAGACATAGTTGACACACAATGTTACAGTAGTTTCAGGTATACAATATAATGACCCAACTTCTCTATGTTATGCTTCACTTGCCACAAATGTAGCTACCATCTGTCTTCCTACAACTCTATTATAATGTCATTGACTATATTCCCTATACTGTGCCTTTTATTCCTGTGACTTATTCATTTTATAACTGGGAACATGTACCTTCCACTTCCTTTCACCCATTTTTCTCATTTCCCCGCCTCTCCTCTCTCTGGCAATCATCATTTGGTTCTCTGTATTGATGGGTCTGACAACCTAAATGTCGAGCAATGGATGAATGGATAAAGACACGTGCACACACACACACATACACACACACACACACACACACACACACACACACAGTGGAATATTATTCAGCCATTAAAAAATAATGAAATCTTGTCATTTGCGACAACATGGATAGACCTTGAGGATATTATGCTAAGTGAACTATGTCAAAAGGATAAGACAAATACTATATAATTTCCCTCATAAGTAGAATCTAAAAAACAAAAACAAATTAACAAACAAAACAAACTCAAAACAAATTCATAGATCCAGAGAACCAATTGGTAGTTACCAGAGGAGAAGTGGGTTGGGAGGTGGTCATAAAAGGGATTAAAGGGGGTCAATCATAGGGTGATAGATGACAACTAGACTTTTGGGGGTCATCACATTGTAGTGTATACAAATGTCAAGTTATAACGTTGTATACCTGAAACATATAATAAAACAAAAAAGACCAGAATTTAAAAAGGAATGGATTGGTAAAGTCTTCATTGATTCACTAATCCAACAAATGTTTACAGAATACTAGCTATGGCTCCAGACACTGGAAATATAATAAAGAAGAAGACAATGTTCTCATGGAATTTCTATTGCAGTACAAAAAAATCCAGTAAACAAGTTGGCAGATAAATAACTAGTGCTGCAAAGAAAATAAAAAAAGGGCTCTAGGATATGAAGGGACTGGCATGGTGTTGAAAGCTGTCTTGGGTATCTATGACCTAAATGATGGAAGGGAACTAATCAGGTAAAGGTCTTAGGGAAAAGCCTCTCAGGAATAAAGAACAGCAGGTGTAAGGAGGGAATGAGCTTAATGTGTTCAAGAAAGGTGGTGGGAGAAGAGTAGTGCTAGGAGATGAGATCAGAGAAGTCATTGAGGAGGGTCATGCATCATCTAAAGGAATAGTAAGGATTTGAGTTTTGTCCTAATTTTTTATGTGGATAGCCATTAGAGTGCTTTAGGCAGGAAAGTGATAGGATATGAAAATATTTTTAAAAGATCACACTGGAAATTATATGGAAAAATGACCTTAAGGACAAAGGATAGATGTAGATAGACCTACCAGAAGATAAATACAGTATACCAGCCAAAATAATAAAGGGTCTTGAGTTTCATTTTGACAGTGATGAGTTGCTAAAAGATGTGACCACAAAATAGAAAATTTTGAATGCCAGCTTTTGGAATTAATTCACTGAGGGAGAATACTGAGGCTCCTGACCAAAGGATTGGTGTGATAGTAGTGCAATAATTTATTTGCTTGTTTACTGTCTATTTCCCTCTACTAGAACATTAACTTCATGAGGAACTTTGTCTTATTCTCCAGGACCCCATCACCGTCACTTATAAGCACCTTGAAGGCAGACACCACACTAATCTGACTTTGAACACAGAGTTATTAGCACATAGTAGGCTCTCAATAAGTGATTAATGAATGCAATGAATGAATAAATGATATAAAGATGTATTGGATATAACTAACTTAATGGAGAGATATTGGAATGAAGCAATGAGATTGCTACAATAATATAGATTTGAAGGGTTAAGGGACAAAACCAAGGAAAGAAAAAAAATGGAATAGAGGAGAAGAAAACAATCTGTGTTTTGAGAAGAATCAACAGAATCTGGAGATGGTGGTGACCTACTGATCATAAAGGATAAAACTGAACAAGTAGTTGCGGAAAATTGCAACAGATATGGCAGATTAGCATGTCATATCCATTCCACACCTCCCTGCTCCACTCCCTGTCCAGTTTGCTGTCCTGTATACAGAGATGCGAAAACTTAAAGCCACCTTTCCCAAGGGCTAGGATTCTGGGTGTGATACATACTCGGCTAATTGGATGTATTTGCATACTATGTGCATGCAGGATTGAAGTAGAGACTACACTCTCTGCTTTTGCTATTTTGTTGGCAAACACAGCCATGGAGGCATTTGGGGATTCTGTGTCCACATTTAGCAATGGTCTCAGAGTCCAGTCAATAGCTCCATGGATATGTACAGTCAGGGAACAGGACTTCCATTCTGCTGATGTAGATTATACCAGGTTCAATTGTCGTCCTAGGGGTGAAGGAGTAAGAGCTTCTGAATTATAACAGTTTGTTGATGGCAGGCACTTCCAGGTCAAGTCAGCATCAGATTATAGTAGTATTAGCTACTGTAAGGAATCGGCAGCTTCATCAATGGGCAGATACAGTATGGTGGCTTTGGGAGCTATTCCTAAAAGCTTGGCATATAATTTGTTTCGTCAGCCCTCTGAGTGATTCTGTAAGTTATTTACTTACAGAAGAAGACCCTTATTTCTTTAATTAGCTAGAGTGGATTCTGTTTCCTGTGACTGAACTGCCAGAGATACAATAGCTATTTCTGGATATGAACCCAGGACACAGGGAAAGTTGGCAAGATGAGAAAAAGATAGAGACAGAAAGGGAAATGAAGACATTCTTTCTCCTTGGAGGAATGGAAATAGGCATTATGACAAGAGGGAAGCTGAGCCATGACAGGGTAGAAAAACTTGAGCACATTCACAAGCAACAAGCAAGTATGAACAAACAAACATCCTGGGAACTGAGCACAGAAGCTCTGAGCAGCCTGCACTGTCAAGGAGGGGCTCTGAAGGCAGGCAGCATCCTCCTAGGGGTGAGAGCTTCCAACAGGGTCGCGGAAAACAGATTCATTGGAAAGCTTTCCCATAACTCTTTAGATGAATTTGAATGGTCTGTGTACATGTTTCGAACATTGTAACAAAGGGGAAACATGGGAGTGAGCCACTGGATACAGTGCCTGCCTTGCTTGTGAGCCAGGGCCCCAGGGGCCTGTGCCAGCATAAGGCAGCAGAAATGCACAGAAACACACACTAGGTACCAACAAAACACAGGTCATCCTAGAGGCCACTGTTAGACAATAGAAGGACAAAAAATGCCTTCCCAACAGAATTTGAATGATTTAGGAAAATCCCATAGAATGAGCTATTGGAAATTGTTTTCTCAGTGGTACATCAGAATGATTTACAGAGTTATGGATCTATGGGTTTAGCAATGTCTTGGGTTTCCAGACTGTTCTTGCCAACTTTAGGCCAAGGATTCAACAGGGGAGGATATGATGGATATGGAATAGAAGAAAGGCAGAGACAGACATAACTGAATTTGTGAATGTACTTTATAAGTGTTTCAGTTTTTTCATTGTTTTAATTTGTTCATGCTTTTGTTGCTATGCTTATACCCTGGCCCAGTTTGCAAAGCACTTTAGAAGAATTGTATGACATGTTCAGTAGTTTATACACTTTTATTTTTAGTTATTTTTAATTTTTTAAATGTTTATTTATTTTTGAGAGAAACAGAACACAAGTTGGGGAGGGGCAGAGAGAGACAGAGAGAGACAGAGAGAGACAGAGAGAAAGAGAGAGAGAGATACAGAATCCGAAGCAGGCTCCAGGCTCTGAGCTGTCAGCACAGAGCCCGATGCAGGGCTTGAACTCACAGACCTGAGCTGAAGTCAGACACTTAATTGACTGAACCACCCAGGCACCCCTATACTTTTAGTTTTAAAAGTGTTGATAATCATTATCTTGATAATACATATAATATAATACATGTGATGTGTCTCTAATCCTGCATCCTTGTTCATTCTCTCTCTGCTGAATTTGTAAAGAACTTTTAATAAAAGCAAACAAAATATGCAAATGTCAACATGATTAACACTCACAGGCAACATTCTATAGAAAATTACTTAAATCGCCCATTCAAACATACTCATCATGGCCATAACATCACATGCATAAACTGTATTGTAAAAGAGAACACACACACACACACACACACACACACACACACTCACACTTGATTTTCTCACTTCCAGTGATTCACAGGCAATATAAAGGCTGCAATTTACTGTCAGGCTCTGAATCTGTTGGGTGGGTTGATTCCACTTGTCCTTTCTAAAATTGCTGTCTCTGACATCTTGGGGCTACAGGGACTTCTAAGTAGGGGATAACTACAATGTTCGAGAAAGCAAGGGGTAGGGGGAGATAGATGGATTCTTACAGCGTTTCAGTGCATGTTAGCATAAAACCTCAACAGTTCTAATGAGATTTTCAGTTTGGAGGTTATGACACAAAGCCCATAAGCTTCATATGAACCCTTCTACACTGTGCATCCCAGTACTCTACCATGTGGGTGATGATCACCTTATCATAGAAGTTTAGACTGCAAGGGAAAATAAATTGTTGATAAGGCGTTAAAAATCCAGATCTCCACAA
The DNA here is from genome assembly GCF_046562875.1 of Panthera onca. Classification (NCBI taxonomy): domain Eukaryota; kingdom Metazoa; phylum Chordata; class Mammalia; order Carnivora; family Felidae; genus Panthera; species Panthera onca. The sequence continues at coordinate 64,080,654 of NC_138350.1, forward strand.
CTCCTGCTTGTGGGACTCACCGTCAGCACTTCCATGAAGTAGCTTTTATCTTTCAAAATAATTCAGTGATGACAAAGGACGTACAATGTGCTGGCCTAAGTCACAGTGAAGAGCCTGTGATTCCCTTCCCTCAGAACCAGAGAGGCCTTGTCAAAACTAGACTCTAGGAGTTTAAGCATCTCTGCAAATCTACTTCTTGCAAAGATGATGATAATAATGGTAATATTATAGGTTGAATTGTGTCCTCCTCTAAAATTCATATGTTAAAGAGCCCTAACCTCCAGTATCTCACAATGTAAACTTATTTGGAAATAGGATTGTTGCAGATACAATTAGTTAAATTAAGATGAGGTTATACTGGAATAGGGTGGGCCCCTAATCCAATATAACTGATATTCTTATAAAAGGAGGAAATTTGAACATAGACATGCACATACAGAGAGAGAACATCGTATAAACATGAAGAGAGATATCTACAAGCCAAGGAATACCAAAGATCACCAGCAAGCCAGCCAAAGCTAGGAAAGAAAATTGGAACAGATTCTCTCTCACAGCCCTCGGAAAGAACCAACTCAGCTAACACCTGCATAGTAGACTCCCAGCATCCAGAACTGCAACACAATAAATTTTTGTTGCTTAAACCCCCAGTCTGTGGAACTTTGTTATGACAACTGTAGGAAACCAATTCCAGAAAGAAGTTAATTATAACTGTAAGCATCTAATAACATTAACATGTACTGTATAGCCTTTTGAAGGTTCTTTCTTCAAGTGAAAGAAGAAGGTAGGACAGATTTTTGTTTTAAATAAACTTATGGAAGTGACAGTACTTTCCCCCAGCTTACATCAAAAGGTCATGATAGAGTGGAGAGTAAAATTATGAGTTTTCAGAACTGACTTTCTAAGGTTCTGTGACCACTGGTAGCCTGACCTATTTTGAGGGAAAGAAGGGCAGGGAAGGGAAGAATACAACTCCCAGATACCCTCTGTCCTCCCAGGTCTGCTTTTGCAGGTTAGCTGTTAATCTTCAACAAGAAAATGTTGCAGAATATGGATTCTATAAACTAACACTGACAATAATGGAATAACTCACTGCACAGGTTAAAAAGCACTGGGACAGAGGCTTCCTATGGGCCCTCTGGCTTCAGTATTCCATGGATAAACTAGAAAGAGGGTCACGTCAGACCTGCTGGCTTTGGTCTCCCCAGGCAGGGCTCCTTGGCTAAGTAGCTTGCCTCTCACACGGGGCTGGCTCTATCCTGGCTCCTGATGACAGCAGGCCAGAGTTTAAGATCTGCAAGGGGAGCGAGCGCATCACTACAACCTGAAAACGTCAGGACACACTCCAGTTGCCCTATCTTCCTCGGGAATCCTTTCTTGTTATCCTTCCAGGAATTTATCTAATATTTCAAAAACTCTTTTACAGTTTCATTGCATATCCTCTCTGGGAATAATAAGCAAAGCACATTTACTGTTTACTATGTTAGGTGTAACAACTACTGATTTATCCTAAAATTGCCTCTTTAGACATTCCGTCTTGCCATCTCAAAGTGATCTATTTCTCAGATCCCAGATTTGGTGAACAAGTCCTTCCCCACCCCTATATGAGTTTCTGATTTGCATCCTTCTTCTGTCAAACTAACTCATCAGTTCCACAGCTACTTGGTCTCCCAATTCTGTTGGCTCATTATTTCACCAATCTATTATTGAACACTTTCCTTATGCAAGTTCCTGGTCAAGTCCTGGTGACACAAAGATAAACAAAATACTATCTGTTCTCAAGTAGCTCACTCTCTAGGGGCAGAATTACAATGGAATGGGAGGGTGAGTGGGACTGAGCCAAGCCAACCAGAAAGTGATATGGACTCTAGGATAACAGGCTGAGCATGTGGGTTTCACTCAAAGGAGGGCCTTGTGTTGATCAGAGTTCTCTGCAAACAGCTGAAGCAAATTCTGGCTTATTTAAGCACAGGAGGGAGGGACTGGATTATTGGAATGGCTTTGGGAAGCCTCTGGAGATCAAACACAGGCCTCAGAAAGCTAGGAGCAAAGTTTGTTCCTGGGATTTGAGGAGCAGAAGTTGTTCTCAGAATGACTGCTCAGCCATTCCCAGTCTTTGGATTATTCCACTTTAAGACATAGATTCCAAAGAAAGAGTCTTATTTACTGAACACCTTAGTTTTAGGTCTACCTTTTTCCAGGAAGACCAGACCACTTTACAGGTATCTTGTTCAGACTGCATCCATTAGGGGATAGGCAGTTCCTAAAACAACAACAACAAAACTCAGGATGCTGATACTAAAACAAGAAATCACTTCCAGGCAGAGCACATAACAGATGTCCACAAGAGGAACTAGAATAGGCTGCAAGGGTGGAGAAGACTCCAGGGAAGGAAATGGACAAGAGAAAAATGTTTAAAGAAAAGTAAGAGTTAGTGTGGTGGATGTAAGAGAAAAGAGGAAAGGAAGGTGCTCTGAGCATCTGAACAGCAGGGACCAAAGCACAAACCAAGCCCTGAGGATAAGTTGAATACTTTGCAGCATGACAACAAAGTAAGAGGAGAGGTAGGGATGGGAGCTGGATTGTGGAAGGGACCCCTGGCCTTTGATGCAATGCAAAGATAAGAGCAAAACCACACAAAATTGAATATGAAAGTGTGGGTCAGCAATGTAAAAGGCAGGCAAGAAATAAGGCAGAAGGGATAATAAACATACACTGATGCATAGCACCAAGCACATGATTAATGCCTAATGAGTATTAGTTCCATTATCATTACCATCCATAAAATGGGACAAATCAGTATTCTCTTCATAGATTTGTCTGAGAACTCAGGGAGCTAGAGATATGAAGCAGATGGCATATAGCATTTATATTTCCAGTTTATTCCTCATCTCCATCCCCATTCTTACAGTAATCTAAGTCAAAATAATTGAAAATAGCCACATGACCTAAGGCAATTGTCCTGAGAATGGAAAGAAGCAAAGAAAATGAGGAGCTAAGGTGAACATTTCGCACACAGTCCAAAAAGGGAAGGAGTCTAAAACCTCCAGGGCTTTGAGGTAAAAGACCTGAGTAGATACCGGCATTATTCACTAAGCAGGAAAAATGAAGGAGAGGAGACATGCTTGCTTTGGCATTTGGAGGGTAAACTATGTCAGTTTTGGGTTTCAGATGGCAGAGAACTTCCATGGGTGGTGGTCCTGCATGGCCCTGGCCTCATCTCCCCTGCCAGTGTTCATGGATGGTGAATGGCCAGAGTGGGGACTATTGTACAGAGCACAGAGCTTCAAACTGACAATAAGGGTACCAAGTTATATATGAGCCTATCTGATATAAACTGTGCTTAACCTCATCCTCAAATCCTTTTACTAAACTGCACTCCCAAGACATGTCACCGCCTCTTCATTTAAATGTCTGTGGAAACCTCCCATCTAGCAAATAAATGCTTTCCAAAAGGAAAGGAAGAGGAAGAAATTAAAACAAACTCAGAGATCTTTTATGTTTGAAAAGCATTTCCCCCTGAATGCATGGGGTTTCTAGAATATAAATACTTTTCATTTCCAACTCCCTTAAAACTAGTGAGAAGGACCTGGATCCTTCTGTGGCCTGCAGAGCTATGTCCAATGGCAGCACTTGACACACAGTGATGAATCATAAAAAATGGAGGGGAGCCAGATTGGAACTGTTACTAAGCCCAAGGAGTAGCTTTTTTTTTTTTTAACTTACTATGTGTTTCAGATTATACAACATCTGCCTGTTTAAATTTTAGCTGGGGAAATTTTTTTCCTGCTTAGAAGATTTCCTGGTTTCTTATAATAGTAACTGATGTTTCCCTGTGCATTCTAACTTTTTTTTTCCTGACTAATTTTACATTTCTTTAGTCTCCTAATAACCTTGTGGCATATGCATTATCTTTTCCATTTGATACTGGGTGCTGCAGAGGCTGGGTGATTTGCCCAAGGGCATATAGGATGATTGCACAAGTTAGAAGGAACTAAACACTGGGGATCTTGACTCTTAGTGCAGTGCTCCTTCCCCAAACTCTCTTCCATGTGTTTGGTTGGAGCCCTTCCTTCTTAAAGGACAGACCCTCATCAGAGCACACACCCTGCTAACAGGCAGCACAATCAATGAGGAGGCTTTTCACATCCACCTGCTCACTCATCCAGAGAATATACTGAGCTGCTCAGGCAGTGCTGATTACAAAGGTCAGTAGTCGACACGTGGCTGGAGAGCTTTGCAGAGTGATAATCAGGGGCAGGCTCTTTCTTCCCTCTGAGAACTTTTCAATTTCAATAGGGTAACACGTTCAAGGGTGTGAGTTGACCTCTTAGAGTACTATAGTTTTGTGTTCACGATACTCATCTTTTAGAAGTATCTGAGACCCAGAGATGTAGCAAGTGATGGAATTAGAGAGGTTTTGCATTGGAAGGTAGAAGAGAAAGAAAGGGGTAAAAAAGCCAACGACTTCAATTTATAAGCAAGGAGACTTGGATTTTGGAAAATGAAACTGCAGAGCTGAACAGATGCAGGTTTGGTAGTAGAATGCAAGCCTCTTGACTCCCCAGCCAATGGTGCTTCCTCACATTGTATGGCATATGGCTATAAAGGATAAACCAAGTCACTGCATTCATTTCTCACTAATCAAGTCAGCAGGACAACTTGGATTTAACAAATAACACATTAGAAATAGCCCTCAAGGCACCACTCGAAAGCTGGCCTAAGAGTCCGGGAGGCTGTGATCCCAAGTTCTGAGTCAAAGTCATCCCAATAACTTATGTTTCAATGCTTACCCTCATGGGCATCTCATTGTATTTGTAAGAACCATGCCAAATAAACATGCAGACAGGCTCAGTACAGACCATAAACCAGAAAGCCTGCTGTGTCAGTTTGTCTGGGGCCTCAGAGAGTAGTTGCCTATCACAACTGATTGATATATATAAATATGGCCCTTCTATTCACCTGTACCTATCTTAGAACAAGTCTGAGTAGGCAATTGCCTATGATGGTGTGGCTTAAGGAATATACATTCATGCCCCAACACTCACGCACACCCTGTATCAAATCAAGGTATAAAAATTTCAAGTAAGAAATATTCCTTTGATTTTTAAGAAGACTTTGTCTTTTAAGAACCACCTAATGAACAATGAATCTTCAGAGAAGGGAAATAAGATGCACCTAGTGGAGCAGAAGCTATTGGGCAAAGGACAGGTAGCAATGCCAAGAGACATATATGAGTACCAAAATCATATTCATAGGTTTCAACTGTTACTAACTTTTATTGAGCAGTTAATATATACCAAGCTAGGTGCAGGGAAAACAAAGATGATTAAGGCATGGTATCTGCTTTCAAGTCTAAAGGTCTTATCGCTAAAAATAGAGGGAAAAGTTGTAAACAATCACAATACTATGCAATAAATGTTTAATGGTTATATGCTTATGGTGCTACTCTGAGAAAACAGATGAGAGCCACCTAAAGATGCCCAAAGAACAATTTGTATCTGCTAAGGAAGTGATGCTTGAACTAAGGTGTTTTTTTTAATATACAAATGAGAAGCTCACCATGAAACTAGACAAAAAGCATATTTGAGGCTAAAGGATCAACCTACAGAAAGGCCCAAACTATACACTATGTCTTCATGTATAGCAAGCAAATATGAGTAAGTATAGTGATGGCATCACAGATACCTATTTTTAGCATGTTGAATAAACTGGTTTGCCTTAGACTGAGGGAAATCTTGGAACATGAGACTTTTAGTGCTACAACCAGGAAAGTCCCTGCTAAGCCAGAATAAGATGGTCACCCTAAAGATGATCATGAGAAGGAAGAGGCTCATGTTGGGAGAAAAGTAGCAAAGCAAATTGCAGGAGCACATGACCAGGAACCAGAAGCCCTGAGATCAGACTTGACTTTGCCACTACTAGAAGCCTTCCTGAAATCAGTTTTCTAAACTGTACTGTTGGAAAGGTGCTGTGATATAGTTCAAAAGCTCCATCATTCTGAATGTCTGAGGAAATTCCCAAAGAGAAAAGTTAGGTAGAATCACCTACCTGAACAACAACAAGAGCATTCCACAAAATAGCTATTCTGTGAGTGCAAACCTACACAGATTCCCTGAAGCCTTCTCCAGGAGCAAAAAGAGCCCACGGGTGATAGAGGTCTGAGAGAGAGAAAGACTACCTACTTCTACATGGCAACCTGTGGTGGCCATGATGAGGACTATATTAGTGCCTCTTATTCAAAAGTAGCCTCTTAAGGTACTAGTCATGGTTTGTAGCCAGGCATCAAAATTATTAAAAAAGCCATCAGTCCCTGTTGTCTATGTAATTATATATTAAATTTTAATGACTTGGAGCTGCTAATCTCAGTTGCACTGTGTCTTTTCACAAACTTTTTTGTTTATTCACCCATCAATTTAACCAACAGATTATAATAACACATTTGTTATTTAGCAAAGAGGAAAGAGAAAACTATAGTACCTCAGCTATCATTTCATTTAGATGATTAGGTGACTTAGGGGATTACCTCATAGAATTACAAAACTAAATCGAAAGCTAGTATTACTGTCACAACTTTTCTAGACCAGTGCTAGAATTACTGAACAAACAAGCTTCAGACTTCCAGTACAGTTATTATAGAACCTTTATCCATATTAACCCCCAAATTCCAAGAATGACTTTTAGCTATGCCACATCTTGACTACAGACAAAACATAAAAAGAATGACCAAATTCAGTCAGAGTAAAATAAAAACTGTCACTATTTGGGCAGGTTAGGAGAAGACCCATGGAGTAGAATCACGTGAGTTCAATAACTGGCTGGCTGACTCAATTTAGTGCTTCAGGGTCTTGTCCAGACCATTTTCTTCTATGTGCATATTATGAATTCAAAACATAATGTGAGCTTCTAAACTGCATTTTCTATTTTCTGGATTTTTAAGTTTCTCATATACTTCCACAGTTGGAAGATCAGCCCTGCAATCCTTGCACAAGTTCTAAAAAATAATCAGTTCCATTTCCAACCCCAATGATTGTTCTCAGCTTCACAGCTTGTAGCCTCTGCCAGGAAACGAAGCAAACGTTCCCTCTTTCAAAGCAGGTGCAGCAGCCTGACAATAATCCAATAAAAAACCTATTAGCTGGGTCTCCATGACACTCCTGGTATCCATGGGACCCACAATATCTTTAATGTAGATAATAAATCCAGACCATTTCCTTCCACAATTGCTCCCAATATGGCTCCACTCCTAGGACTGTTCCACTAACCTTTTGTTGCTGCGTTTTCTCATGAATGCTGAATCACTCTCTAATCTTTGCCATGAAACACGTGCGGCCCCACTCAGTGAAACAGATCAATCTGCTTGTGTTAGCTGATTGCAATTGCCTACTGGGCCATATCTGTAGATTGCAAACAGCAGGCCTAATACTGACCACGTTGTAAATTATCAGTCATGGCTTGGTGGTTAAGTGATGATGGGTAAAGAGAAAACACAAGGGGAGGCTGGTGGCCATTGGAGTCATTGCATATAACTTAGAGTAACCCTGGCACATGTAAACTCCAGAACAGGTCAATATGTTAAACAAAAGTTCAAGGAAAATATCTTCCAAATCATCCCACATAATTCTATTCCTTCAATATTCCTGTTACCATATCTCATCTCAATTCAGAAATCTTCTATAGCAGGCTATACTAAAAAACGAAAACTTTCCTGTACCTGGTATTCAACACTTTCATCATTAGACACCTTTCATATATCCAACACCACCTCTTATTATCTCCATATAAATACTCTCTAAAGAAGCAAAGTGTCTCACTATTAAATATGCATGATGCTGTCTTATCCCTTCATTTGCTGTACTATAATCTTCATAAAGGCAGCACCAAGTTGTCTTGCTAACTCTCATATACTTAGTACCTAGCATAGTATCTAGTACACATTTAATATTTATTGAGACAGTAAGTTAATTTACTAGTGAGTTTTTTCCCTAAAATAAATGTTCTTTTCCTTATCAGTATTTATTTTCCTTGTCCTGAAGACCCTGCTCAAACTTTGACCTCTCCTGAAATATTATCCTAGGTTATCCTTGACTATATTGACCTATTTTCATCAAAGTCCAGTTATGCTGCAAATATCATGTTTAACTCTTGACCTGGAAATTTAGTATTTACATGGACACTTTATTTTTTTATAAATGAGAAACTTGAAGTCCAAGAAAATGTATCACTTATACAGATTTACATAGTATATCACAACCAAGACTGGAATCAGCCATGGGTTTTTGCACAATCCCAACTTGGTCATGATTTGGTCTTATCTCTACCAGGAGACCATCATTCCTTGAAGGCTTATGCTCCTCCGTGGCACAGCATAATTTTTACTCACTATATGATGAATAGTATTAAATGGTATATTTGTTCTCTAAAAGTGTGAGCTGTAAACAATAGAACAATGTGAGATCAGCCCTAGATAATATAAAAAGTTGTTGAGCTTGTCTTTGTTTCATACCCACTGAAATATTGAAGTCACCTCACATTTGTGATGATTTATCTTAAACCAACGAAAACATCTGAGTAGCTGTTATAGTCTTTCAAACTATGTCAAAATCAGCCATTCAGAGACCTGGGAGATCATGTCAATTCACCAAGTCTTCTGAAATGTAACTGAGGTATTATAATAAAAACCTGAATAAGGTTTTAAGGAATAAGGGAGAAAGGAAAAGAAGGTGCCATTTTATGAGATGAGAAAAAAAAAGTTCAAAAAACTCTACTGCCCATACAATCTAACCAACTGTTCCCTGGAGGAAGGTGTCATAAAAGCCATAGGGGGTCTTATCCTTTTCAGTGCATATTCTTTTGGAAAAAGTGTTACATAGTAAGACAGGGTGCCAAAATCCTGAATCTAGCTCCTTGACAAACTGGTTGGATGGGTAGCCTTATAATGATCTTAGCATTAGTGAATATTATGCTTCTGACAAATACAGAAAAGATGGTGGCTGTGACTATTGGCAACTCACCACTATCCATTTCCTCTCCTCCCTGAAGAGGCAGATAAATTATATTTGTGAATCTACATTGCAGTTACTTGTGGTCATTTGATTGTGTTCAAAGCCTGCAGAATGGGAATGGAAATAATCTCTGCTACCTCTTACCTAAAATCTAACCATTGCAAACTGCTTTACATATTCTCTTCTATGCTCTTCCCCCTTTCAACTGATGGTAACACCAATCTTAGAAGCTTTGGGTTGAAGATGGCAGGGATGCCATTAACCTGAGTCCTT